>NC_086317.1:467167260-467821587 GCF_036172605.1 Pelobates fuscus
TTTTATTAATACATATATAACAGCATCTTCACATTGCAGCCTTGTTACACAGGGTTTCTGCAGCCGCCATTTCAAATCCCTCGAAGAGCTTTATATTGTGAGAATCACAAGATCCAGACCTACATTTTGGTACATGTCTGAAATATTAAAAATGAAGGCACAGTCGCAGTTTAGATATTGCCCTTCAAATTTTAAGTGGCTAGAGTGGAGTTTCAATGAATGTCAATGGACGGCGTGAGTTGCAAACAAATAATCATATTGTGAAAACTATCAGGACTATGGCTCTACATTGCTGCCAGCCTCCCCACATTTGTCTTATTAAGACTTTATAAGTATGTAGGGGCAGCACCCCTTCCTGTCTCAGAGAATTTTGCCTTTTAGCTGATACCAGCAAGGTGATTTGTATGTGTTATAGCCTTATTCAGGGTCAAGTATGTAGGGGTTTATAAAACACCCCTTCCTGTCTCATTAGAAAGGTTTTTACTTTGTCTGCTATGCAAGAACACTTAACCCCTTAAGGACCAAGCTTTTGGAATAAAAGGGAATCATGACACGTCACACATGTCATGTGTCCTTAATGGGTTAATGATAATAATTATGCTGATTACAATATGTTTTGAAAAAAGGAGATAGGGTTGCACTCAATCACATCAATTTAAACACAGGGTGCTACTGGGCAAGGGTCAGCAAAAAAAAAACCCCAAGAAATGTATGCATATAGAAAGAATCCCAGGCACTCACTGTGATTGTTCTTCAAGCAGGTTTATTGCAACGTTTCGACCTCAATTAGGTCTTTTTCAAGCTTGAAAAAGACCTCATTGAGGTCGAAACGTTGCAATAAACCTGCTTGAAGAACAATCACAGTGAGTGCCTGGGATTCTTTCTATATGATTACAATATGTTTGTCTGAAGTTTGTGTCTTGCGCAGTTAAAGGCCTGTGACAAAGCATGCATTCGACATTGTCCATGGCTCAATCCTAAGAAGGGGCATTTCAAAGGATTCCTTTTTATCCCTGACAATTTCACTGCTGAAAAATCACCACCATTTTTCAGAAACAAATACTTGCAGCCACCATTATTATGTGTTGTTTTAAAACTGTCACCATCACCATTATGTGGTAAAAAAATATATTGAAAGGCTTGGGCTTAGCATTTATTTTAGGGTTACGTATCTGGTTGTGCTATAATATTACTGTGACAAACTCCTCTTTTCAAGTGAGTTTGCCACGAGTTACTGGAGGAGTCTGCTTGCCAGCCACCTGCCCACAGACTATGGACCCTGTGAACAGCCGCACGAACCGGAGACCACCCTGGAGCTTGTTAAGCCTAAATGACACTTTGTAGCAATTTCCACCGCAGTGTTCCAAATGTTTGTCTGGGTGGCCACATTTCCTATGAACGACCACAAGGTGGTGGCCATCTTGTTCGCATGAATGCAGGCAGCGGTGTTTGAATCTCATGGAACTAAAACTTCTACACAAGTTAGAAGGTGTAAGACTATTGACTCTGTTCGGTAGTTTGTTCATTTTTAAACTACCGAACTAGACCATAGACCGACCGCTAGCCCTGGTTCTATGGAACTGTTTTGGGCATGGGACCATGCGTGCGGTCGGTAAAACAAATGACTTCCAGGAATTCCTGAACCCCTGAACTGATCTGGGTGATTTTTTAACATATTGGTCACCCAGATCAGGGATATCAGGGGGTGCAACTTTTGTAGGGTTTTATGTAATTTTAGGGTACTTTTGGGGTGTTTTGGAAAAGGTGTGTTTTTTTCTGTGCTTGGAGATAATTGGATTAGATTAGTACAGTTCCAGTTATCTCCTAGTCACAGAGGAGGGATTATCTGATTATGTATGGGAGTGTCCTGGATCTGAGAGCCAGTTGTGGTTGCCATTAAATTGTGTTCCAGCGTGTACTCCCAGAACTATGTGTCGTCTGGTTATTGGGAAGGAAAAGGGCTACTCTTTAATCACTGTTGCAGTGTAGAGGATTCAAGGGGAAACTCCTTGTAAGGACTAGAGCTCTCAGGACTGAGTGTCATCCAGTGCCTGGAGGTGTCTAGAGAGACTTCCCCATTCGGCTTCAGGAGGTAGCGGTTTCAGGAGCCCAGTCAAGCCGCGGTGACTGTGGGCAGAAGTGCTGCGGTTTGTCCCCTGTTCCAGCTAGGAAGCGGTCCTTTGGCGGAGGTACAGGTAGCTCTGTTACAGTTACATTTAGCAATATAATTTAAGTTTAAATGGTTTTTTAAGGTATGTGTGCTAACATAGATTGTTTTCTCTAGTTTAGGTGTGTGTTAATGTTAAACATACAGCTATTGTTAGTGTGTTAAGCTAACAGTTAGGGTTTGATGCTCAATACAGTTTAACACATGAACGACCCTTACTCTGTACTGGTTATACATTTCAGGTTTATGACCATCAACAATGCACACTTTATTGACACTGAAGCATCAAAACATCCTTAGTCCGTCACTAAGATCCACATGCACTGATGAATAATCTGACATTCTTAAAATTAAAAATATATGCAGCTAAACATTTGTCAATTTAGTTATTAACTATTTATGTATATTTGAAATGTCATTGTCTGTAAAGTAACACATTTTTAATTTTTGTAGGACAGAGACAGACACGGTCACTTTAGTATCAACAGTCCCATTTGGTTTAACTATTCTCGAACTACTGTAATTTCCTTCTTAACACAGCCTGTGTAATCCTTCTTAACATGTCTATCCCGTGCATATTGTTTTAAATCCAACTATCTTTGCTAGAACATTATACAGGGCTTCCATACATGCAGATAAATTATGTTTAATGTCGGAGTATATTAAAGGAACACTAAAAGTACCAGCACACTTTATATTTGCATTTTATAGATGTGTCCTAAATAATTAGTTGTATGTGTCCATGCCCAACTCTGCACATTTTTTGTAGAATAAAATATATATAGAAATATATTAAACCTATATATATGTTACACCTTAAACCTATTTCAACTGTCTCCTGTACCTGAGTACAGCTCACACATGAGCATGTCATCAGGATGTATGGCAAAGCTTTCTAGGGGTTGCAGTTCATAAGCTGTGGAACTCACTTCCCTCCTCCTTCTTCATAAAAGCGTATCAATAAAACTATTAATAGCTCCTGACTGATTCCTCTCTTGCAACTGTCATTAGTCTAATACTATCCTTACCTTTTGTGTTACTTTACCCCACTCCCTCTAGCATGTAAGCTCATTGAGCCGGGCCCTCAACCCCTCTGTTCCTGTGTGTCCAACTTGTCTGGTTACAATTACATGTTTGTTCATCCACCCACTGTAATGCGCTGCGGAATTTGTTGGCGCTATATTAATAATAACATAATAATAAGCTTTCATAAGCAGGAAGTTGATAGCTAGTTTCAGAAACCCCGGCTTGGTTCAGAACTGAGGCTTGACACAGAGAGCTGCTATATATGTTGATTGCCCTCCATACACATTTTATAGGAACAATATATGCACCATAGCCACTATTTACCCCACGGTAACAGTTGGACATATGCCATTTCCCCCTTCAGTGGAGCCAATAGCAAGTCCTGCATTAATTAATTAACTGCATTTATCAGTTAAACCATGCTTCCCCAAACTCTGGTCCTCCAGATGTTGCTGAACTACAACTCCCATGATTCTCAGCCTATCTATTTCATTCACAGAATCATGGGAGTTGTAGTTTAGCAACATCTGGAGGGCCGGAGTTTGGGGAAGCCTGAGTTAAACCCTCTCAGCCCATGAGTTAAGCCCTGCACTACCAAACTTCACGCAAGTTGTCAAACTCTCAAATGGTCTGACTGCTTACCCCAGGAGGGCATCATAATGGAAAAAAAGGGTCTCTTTAACCCACAGGAGTGCTGGGTTAAACATGGTCTACAGTTAAGAATCCCTAGACTAGAAGTCAAGACTCCTGAATGTTAAACTTACTTCTCTGACGAATGCTCAAGGCTGTCAATGTAATATGTAGGGATCTGCACAATTATTTCCATCTTTTATTATGTTTGAATTGATTGTTTTTGCATGTTTGTAATGCATTATGTATGCGAATCATTAAAAACAGAGGGTCAATTCAAGCCTGAAGTGCCTCTTTCACCATAATAAGTCTTAAAACCTGAGAGCAAAATTATATAGTAATTTCTCATTTTAATTGTGACGGTTCTGAAAACAAATAAGTTATTTTGTTAATGGCAGTTCAATCGAACATGCACCAAAAGAATCCGGGATTTATTTTATCTTTAGTCGGTTCTATTCTATGACTTTAAGCTACAGTCATCCTACCTTGGTAATATGTAAAGTTTCATCTTCATCTTTACCCTAAGGACACATACTATCAGTATAGATGTTACAAAAAGGGCATTATTAAGTACGCTGTACCTTCTGGAAAACCTGCTGTCAGCTATTTATATCTGTATTTCCAATCACCCCATATTTAGCATTCAGATTGCATTGTGTATTATACTTACAGTGCACACCTGTCTTGTACACAGGGGTGTGCTCATTAGACATAGCCCTTAGCTCAGGGACTCTTTAAATCTGTTATCATGCGCCTCATTCAAATTATGCTAATTAATCTAAACGAATAACCTCCATTATCTTCTTGCTTGATGTTTGCAAATTACACTTTCTTTCGTAATGTTTACTTGAATGGAATTGCAAGAGTATATAAAAATAAATGATTGCTATTTTCGTGCTAACAACGTTCTCGAAGTGGTAAGATGTTATTCAAAGATGTAGATCTGGCATCATTATATTGTTAAATTTTGCAATACAGCAAATATTCAATTTTAGGAGTAAATATTGACTTTTCCAAAGGTAGATATAAAAAAAAAAAAAAAAAAAACAATGAATGATCAATAGAGAATCGTAAGACATTTCTGGTATACTTGGCAGGTTCTGGAGACACCACGGGCCTTAGCCCAAAGCAATTCTTAATGAAATTTCGCTCCAGATACATTTCATGTATGTTCTTATATACACAGTGGAAAGTATGGCACTGTGGACTGATGGGACTGGTGTCATCAATATCATGTGATTTAAACTTCATCTTCAACCTCATTTAAATAAAGGAAATAAAGCGATATGGTTATTTTACTAAACTGGGCATTGTTGAGCTATAACGGTACACTTCACGCATATATAGCTCTTTAGCTTGCTGAAATACTTTTTGTGTCTGTAGACTGCAATATTTGTGACAGCTTGTAAAAGTGCAGATTTTAATTGAAATCAGCACTTTTATAATTGCGGGCAGAAACATTTACCAGGCTGGAAATCAGACAGTCGGCGAGGTATTTGTTAAATTCCATTTGCTCTGTGGCTAACGCCTTCACTACTAATGATTACTTTTTGATTGCAACAATATTGGAGCATTTATTGAAAATATTAGGTGCATGCATAGTTAGCCCACACATGTAAGATAACTCAACTATTTTGTGTTGAGATTTAATAAAAAATTTAGTTCTATAGATATGCGCAATTTTATATTTCATTTGTTCAGTCATTACAAAAATATTGGGGGAAATGTAAAGCTTTAGGCAGTATATATTATCCCTTTTTCTTGCAATATTTAATAAGGGGTCTCAAATATTAATTTAAAAGCAAAGATAAAATTGTTATCACATAGTAGGTGTGACACATAATGTACAAAATAGATGGATAAAATGGTCAAATACTCTCTTTATAGACACTCAGGACACTCATGGGATACTCATGACATTTAAAGCCCTGGCATTGGATCCCATGCTTCTGTATGAGAAGTTTTGGATTGGCAGAACATGAAGAAAGCCATGATTGCTCCTTCTGTTGCTAAAGCATTGATAAGTTGGTCATCTGAACTTCTTAAGAGGAGGAGAAACTCACGAGGTATAAGACTGTCCTGCACTTGGATTACCGGTAAATGTTATGGCTTTAATTTTTTTTTATTTTTTTTATGACTAGGGGTTATAAAAAAATAAATTTGTTACAAAAAAGTAACAAATTTAAAAAATAAATATATTTAATTTTTTGTTAGTGTTCCACTAATACAATACAATGGGCTGGGTAGGTATGTGTTAACAAGAAATGTCTAATATTTAAAAAAAATGTTACACGAGAAGAGGCCATTGATGCTTAAGAGCCTATGTCTGTTTCTGTCATACAAAATTATTAGAATTTTCCTAAAATAAATTAAAAATTTAATTTTACTTAAATACTTACCTGTAGAAGTCATTGTCATCAGCATATCTTGTGGATTAAATGTATACATTAACATTCTTACAGTCTATAAAAAACCTCACTGCGGTACCAATTAAAATTGTGTTTTACTTTATATTATAATATTGTTAGATAATCATGTGAAAAACACTCCTTAGGGCAAGGTGATCTCCTTCTTCTCCCCAAACGGCATTGTGTAATTTATAACCCTGGCAACTGGATGCCATATCTAGTAATTGGAACTGCTCTTGTAAAAAGAAAGATAATAATTCAAACAGTCTCATAAACCTTTATAAATGCCATTGTAGTTTTCTTTAAATGTATGGATAGCAAATAAGCACTAAATGTTGTACCAATGTCACAGCAGGAGCAAATTTACTTCCGTGTCCATTAAATTGCATTTTCCCCCTTTTTTCTATTCACTCAGAAACTACAACAGTGTTGTCTTTCTCTTGTGTTTAATAAAGAAATATATTTATAGAACTTTTTTCCCAGTTAACTGATTGCCTGAGGTCGCAATCATCAACTCTTTTAATATTTGGCACCTTACAGGAATCCGAGCCTCCATTTAGAAGGGAGATTGGGACAGTTCTCCTTTTTAATTCTAATACTAGTGCCCTCACTTAGCAAATTGTCAGTGCCACTGGGAAGCCATTCAAACCTTAGGTACAAGGAGGTTTATTAACTAAATTGTAGTGGACTGGTTTGAAGTCCAAAATATTATTTGGATTAATGTAATTTATATGTAAAAATGGAATTATATAAATGTGTTAACTTTTATTGTACATTCATTAATAATTTAATTAAATGTATATATAATTTTGAACTTCAAAGAGTAGCATATGCAAAATACAAAGCAAAACACCATTAAAGGGACTTTATCTAATTGAACTGGTCTCGGTGCAGTGTCTATGACCCCTTAACCCTGCAACTGAAAACATTGCATTTTAACCCCTTAAGGACTGAGTCAAATGTACACGTTGTGAACAGAACAAAACGTAAACAAAACCTGGCATTTGCGCTATGTGTCTGTCCAACCGTAATTCACCTCTATCATATTAAATGCACCCCCCCCTTTATTATATATCATTTTATTCAGGGAAAACAGGGCTTTCATTTAATATCAAATATTTAGCTATGAAACATAATTTAATATGAAGAAAATTGGACAAAATAAGAAATTTTGTTATTTTTCGAGTTCTACATGACATTTTAACTGTCAATATCATAATACTGTTTGCTTTTACTGCAATAAAATACACATTTGTATTCAGCAAAGGCTCACGTATAAAACAGTACCCCCTATGTACAGGTTTTATGGGGTTTTGGGAAGTTACAGGGTAAAATATAGCGTGTTACATTTGAAATTGAAATTCGCCAGATTGGTTACGTTGCCTTTGAGACTGTATAGTAGCCCAGGAATTAAATTTACACCCATAATGGCATACCATTTGCAATAGTAGACAACCCAAGGTATTGCAAATGGGGTATGTCCAGTCTTTGTTAGTAGCCATTTGGTCACAAACACTGGTCAAAGCGTTAGTATTTGTTTGTGTGTGAAAAATGCAAAAAACACAAATTTTGGCCAGTGTTTGTGACTAAGTGGCTACTAAAAAAGACTGGACATACCCCATTTGCAATACCTTGGGTTGTCTACTATTGCAAATGGTATGCCATCATAGTGGTAATTTTCATTCTTGGGCTACCATAGGGTCACAAAGGCAACGTAAGCAATCTGGCGAATTTTAATGTGAAAAAAATGAAACACACGCCTTATATTTGATGCTGTAACTTTTGAAAACACCATAAAACCTGTACATGAGGGGTACTGTTGTACTCGGGAGACTTCGCTGAACACAAATATTTGTGTTTCAAAACAGTAAAAAGTATTGCAGCAATAATATCGTCCGTATAAGTGCTGTTTGTGCGTGAAAAATGCAAAAAACGGCACTTTTACTGGCGATATCATCGTTGTAATAAATTTTACTGTTTTGAAACACTAATATTTGTGTTCAGCGAAGTCTCCCAAGTAAAACAGTACCCCCATGTACAGGTTTTATGGTGTCTTGGAAAGTTATAGGGTTAAATATAGTGCTAGCAAATTAAATTCCCTATACTTTCGGCATGGGTTGTCAGGCAGGTCCCGCTAATTGTAATTAACTAGGATACCTAATTATGTAAAAATATTACATAAATATATGTGTAGAATTAATATATGTGTGTGTGTGTGTGTGTGTATATATATATATATATATATATATATATATATATATACACATATGTGTATGTGTGTGTGTGTGTGTATATATATATAATTTTGTAAAAATATTTTTATTTATATATAGGTATATATATAGTGATATATACGTATATATTTTGTTCTACGTGTATTTTGATATAAATATATATATATTAATATCACAATACAGTTAGAACGAAATAACACACATCTATATATTTTTTCATTATTTATTTTTAATTTTTGTAATTTAATTTTTTTACGTATTTACATATTTTTTTTATATTATATATAACAATTATATATATATATTTAATCAGTATCAGTCTACGTGTAATTTGAAATTAATATATATATAATTATATTTATTAATAGTAAAATACACCTAGACAGTGTATGTGTGTGTATGTATGTGTGTGTGTGTGTGTGTGTATATATATATATATATATATATATATATATATATATATAATGTATATTATTTTATTTTTTTTACACTGATTAATTTCATTTGATTTTATTTCCAGCCAGCAGGGGGACTAACTGTCATTACAGTTAGTCCCCCTGCTGGCAATGCAGCAGGCAGCTATCCCAGCCATGTGATTGTGAGGTCCTCGCAAGGACCTCACACTCACATGGCCCGGGGGGGGGGGGCTGAAGAGGACGGATGTGCCGCGGGGGGATCGCCGGAGACCGGATAAGTAAGAAAAGACCGGAGGACGTACAATTACGCCCGGCGGTGTTTAGAGCCGCTCAAAATAGGGCGTAATTGTACGCCCTCCGGTCTTAAGGGGTTAAAACCTGCAATGTTTACATTGCAGTGTTAAGACTGCCTCTAGTGGTTGTCTGCCAGACAGCAACTAGATGCACTTCCTGTAGTTTCAGAGAGTTTAACTCCATGAAATTATGCTGGACGCCCTCACACTTTGCATGAGGACGTCCAGCATCATACAGATCCCCATAGGAAAGCATTGATTTAATACCTTCCTACGGGGAAGGCCTAATGCGCATTAGGTTCCCCCTCGCACTGGAGTCAGAGGAGATGGAGTCAGAGCAAGCACCGAGGAATCATGTAAGTGTTTAATCATTTTTTAATTGTTGTGGATTGTTGTGATGAGTAGGGGGAAGGGGATGCAGGAGCAGAGGGATATTATACAGCTTTGTATTCCTAATGCTATAGTAATGTAACATACAACCCATCGACATGTAAAGGAATATCTTTTCTCTTTGCGATTTTTGTATAGTTTGTTTTTGTATAGTTTTTTTTTTTTTTTGCTGGAAATAGAAGGCACAGAAAGTGCTCTTGCAAGGTCTACAGTTCTATGTGATATAAGAAGTAATTTATGTTAAAATGCTTGATCTGTTAAACTGTATCATGAATAATAATCAAAACAGTTCAGTGCACTTAAAATAATATATTCACTTTTTTTTTCTAATTCGACATGTAAAAGTAATAATTTTATCCTGTGTAGTAAATAGAGTTGTAAAAGTAATAATTTTATCCTGTTTAGTAAATAGAGGTTTTTGATTATCATACCAAAATGTCATACATTGACTTAAAGGGACTCTCCAGTGCCAGGAAAACATATCTGTTTTCCTGGCATTGCAGGACCCTGTAGTGCCCCTTTCTCTCCCACACCCTATCCCATGTTGCTGAAGGGGTTAAAACCCCTTCAGTGACTTACCTGAACACATGCCAATGTCCCTCGGCGCTGGGTCAGGCTCCTCCCATTCTCCTCCCCTGTCGACGCCAGCTGGCGGGGGAGACCTAATGTGCATGAGTGGCAATGGCCACGTGCATGCCTTAGACCTCCCCAAAGAAAAGCATTATTCAATGCTTTCCTATGGGGATTCCATCCAGCGTCGTTTAAAACACTTTTCGTGTTCTAAAAACACAGAAGTCCCTCTAGTGGCTATCTGACAGATTTATAAAAACTGCAATAATTACACTTGCAGGGTTAAGGGTGGTGGGGGTTGGCACCCAGACCACTCCAGTGGGCAGAAGGTAAGAAATAAACAAAGTGCTCTGTGCTATAAGGCACTTAAATAGAATAAAAGTGTTCTCAAATACAGCAGCTTCCACACATAAATAAGAACTCCCCAATCCTACTATAATCTAGTACAGAAAGAAACCACTATTAAACAACCAAATGATAATAAACAATACACAAGATCCAGCGCACTCTCCTATCTACTAAACAGCAACTTCAATGTTGACAGATTTTATTAGTTTTTAAAAAAAAAATTAAAAACACCTAATCTAGGCAAAAAAAAATAATGGGGATTTAGTTACATTATATGATCATACATTGCTTAAGCCTGCCACAACGTCAATGTACCCCATCTTTGGCAGGTCCTACTCTCACGGTCTAATGTCTGCTCTTATGAGATTAACCACTTACTTGGGAAAAAATTCCATCTGAGGCTCTCTGCAGTACAAGGCTAAATAGGGACCTGAGATGAGGCACCTGTAACAGGGAGGGGTGCAAAACCAAGGAGTTGGCTAGACTCCCAAATATATATTTATATGAAACATGGGGGATGGTTGCACTCACCAAATGATAATAGTGTAAAGTGTAGCGCTAAAGAATGGTTTCCACCTACCCCTAGAGATTAGTCCCTTTAAAGAACAACTGTCACCTAAAAGTGACTTTTGGCCAAATAAATCATTTTAACGGGTATTGAAAGAAACCTGTAAATGTGAATTTTTGTGAAAATTGCTTACTTTATGAACTTCTATCTGTTTGCCACCATGTTTAGCCACCTTCAGTCAGATGGTCCCCTGCACTGACTGTTTATTCTCTATGGTATGTGATGCCTAACGGAGAGCACAGGGCAGTAACATCATCACTCATCACCTTGTACTCTCTGCAAGACAAATCTAAGCCCTAGTACTGTTCACTTATTGGTCAGTGGTTTCTGGGTCTCTGTGGCTGCAGCTAAGCCATAATTGCATCTCATCCCCTATTCTTTTTTTTTTTTGTAATTCAACATTTATTGATGAGTCTGGGACACCTTTCGCAATCCCAGTGGTGGGATGCCAGAGGAGAGCCATTGAAACCAGTAGAACCACGTTGCATGATACACCTGGGCTCTGGCCGACGCTAAAATAATCAATTCCTCCATTGTTATTTCCTCAACCGTATTCACCCAGTCTCTCACTGTTCGCTGTCTTCCTCCATAAGCACAGAATAAGGCTGAGGGCTGCCTTAATCAGCTGTGGCAAAACTTTTTTTTTTTCCTTTATATTTTGCTAGAGATATAGAGGTGGAGTGTATCACATAAATATCCATTGAGAAGTCCATCGGGACGTCCATCAGCGTGGTGGGGATCCGGTTCACCTTCCTCTAGAAGGGTTGTATTAGGGGGCATGTCAACTAAATGTGGAACAGAGTCCCCAGTTACCTTGCACATCTCCAACACTCTGGGTCACAGGCCTTTCCCATGATGGCAAATCTCTCCGGAGTTTTGTACCAGTGTGAAATCATTTTGTAGCCGGACTCCTAGTATTTAGTGCTATTAGATGATTTGTATATAAGTATGAAGTTATTGGTCCACTGCTCTGGTGTCAAGGGTTGTCCTAAGTCCCTCTCAATATTTAATAAAGTAAGGGAACTGCTAGTCTTCCTGCGGAGAAAGCAGCAGACGGTACAATAAGGAGATAGCATGTGGTGGCGGAGGAGGTCGCGTACATAACATCTAGTAAGGGGATAGCAGTCTATTGGTTGTAGTCAAGTTCAGAATGCTTTTGAGAAATTGTTCACCCACTATTCTTGTTGGTTGTTTGTTTCCATCTTGCTAATATGCTGTCTGACTATACTTCTTTCTCAGATTTCTCAGTAGTTGTATCTGATGATGCCACTGTACTGCAATCCTGGACACCCGTTTCCCGACAACTTCAGAGAAATGTATGCAATGTTGTTTCACAGATAGGAATAGAAACAAGGTGCCACAATTTGTTGTAATCCAATAGCCAAACAAGAGATCTTATAGTTGGTGTCCTGTACGTTTAAATAATATATTTTATTGCTGATGGGAGGTAAGATGCTTCATATGTTTGATTCTGTGTCATTATTTTATGTTTTGCATTTTGAGGAAGAAATATAGGAAGAGCATTTTAAGACCAGTGACCGTTGATAAAGGCAGCCAGGAGGTGCCGAAACATTGGGGGGGTTTTCTTTGGATCTGTGTTTCTGCCCTTTTAGGTTTGTGAATTTTGAAATTATTGTTGGTTATTATGTTTAACCTATTTACTATCACTTATTGTTGTTTTACAATTGTAAACCTAATATTCACTTATTAAACCAAGATAGAGATTGTGTATGGTTTCTGGTGTGCATTCTCTTTTTTAGTTAATTATTGTTTGTTTTGGTATTTGAGGGAATACCAGTGATGAATAGCGCCCAAGAGTGTATTGTTTGTTGTATATATTTTTGAGTAGTCTCTTCATACTTTATATATTATAAGACCAGTGACCCTGCCATTTTTTTTAAATTGTGCCAAATATGTGATCTTTGCAGCTCTTGTACAGGTAACAGGTGTTTTACTTATCTAATACGGGTCAAGGGCCTGATTAGATAATTCAATGACATCAAAAAGTTACGTTTCAGAAATGCTAGATTTGGATAAGTATGTTAAATCCATATCACTCCTAACCAAACCTTTTTTAGAGGTACTTCATGGCCTTTAAAAATAAATTATTTATATATAAAAAAACATGGTCACTAGATATTTCTATATGTACGTGTGCTAGTGGCCAAAATGCTCCCATTGCTGCCCCTTTAAAATTCTAGTATCCTTTTACTTGTATTCACCTAAACTTAAATATAAACCGAGATAAAAATGTTTCAGCTTTTCCTTTAGTTAAAGCTTTTAATGACTTCATCCTTCACGGGTGCCAGTAGAACCCCATGAAAGAAACCTTGAGCACTTCGGATTCTGTCTGTCTGGCGTGTAATGAACCGTACGAAATGACATCTGCAACTAGTGCAGAGCATGATCATTAATTACTTGGAAGACATGACACTTCTTGCGAACTGGCAACAAAATATTTCAAAAAGTCAAAGTGATTAAGAAAAGGGCAGAACAGATGAAGTTATATTCTCCGAAAGAAAAATGTATGTTTTGGGCAGAAGTTGCCTTGCTCTCTTTCACTCCTGGAAATAAATGGCAGTAAAATAAATGTGTGGTTACCATATTGGAACCAGAAACCAATAAATTGTCATTTATGCCAATCTAACACATATATGCATATACTACATAATTAGTATACCTATATATGTACATATTGCATGTATATATGTTTATATGTTTATCAAGCACGTCTGTTATTTATTTATTTTTCTACCATTCATTCATTTAAACTGGTTTATAGAGATCCTCAGGTCAATCAAAAATACAAAATGTAATGATTCTTTAGCACAGGCGAGGTTTCATTGCGATATCTGTGCAACAATATGCTCAAATATTGGCCTGTTGTATGGTCCCGAGGAGAGTTATTTAAAACCCTATCATATGTTTATACATTCATAGACAATTCCACACTTCTCAAATACACATAATTTTCTTCTTGCACCATCCCCACAGAGGTCACAAGATCTTCAGAACGGCTTGAAAAAGATGTGAAGGAAGCCAAATGTAGCTTTTTACTGGTGATACAGTAATTGACCCCTGTAACCAATAGCAGAGTACAGTATTTTACGCAACATTGGTGGTTTTGATTGCGCACACATGATCTTACCAAGCTTTTTTTTTGGATAATGCACTATGTGTAGACAGAATATTCAAAGGTAAAGACTTGGCTTTTAGATTTATCAAAATACCTAAATTTGCTGGCACATTGGCTAGATTTATGTAGTTTTGTAAACACTTGGAAGGTTATACCTCTTTCTCAGGATATTTCTCAGAATATTCTTTATACCAGTTCTTGATACAAAGTTTAAATTTGTGTTAGACTATTAAGTTTTAGAGAATAAGGCACTGTTTCTGCTTTTTCAAAATGTCCCTCAAGTCTTGTGTAAAGGGGAGGAAGGTCCGCATGCCCTTTTCCTCATTACTATTATACGTACTTCACAGGGGGTGAGGGATAAGGAAAGGTTATTTGTCTTGCCCTCTGTGCAAATTATTGGTCTGTAAAGTACATTTTCTTTTTCTTTTCACACAGGTCATTGTCTGTATCATAAAGAGTACGTAACCTGAAATATGAAGTAAACACGAAAAAAAAAGCCAGACATTATTCACAGTATCAGAAAGTAGAGTAAATGTACAGCTCCAGAGTAATAATGTTCCTGTTGTAAAGTCTTCAAAGTAGTGATTATATTAGATTTGCCAAACCAGCTCTATATTGATCAATGGGAAACGGAGAACCTGATGTGATAACACACGTGTTATCAAGCAGTCAATTCAGAGATTTAGAAGCAACCAGAGAAATATTGACAGAGATGAAATTAGCCTCTTCTTACCTTATTATTATTAGAATATTGAATGCTGTTAGTAACTGGCATTGTAGTAGCTTTGTTCTTGAGAAAAGCTCTGTGTGAATCTGCCTGGAATTTTACTAATTTTGTTCTAGGGCTATCTTCTCTTTGTTGTCTTCTCAGAAGTGGTGTCAGTAACTAAACTGGCAGATGTTATGCAGCCAGTGCTTGTTAAAAATAGAGACACTTAAAGGAACACTGTATGGTTAGGAACACAAACATGTATTCCTGACCATATAGTGTTAAAAAAAAACTCCCTTGCCCCCCTAAATATAGCAAAACCTTGCTTTTATTTCAGTCTGCTGGTGATGGCTCTGCCCCTGATCTGCCTCCTTGACGGCATCAGAAGTGGTGATCTCAGTCATTGACAATACTTCCCCATAGGAAAGCACTGGATTCGATAAGACTGTCAAGGAGGCAGATCAGGGCAGAGCCAAATACAACCCTGGCCAATCAGTTTCTACTCAAAGAAATGCATTCAATCAATGCACATCTACAAGGAAAGCTCAGTGTCTCCATACAGAAGATGGAGACACTGAATATCAGTCACACTGTGCAGCACCACCCCAGGAAGCACCTCTAGTCGCCTTTGGAGGAGTGGCCAGTGGAGGTATCCCTGGGCTGTAATGTAAACACTGCATTTTCTCTGAAAAGACAGTGTTAACTGCATAAAGCCTGAAGGAAATAATTCTACTCACCAGAACAAATTCAATAAGCTGTAGTTGTTCTGGTGTCCCTTTAATTTAGAAAGTTATGGCTGACTGGAAAAAAAAGTAGCTGCAACTATGGAGACATGTCAACTTGGGGAAGGTGTAAGATTTCTGTCATAAACGTATGCAATTTATGTAAATGTAATATTTGTATTCTCAGAATATTTTCTATGTGAGCATAACTGCTTAGATACATAAATGCCATTTCACATAACTTTCACAAGAGCTAAAATATTGTATTGTCGGTTAGGGACATTGTATCTTTTATATATTTTATAAAAGAAGATTCTTCAGCATTATAATATATTTATTTTTAGTAGGTTTACCAAGTTGATGTCTTTCAATGTAGCCCTATTCTGTTTAGTATTTTGGAATGGTTATACAATAATATATAACGTTTGGTTTCTAACAATATCTAAAACAATGTCAGTAGCCTTCTTCAAAAATGTTGTTGACAGGAAATTTATTTTTGGCAGTCTATGAAATCTTAGCTTTTTTTCAGAGTATAATAGACTGCTATGTCTGCATTTTCTTATGATTTAAAAGGTGATCTACATCATGTCTACTACAAAATCCAATACAACAGATTGACAAATGACCCCTAAATAAAGAACTGATATTTAGAAGTAGAAAACGAATGATATGCCATCTGAACATTTAACAAATAAAAATTCTTGTGTAATCTTAACAGTTCTTTGTGGACTCGATTTATGTGCAGCCGGCATCTGTCTTTTGTCCATTATTGAATTACGTTTCTAAGAGTGAAACTTTAGTTGCAAGATTGTAGTCAATAGAGCAGATCAGTCTTCTTCTGAACAACTGGCTCTGGCAGACGCACAAACGCGATTCTAAGAGGGGATAATGTAATTGGCCATCAGTTGTAAAACTCAACAGCAGAAATCTATGTTTGAGAACACTCGGAATATGCATTAATACGTTTGCAGCTTAGCATACCAGTGTTAATTGTCAAGTAAGATGGGGTTCTGCTTTTTTTTATTTATTTTTTTTAATTATCAGCACTCAGCAAAAAGTGCATGCGGAGCTACATTTCAAACATATTTAGAAAACAGTGTGCCGCATTAAAGCCAGATGAACTCATCAAATTTAAATTGCTTTTTGAAGTGCAGATAATTAAAATCCGTACACAAGTCAAATTGTAAAATGCATATCTTGAGAGTCAGTTGTAAAAATATTTATGTGCAGTAAAAATGATTTAAGGACCTTGCATATTCCACCATGGTGGGGTTTCAAAAATAAATATCAACCACTGAATATTGAAGATCAAATATTGCACCAGTCTGAGATTTTATCGGATGTGTCCTGTTTGTATCAAAAAAATGTAAACTTCGTACCATGGTTTTAATATTAATAATATCGTTATAATTGTATTGATAAGAGGAGATAATATAAAGCACAGTCTATAATTTAGCCAATCATATTATTGTATTTTATACAATTGTATTTGTAATGCAGAATACACTGGTGAAAATTTAGTTTTCTTCTGAATTCTTTTGAGATTTTTAGCTGAATTGTAAAAACTCAGAAGAATGTTATATTTAGACATTTATTCCATAGAGTCTGATGGATTTTAGGCGTAATCGACTGTCAACTTTAAAAAACAAACAAAAAAAAAAACATAGTTGGTTAATAATCAAACCGTAGTATCTTCATACCTCCCAAGTGTCCCCACTTAGGAGGGACAGTCCCTATTTTGGGTCCATATCCCTCTGTCCCTCTTTTATATTCTAGGAGCTCTATATTATTGATGTGACTAAGTGTATAATAGCGCTTTACAGCAATAATTCCCACAGTAATGAGTCTTTGATATACAATAAATGTGTTTAGAAATCAGTCTGTGTAAATAAGATGCAATGACCTTTGTAATAAATTACATTTTAGTTGCATAAATTGTCATTAGTAAGTCACCTAAAAAGTATCAGGAAAGTTTGTGTTCCTCCTTGTCCGTTTCGAATTCTGGGATGTATGCATCTTTTCAATTCATTGTTATGGTATCGGGCAGGGTAAACTTTTTTTTTTTTTTTGTCAATCTCTTTTTTATTGAAGCATGTTAGATGGGGTACAGAAACAAAGAGTGGGAAATGCAAAAACGGGTTACATTAGGAGGTAAGTACATCAGTAGCTTGAGAAATTACATTTCCTGAGTAGAGGATGCTTCATTTTTTATATATTAGTAGATCATGTTAACATAAGCGTGTAATATTTAGTTTCGATGTCTAGTTTGCCAGACTGGGGTAACAATGAGCTATGCATAGCAAGATACATTAAAGTTTCCTATACATGCAGGCATTAAGTATAGCACGATTCAGGCTATTTGTACTCCGAATTACAATAGCATAGGGGACATAAGCACGTGCGGAGTATCGGTAGATTAGGTCAGGAGTGGGTAGAGACGTCAGCCTAGCGTAACAAATGATAATATGAAGCTTTCAGGAGGGTCGCCATCTAAGTGTAGCATACGGTACATATTAAAACAAGATGATCAGCAATGCATGGGCATCCCTAACGTGGCAGCCTGTGATCATAAGCTGCGCTGTACATTTCTAAACTGCAGTGCGTCACATAGATTTACGTTCCCACCCAGGTAGGCAATGATAGTACATGCTGTATGCTGTTTAAAGTTAAAGCTTACACATTATAATACTGAGCAACTTAGTACTAGCTATCCTAAAGATTATAAGGCACCTGTGTCCAGGTATTAAGGCATATGCAGAAACAAATGACAAGTAACAGATGAAAAAAAAAAAAAAAAACAAACATGCTATTCTGTAGTGTCACATCTATGTACATACTGTTAAAAGTGAGTGCCTTAAGTCAGCCGATTCATGTTATAAGCAAACAGACGTAAACAGTAAGTGCTCAGGACAGCCGGATCAGAGCAGTTATGTCCTTACAACTATTTGCCTGCTGTATTGTCCACCAAGAGTCCGTAACTGCGGGCGGCCAGTGGTGGGGCTGCGGGCTTACAGGCCATCTATCAGCCAATACCCCTGCTGGGAAGGTCTGAGCCATGTGCCGGACGGGTTAGTGTTCCGCAGTCCCTGTTAGGAGCTTCTGCCTCTTTTCCACTGCATGGGTACAGGCTTGGTAGGTGAGCTCGGTCCCTGGGGCCCTGAGAAGCAGCAGTGTCGCTCCCCTCCTGTTGTGGCCCTGGCGTTGTGCTTGCATGGAGTTGGTGTTCGTGGCGGACCCCTGTACCTCTTATCCTGTACGGGTGTCGATGCTTGGTGGGGGTCGTATGGCGTTGTGGTGGTGGATGTTCCCCTCTGCCCCGGGGCTGCATTGGAGCTAGCGCCTTCTTGCCACTGACCTGGGATCCGTAATGGCCCATGGTCGTCCCTGTCGGGAACTGGCGGAGAGTTTCAGATCTTTGCGTGTGTCTTCGGGTGGCATCTTTCCGCTGGTGTGGTCGACGCTTGCGGGGTATGCCCCTGGTTGCTCCCAGCCCGGGAGGGTCTCTTTTGTGGGAGATCGCTTTTGGCCTTCTCTTCGTGCCCTGAGGTGGAGGCTCTATTTTCCCCCCGCCATGGCCTTTCGCCTGTGAAGACGGCGTGGGTTGGGCTGTCCCTGCTTGTAAACGCTTCAGCCACTTTGCCCAGAAGCGGTCAAACAGCACATCGATGGGGTCATCAGCAGTGGCAGTGGTGCCTGGGGTTGGTTCTGGTCGTCGCTGACCTTGCTTATCTGGTTCTAGCAGAGCCGCCATCTTGGGGGCCCTCACTACCGCGTTGCTTGGCGGGCTGGCGGGAACCGTTGTTCGGTGCGGCGTGTGGGGTCTCCCTTCAGGCAGGGACCGGGATGACCCCCACCGGTCCATAGGGGGGGGGGGAAGCGATTTTCGAACGCTTGGGGGCCTTTGAGTAGGGCGGGAAGGCGGCCGTCCTTCCCCCTCACCTCCTCCAGTAGGCCCAAGCCAGCTGTAGCGGTTCCCGGGCATGCCGGGGTTCGATATCGGTATCGTTGTGTGCACAAGCTCGGTGTGAGTCCAATTGACTTGGTTGCTCGCCTCTCTTGTCGCTGTGTCTCGATTTGGCGATGTTATGGAGCCCCGAAAGCTGGAGCCCATGCGATGTGCGACCAGCCAGCTTGCTTGCTCGGCTCCGCCCCCCCAGGGTAAACTTTTAACTCCAAAACATATATGAAAAAAAAAGAACATTTTGCTCTTCTTCCTGCTGAAATACTTTTGTTATTTTTGAATATAAACTGACCTTCTCAAACTTCTGCGTTATGTCCACAATGATATAAAATTAGCAAGACATACATGACACTATTCAGTCTAAAACAAGCACCAATATTCAGATGTACTGAAGCTGCAGGTGAAAATATCACAATTTTTTCCTACCTTTAATATGTTTAAATTTTTGTAATATAGAGCAAATACTTTAACGAACCATAAACTTGTTATAATCATATTGTATAATTAATGACTAATTCCTTTATGTTAACATAGAAACATCAATAAACTTCCAATGGAGAACTAATATTTTACATATTTCTTTTTTTCTTTCGTTTATTTATTTTCTTAAATCTTCTTGCCTTTCTGAATATATCTTTCCTGTTTTTTTTTCTTTCCAATATGCACCGTCACCTCATTCATGTCTTTCTTTAAATTTCTGCGCCTAACCACGCAGGCGTGCCACCCATATTACCTTTATTAAAAGGGGAAATATTACATATCATAGTTCATCTTCCTTTTTTAATAGCTCATCCAGGCATGTTTTACATTTGGTCCACTGCCAGCGTTTTTATATGAATGTTAAGGAGCTACAGTGATATTTCATAATAACAGTGCTTGAAATGATTGGAAACAAATTGGTCTTGCAATTATAGAGGTATGGGAGAAATTCTAGTATATCAGAGTCAGTTAATTAATTTTTAAAGTAGCTCATACGATCCTAATGGTTTCAGTGATATGTTTTATATTTGCCACTGCAATGAATTATGCCAGTTAACTCTGTTTTAAAATGAGACAGCTGAAGGTTATCTTTTGATGAGTGGAATTAAAAAATTGTATTTACTGGTGAAAGTCTACTAGTCTTGTAAAATGAAAGTTCATGTATAGAATCACATTTGATTTGATTAGATTTTTGTAGGATTTTTTATTTAATCTGATAAGCAAAACCCCCAACTAAGTTAAAAAATGTGTTCGTAATTAATACACACGGCTTAACAAATTTCAGTTAAAAATATACTGAATGCTGTTTGTTGTTTTCTGTTACATCTTGAAACATCTTTTCTTTTCACGTAGAACAATGAAGAGTAAATTAGGTGAAAAATATTGTTACAGTTGGCAACTATATTATATTTGTTACTTTTTTATTTGAAAGAATATTAAGTTTCAAGTTTATAGCCAATCACAAGAAGTGATATACCGAACTGTTCGCTGGCGAATAGTTCCCGGCGAACATAGCGTGTTCGCGTTCGCCACGGCGGGCGAACACATGAGCGATTCGATCCGCCCCCTATTCGTCATCATTGAGTAAACTTTGATCCTGTGCCTCACGGACAGCAGACACATTCCAGCAAATTAGCAGCAGACCCTCCCTTCCAGACCCTCCCACCTACTGTACAGCATCCATTTTAGATTCATACTGAAGCTGCATTCTTAGATAGAGGAGGGAAAGTGTAGCTACTGCTCATTTGATAGGGAAATTGATAGCTAGGCTAGGGTATTCAGTGTCCACTACAGTCCTGAAGGACTCATCTGATCTATGCTGTAAGGGAAGCACCCCCAAAAAGTCCTTTTTAGGGCTAGAACATCAGTCTGCTTTTTTTTTTCTGTGTAATGTAATTGCAGTTGCCTGCCTGCCTGCCAACTTCTGTGTCAGGCTCACAGTGGATACTGTGCCCACTTGCCCAGTGCCAAAACTAATATCTGGTGTCACAATAGCTTAAGCTTGCATTTAAAAAAATTGTTTCACTGTAATAGATTGAATAGCAGTTAGTTGTCTGCAAGCGTCTGGGTGTCAGGTCTTCAGCGTGTACTCTGCCAACCTCTGCCAGTGTACTTTGCCACTCATATCTGGTGTCACAATAGCGTGCCTTTAAAAAGAAAAAAGGTTTTCACTGTAAGCTAATAGCAGTCAGTGTCCTTAAAGCGGGTGTCAGGCCTTCAGCGTGTACTCTGCCAACCTCTGCAAGTGCACTTTGCCACTCATATCTGGTGTCACTATAGCATGCCTTTAAAAAGAAAAAAGGTTTTCACTGTAAGCTAATAGCAGTCAGTGTCCTTAAAGCGGGTGTCAGGCCTTCAGCGTGTACTCTGCCAACCTCTGCAAGTGCACTTTGCCACTCATATCTGTTGTCACTATAGCGTGCCTTTAACCCCTTAACACCGCAGCCAAATGTACAAGTTGTGAACGAAACAAAATGTAAACAAAACCTGGCATTTGCGCTATATGTCTGTCCAACCGTAATTCACCTCTTTCATATTAAATGCACCCCCCTTATTATATATCATTTTATTCAGGGGAAACAGGGCTTTCATTTAATATCAAATAATATTAAAATATTAAAAATGTCAATGTCATAATACTGTTTGCTTTTACTGTAATAAAATACACATATTTGTATTCAGCAAAGTCTTACGTGTAAAACAGTACCCCCTATGTACAGGTTTTATGGTGTTTTGGGAAGTTACAGGGTCAAATATAGCGTGTTACATTTGAAATTTAAATTCGCCAGATTGGTTACGTTGAGCCTTTGAGACTGTATAGTAGCCCAGGAAATAAATTTACACCCATAAAGGCATGCCATTTGCAATAGTAGACGACCCAAGGTATTGCAAATAAGGGATGTCCAGTCTTTTTTAGTAGCCATTTGGTCACAAACACTGGCCAAAGTTAGCGTTAGTATTTGTTTGTGTGTGAAAAATGCAAAAACCGCCAATTTTGGCCAGTGTTTGTGACTAAGTGGCTACTAAAAAAGACTGGACATACCCCATTTGCAATACCTTTGGTTGTCTACTATTGCAAATGGTATGCCATCATAGTGGTAATTTTCATTCTTGGGCTACCATAGGGTCATAAAGGCAACGTAAGCAATCTGGCGAATTTTAATGTGAAAAAAATTAAACACAAGCCTTATATTTGACGCTGTAATTTTTGAAAACACCATAAAACCTGTACATGAGGGGTACTGTTGTACTTGGGAGACTTCGCTGAACACAAATAGTTGTGTTTCAAAACAGTAAAAAGTATTGCAGCAATAATATCGTCCGTGTAAGTGCTGTTTGTGCGTGAAAAATGCAAAAAACGTTACTTTTACTGGCGATATCATGGTTGTAATACATTTTACTGTTTTGAAACACTAATATTTGTGTTCAGCGAAGTCTCCCGAGTAAAACAGTACCCCCCATGTACAGGTTTTATGGTGTCTTGGAAAGTTATAGGGTTAAATAGGTTAAATATAGTGCTAGCAAATTAAATTCCCTATACTTTCGGCATGGGTGGTCAGGCAGGTCCCGCTAATTGTAATTAATTAGGATACCTAATTATGTAAAATTATTACATAAATATATGTGTAGAATTAATATATGTGTATATATACATATGTGTATATATACGTATATATATATATTTTTAAAATATTTTTATTTATATATAGGCATATATATAGTGATATATACGTATATATTTATGTATATAGATATATATATTATTTCGTTCTACGTGTATTTTGATATAAATATATATATATTAATATCACAATACAGTTAGAACGAAATAAAACACATCTATATATTTTTTAATATTTTATTTTTAATTATTTTTTTATTTGATTTTTTTACGTATTTACATATTTTTTTAATATTATTTATAAATATATATATAACAATAATTATATATATATATATATTTAATCAGTATCAGTCTGCGTGTAATTTGATATTAATATATATATATATATATATATATATATATATATATATAATTATATACATATTAATATTAAAATACACCTAGACGGTGTATGTGTATGTGTGTATATGTGTATATATATATATATATGATCTAAGTATATATATATTTTTTTTTACACTTGTTTAACTTATTTAAATTTTATTTCCAGCCAGCAGGGGGACCAACTGTCATTACAGTTAGTCCCCCTGCTGGCAATACAGAAGCCAGCTATCCCGGCCATGTGATTGTGAGGTCCTCGCAAGGACCTCACTCTCACATGACTGGGAGGGACCGGAGGAGGAAGATGTGCTGCGCGGGGGCTCCCTGGGAGTCCCCCCAACCGCATTCGCCGGCGTTGGACCGCCGGCGACCGGGTAAGTTACTAAAAACCGGAGGGCGTACTATTACGCCCTGCGGCGTTTAGAGCCGCTTTTAAAAGGACGTAATAGTACGCCCTCCGGTCATAAGGGGTTAAAAAGAAAAAAACTGTTTTTCACTGTAAGCTAATAGCAGTCAGTGTCCTTAAAGCGGGTGTCAGTCCTTCAGCGTGTACTCTGCCAACCTCTGCAAGTGCACATTGCCACTCATATCTGGTGTCACTATAGCGTGCATTTAAAACCAAAAACTTTTTCCACTGTTATAGATTGAATAGCAGTTAGTTGTCTTCAAGCGGGTGTCAGGCCTACAGCGTGTACTCTGCCAACCTCTGCCAGTGCACATTACCACTCATATCTGGTCTCACAGTAGCTTGCACGCATAGTACCACTAATCCAAAAAAAAATGACAGGCAGAGGCAGGCCACCCCGCAGGGGCCATCGTGGTCGTGGTGCTGTGATTCCCTTTTGCCCTAGAATAATGCCCAGTTTTAGAGGCCACGTACCCTGAACTTGAAAAGTTCTGAGGACATAGTTGACTGGCTAACACAGGACACCCAATCTTCTACAGCTTCCGCTCGGAACCTTGACGCACCATCCTCCTACAGCTTAGCTTCGGGCACCTCTCAAGATACCACTCACCCGCCTGCCGACACCACTAGCACCACATTTACACATCCGTTTGAAGAAATGAGTGATGCGCAACCATTATTGCCAGAGGATGTAGATAACAGGGATATGTCTCAGGCAGGCAGCATTAACACATGAACGTACGGTGTGATGATGATGATGTTGTACCCGCTGCTGCTTTCTTTGCTGAGTTGTCAGATACAAGTGAAGCGGTTGATGATGACGATGCGTCCATGGATGTCACGTGGGTGCTCGCTCGGCAAGAAGAAGAACAGGGCGAAAGTTAAGATGGGGAGACAGAGAGGAGGAGGAGGAGGAGGAGGAGGAGGAGGAGGAGATGAGTTGGAAGCAGGGGGAGGTCGTCACAAGGAGCTAGTGGCACAGTCAGATAGCATGCATCTGCACCCGGGGTCAGCCCGACAGCACGCCAGTCAACGCATGCTGTGTCCACCACCAGAATGCCGTCATTGCAGAGCTCAGCAGTGTGGCATTCTTTTTGTGTGTCTGCCTCTGACAACAGCGATGCCATTTGCAACCTGTGCCAAAAGAAACTGAGTCGTGGGAAGTCCAACACCCACCTAGGTACAACTGCTTTGCGTAGGCACATGATCGCACATCACAAACGCCTATGGGATCAACACATGAGTACAAGCAGCACGCAAACTCTAAGCCGCCATCCTCCTCTTGGTCCAGCATCTTCAGCCATGTCAACCACTGCTGTCCTCCTTGCCCCCTCTCAACCATCCGCCACTCCGACTCTCGCCTTGAGCAGTTCCCGCTCATCTGCCCACAGTCAGGTGTCTGTCAAGGACATGTTTGAGCGTAAGAAGCCAATGTCAGAAAGTCACCCCCTTGCCCAGCGTCTGACAGCTGGCTTGTCTGAACTATTAGCCCGCCAGCTTTTACCATACAAGCTGGTGGAGTCTGAGGCGTTCAAAAAATTTGTGGCTATTGGGATACCGCAGTGGAAGGTACCCAGCCAAAATTTCTTTGCACAAAAGGCAATCCCCAACCTGTACTCGATTGTGCAAAAGGAAATAATGGCATGTCTAGCACACAGTGTTGGGGCAAGGGTCCATCTGACCACTGATACCTGGTCTGCAAAGCATTGTCAGGGCAAGTATATCACCTACACTGCGCATTGGGTAAACCTGCTGATGGCTGCCAAGCATGGAATGCGTGGCTCTGCAGAGGAGTTGGTGACACCGCCACGACTTGCAGACAGGCCTGCTGCCACCTCCTCTACTACTCCTACTCCATCCTCTTCCATAACCTCCTCGGCTGAGTCCTCTTCTGTTGCTGTGTCTTGCTCCACATCAACAGCACCCTCCCAGCTCCCCAGGTACTATTCCACATCCCGGATACGGCAGTGTCATGCCGTCTTGGGTTTGACTTGCTTGAAAGCAGAGAGTCACACCAGACAAGCACTCCTGTCCGCCCTGAATGCACAGGTGGAAAAGTGGCTGACTCCGCAGCAACTGGATATCGGCAAAGTGGTTTGTGACAACGAAACAAATTTGTTGGCGGCATTGAAGTTGGGCAAGTTGACAAATGTGCCGTGCATGGCACATGTGTGTAATCTGATCGTACAACGCTTTGTGCATAAGTACCCAGGCTTACAGGACGTCCTGAAGCAGACCAGGAAGGTGTGTGGCCATTTCAGGCGTTTCTACACGGCCATGGCACACTTTGCAGATATCCAGCGGCGAAACAACATGCCAGTGAGGTGCTTGATTTGCGACAGCCCGACACGTTGGAATTCAACACTCCTAATGTTCGACCGCCTGCTCCAACAAGAAAAAGCCGTTAATAAATATTTGTATGACCGGGGTGCTAGGACAGCCTCTGGGGAGCTGGGAATTTTTTGGTCACGTTACTGGACGCTCATGCGCAATGCCTGTAGGCTCATGCGTCCTTTTGAGGAGGTGACAAACCTAGTCAGTCGCACCGAAGGCACCATCAGTGACATCATACTATTTGTTTTCTTCCTGGAGCGTGCCCTGCGAAGAGTGCTGGATCAGGCCGTAGATGAGCGTGAAGAGGAAGAGGAAGAGTAGTGGTCACCATCACCACCAGAAACAGCCTTATCAGCATCGCTTGCTGGACCTGCGGCAACGCTGGAAGAGGATTGTGAGGAAGAGGAGTCAGAAGAGGAATGTGGCTTTGAGGAGGAGGAGGAAGACCAACCACAACAGGCATCCCAGGGTGCTCGTTGTCACCTATCTGTTACCCGTGGTGTTGTACATGGCTGGGGGGAAGAATATACCTTCATTGAGATCACTGAGGAGGAGGAACGGGAAATGAGTAGCTCGGCATCCAACCTTGTGCAAATGGGGTCTTTCATGCTGTCGTGCCTGTTGAGGGACCCTCGTATAAAAAGGCTGAAGGAGAACGACCTGTACTGGGTGTCAACGCAACTAAACCCCCGTTATAAGCAGAAAGTGGCGGAAATGTTACCAAATTACAACAAGTCGGAAAGGATGCAGCATTTGCAAAATAAATTAAAAAGTATGCTTTACACAGCGTATAAGGGTGATGTCACAGCACAATGGGAATCTAACAGGGGAAGAAGTGAAAGTCATCCTCCTCCTCCCACGACCACGCCGGCAACTACAGGACGCTTTAAAGACGTGTTGTTGATAGAGGACAAGCAGAGCTTTTTAAGTCCTACGCATCGCCACAGCCCTTCGGGATCCACCCTCAGAGAACGACTCGACCGACAGGTAGCAGACTACCTCGCCTTAACTGCAGATATCGACACTCTGAGGAGCGATGAACCCCTTGACTACTGGGTGTGCAGCCTTGACCTGTGTGCTGAGCTATCCCCATTTGCGATAGAACTTCTGGCCTGCCCTGCTTCAAGTGTCCTGTCAGTGCAGCAGGAGGTATTGTCACTGAGAAGAGAAGTCGCCGAGGTAAAAAAAGTCTAGATTACCTCACCTTTATTAAGATGAATGAGGGATGGATCCCGAAGGGACTGACAGTGGGCGATACATAAGACTAAAAAAGGCCTGATGAGATGAGCTGCCTTGGGCTAAAAATGGTGACCCTATGTAGGAGGAACAGTCCCTATTCTGCTCTTTGTCAGTGTGTATCAGGGTCCCTGAGGACAGGTGTCAATCCATATCTGCCAAGTGACCCTATGTAGGGGGAACAGTCCCTATTCTGCTCTGTCAGTGTGTATCAGGGATCATTAGGATAGGTGTCAATCCATATCTGCCAAGTGACCCTATGTAGGGGGAACAGTCCCTATTCTGCTCTGTGTCAGTGTGTATCAGGGATCATTAGGATAGGTGTCAATCCATATCTGCCAAGTGACCCTCTGTAGGGGATCAGTCCCTATTCTGCTCTGTGTCAGTGTGGATCAGGGTCTCTGAGGACAGGTGTCAATCCATATCTGCCAAGTGACCCTATGGAGTGGGAACAGTCCCTATTCTGCTCTGTGTCAGTGTGTATCAGGGATCATTAGGATAGGTGTCAATCCATATCTGCCAAGTGACCCTATGTAGGGGGAACAGTCCCTATTCTGCTCTGTGTCAGTGTGTATCAGGGATCCTTAGGATAGGTGTCAATCCATATCTGCCAAGTGACCCTATGTAGGGGGAACAGTCCCTATTCTGCTCTGTGTCAGTGTGTATCAGGGTCTCTGAGGACAGGTGTCAATCCATATCTGCCAAGTGACCCTATGTAGGGGGAACAGTCCCTATTCTGCTCTGTGTCAGTGTGTATCAGGGATCATTAGGATAGGTGTCAATCCATATCTGCCAAGTGACCCTATGTAGGGGGAACAGTCCCTATTCTGCTCTGTGTCAGTGTGTATCAGGGTCTCTGAGGACAGGTGTCAATGCATATGTCAGGGTGTCAATATATCATATGTCAGGTGTCAATCCATATCCATTGTGATTTAGGAATGTTAGGTGATTTATGCCCTTTATGGATTAAAACCAGACTCTGCATCAACTGTGTAATTTTCCATGCGAGATATGCCATTGATCCCCCTCCGGCATGCCACAGTCCAGGTGTTAGTCCCCTTGAAACAACTTTTCTATCACTATTGTGGCCAGAAAGAGTCCCTGTGGGTTTTAAAATTTGCCTGCCCATTAAAGTCAATGGCGGTTCGCCCGGTTTGCCGGTTCGCGAACGTTTGTGGAAGTTCGCGTCCGCCGTTCGCGAACCGAAAATTTTGTGTTCGCGACATCACTAATCACAAGCAGTGACCCTATGTAGGGGGAACAGTCCCTATTCTGCTCTGTGTCAGTGTGTATCAGGGATCCTTAGGATAGGTGTAATTCCATATCTGCCAAGTGACCCTATGTAGGGGAAACAGTCCCTATTCTGCTCTGTGTCAGTGTGTATCAGGGATCATAAGGATAGGTGTCAATCCATATCTGCCAAGTGACCCTATGTAGGGCGAACAGTCCCTATTCTGCTCTGTGTCAGTGTGTATCAGGGTCTCTGAGGACAGGTGTCAATCCATATCTGCCAAGTGACCCTATGTAGGGGGAACAGTCCCTATTCTGCTCTGTGTCAGTGTGTATCAGGGTCTCTGAGGACAGGTGTCAATCCATATCTGCCAAGTGACCCTATGTAGGGGGAACAGTCCCTATTCTGCTCTGTGTCAGTGTGTATCAGGGATTATTAGGATAGGTGTCAATCCATATCTGCCAAGTGACCCTATGTAGGGGGAACAGTCCCTATTCTGCTCTGTGTCAGTGTGTATCAGGGTCTCTGAGGACATGTGTCAATCCATATGTCAGGGTGTCAATATATCATATGTCAGGTGTCAATCCATATCCATTGTGATTTAGGAATGTTAGGTGATTTATGCCCTTTATGGATTAAAACCAGACTCTGCATCAACTTTGTAATTTTCCATGGGAGATATGCCATTGATCCCCCTCCGGCATGCCACAGTCCAGTTGTTAGTCCCCTTGAAACAACTTTTCTATCACTATTGTGGCCAGAAAGAGTCCCTGTGGGTTTAAAATTTGCCTGCCCATTAAAGTCAATGGCGGTTCGCCCGGTTTGCCGGTTCGCGAACGTTTGTGGAAGTTCGCGTCCGCCGTTAACAAGCAGTCCATTAAAATGTAGATAGAAAAAGCATGTTGAACAAGTAAAGCAGATGTCATTAATATCTTAATTATCAGGGGGTAGAAACATTTAAAGGGTTACTCCAAACACTATGACAATTTCAGTGATTATAAGTGGTAATGGTGGTGGTAATGGTGCCTGGAGTGTCCAACTATGAAACACTGGACATATAGAGTTTAACCTTTTGGCAGCATCATTAGAAAGCCCAGAAAAATAGGTGCTGGCTAATGTCAATTCTGTGCATATTTATATTGCTTTGATTGTCTGAAATTTCATAGGTGAGGCTCTCAGTGAATAAAAGACCAGCCAGATTAACTTGCAGAGCTGCAGAAGTTGAACGTCATCACCAGTCACAGAGGACCATTGGTGCCCATCATTGACCCAAGTAAGAAGAATGGGGCAAGGTCTGTAGTGGTTATGATGCATTTAAGCATTTTTTATAACCAATGGAGCCACAAGAGAGCGGTATGAAAGCACATAACAGAGTTATTCAAATATTTTTTGTTATTCTAAAAAAAAAAAATGTTAGACCAACACTGTGGGATGGAAATTCTTTCAGCTTGACTAAGTTGGAGAATATATTCCAACTGTTCTATCTAAATTTGCACAATTTAAGGACATGATAATAAGCTTGTGGCAAAATAATAAATAATAAATAATTATAAAGAAAGAAATAGTTGCTGAATGACAATCTGACAGTTATTACAAAAGAAACTCAGTCCTGTGAATGAAACACACATAAAAATGGATTGGAATATTGCAATTATTACATGCTGTATCGCTACATACTGTTAAAGGGACACTCTTGTGTTAAAAATAAATATATTTCTTGCTTTTCTTGTTTCTTCCATGTTCTCACCAAAGCTGGGAGTCTGCCCCTTACTCAACCTTGCTCACTTTAGGTGTTTTTTAATGTAAATTTCATGGTGTTCTTTAAAGAAAACTGACACTTTCTCTTTAACTTAATTTTAATTCCTAAAAATGATCATATGTTTGTGTTTAACATGAAGTGCATATGTAGATTTGTAAGTAGAAGAATTAAACAAAATGTGCAAAATCCAAACAATATGCAAAATACTGCAGATCACATTCCATGTTGCAGAACACACAGGATTAAATCAACCCATTTGTCACCGGATGCTATCCCTGCTGGATGAATATAATACATATTTCAGACCTTTTATTTCGTTTACTAAATTCATCTCATGTTCGGACTCTAAAATGTAATTTAATGGCTACGGGAAACAAAACTAAACGGATCCCTAGAACAAAAGAACCATGAGGAATTATCTTGTCAATTTTGGAAGCATCTGCGTTGGCACAGATGAACAGCCACCAGACACATTTATCCAACAATCATTCATGCCAACTATAATATATTTTAGTGCTACTGGTATCAGGACAATGACTTATTGAAAATATGCTATTCATTCTTTTAGAAACCTATATTGATTAATATTTCCATAAGAGGTTTGTTTAAAAGCCATCTGTTTAAATCCGAGGCAGTACATACAAAAACCAAAGTAGAGAATTGTTCTTAAAGGGACACTCCACTGCCCATTGCTTGTTAAAGTGTTTTATGTGTAAAGAGTATTTCTTCTTTTTTTCAACTTAATAATAGTGCAGAATTCAACAGAAATCGGCACTTTTATAAAGTAACCTTGTTACACCCCTGGTTGACAATCAGACAAAAGGGTCTGTAACCTGGTTTGGTTAACTCAGTGGACTAAATTCAAGATTCAATATTTGCTCAGAATACCTGCCTTGCAAAGACATTACATTGAGCTGCATTTTCATGTCTGTGATTGGACAGCCACAGAAAGTCTGGACGGGGTGAGAAGGAGTGGGCTTTCAAATGCTGCAGACAAGAGATATCTCATACTATATTCCTCTATAATACTTAATTAGGAAGCTCCTGGAAATTTGCTACTACTGTTGTAGTATACCCTTCTATGTTTATCGTCATATAGGTTTTTGGTGAATCCCTATTATCTTCCAGTTTCAGAGCCTCCGATATATGGTCCTTTTCCCTCTTGCTTCTGTTTATCAGAGTCTATACTTCAAGAGATACGCAGCGTTTGCATGCTGTTTTTAGATTTACCACAAATTAAAAAATTTACAATTAAATGCATATATCTTTTCATTAGGGTATGTCTACTAAACAGTGCTTTATTTTTGTCTGCTTGGGCAGTAGAGAAAAATAGAAACATAGAATGTGACGGCAGATAAGAACCATTCGGCCCATCTAGTCTGCCCAATTTTCTAAATACTTTCATTAGTCTTTGGCCTTATCTTATAGTTAGGATAGCCTTATGCCTATCCCACGCATGCTTAAACTCCTTCACTGTGTTAACCTCTACCACTTCAGCTGGCAGGCTATTCCATGCATCCACTACCCTCTCAGTAAAGTAATACTTCCTGATATTATTTTTAAACCTTTGTCCCTCTAATTTAAGACTATGTCCTCTTGTTGTGGTAGTTCTCCTTCTTTTAAATATAGTCTCCTCCTTTACTGTGTTGGTTCCCTTTATGTATTTAAATGTTTCTATCATATCCCCCCTGTCTCGTCTTTCCTCCCTAGTAGCAAATCAAAACCAAAAATAGTAGCAAATCCATGATACTGAAAATAATTAATTTGCATAAAGATTTCGCAGGATTATAACAGACAATGGCAAACCAATAAAAATTTTATTTTATTTTCTATGATCCATATTAACAGTTAAAGCATTGTCCAGGTCTCTGAAAATTTGAATATGTTGACCATTTTAATACTTTAAGTATCTGTAAAAGAAAATGAGTATATATATATATATTTTTTTTTTTTACTAAAATCTCTTGAAGTTGTGAATTCAGTAGTATGTTTCCATTAATTAAAGCATCTTAGTTACTTTTGAGAACTCCTTTTTAGAATCTTTTAAACAAATCCTAAAGACTGCAATATGATTCCATTGATATTGCAGTGCACTCAGAAGACTTCCAAGATTTCTCCAGGGCTGCACCTCTTCTGTGGAACCCCCTTACCTTCTCCATAAGACTTTCACCCGGTCTCCACTCATTAAAAAAAATCATTGAAAACTCACTTCTTAAACTGTTAGCGGGTTTTTAAAACCCACCATGACTCCTCTCCTGCAACTGTCAAAATTACCTACTAACCCTCAGTGAATACCTTTCTAACAACCTACTTCGTACCCCTACTTTTACCCTTTGTGTCACTATACCCCACTCCCTCTAGAATGTAAACTCATTTAACAGGGCCCTCAATCCCTCTGTTCCTGTACATCGAGTTGTCTGGTTACAAATACATCTATGTTAGTCCATCCATTGTACAGCGATACGGAATCTGATGGCGCTATATAAATAATAAAATAATAATAATAATAAGATTTTTTTGCTGTTACTTGCAGTGATGGGAAAGATTGTCTGTGGAGGATCTACCAGCTTCATTGGAACTTCCATAGACCCACGTTCATTACTCCTGTACATATGGAACAGTACACTGGACACTCAGCTTGGCAGGGTATCTACCTTTCCACTTTACCTCCAGGTGGCACATATTTCAACCCGGAGGGTCATAGAGCCCACAAGGGCCAATTCAGTTTTCCTTTTTTTTCCTCGTAATTTTAATGGTAAAATAATTGGATGTATTCACTAAAAACAGATGTGCCTTCTCATTTGAGGGAGAAATGTGTTCATAGTTTGGCACGAACATTGTATCACTGGTGCGAAATAAGTAAATCTCGCTTTTTAGTGACTAAAACCCCAAAGACTATTCATCGTGTTTTTATGAAATTAAGTTGGATTCCACTTAACCTTTCCATATTCATTTTTGTAAAATAATTTGTCATAATATTGGAGTTGCTAAAGCATATACTGTTAAAAAAAAACAAAAAAAAACACTTCCCTAACTTCTGTGCTCTGTCATTAACACAATTATTCCAAAGCTCTGTGCTGTCACACATCTTAAACTTAATTAGTTGTTAATTAAACTTTATTGTAAAGATTAAATACCCATATGACTGTGCAAATTAGCAATAACAGACCACAGATGTTTTGACAATACAACCGAAACATTTTGTTTCAAAGTGACAGTTGTTATGTGACTGATAGTAATTCATAAATAAAAAGCATTAGCAAGTTTTAGTTCCCCAGATTTATTGAAAAAAAAAACACGATATTTCCTTTTTTTCACAATGAAAATTTGATTTAAAATCAAAACAAGTGTATCTCAATACATAGTATTAATATATTTTTACTATAAATGTATCCACTGTAGTGGTTATGGTGTCATCAGTTTTCTATACTTGGAGGTCCATGACTTAGCTCATTTACTTTGATCATTGACATGATGCTCTTATCCAAAGAACCCGTCCTGCACCCTAGGACTTGTTTAGTAGAGCTAATGGAAGCTCTATACTGGAGCTTCTGACTCCACAGAAGGCTGCAAATAGCACTCGGCTGATCCAAGATAAGTTGTCAGACAGTTTGCACCTGGTTTCAATACTTACCCTAGAAGGAATAGAAAGGAGAATAAATCCCTTGAATCGGGATAAATTCAGGTGTGTCCAGATCGTATCTCTAGAGGGGATAACCCTTATACTGTGATACAAAAAGGAATAAAGTGTAAACCTAGGACAAACTGTCCAGGAAACACTGATGAGATACTGATCTGAGTGGCTTGTCACTTAAAATAAAAAATCATTTAATTGGTATACAGGACCATGAACTAAAATAAATGAAGAAATGAAAAAAGGGTGAAAAATAATAAATAAACACACTGTGGAAGGGAGAGGGTAAATAGGTAGCTCAGGGAGCTCAGGGAAGAGCTAAGGCAAGGGGTAGAAGGAGGTCAAGGTAGTCTATAGCTAAAGAAGAAGTCCACACAAGAGACAGGGTATGTCTAATGAGAGAGACCGGTTAAATAAATAGCTCTCTAGAGTGATGGACATAGGCTATAGTGACACCAGTTAAGACACTCTAACCCCCCAAAACAAAAAGAACAAAAGGTTTAACTATAGGACACTATGTTAATCAGTGTGGTATATAATAGCACACGCTGACTACAGTGGTCAGATAGGTCCTAAGTATAACCAATGCCCGCTCAGATGCCTCAGTAAATGGCTATATTAGAGGATTGAATCCAAAACCAGTGTTTAAAATTAATTCTCACTGGCTGCTATGATCAAATAAATCCACAATGTAATTATGCCAGATCTAAGGAGTAAGCTCCAGCTTTCCCTGAGAAATACTCCATACAGGCTGCCCTTACACCTTACACTCCATACACTTTACCCTAGAAGGACAAAAGGGCGCTCTTTGCAAAGTGGGCTGTAGGTGTTAGGATGCTTGACGTGTTCTTTTAGCGATAATGATGTAGGTTAAGAGTAGAATGTGACTACTATAACATGGTGGAAGTAGATATGAATGTCCAGGTACACCAGATGGTTTCTTCTAAAAGGCAGTCTTTTTTTGGAACCAAGAATTGAGAACAATGTTTCGACTCCTCCATTAGCCACTGTCAGGTCTTGAGAAATAGTGTAGGAGCCGGAGATTTGTCCTCACTTCTAAATAAAGACTGCCTTTTAGAAGAAAACATCTGGTGTGCCTGGTCATGAGATATCACAAGATACGCAGGCTGTAGACATGTGCATTAATTTTAGAACAAATCGCAGCTCATCCACATTTTCAGCAATTTGTTCGATCATCCGATTAACAAGCAGAGACAGATATATTTTCACACTCGTTTTTGCTCTGTGCAATGGGTTATATTGTGTTCTCCGCATAAGTAAAGGAACACTTCAATTACCTAAAGCACTTCAGGGTGTCCCTCTTTCTTACTTTATACAAGGGCCGATTTAAAGAGAAATCAGCACTTTTACCACGATACAAAGTTGCATCCTCCCAGCTGTGAAGGGGGTGCTTCTTCTAAATTGTGTTGTACCCCAACATTGCTTCTCTGCAAAAAATAGACTCGTCTGCTAAAATAAGAGACGATTGATCGGAACAGCCACTAAATGGTCATTCTATTCACAGATCAAATAAGAAGTAACAAATGAAAAAAGAAAGGTGACTCATTCAAAAAAGATCCATATTTCGATATTATATATGTAATATATATTTAATATAATGTAAATAATACACAACTTTTCTTGACATGTCATTGATAGCAGTGAATAGTCCATCAGCAAGTAACACCCATATATCTGGAATAACGTGTTTCAGCTCTTCTAGGTGCTTATTGATAAGCGTATTCCCCATTCTGGCCATTTTCTCACTTTGTTTAACCTAGAGTTCTCAGTCTATTATTGTAGTAGAATAACTTTTTAGCCACTTAGTGTCTAAACTGTTTAAAATAAAATTTAAAAAAAGAAAAATAATTTAGTTGAGTCATTTACTAAAGTGAGAATTCAAAGTGAATTTAAAGTGATTTTTTATTTTTATTTAACCCCTTAAGGACCAAACTTCTGGAATAAAAGGGAATCATGACGTGTCACACACGTCGTGTGTCCTTAAGGGGTTAAAGGGACACAATAGGTACCCCAACACCATTATCTCATTGAAGTGGGTGCAGTTCCCCATGTCCCCTTAAACCTGGACATGGTAAAATGAGAAACTGCAATAATTACATTGCAGGGTTAACTCCACCTCTAGTGGCTAGTGTTAGAGAAGTGTTTCCTGGCTTTTCATGGAGTTCCTCTGATAGAATATTGTTATTTTTATGCTCTTTAATTTTCGACATGTTAGTGAATAAGCCCCCAGACCAACAAGCTAAGTTCTGTTCACCTCAGACAGGGTGTTGGCTGTGCATACCTATACATTGGTATCCTCTCTTTGTATGGCAGTGACCATCGGCTGGTATTTTACTTACCTTCTCCCCATATAAAGTAGGCTGCAATAATGTGTGTTTCTATCTACCCCACTGCCCTCCTCCCCCATTTCCTTTAAGTTCCCTTAAGAACAATGTTAGTACCTTAGTGGATGATCCAATAGGGGGCATGTATAATTCTCATTTCATATACTGATGTCTGTTAAAATTAAAATGTAGTCCTTTGAATCAGCAACGTTTGTGTATGTGTGTATTCAATTGGGCTTCCCAATACTGCAGAGGTACAGACGAAACCAGCGATTGATAAATTAGTTGAAGTCCATGGCAAATTAAGCGCTTTTAAAGAATTCTTTACCAAACCTAACAATCTCCATGCTACGTCATTGGACGTTCTCACTCTTTACATGAGAATGTCCAGCATTGTCAAAATCCCCAAAGAAAAGCATTGAATTAGTGCATTCCTACAGGGAAGGCCTAATGTGCATGTGGCGCTCGTCACGCATTCACATTAGGTTCCCCCATCGCTGTGATGGCAGAGGAAAGAGATATGTAAAAGAAAGGGTTATTAAAGCTTTGAATGCCAAGGTGGAGTCGGCGGGACTCCAGTTATTTGCAGAAGGACATTAAAGCCTTATGAATATCGTTTTGTCTTTCTAATGCTATACTGTTCCTTCAAGGCTAAGGAAGTCAAAATTAAAGCATAACTCACTTAGCAAAAGTTTTAACTTTTTGACTATTTTGACCTTAAATTTGAAATTCACTTTGAATTCACCTTGAACTCTGACTTTAGTAAATACCTCTGTTAATCTTAAGAGTGGGGATGTTTGTGAGATTTAAAAGATGAGATACTAGCATGCATGTTATACTGTAGTTGCAATTAAATAGTTTGGCAGTTATCTACACAGTCTAAGTTTATTATTTTCATTTTATTTATCTCCACAGGAAATGACGTAATTGTCGGTGTCAGTAATAATTGTTCAATTTCGTTGTAGTTAATATAACGACCGCCGGCAGTGAAGTTAGATGGTAATGTCAGTTTTTGTTTTAATTTGCTTTGTATTTAATTTAATATCCCCAGAAGCAGGAACATTTAACTGTTTGCTAGGTTTAATTGTGTCTCACAGCAGTCAGTGAAAGTAACTGGCTGGATGTATTTAATTTTACATTTACGTGTAATGTTGGACAATGGCAACTCCTATAAAGATAATAGTACTGTACTAGTATATATATATATATATATATATATATATATTTATACCACCCAGGAGGGTTGCAAAATTTTTATATATATAGTGTTCAAGTAGAGAGTGTAGCCGTATTAGTCCAGTGATGTAGATGCAAAAAACAGATAAAATGTGTATCTTGTAATACAGTTGTGCTAAAAAAAAATTGCATACCTTAGTAGAAATTGTACAATTTTGGCATTGATTTTGAAAATATGATTAATCATGCAAAAAATATTTTATTGAAAGATAGTGATCATACAAAGCCATTACATACTCTTGAATGTTTGGCCTTGTTACAGACACACAAGGTGACACATACAGGTTAAAATGGCAATTACAGGTTAATTTCCCACACCTGTGACTTTTTCAATTGCAATTAGTGTCTGTATATAAATAATCAATGAGTATGTTAGCTCTCACGTGGATGCACTGGGCAGGCTAGATACTGAGCCATGGGGAGCAGAAATTAACTGTTAAAACACCTGCACAACAAGGTAATGAAACTTTATAAAGATGGAAAAGGATATAAAAAGATATCCAAAGCCTTGATAATGCCAGTCAGTACTGTTCAATCAATTATTAAGAAGTGGAAGATTCAGGGATCTCTTGAAAACAAGCTAAGGTCAGGTAGACCAAGAAAGATTTCAGCCACAACTGCCAGAAGAATTGTTCGGGATACAAAGAAAAACCCACAGGTAACCTCAAGAGAAATACAGGCTGCTCTGGAAAAAGATAGTGTGGTTGTTTCAAGGAGAACAATACGACAATACTTGAACATAAATTAGCTGCATGGTCGAGTTGCCAGAAATAAGCTTTTACTGTGCCAATGTCACAAAAAAGCCTGGTTACAATATGCCCGACGACAGTTCTGGCACACTGTACACTGTATTTTGGAGTGACAAGACTAAAATAGTGCTTTATGGTCACAACCATAAGTGCTATGTTTGGAGATAGGTCAACAAGTTCTATAGTGAAAAAAATATCATCCCCACTGTGAAGCATGGTGGTGGCTCACTGATCTTTAGGGGGGGGGGGGGAAGGGGGAGCTCCAAAGGCACAGGAATCTTGTGAAAATTGATGGCAAGATGAATGTAGCATGTTATCAGAAAATACTGGTAGACAATTTGCATTCTTCTGCATGAAGGCTGCACATGGAACACTGCTGAACTTTCCAGCATAACAATGACCCTAAGCACAAGGCCAAGTTGAACCTCCAGTGACTACAGCAGAAAAAAGTGAAGGTTCTGGAATGGCCATCACATTCTCCTGACCTTAATATCATCGAGCTACACTGGGGAGATCTCAAATGTGCGGTTCATGTAAGACGACCAAATACTTTGCATGACCTGGAGGCATTTTGCCAAGATGAATGAGCAGTTATACCACCTGCAAGAATTAGGGGGCCCCATGGACAACTATTGCAAAAGGATATGTAAAAACTGGTGAGTATAAGTGCTCGATATCTATAATTAGCAGCAAATCACCAACAAGGGGTTCTCTCCACCCTTGTGAAGTGGATAGTAAAGATAACAGACAGGAGGTGATAAGCGCTTAAGATTATATATACATACGATACAGATGATGTTCTTAGTATATGAATCTATAAGTACAAAGCAAGAAACAGATTATGGTGCAGTACAGTAGATGTTTGTGAAGAGAGTATAAATGGGCAAAAGTGTACACTTACACTTTTTAGAGCTGTCTCGGCTCTATTATGAAGGCCTGGACGGAATAATCCCAGTCTGTGGATATAAATGGAGGGTCTTTGGAGCTTGTTTTCAGGATGGAGTAGGTATATGTGAAAAAAGCAAAATAGGAAATCCAATGGTATAGTATATACAAACAATTATTATTATTATTATTATTTATATAGCGCCAACAGATTCCGTAGCGCTTTACAATATTTTGAGAGGGGGGGGATGTAACAATAAATAAGACAATTACAAGAAAACTTACAGGAATAATAGGTTGAAGAGGACCCTGCTCAAATGAGCTTACAGTCTATAGGAGGTGGGGTATTAGAAACATTAGGATAGGAAATATCAAGTAGGAGTGAAGCAGAGCTGGAGGAGAGAGCAAAGCACTATCCCATAGGGACAGGTATGTAAGGGAGAGATTACTCTGGGAGGCCATACGCTTTCCTGAAGAGATGGGATTTAAGGCCCTTCTTAAATGATTGAAGACTAGGGGAGAGTCTGATGGCAGTAGGCAAGTTATTCCATAGGAGAGGAGCCGCCCGTGAGAAGTCCTGCAAGCGTGAGTTGGCCGTACGGGTGCGAGCAGCGGTCAGGAGGTGGTCGCGGGCAGAGCGGAGGGTACGAGGAGGGGCATACCTCTGGATCAGTGAAGAGATATAAGAGGGGCTGGAATTGTTCAGTGCTTTAAATGTATGGGTTAGCACTTTGAATTGACTCCTATAGGATACAGGGAGCCAATGTAAGGACTGGCAGAGGGGCGAGGTGTGAGAGGACCGACTGGATAGGAAAATCAGTCTAGCTGCAGCATTCATTACAGACTGTAGCGGGGCAGTACGGCTTTTGGGGAGACCAATCAGGAGAGGGTTACAGTAATCCATGCGGGAAATTACTAGAGCATGGACAAGCTCCTTGGTAGCATCTTGCGTAAGAAAGGGGCGGATGCGGGCTATGTTTTTGAGTTGGAACCTACAGGACTTGGCAACAAACTGGATGTGAGACTCAAAGGTGAGACCAGAGTCAAGTATGACGCCAAGGAAATTATCCTACTTATGTCACCCAGAGCAATGTCCTGCTCTGGTATGAAGAACTTGAGGTGGAACAATCCCCACCTAGGGATATATGCTGTAACTGGAAGTATGATGAGGGCTGTATGAAGAATGTACTCCACAGGTGATGATGTATAAAATAGTAGGTTTATTAAAAAAAAGCTGGAAACAGCAGCTCTATAAGTAAAAACAAATATCAAACAAACTGTGGATAAAATAAGTCCTCACTTAACGTGTTTCGCCAAAGGCTTTCTCAAAAGTCACCCCCCGCACAGCTAGCACACCCTTAAGGCAGGCCCTGCTTGGAGTGGCCTACTGGCCAACCTCTTGCCAAAAGACTATGGTCCAAGTCAACGATTGTAAAGACCCATATTTTATTACCCTGGTTCAGAACTTTCCATAAAACCGAACTCTAGCTCCCTGGCGGCCATTCGCATGGACCAAAATCGCGAATAGACTTCAGGGGGACTTAGCCGAGAATGCCCTGGAACTATTTTCAGCATGAAGACTTCGCGGTTCCTGGCCGGTCCCCCAGCAGCACCTAGCTGCGATTCTATGGAACCGTTTTGGGCATGGGAGCATGCGTGCGGTCGGTAAAATCAATTTCTTCCAGGAAATTCCTGAACCCCTGAACTGATCTGGGTGATTTTTGGTCACCCAGCTCAGGGCTATCAAGGGATGTAACTTTTGTGGCGATTTTATGTGTTTTAATGTATTTTTGAGGTTTTGAAAAAAATTGTGTTTTTTTTGTTTTTTGAGATAATTGAGTGTAGTATAGTGCTTGACTCCATTATCTCCTAAGTAAAGGGGAAGGCTTATTGTATTGTACATGCGAGTGTCATGCATTGTAACACTGTTATTATTGGTCTGTGACTTTGTAACGGTGTTCCCCACAAGGTCCATGTGGGAGTACCCCTTGCATGGGGATTGTCATAAAAGGCCAAGTGTGACACCATTAAAATCAGTTCCTCTTCACCCTCAACATAGAGCCTCGTCTCATGTGTGGAGGGGACAGCTATATTCACTCTGGGGATTGCTATATCACAATACTGCCCTGGGTATAATCACTAGCTCTTATAATAGCTGTTCCTGCTACGCTCTCTGTAGTAGGAGAGGTTCACCCACTGGAAGCTGGAGCCTGGTCTCAGAGAGACCCCAACCAAGCTGTGGAGCCTCAATTGATGGAGGTATCAGGCAGTATCAGGCAGTCCGTCACAGGTACCAAAACCTGTATGTAGTTTTTATGACTGTCTGCAGCCAGGATGTGAATAAAAAATCAGCTCAATCAGTGCTGTTGGGGGTGTGCAGAAATGTTATAAGGATGTATTTCTGGCATAAGGGGGTGATTCTAACAAGGCAGGCTTATGGTGCAGCATTCTCCAAAACATTTATTTATTTTATGCTAAAACTATAATAATTTGAACATTTAAATAAATTCAGCATATTAATGAGGCCAAAATCTATGAAATGCATTAAACTTATTGGTGTGTGAAGTGTCCCTTTAAGCAAGAGTGATGTGCCCATAACATTCATGTACCTATGAACTTGTTGTTTCCTTCAATTTAGACCGGTATTTTAGGGGAACAATTCTCATATTTATGCTAAATGAGCTGCATTTTTCACTTGCAGATGCTTGCAGAACACAGCAAATTAATTAGCTTATTATCATATTTTACATTAACATTTTCATTCTTTTTGTCAGATTATTACACTAGATCCATCACCTGTGAGATTTCCCATGAGCAGAAAATGTTTTTCTCCTGAGTGATTTTAATTATTGAGAGTTTCCACTGTGAATATATAAAGTTACCTCTGCTTTACTTTAATAAACCCATACATAACTCTTCCTCTTTATGTCACAATTCAGGACCTAATTGCTTAAATTGCACAAAACATTTGTGTTAGTCAATTTAGTAAAAATTTAATTGCAAATAATATTAAAAATAGGAGTAAGAATCTTACTTCCTGTAATTTAACGGGAGTCAGAACTTTATTATGATACATTAAGACGTGTCAAGAGGTCCCCTTCAGTTAGTTGGGGTTCCTAGAGACCACAGCTTGTTTTTTTCAGCTTCCAAACATTGTTCATGGTTTAAGTCAGCCACCTACTCCCAATCATTCTTTCAATTCATTTATATATTAATATTTTAAAGGAACACTAAAGTGGAACAACCACTAGAGGTGTAGCAGGTAGGTGAGCTAATACTTTATGGTAAACATTTATGTTTCTGTGTTTATGAAGAACAGCCAAACTTCTGATTCTATTAGGAATGTCTTTCATTTACGTCACAAAATATGCCTCTCACAGTACTTAGAAGTAGTGAAGGCATTCAACAGATTACATTGAGGCTATCTGGAATCTGTGTTGCACAGATTTTGCATGCCCGATTTGTTAATAAAAGTTATCATGTTATATTCACACCTAGCACCATAGGTCATGATATCAGTATTTGTTCTCATAGATTTAGTATTTTGAAATGCACAAGGCAGGAGTATCCGCTATCTCAGTTATTATATAATATGTTTGACCCTTGAACCACCAGCATGTACTATTAGAGCTAATCCTTAGATATGCAGATTTCAACAGCCCACCTGGGACAGAGATTACTTTCGTGGGTGTTACACATCCTGCATGGAGACACTTCTCCAAGTAGGTTAAGCTTCCTCGAGACACCAACATACTGGCTACATTGCCAGCATGCCATTGTCTGAATGGAGTGACATCAATTACTCCATTCCTAAACTCCCTAGCCAGTGCTGGCTAGGGAGCTATCATAGCACATGTACTGTGGGCGCTATGGGTGGACAGAATGACTGTCTGTAGATGGCTTCTTCTGCTCTCCTTTTTAAATGAATTCTTCAGTATAAACTCGGTTTATTGCCCATACAAATCTATACATTTGCTGGAAAAACTGATAGCACAATATAGAGATGAAATTTTATGGTCTTTAAAAATAGCAAAACTAGTTTTTTTTCGAAAATTGGGCAGACTAGATGGTCTGAATGGTTCTTTAATGCAGTCACATTCTATGTTTCTTTGTTACGGGCTCTATATTTGCCCTTAGGCAAATTTTGCTCCATTTGGTAATTACAGCCAGCATGATTAGTGGACATTTTTCCTTCTAAGTCCTGTTTATGTTTGCGTGGCTGATATATGTCTGAAACGCATGCACATATATGGTGGTATTGTACCCTTTTAGTGAAAGTTTGACACTCAGTTTAAAAACTTACTCAGAATATAATATATGGAAACCTTCCCTTTAATGCTGAGGTTTTGTTATGGGATTTTACCCTTCAGTTCTTGAAAGGTTGCATAGGTTTTAATTTCTTATATACAAACTGCAGCAAAATTAGCTATTGCAAGATTGTGGAAATAATCTACTATTTTCTCTATTTCTAAAGTTCTACAGGACCGAGAACAGTCTGAGAGGATGGAATGGATGGCCATTCATGTAAATGATTCGGATTCAATTGTCTTTAGAGATTTGGTGCAGGTTGACTATCTTCAAACTTTGTCCCATCATGTAGGATCATGATTATGAAGAGAAGAGTAAAGGAAATGGGGAAAATAGAGAGAGAGAAGAGGTGGCTGGGGAGGGAGAAATGGAGAGAAATAAATAGAAGGGAAGGGAGAGAGAAGAAATAAGTGAAAGGAAAGAGAGAGGAAAAAGAAGATCAACTCTCCAGTGTCAATTTTTTTTCTTTTTGTCATATATTTCCTTACAGTATATTTTTCCCACAAGGGGGGAATACATTAAGTTTACATCATACAAAAACCATGGATGCAAGATCTGCTATTTCTCAAAGTACACAGTAATATTTCCAAAAATAATGATTTTGTTTTTTTTTTTTACAAGTGATCGATGAAAATAAAATCACATTGTATTTTTTTTTAATTATTTTAAAGACGTGATATATGAAGCCTTGTGATGCATTACACGCATTGGAAAAAAGGTAACGTTCTCTAGAAGGTTTAGAAATTGCACTGTTGGAAACAATTGCAGATTAAGACATTTCCCATGCATTTTATTCAAACAATAAGTTGCTGAAATTTTTTCTTACACCATAACTTTGGACGTGCTTAGTAATTTCCAAGCAATTCTTGATAGTGGTATTTACTACCTGCTGTGACTATTCATACTTCATATAGGAATGAAGGTAACATGAAAAGCTAGAATCAGCAACAATCAGTAAGGATATGGTTTCCCACTAAAAGAGGACAGAAAGTAGTAGATTTTGTGAGTCTCGGTTCTCCTTCCATTTTAATGAAATTAATTGTTGGTAGGTATACTAATCTTGTAGTGTCTCATTCGTTATATGCTCATAACTTGATTGAACTATGAGCAAAAGAAACAGAATGTGGAACTGTTTTACGAAGGCTACAGGAAAATATTAACTAAAAAAAAAAACAGTTAGAATATTGTAGTCAGATCGTAGATACTCGATAAATGCACCCATCATAATTAAAAGTAAAGGCCATCCAAGAAGCACACTTAAAATGGGTAAGAAAAGAATAGTACCTATCCTGGGTAAACACTTCTTATTCAGGAAGTATTACTTTACTGAGAGGATAGTGGATGCATGAAATAGCCTTCCAGCTGAAGTGGTAGAGGTTAACACAGTAAAGTAGTTTAAGCATGTGTGGGATAGTTCTAAGGCTATCCTAGCTATAAGATAAGGCATGGGACTAATGAAAGTATTTAGAAAATTGGGCAGACTAGATGGGTCATCACATTCTATGTTTCTATAGCTTATATGGATATACAGGCTATGTGACCAAAAGTATACAACCCTACTAAGCAGTGTCACCCATTCCTAAGAGGTTCAACAAATTCATGAAATCTCCACAAACAAACAATGGCAGTGCGTTGGAGCATACTTAGTATATTTAAAAGTGGCACTGTCACAGGATACCACCCTTGCCACAAGACAGTTTGTGAAATTTCGGTTCTACTAGATCAGTCCCCGTGAAATGTAAATGCTATTATTGTGAATTGGAAGCATCTAGGACAGGGGTAGACAACCTTCAACACGCCAGATGGTGAAGACTGCATCTCCGATAATGCTCTTACAGCCATTATGCTGGCAAAACATCAAGGTACTTTCAGCGGTGGACAGGGATCATCAGGAGAACTCTGACTTGTCTACGGATATGCAACCCCAATACGCAGCAAAGTGTAATGCTTTGTGTGTTCTGACACTTTTCTATCATCGGCAGCATTACGTTTTTTAGCTATTTGAGCTACAGTAGTTCTTCTGTATTATTGAAACAGATTGGCGAGCCTTCGATCCCCACATTTCAATGAGACTTGGGTGCCCATGACCCTGACACTGGTATACTGATTGTCCATCTTCACATCATTTTTGGTAGGTAATAACCACTACATACTTGAAAACTCCACAGGACTTGCCGTTTTGGAGATGCTCTGACCCAGTCGTCTAGCCATCACTATTTGACTCTTGTCAAAGTCACTCTTTTCGCTTGCCCATTTTTCCTGCTTCCAACTAATGAAATTCAGGAACTAACCGTTCACTTGCTGTCCAATTTATCCAACCCCTTGACAGGTGCCATTCAAAATAAATAATCATAGTAATGATGTGGCTAAACGGTGTACATATAGCATTTCACACTTTCATTTAACCATTTTATCAACAACCTCTTCCACAGACAGACTGTGTATATCTTATTATTATAAAGACACAGTTAATGCCGATTTCAGAGTTCATATTTGCATTTTTGGTCAATTACATTTCTAAAAAACTGCCAAATTTAGTGGTAAACTATTTTTTTAATTCTTTTCACATCCCCAGATTTGTATCCTGCAGCCCTCCTGAATACAGCAAAGGTGTGGTAGACTGTGTCAACAAAGTAGAGTATTATACAAAAGAACCGTGTCCAAAACTTATATTGGGATATATATACATATATACATACTTTTTTTAGAGATCGTGGTTAACAATATCAGTCTTTAAAGAACATTAAGAGAAAGAAAGTAAAACAGAAGCAATAATAGTGCAACATGTCAACTCTATATCTTGTAAAAAATAGATTTTGCAGAGTGCTTTTGAGAGCTTCTAAGAGCTCTGCTGTTTAACGCCTGGACGGTATAATCCCCGTCTAAGGATATGTAGATTTTCAGTGTAGTAAACTTTCAGTATTCATTAGCCATGCAGAGAAGATAGAACACAAAATAACCCAATGGTGTAGTATGTCAGAATAGCAGAATATAAATAATGAAAAACAGTATTCTACTTAATATTTCCAAGTAATGACTTGCTCTGGTGGTATTCAGCCTTGGTGATATAATGCCCACCTAAGATATGAGGAATCCAGTGTTGAAGTAGCAGCAAAATATAAATAATAATAAAAAATGGAATTGTATAAAATAACAAGTGGGACTAAAGCTATATTAGAAATTATGCTTTATTTTATAAAAACAAAGTAAAAGAGATCTCCAATATCACGTGACGCATTTCACCCAGGAATGGGCTTCTTCAGAAGTGTGGATCCTCTTAGAAGTGCCCCAGTTTATATAGGCAGAATGTGCCCAATTAGTAGAGTCCAGTGTGCTGCTTGATTCCGGGTTCGGTTGCGTCGACATATTGCTCTATTATTCCTTCTGTTTTACTTTCTTTCTCTTGAGGTCCTTTAAAGACTGATATTGTTAACCACGACCTATAAAAAAGAGTATGTATATATATATCCCACTATAAGTTTTTGACACAGTTCTTTTGTATATTACTCTACTTTGTTGGCGCAGTCTACCACATCTTTTTTTTTTTTCACTCATAACAATATGGAAATCCTAGAAAAATGGGACATTAGGATAAAAAGGAGGGAGAGGGAGAGGGATTTGGGCCAAAAATAGACACTGTCCCTCATGAATTTGAACATTTGGGAGGTGTAGAATCCATCCTTTGCTGTTGCTATAGAACCTGTCCTTAGACAACTTTTTTCCATTGCAGTCTCTCCTGAGCAGCCTTCTGTTCCTTCCGCCAGGCCTCCACTAATGGACATAGTGGATATCATACGAGGGACAGGAATTCAACTGTTATACTGTGGACCGTGATCTAGTCATATACCGTACGGACAGATCTGAGATCTTTTTATTTTATTCTTTCTTAATTGCATGGTAGAATAAGTGTACAATTGAATGAAAACAATATATCTGTTATGGTGAACATGGTACAGTGGTGTGTAGAAAGGAAACTTTTAACAAAAAATAATCGTAAATGAAACCGAACTGAACTCATGACCCCAGAAAATGCAGCACTGCTTATACCCCTCATCTTGTCAAACTCTGAGTCAGGTGTAAGTGTGAGGGCCTGTGATATGACTCATTAAATTGTTCCCATAGGTTCCATACTTTTTGCAGATTTGAGATCTTTGTTGGACCAAGAGTGATGCTAGTGGAGTCCTGTCGGGAAATTTAAAGCATTGATAAACAGTTTGGGGATTATATATTTTTCTTTATTTACCTAATCAGTATCTTACACATGCTTATACCTTTACTTGAATTCAACAATAATATATGGAAAACCTAATGTACCACTACTTTTATTTTTTTAATTCTTTATTTTTGTTGTGCAAGTGGGTATACAACATTTCAAACGCCACAGCAGCGTACATATGTAGTCACATAAATTGAGCAGTGGCAAAAGTACATGCACATTTTCTTTTTTTTTGAGAGACAAACAGTATAACAAACTTAACATTTACGAATATTGAGAAACATTGACTGCTATGTAATGAAGTATGTTGATGAAGCAGGTTTACTTAGCTGAACACTGTCGCTGTATAGTGAATGTTGGCACACACTTGTCTGCATGGGGAACAAGGCAGGTAATTAAAGCGTGGGATAGTGCAGACACGAGGGTTTCTTGCTAACTGTGTTGGGTAGGCAGATAGATACATGTGCAACGTTTTGATCTAGCTTATCTATGCACAGAACAATGTGGTCAGGGTAGACATGCATAATATAATACTATTTTGGGTTGCACTCTACTGCCGAGCTATGAGCAAGTGGAGGAAGTAGTGAAGGCAGTAGGCTGTCGCCTAGTGTATGGATGTGGCCTCAAGCATTAGGCTGCTAGGAATAAAAATGGTAGCACGTCAAAATAAACATAATATAACAAATTATAACATTTGATAAACAATGTGGGTTTTGTCTTGGGACTGGGATGTCCGCTGATGTTGCCCTGATGATGGTACCAGTTCCAGTCCTGGATCTGCCAAACTCTCACATGGGCCATTTTGGGTAGACAGTCTCGAAGAGTGTGGTTAGTAGGGCAGTCAGTCTACGCTATGCGTCCCTTGCTTGCCTAAACAGTTAAGATTAATAGGTCTTATAAAAACTGTAAAGGGAGGTGCGATCGGCTTGTGTGGCCGTTACGCTGAAAAGCTCTGAAAGCGTAGTATGCGCATTTGACAGGTTATGTCTGGGAGAATCTCCCATGAATATATCAAGAACTATACTCAGTAGTTGTTTCTGGTAGTCATCGTGTCAGTTAAGTCGAGTTTTGAGTTTACATCCTAAGTTGCATTCGGTAGGCATTGTGAGAACCGTCTAAAATAACAGATAATAAAAGAATAAACTATACTTGCATGAGGGTAGAGCTAGGGGTTCAAGTGTCTACGTCACATTATATCCTATGTATTCTTCCCCCTCTCTCTCCGTCACCCCTGTACCTGTCGTGTGATATCTTTTCCTTTCCCTTAAGTTTTGCACTTCAAGTGTGCAGTATGTGGTGTGTGACAGAGTTGGGTCGTGCGCATCATAGCAAGTTGGCAGGATGCTGCCTTTTGTGTCAGGGGGTGAGGGATTTCGTCTAGCGCAAGGGGGGCGCAAGCCGGTCCCAGTGACAAGCTCAGTGGAAGTACTCAGGTATGACGAGATGACACCATCACCACCTAAAACTCTGGTGATATAAACATATCGGTGGGGTGCAAACAGTTAGGTCAGTTGGCTGGGTAAAGTGGGGTATTGTGAGGCAGTCTTTTTAAATGCAGTCCTTTATGGTGGGGCAATGTCCCAGGAACTCACATAGTCCCGAAATGTCCTTCAGGTTGTGGCAGTGGCAGTGGTTCCGGCCTGTCTTCTGGGCACAAAGTCGACGGTGCTGGCAATTTCCCAACTTGGGGGCTTCGGACGTTTGTCCCTGGGTGCTGGCTGGGTTGGTATGATCGGAGGGAGGCCGAGCAGCTCCAGGATCTGCCGGCGCTTCTTGCAGGCTGTGTAGTTTGTGCATTTCATTGCCCTTCGTTACCAGCAGGGTGTGAGCTGGGCCCCAGCGGTATTTGATATGTTTCTCCCGTAGGAGTGAAGTGAGCTGGTGCAGGGATCTCCTCCAGGCCAACGTTGCCCCCGAGAGATCTGCATAAAACGTTAACGTCATGCCCTCGAAAGGGTAGGTCAGTTGGGCCCTGGCTGCTGTCAGGGCTGCAGATCTGTCTTTTTGAGTCTGAAACTGCAGGATTACATCCCGGGTGGCCGATTCTGGGGCCTTGACAGGTTTTGGGATGCGGAACATTTCATCCAGTGCCGTCGTTTTGGCTTGCTTTGGGTTGAGTAGTACCGTAAGGAGCCTTCGTATAAAATGGGGCAGTCCGTGATAGTGTCTGCTATGCCTCTGATCTTGAGGTGCTTCAGCCGGCACTTATCCTCCATCTCGGCATATCGTAGGTCATTCTGCGTAGACAGGTTCCGCAGCGCTCTAACCTCCTGCTGTAGTTCCTTGATTTGTGTGTCTTGGTTTTGCGTGGTGTGCTCCACAGCCCCGAGTCGTCCGCTGAGGCCTGTCAGAGTGTCTCGAATGGAGGCCACTTCCTCCGATATTTTTTTATGGTGATCCGCCATCAAGTCCCTGATGGCCTCCATGCTCACTGGGGTAGGGGCAGCGGCAGGTGGAGGGGGCAGTTGCCGGGTCGGAGGCGATTTGAGTGCGGCCTGTGTAAGCTCCTCATCTGCCTCATCTGAGGAATCGCTATAGAAGTCTGAGCATCCCCCATGGAGGGACGCCATGTTATGGGTAGAGGCTTCTTGGGCCATCCGCCACAGCTCGCCAATATGTGTGCCCGGTTTGCTTTTTTCAGGCTTCAACTTTTTCGCTTTCCGTCCCATCTCGGTAGGTGAAGCAGCTGGGGTTGTTCGGATCGTGTTTGGGTCGATTACAAGGGATTTTAGTGGATTTCTCCCGTTTTTAGGCCCGGAGGCCACGCCCCCGTACCACTACTTTAAAATCACTTTTCATATAAAGAGGAACAAGTTTTAAACTGCATTTCTCATAGACAGGAAAATATCTTCAATAGAATGTAAGCTCGATTGAGCAGGGTCCTCTTCAACCTATTGTTCCTGTAAGTTTATTTGTAATTGTCCTATTTATAGTTATATCGCCTCTCATATTGTAAAGCACTACGGAATCTGTTGGCGCTATATAAATGGCAATAATAATAATAATAATAATAATGGCATTATTCTAAATAGCGTAATATTCAATCCTAACACTGGCCTAACTACTACATTTAATTGTACACATCACAGACAGAGATAGGCAGCAAAACAACTATGAATACAGTTTGCAAACAAAAGATTAATTAGTTCAGAGAAGGGCTACTAAACTGGTTCATGGATTGCAGGATAAAACTTACCAGGAAAGGTTAAAGGATCTTAACATGTATAGCTTGGAGGAAAGACGAGACAGGGGGGATATGATAGAAACATTTAAATACATAGAAGGAATCAACACTGTAAAGGAGGGAAGTATATTTAAAAGAAGAAAAACTACCAATTTGTATTGGTACCAACTACCATACTGTTTTTCGCTGCATAATGGTCGCAGATTTTATGCCTAATTCCTTCCCTTAAAAAAAGGGGTGCGACCATTATGCGGTGTACGACCGTCATGTGAAGCTTTATTTTTTGCGCTATTATGTATGCAAAACATTATTTTTTTAACAATATTTAAACAGTTGCTGATAACATTATAGTTGCTGATAACATAAAAAATAGTATATTTTTCAATGCATTACGTAAACTCCAAGCATGATCTCTGACCTCCTGTCATTTCTTAATGCATTGCATACATAAAATGCACTAAAATACAATAACCTGATAGGTAATAAACCCTCTTGCCAGTATAAGATCAGTGGAATGTTCGCTGTCAGTTTTAAAAAATAGGAATGTCTCATAACAAAAACAGCAATAATTAATCATGCAAATATTACGTGATTAAGTGAATTTGAACCAATTTTTGGACTGAGAAACCAGGGTGCGACTATTAGGCGGTGAAATACGGTAGTCTTAAAGTAGATGGGCAAATGTTTGAAAATATCCTTATTTTACTGAGAGGGCAGTGGATGCATGGCATAGTTTTCCAGCTGAAGTGGTAGAGGTTAACAAAGTATAGGAGTTTAAGCATGGTGGGATATGCATAAGGCTATCCTAACTATAACATAAGGCCAGGGACTAATGAAAATATTTAGAAAACTGGGCAGACTAGATGGGCCAAATGGTTCTTATCTGCCGTCACATTCTATGTTTCTATGATATTTGAAATAATTTCTTAGTAGCGGTGGTTGTGCTGTCTTTTCCAGAGTTTGGGTACACATGGTACTCACTGGCTGTCTTGATGAGCAATTTCTCTATGAGGAGCATATGTGGAAGCAACATCTCCACAGTGGAAGCGACACCTCAGTGGATATACACAGTAGAAGCGACACCTCCAAAATGATGTCCCAAGGGGCAGAGCGGTCAGCAGCAGCAAGGGAGTCTCGGCGCTTGAGAAAAGGTAAGAGAAACTGTTTGATTGTTTTTTACAAATTTTTTAAGCACACAAAAGGGGCCCAAAATTTAATTAGGGATTAGGACACTGTAGCATTAAGAATACATGTTTGTATTATTAACATTACAGTGTTCCATTAAATCTCCTCTGCTATCCCTCGAATGCACATTCTTTGCTATTTCTTGTATTGAGGCCTCCACTCCTTGGCTCTGTGCTTTAACCTGTTGGGCAGAACTTCATTTACACGTAAAGTGCCAAAACATGCTCATTTCTTTTCTGGTTTATGAGAGTTACTCAGTTTATGTTTCTATGGCAAGTGTAACTCATTTGACAACTTATGCTGCATTTACATCAGCCTGTAAATCAAGTGTGTTTTTTTTTTTTGTGTTTCTTATTTGGTTGTTTTTATTGTGTTTTTTCTTTTCTTTGTTTTTCTTTGTGTGAAACGTGAAAAAATACACCAACTATTATTTCAGGTTTTTTTTTTTCTTCTCATGCAATTAGCCAATATTGAGGAATCATTATATAATTTTTTATGGAAATCTAAACAAAATTTGATTTGCTTTTCCTCCATGTTAACCGATTCACTTGGAATAAATAATATATAATATATAAAAAAAAAATCAGTAGAATAGCACCACGTCTAAATTATATTTTTTTTATTTTGTTTGTTGGTGTACAGTTTTAGAGAACACTAGAAAACCTTTTGCAGAACATTGACAAGGCTATATTATAGATTTTGCCAGGATTCTAAGAGGAGTGCATTTTAAGTGTTTTGATTTGAATTGCATCCTAGAACTGCATATTCCAATGTGTAACTAGTCTGTAAGGCAGAATCACAAAAGTGGCTTCTGAACATGATGCAACCAATTATTTATAAGATTCCAATTTCACTTCCATCTTAACTGCCACTTATGGCTGTTCTATAGAATGTAGGCAATTTGAATACTCTTCTATATTTTCTACTCATTATTTAATGGGTAATGTTCCGAATATGAAATATGTCAACCTGTCACTTAATTTTAGTAGCATAGCATGCACAATGTGTGCAGCAGATTTCTATTTTACAATAGGCTAAACTATTTCTCAATTCTAATTTTTGTATGCATGTAAAAAAAAAAATTGACAAGCATAACATAATTTTTTTTGTATTTTTTTATTTAATTGAAGGTCATTATTGGATTTAAGGTTGTGCAATAATCTATTAATTAAATTTAAAAAGAACATATTTTATGATTTGTGTATAATGACTGCAGATTATTCTTCAGCACAAAATCACCAAATCGACATTGTTACAAATGGAGAGATACATTCACACATTGACAGATGATTAATTTAATGGGCACTATTGAGCTTAACTCTTTTTTTTATCCCAACCTTGGGAATACACAGCAAAGAAAAGCAAAGCAAAATGTAGTTTAATTTATCACATTTACTTTCTCCTCCTATCCGGGACAGAATAGTGTTTTCTGCCAGTATTCTGGTCAGTCGCTCTGAGTAGCACAAAGAGGCTGTAAATGATACTTTAACTTTAATTCCTATACAGGATGCTCACTGTGCACTATTTTTGGAATGGGCTTTGTCTGTTAAAATTTACCTCTACCCTACCTACTACCCTTGTTTTGTACCCTATATATGAATAGTTTCATCAGTAAATAAAAGGCTTTTTTACTGAACTGAATTATGTTTATGTTTCGGTTTGTCCAAATGTAGTTTTACACATTTGAATTGCAAACTAAATAAGGACAAACAGATTTTTTATTGTTAACATATCATTCACAGAAGGGTTTAAAATGATGGCAGAATTAATAAATAAATCCCTATGTGTTTAAAACTGTACCATGGGTAGGGGCAGGTCTACTAAACAGCAAGCAATTAGTGTCTGCTCGCTGTCATAAAAGACTTACAACTGGACAGCTATTACTATCGCTGTCCAGACACTAATACAATAAATGGGGACCTGACAAAGGTACCTCAGCCACCACGGTTAGACAACACATAAATAATAAAGCCAAGTCATAGTTTTCCCTCTGCCTCCATCCATGACCAATGGGTGGGGTTATTAAATTATTATTATTATTTTGTTATTATTTATATAGAGCCAACAAATTCCACAGCGCTTTACAGTGGGTGGACGAACAAACATGTAATTGTAACCAGACAAGTTGGACACACAGGAACAGAGGGGTTGAGGGCTTCACTCAATGAGCTTACATGCTAGAGGGAGTGGGGTAAAATGACACAAAAGGTAAGGATAGTATTAGACTAATGACAGTTGCAAGAGATTAATCAGTCGGGAGCTATTAACAGTTTAACTGATAAGCATTTATGAAGAAGTGGGTTTTTAAGGATTTTTTTGAAGGAGTGAAGACTGGGTGAGCATCTAACAAGTGAATGTTGGGACATAGTGTTACCCATCAGCAGCCATCCATGAGAGTTAGAGACTCTAATTATAATAACGGGAGGGACCTAATGTTACCTCCAGCCCACACCCATTGGTGGGGAGCGAGTTAGAGACAGCTAAAGATGATAGGTAGGACTTGGAGCTGCTTAGTAGCATCTATTGATAAAGAAGAAAAGGTGGGGGGGCGTGGCTATCTGAGATACAGAGCAGATGTGTGTGCCTTATTGCCACAAACAGAACCTTGAAAGGGAACCCACAGATGCCTTACCACCCCCCAAAGTGCAATGGGGAGCAAAAACAAAAAAAAAACGCTCACCAAGAGAGTGCTAATCACCCTGATATCAGACTCTCCTTCGACCGGCAGCAGGCCCGAAACAAAATGGCGCTGGGGAGGCCACATGGCACAAATGACTCCAGCGACTCCATGGACGAGAGATTGCCACAAACTGCCAGTGGAGTGTATCTGCGGGCTGACTCAGACTCCGACGTTTCCCCCTCAAGAAGCTGCTCCAGGACCTGAGAGCAGTGTGGAAGGCAGACATAGCAGAGGTGCAGACAGAAATTGGCGGGCTGTGGCAACAGAATTCAGAGAGGAAACCCGGGAGCAGCGCTTGACTGACACCCACTCCCAAGTGGAAGCCCTCACACAACAGATCCAAAGCCTCTCCCGTACGGTGGCATCGCTGGAGGCAAGACACTAATGGAAAAATTTCCGGATCCACAGAGCACCGGAAACAGTGAGCCCAGAAGCCTTACTGGAGTTCGTCCACAAGGTGACTCAAGCAATGGGGGTCAGAGAGGCAGGAGGCTCACCGCACTTCATGGCAGCCTTCAGAATAAGGAAGGCACCGACTGCCCCAGCTGACACACCCAGAGACATCATCTCGGTAACCCGGGACACAGCAGTGAAGTCGGCCATTATGGCCTGTTCCAGGAATAGCCCAAGCATACAAGTAGACAACTGCAGGATAACAGTCTACACGGACTTACCATTCTCGGTCCTGCTGGCAATATGCGGGTTTCTGCCCATGACCAAACTCGTGAGAGAACACGGCATCAGGTACCATTGGGGAGTCTCAGGAACCCTTGTAGTGCAGTGGGGGGATGAGGTCCAGGTCCTGTCAGCCTCAGAAGACCCAGCAGACTTTCTGCGGAAACTCCAGCTGCCTCCTCTTCCCGTACGGCCCCCAGCACAACAGAGGGCCGGAACCAGGGGACCCCCGGTGAACAAGTTAACAAAGCTCACCGGGGACACTGGGTCCAGAGCGACGGCAAACAAAGAAACTCCCAGGCTGCAGCGCCCTCCATAGGACTGCCCATACTAATGGTCTTTAGGGGCCTACATATAGGACCCTTGGTGTCATGTTGTTGTACAGTTGTGGACAGAACACTAAACTTGCCTTACCTACCACCACTTGATTTAGGTTTAAAGAGTTGTTGACAGCCTCATAGCACCATGATGATTATAAGAGTTATATATTAGCATTACAGAAGTGTTGTGAGCCCTTACATATCCCTTATTGATGTGATTACCATTTCCCCAGCATATGCCAATGTTTGGTATGTAACACAAAAGGCAAACAAATTTCGGGGAACCATCCACCCATCCACCCATAACAGGAAACTACCCTCTGAAATGAGTACCTAAGCTCACGTCCAACGTGCAAGCCCACTATTCCAGTCTGTGCAAGGTGGACCCAGTGGCAATATAACCTAAGTGTATTGAGTGCACCTCTGATATGCCACCACACTAAGGCCTAGTCTAAGTATGCCAGGCACCCAACTAATAATCAGCGGTGACTGCATATAAATATTGTAACAGAACTCCACGTACTCTGACTGAGTACCTTCCGTTGATGGACGCTTCCTAGCTTGCGCCGAGGACCACAAGCACCGGAGTCTCCACAACCGCCGTAGCTTAACTGGAGTCTCGCCGTCTTCTGTCCACCCTGGATCAGCTTCTGTCCTCCAGGACTGTGTGGGGAAGACTTCTCCTCCAGGAGAGCGTATCAGGAACAAGCTCTTTAAAGAGCTAAGTGATTAAAGCTCAAGGGAGTATGCAGAGCATAGCAATCCCCAGTGTGAATATAGCTGTCCCCTCCTATCACGAGACAAGATTACGTGTTGAGGTTCAAGAAGAACTGTTTAAAACTTTATTTTACTTGGGACTAGCCCATATGGTCATTACATTAACATTGCTGTGAAAACTCAATAAAATTACAAACAGTCAAATCATAGCAGGCAACATACAGTGACTTATTATAACACAATGGCATATTTTTAAAGAGGTGGGGGAGACAATAATTAACAGAAAATATCTCACGTGCCTGCAGAATTAGCAATATGCAAATCTACCCGAATATGCAAATGAGCCAGTCTTGCTATTTAGGTAGTGCATATTGCTGTTGCTACCAACAGAGGGCACTAGACAAGCTCCATAGCCAAATCCACCTAGTTGGTAGCAAACCTCAGCAGTACAGGAGAGCAGGAAATACATCCCAGGGGCCATAGTCACATGGCAGGAGGCTGGCAATCAGTCTTCTCCCATGCCCAGTGGCGAGGCTGGTTCCGTCACAAATATCATTCTTAATATTATTCTAAACATTTGTAACACCTACTCAGTAAAGTATGAAATATGCTAGGACAGATGTTGCTAGACATGTTCGGCTCTATTACGTCATTCTTGCGTTGTTGTAGTCTCTTAATGCCTAGCCAGTTTTGACTGACAAATCACCTACTCTATCTTAATTCTGAAATGTGTAGTCTCTGAGCAATACTAACCAGATGCCATATTATGTTGTTTCTTTATTCCAATTTCCTGTTCCACAACTACTTATGTTTAAACTAGTATTCATGTAATTATTTAAAACATGCACTGTGTTTCCATGCCATGCCTTACTAAATCGCTGTTCATTATTATATCGGGTGTAAATGCTGTTGGGGCATTGCAAGCGCAGATGTAACAGCTTTTTCTATATTCACGCAAAAATAAAGAATTAAAAAAAAAAAAAAAAAGAAAAGGTAGACTCTAAGAGTACATGTTGTGGACAAAGAAATTTTCTTAGACCAGCTGCATAGCATGACAGAAAAACTTTCACAAGGCTAAGAGCTTCGATCTCTACTACAAAATACTAATCAGGATACAAAGCACTGTATCATTCAGTCTTTTATTGCCAGTCTGGATGTAAAAACGATAAATTAAGAATATGTATGTATATTGGTAGCTGTGATGATCTCTGTCATTGTTGATTACGATAAAATAGTCTACTAATTTTGGTTGTCTCTCCAAGGTAAGTTTTTTAGCCATCTTCCTGTGAAAGAACCATCTTATAGTTGATTGAGAACATTTTCTGATTAAGACTTCATATTTTAATGTAAGGTCTTTTTTCATTTTCCAACCTTCCTAAAAGCTCTTTATCCCATTAAATGATATACTCATAAGATTTAGATGATCCAGATCATTTCTCTCTGAAGAGGAATTTCAGAATGAAGTCTTACCACATCCTCTTCATCTCGAGAAGGTCAGAGGGTCAAGCCATTCATCGGATATATTTAGCAAGGTAATTGCACAATTATACAACTACTGTACATTTCAAAATAAAAAAGCTTAATTAGATTGTTATATCAATGGATTATTGCCTCATTCTGGCTCATTACACTTGCATAATTGCCGCATGAATATAACTGAGTGAGAGGGTCCCCTTAATTACACTGCGTCTAGTTTAATAGAATTGAATTTTCGATTCTAGTGAATATTTTATGAGAGTAAGTCCATAAAGAGAATCAGTGATACCCAAACCAAAATGTATTTTACTATCTATAAGAACACATATAGTGACCTGGTATTTCGGTGTGTTTTATTGATTCATACGGCAACATGGAAAAAAATGCCATGTCTTATTTGCCTCCCGGTAGTAACATCGTCAATACATCCCTCGTATTTCTAAAGTATTATACACAACACAGGCAGAAAATATCAATGACATGTGTGGCTGAGTTAGTAGAGAAAAACAAATATTGCACGAAAAGTATGGTTTAAAAAATGTGGTAAATAATTGAAAAGTTAAATAAGCTGTATTATAAACATGCAAAGATGAAGATGTTAGCCCATAAACACCTTACACAGGAATGTTGTTTCATTTATATTATATATAACTTATTTTTCTTCATAGTGCACATCCAAATGACCTAAAGAACAGCCTTAACATTGCAGAAAAGTGATACATGATTTGAATTCTAATATAAAATACAGATAGGTGAATATCGCTATACTGAGGGCTCTGCTTTTGTCGGATTAAAGAGGTTAACGAAACAAGAAGATAATGAATGGTTGGAAGATTAGAATGTGAGGGAAACCCAATGGAGAACTTAGATGTTTAACCCCTTAACAACACAGCTTAAAAAATTAAAGGCCAGCATGACAAAACATTTCCGGCATGTTTCCTTAAGGAGTTAAGCTTGGAGCTATGCAAACTTGAAGTTCACCTTTAGGATCCATATAGCAAGAGTTTAATAGAGATAAGGGTAAACTATTAGGTAAATATTCAGAAAGAGATTAGCAATCTGAGTATTTTTTTCAGAGAGTTCTTTGCATTCTCTATTTATTGCTACATTTTCAGACATAGTTTTTGACACCATAAATTGTTTATTGACTATATTTCCTGTGATGCTCAGCTAGTTTTTAGACTATAAAAGCTAGCTGAGCATCATGGGAAATGTAGTCCAGAAACAATTTATGGTGTAAAGGTTAGCTATCACTGACCTAGAGTTAGGCGACATATGTGATCGCGGGAGACTAAGGTGACTGGCCAAAGGCACTTTGCAGACAGAATCCATGTATTTACTCGAGTGGAGAGATGAGGGTGGCGGGGGTAAGACAGACAAGGTGACCAGTGGAATTACCATAACTTTCTGTTATGCAAAACAACAACAGAAAGTAAAATGTAAAACTCTCTCTTACATTGAAAAAATATATCAAGCGAGCATATAACTATAAAGAATTGTAGATATGAGTATGACGGTATGAACGGGAATACTCTTGTGGGGTCCTAGATGTGTGCTGTTGTGGTGGCACAGTTTATGTGACGAAAGTAACCTTGCCACTGACTTTTGGAGGACCCTGTTTGCCAGCCTCCTGCCCTGTGACTATGGCCCCTGTGATAAACCTTGCTTACAGACACTGTTTGTGCCAAAACCCTGGTAAGATACGGAGCTCAGCGATCATGCGTCTAGCTCGTTCAGCACTTGGCCCAAGCCGTCCAACATATATGAATTTGAATTACAAATTGCTACAGTCTTCTTAAACCATAAAGCTTACAAGCACTTTTAAAACATATATATATATACACACAACCCATGGGGCCCCGGTGCGAAAACTGATCCGTGCCCCCCCCCCCCGCGCGCTTACTCTGCGCGGGCTGGGGCCGCAACACATGGCGGCAGGCACCTGGTCGCAGGGCTGCGACCCGTGCGACCGCGGTATGTACGCCAGTGCATGCATAAACACATACACTTAAAGGACCACTACAGACACCCAGATCAAATCAGCTCAATGAAGTGGTCTGGGTGCCAGGTCTCTCTAGTGTTAACCCTGCAGCTGAAAACAGCAGTTTCAGAGAAACTGCTATGTTTCACTGAGGGTTAATCCAGCCTCTAGTGGCTGTCTCATTGACAGCCACTAGAAGATTTTCTGTGATTCTCACTGTGAAAATCACAGTGAGAAGACGATGAACGTCCACAGGAAAGCATTGAGTAATGCTTTCCTATGGGCGGTATGAATGTGCGCGTGGCTCTTGCCACGCATGTGCATTCGGAGCTGAGAGGCAGATCGGGACGGAGAGATCCCCAGCGCCAAGGGAGTCCGGCGCTGGAGAAAGGTAAGTGCTTAAGACACACACACACTCTCATGAACAGACGCACACATTTACTGACAGACACACACTCAGTGACAGACGCACACACTAACACACACACTCTAACACTAACACACACTCTAACACACACAAACACACACACACATACTCTAACACTAACACACTCACTGACACACACTCACTAACACACACATACACTAACACACACACTCACTAACACACACACTCACTAACACACACACTCACTAACTAACACACTCACTAACTAACACACTCACTAACACACTCACTAACACTCACTAGCACACTCACTAGCACACACTCACACTAACACACACACACACTCACACTAACACTAACACACTCACTAACACACTAACACTACCACACACACACACACTAACACTAACACACTCACTAACACTAACACACTCACTAACACTAACACACACACTAACACTAACACACACTAACACTAACACACACACTAACACACACACACACACACACACACACTCACTAACACTAACACACACACTAACACTAACACACACACCAACACACACACTAACACACTCACTAACACTAACACACACATTAACACTAACACACACACACACACACACACTACTAACACACACACTAACACACACACTAACACACTCACTAACACACTCACTAACACACTCACTAACACTAACACACTCACTAACACGTTTTTTGTTTTAAATTTAATCCCCCCAGCCTCCTTACCTGTGGGAGAGCTGGGGGAATTCCCTGGGGTCCAGTGGTGTTGCTGGCCCTGCTGTCACCCGGCTGGCGGGCACGCGAGGAAGCACTGTCCCCTGAGTGCTCCCTCTTCAGCTCCCTCGCGCGCCGTGTACTGATGCCGGAGCCGGAAGATTACGTCATCTTCCGGCTCCGGTTTCAGTGCGGTGCGCGAGGGAGCTGAAGAGGGAGCACTCAGGGGACAGTGCTCCCTCGCGTGCCCGCCAGCCAGGCGACAACAGGGCCAGCCTCGGGGGGCCCTGAGGTGGCCGGCTCCTGGGCCCCCCAGAAGAAGAGGCTGGCCCTGTGGGTACATACCTGGGTCGCAGGGCGTCCGGGCCCCCTGGTGGGCCGGGCCCGGTCGCGGCCGCGACCCCTGCGACCCCGGTATGTACGCCACTGTATATATATATATATATATATATATATATGTGTGTGTGTGTGTGTAACATTTATTTGAAAAACATAATTTTACATTTATTCATTCATTCTTTACAGAATGTTGATGTGGACAAGTCAAAGTCAACGTGTGTGTGTATCTCTGTGTGTGTGTGTATGTGTATGTGTGTGTGTGTGTGTATGTATGTGTATGAAAGTATGGATCTGGTTGTATAAAAGTCTGTAAATATTGATCTTTCTGCTGGTGCCTGTGAGTAAAAACCTGCAGGCTTCACGAGAGATGGCCCCTTGCCCAATGGCCCCTAGGTAATTTCAGTTTTAAAAACCCGTGCTTCACAGGTTTGTAATCTTTCCTGCAGTATAAGGGGAGAGAGAGATTCTATGGATTAAAAAAAATGTTAGCATAGTAAATGAAACAAAAATGTTTAGACACAATTCTGGGAGTAAAGGCATTACATTAAATTAAAAATGTTCAACCATCCATATAGCCCTTATCACACTATACACCCATTAACTCACCCATACAGCCCTTAGCACCCTATACACCAACTAACTCACCCATACAGCCCTTAGCACCCTATACACCAACTAACTCATCATAGAGCCCTTAGCACACTATACACCCACTAACTCATACATATAGCCCTTTGCACGATTATACACTCACTAACTTACCCATATAGGCCTTAGCACAGTATGCACCCACTAACTCACCCATTTAGCCCTTAGCACAGTATACACCCACTAATTCACCATATAGCCCTTTGCACAATTATACACTCACTAACTTACCCATATAGGCCTTAGCACAGTATACACCCACTAACTCAACCATATAGCCCTTAGCACAGTATACACCCACTAACTCACCCATTTAGCCCTTAGCACAGTATACACCCACTAACTCACCCATATAGCCCTTAGCACAGTATACACCCACTAACTCACCCATATAGCCCTTAGCATAATATACACCCACTAACTCACCCACATAGCCCTTAGCACACTATGCACCAACTAACTCAACCATATAGCCCTTAGCACAGTATACACCCACTAACTCACCCACATAGCCCTTAGCACACTATGCACACACTAACTCACCCATATAGCCCTTAGCACACTATACACCCACTAACTCACCCACATAGCCCTTAGCACACTATGCACCCACTAATTCACCCATATAGCCCTTAGCACAGTATACACCCACTTACTCACCCATATAGCCCTTAGCACACTATACACCCACTAACTCACCCATATAGCCCTTAGCACAGTATACACTTACTAATTCACCCACTTTTTGGACTTGTATGGCTACACTTCGAACCCTCGAAGCAGTACTTCGAACTCCTGAACCGGTTTGAAGCAGCACTTCGAACTCCCGAACAACCACACGAACCAGAGACCACCCTGGAGCTTGTTAACACCTATTAACAACTTGGAACGTTTCTCACCGCAGTGTTCTAATTGTTCGTCTGGGTGGCCGCAATTCCTATGGACAACCACGAGGTGGCGGTCATCTTGTTCGCATGAACGCAGGTAGCAGTGTTTGGGCATTAATCTCATGGAACTAAAATCGGACACAGAGTTTCTATACAGGGCACTGTTCAGTGAAATCATTCGTCTGGATGAAGTGAACAAGCTCCAGGGTAAAACTATTGACTCTGTTCGGTAGTTTGTTTGTTTTCAAACTACCGAACTACACCCTGTTCCAAATTATTATGCAAATTCTTTAGCCCTTAGCACAGTATACACCCACTAACTCGCCCATATAGCCCTTAGCACACTATACACCCACTAAATCACCAAAATAGCCCTTAGCACACTATGCACCCACTAACTCAACCATATAGCCCTTAGCACAGTATACACCCACTAACTCACCCACATAGTCCTTAGCACACTATGCACCCACTAACTCACCCATATAGCCCTTAGCACACTATACACCCACTAACTCACCCACATAGCCCTTAGCACACTATGCACCCACTAATTTACCCATATAGCCCTTAGCACACTATACACCCACTAACTCACCCACATAGCCCTTAGCACACTATGCACCCACTAATTTACCCATATAGCCCTTAGCACAGTATACACCCACTAATTCACCCATATAGCCCTTAGAACAGTATACACCCACTAACTCACCCATATAGCCCTTAGAACAGCATACATCTATTAACAATCACTATGCTGGTTATACTTGTTGCTTGGTGGTAGGAGACTTATCAAGTTAAAAACAGGAGCTATTCAGGGACAAAATGCTAATTAAGGAGCAATCTCTATGGAGACCGGTAGAATGTCACTCAATATTGAGGAATTTGCACACAGAATAGCATCTACTGTGACTTGATAAACCTCTCCCTTCTCTAAGTAAAATGTGTTATTTTAATGCCTATTTACTAAAAAATGTGGGCGATTTATAAGGCAAAAACAAGTGTAATTCTGTAGCAAAGTGCTAAATTAGGAGCAATCACCATGGAAATCAATATAATGAGTCTCAGAATTTAGCACTTCACACTCAGAATAGCATCTGATTTATCAGTGGAATTTAAAAAAGAAAAAACAGGTGCAATTTGGGGTGCCAAGTACTTAGACTCCCTCAAAGTGTCAGGTTTTTAACACCCTGTAATATGTTTAAAGGGACACTCCAGGCACCCAGACCACTTCTGCCTATTGGAGTGGTCTGGGTGCCAACTCCCACTATTTTTTATAAACTGCAATAATTACCTTGCAGGGTTAACTCCACCTCTAGTGGCTGTCTACCATTGCCGCGCATGTGCATTGCCGTGCATGCGCATTAGGTGTCCTCGGCCGGTGGGCGGGATCAGCCTCGCCCACCGGCCGACGGAGTCAGAAGGAGGAGTGGCACGGAGGAGGAAGCAGCGACGAGGGACATTGTCGCTGCCTCAAGTAAGTAACTGAAGGGGTTTTCACCCCTTCAGCAACTAGGGATTGGGGGGTGGGAGGGAGAGGGAACCTGCAGTGCCAGGAAACAGATTGTTTTCCTGGCACTGGAGATTTCCTTTAATTTCCATAATTTGCGTAATAGAAGGAATAGAAAAAAAGAACTATTGCAATGCTTTATCATTTTTTGCAAACATTACATTTTCTGCTTTTTCAACAGATTTTTTTTTATATGTTATTAGAAAAGCATGTTTGAACTACTTAATATGTTAGTGAAAATTGAAAGTCAAAGTCCAGGGTCCCTGCTGTTTATGAAACCGGAGCAGAAGGACTCAAGCTGTGATATAGAATGAAATTTCTATCTCATAAATTCTCTAAGCCATTTAACCTGGGATGTGAGATTATTTATATATTTTAGTCTTAAATCATTTCCTTCATGCTTCTTTTTTTATACTGAATTTGCTATCAATTTGATAACAATAGAAGGACTACACGTACTTTGCTGTTGTTGCAACTTCCAAAGTAATCGTCATATAATTATACATGTTATATATTGCTCTTTTGGCAATATCATAGTGAATGGTTGAGGATCAAAAGTATGTGAGTTTTTAACAGCCAGACAGACTGTATTTTGCAGACATCCAGATGTACAGATGTGTCTTATAAGAACGCATGTCTACCACCTCGGGGAAATAAAATAAATTAAAACGGTACATCATTTAAAAAGAAAAAAAACGTGATTTGGTTCTCAATACAAAAAAAAGCTCAGATGATTCCTCAGTACTGAATCCATTAATACTTTCACTAACAAGTTCTTGTTTTTTGTTTAGTGTTTGGTTTTTGCTCCAGGATAACTTACCTCCAGAACTCAAGTTTAGCAGTAAGTGCTCACTCTGAACTGCCTATTATTTTGTAAACCTGTATTTTGAAGACACTGGAATTTGCTTGATGTTAAATGGCAGATCTATCATTCATGATGCTTGGATAGGACATTCTTTAAAATGTGCTTTGTGTCAGGGTACCTGTGGTCTCTACCTCCGAAAGAGGTAGAGACTTAGCTGTTCCTCCATCCAGACGGTCTGATGGCTCCCTTCCCCGCGGTCTATCCGGTCATGCTAGGCCGGCCGCGAGGGAGTGACTGCCTTTTACAGCATCTAGGCAGGAAGTAGTCATCAGGACACTCCCCCAGAACAACCTGTCAGTCAATGGCTGCAGGACCAATCAGGACGCCTTGGGGGCGTGGTTACTGCTCTGAACAGGGTATTTAACAGAGCTTCTTTCATTAGCTCATTGCCCTGTCGTGGTTCTAGCTTGTTCTAGTCACTCAGTGCTTGTGTATTCTATTATCCCTTTTGGTTTTGACCCGGCTTGTTTACCTTACTCTGCTTATCTCTGTTACCCTTGATTCGGCTTGTCTCTCGCTTACCTGTCTTCTGTTACCCTCGACCTCGGCTTGTCTTTCACCATTCTATACTGTACTACTTACGTTAGTCCGGCCATTCTAAGGTCCGGTATACGTATCTGGCTACTGTTTGTACTCTGCGTGTTGGATCCCTGTCCCGATCCTGACATTACGACAGGGCCAATGGATCCTGCAAGTACAAACAGTCAGCTGGCTGCTCCTGATCCTAGGTTTGAAGCCATGGATCACAGAATGGATCAGATGGCGCTTGCGCTACAGGCTCTATTAGCTTGTGCCAATAAACCACCAGAGGAGATACGTAATACCCCTGTTTCTCCTGTCGGTTCAGGTCTAGAGGTAGCCACAGTGGGTGCTTCTTCTCACATTACCCCCCCAGTACGCTATGGTGGGGCTCCTGAGAAGTGTTGTGGTTTTTTAAACCAAATTAGTATCCACTTTGAATTGCAACCTCGCTCTTATCCTACAGATAGGGCAAAAGTAGGATTTATTATCACCCTACTCATTGAGAAAGCTCTGAGATGGGCCAACCCACTATGGGAGAACGATAATCCATTAGTTTATAACTATAACGCATTTGTAGCTGCTTTTAGAAGAACATTTGACCCTCCAGGTAGAAAGGTTAATGCAGCCAGATTACTGTTGCGCCTGAGACAGGAGAACCGAACACTGGTGGATTATGCACTAGAGTTCAGGTCTCTGGCGGCAGAAATCAAGTGGAATGAGCAGGCGTATATGGATGTATTTTTGAATGGCCTATCTGATGTAATCCTTGATGAGGTTGCTACCAGAGAACTCCCTGAGAATTTAGAGGATTTAATTTCGTTCATCTCTCGTATAGATGAACGTCTAAGAGAGAGACAGAACACTCGAGAGGGGAACCAGAGACCTTCTTTTAGGTTAGCTCCCGCTGTTCCAAGTCCTTACTCCACGATATCTTTGCTTACTGAACCTATGCAGAAAGGGTATACCCGCCTCTCTGAGGAGGAAAGACAGCACAGGAGAAGAGAGGGTTTGTGTATGTATTGTGGAGCCAAGGGTCATTTACTCTCGAACTGTTCTAACCGCCCGGGAAACGCTCGCACCTAAGTCTCTCTAGAGGACAGGCCTTGGGTGTTTCTATTTTGTCCTCTACTCCTGATTATAAAGATCACAGGCTTCTGCTACCAGTTTCCTTAACTTGGGGGAAGGAAGTAGTAAGGGCTATGGCATTGATAGATTCCGGTGCTGCTGAGAATTTTATCGACCAAGCCTTTGCTAGTAAGAACAATTTCCCATCCCAGCTAAGGGAGACACCTTTGGCCGTTGAGGCCATAAATGGTAGACCACTACTAGACCCTGTTATCTTTCGTGAGACCATACCCATTAATTTAAATGTGGGTATCCTACACGTGGAGAATTTATCTCTTCTGCTCATTTCGTCTCCTTCCGTTCCCATAGTTCTGGGGTACCCATGGTTGAAAAAACATAACCCTATTATCGATTGGGAGTTAGGAGAGATACTCTCGTGGGGCCAGGGCTGCCAGGATCGGTGTTTGTGCAAGGTTTCTCCATTAGCTAATATTAACATACCGGAGAATCCTACTCAGTCCACAGAAAGACAAATACCAGACCTTTACCTAGACTTAAGGGCAGTGTTTGACAAGAAGAATGCCGATTCTTTGCCTCCACACAGGTCATTTGACTGTAAGATTAAGCTTCTACCCGGCACTATGCCTCCGAGGGGCCATGTATATCCTTTGTCTGTTCAGGAAAACTCGGTTCTAGAGGAGTATATTCGGGAGAATTTAGAAAAGGGATTCATCAGGAGTTCTTCTTCTCCGGCCGGGGCTGGGTTCTTTTTCATTAAGAAGAAGGATGGCACGCTGAGACCTTGTATCGATTACCGAGGCTTGAATAAAATAACTGTCAGAAATGCCTATCCTATCCCACTGATTACCGAGTTATTTGATCGTCTTAAGGGCTCCAAAATCTTCACCAAGTTAGATCTCAGAGGGGCTTACAATTTGGTGAGAATCCAGCAAGGTCACGAGTGGATGACGGCATTCAATACCCGGTATGGCCATTACGAATACACTGTTATGCCATTTGGACTATGCAATGCTCCTGCAGTATTTCAAGATTTGATTAATGAGGTACTTAGGGAGTTTCAGCATGATTGTGTTATTGTTTACCTGGACGACATACTAATACACTCTAAGGAGATTGAGACTCACCATAGACAGGTCAGAAAGGTATTACACAAGCTGCTGCAACATGGTCTATATTGCAAATTGGAGAAGTGCAGTTTTGATCAGTCTCAGGTAGACTTTCTTGGATACGTGATTTCTGGGGAGGGTTTTAAAATGGATCCTGTAAAACTTCAATCTATTTTAGACTGGCCCTTGCCCAAAGGACTCAAGGCTATCCAAAGGTTTATTGGTTTTTCCAACTACTATAGGCGCTTCATTAAAGGATACTCCTCTATCATTGCGCCTATTACCAATATGACCAAACAAGGGGCTGATACTAAGTTCTGGTCTAAGGAAGCTCTGGGTGCTTTCAAGACTCTCAAGGAACTTTTTGCCTCGGCTCCCATTCTAGTCCATCCTGATACGACTCTGCCTTTCTTGCTCGAGGTCGATGCCTCTGAGACAGCAGTTGGGGCTGTTCTGTCTCAAAGGTTAGGGGTGGATAAACCGTTACACCCTTGTGGTTTCTTTTCTAAGAAATTTTCTGGGCCTGAGAGCAGATATGACATCGGGGAAAGGGAACTGTTAGCAGTCATTAAAGCCTTAAAGGAGTGGAGACATTTGTTGGAGGGGACCCTACACCCTATTACGATTTTGACGGACCACAAAAACTTGTCCTATATTGGGGAGGCTAAGCGCTTATCCTCTAGACAAGCTCGTTGGTCCTTATTCCTGACTCACTTCAATTATGTACTGACTTACAGACCTGGTTCTAAAAACTCTAAAGCCGATGCATTATCTCGCCAATATGAACCTTCTACTGTACCTGAACCAGTTCTTTCTTCTATAGTTCCGAAATGCAATATCATTGCTAATACGAATCTCAGGATTCATTCTCCATTACTAGCCGAGATCATTAAGTTGCAACATCTAGCACCTAAACAGACTCCTGCGGGCCGTCATTTCGTTCCTCCTGCTCTTCAACTGGAACTTTTACAGTGTTTACATAATAGCAAGATGGCGGGACATCCTGGTATCCGCAAAACTTACGCGTTGATCTCTAAGGACTTCTGGTGGCCTGCTTTACGGAGGGACATTGAGGAGTTCATCGCTGCATGTGAAGTTTGTACTAAAACCAAACAACCCCATACGCTTCCATGTGGATTCCTGCAACCCTTGGAGGTTCCAGAAAAACCATGGTCCTGTTTGGCCATGGACTTTATTGTCGATCTACCTATCTCTAAAAGACAGACTGTTATCCTCACCGTGGTTGACAGGTTTACTAAGATGGCACACTTCATTCCCCTGCCTAAACTCCCGTCTTCTCCCGAATTGGCAGAGATATTCGCTAAGGAGATTTTTCGCCTACATGGGATACCCTCTCAAATTGTATCGGACAGAGGCTCCCAATTTGTTTCCCGCTTTTGGAGGTCCTTCTGCTCTCAACTTGGTATTAAATTAAACTTTTCTTCTGCCTATCATCCTCAGTCTAACGGAGCTGCTGAACGTACCAACCAGAAAATTGAACAATATTTACGATGCTTTGTTTCTGAACACCAGGATGATTGGGTCGGTTTGATTCCTTGGGCGGAGTTTGCACACAACAATCTCGTTTGCGATTCTACTCATTCAAGCCCCTTCTTCATGAATTATGGTTTTCATCCGTCTATTCTTCCTTCGGATTCCCCTTCCCAGGGGGTGCCGTCGGTTGATGTTCATGTTGCCAATTTGAGGAAGTTGTGGGATCAAACTCGACAAATCCTTGTGCACAACTCTATGTTGGTCAAGAAACACGCTGATAAACGTAGAAGGGCGGCTCCGGTCTTTGTTCCAGGTGATAGGGTATGGCTGAGCACGAGGAACATCCGTTTAAAAGTGCCCTCCATGAAGTTCGCTCCTCGTTATATTGGACCCTACAGGGTGCTGACCCGTATCAATCCAGTTGCGTATCGTTTAGCTCTTCCTAATACCTTACGCATCCCGAACTCGTTTCACGTTTCATTGCTGAAACCACTCATATGTAACAGATTTTCCTCCACAATAGCCCCTCCTCGCCCCGTTCAGGTGGAGGGTCAGGAGGAGTATGAGGTTAACTCTGTTATTGATTCTCGAATCTCCCGGGGGAGAGTACAATATCTGGTTGATTGGAAGGGATATGGTCCTGAGGAGAGGAGTTGGGTACCTCAGGAGGATGTTCATGCTCCCCGTCTCCGCAGGGCGTATCACTCTCGCTTCCCATCTCGTCCCGGTTCATTCCGCCCGGTGGGCGTATCTGAGAGGGGGGGTACTGTCAGGGTACCTGTGGTCTCTACCTCCGAAAGAGGTAGAGACTTAGCTGTTCCTCCATCCAGACGGTCTGATGGCTCCCTTCCCCGCGGTCTATCCGGTCATGCTAGGCCGGCCGCGAGGGAGTGACTGCCTTTTACAGCATCTAGGCAGGAAGTAGTCATCAGGACACTCCCCCAGAACAACCTGTCAGTCAATGGCTGCAGGACCAATCAGGACGCCTTGGGGGCGTGGTTACTGCTCTGAACAGGGTATTTAACAGAGCTTCTTTCATTAGCTCATTGCCCTGTCGTGGTTCTAGCTTGTTCTAGTCACTCAGTGCTTGTGTATTCTATTATCCCTTTTGGTTTTGACCCGGCTTGTTTACCTTACTCTGCTTATCTCTGTTACCCTTGATTCGGCTTGTCTCTCGCTTACCTGTCTTCTGTTACCCTCGACCTCGGCTTGTCTTTCACCATTCTATACTGTACTACTTACGTTAGTCCGGCCATTCTAAGGTCCGGTATACGTATCTGGCTACTGTTTGTACTCTGCGTGTTGGATCCCTGTCCCGATCCTGACACTTTGCATACCATTTTTCTTGATTACTAGTAAGACAAACATGCTCATGGCCCCTGATAATAGCATCATCTTACCATTTGTTAGTTTTTCAGCTCTTTTATATACCTTGAGTTCTCCATTTGCTGGTCAGCATAGGTTGAGCATAGGTTGAGATCACAATGGTCTTTTGGCTGCTCTCAATGATGTTGTTGTGAATCCTGCTTTGATTCTGCCAAAGATGTAATCCTCTGCACCACTAAAGACTAATGTCAATGCATGCACCAGTTATGCACAGAAGTTTTATAAAGACGTACCAGCATTAATATGCATGATGCCATCTCCCACTTCGTTCCATCCATACCAGGGCCTCTACCTCAAATACCGGACATTTGGTATGAAATTACACAACACCGTTGGCTCAGTGCTCAGTTGTTACTGGTATTGATTACCTAGAACCTGACTTTCTGCAATTTTCCTTGACCTTTATACTGTGCTGCTTGTCCTGACTACTATTGTTGACATGCTCTCTTGGATAGCTTACATCTGGCCTTAGCACTGTCTAAGAAGTCTGTAAATTTAAGTAAACAGATCTACAGATAAAAAGATAAGAGGACAAACATCCATGAGTATAGCTAGCAAGTGTGAATCGAAGAGGTGATACTATGAATTCACATGTATCTTGAATTAATATGGCATATCTCACACACTGTGGGTCAGCATATAAAACGATCTTCCACTTAGTCTAGAATTCCCATCAGGTTATACATCAGCATAAGAGAAATGACAACATAGTGCAAAGTCATATGAAACCAAATGCTCCTTTAAGAAAAAACATGCACTTACAAGACAAAAGAAGCACCAAAGCTCTTCCTCATCCTAAGATGCTACGTTATGGACCTTGAATCTCAAAAAGTCCCAGATTATACTTCCTTGCTGTACAAATAAAACAATAAAATACAACAGTAACAAAATCCCTATGCGTTTCATCCGTAACTCCACAAACTTCCTCAGGGAGATAAAGAGCAAGATCTAATCTTGTACTTGGGTGTGGGTCCTCTTAAACCTCCACAGTTGAGCCAAAAACTTCCTTCTTTCTACTATCTACGTCATCATTGCCACATACGAGGAGCATTCAACGCTATGCTGGAAATATAGTCTTTTACAAACATAAAGATGATCATTATTTCAAAAAGGAGAAAAAAAACAAAGAACAAACTCTCATACTTCATGGGGACACTATAGTTAGGAAATGTAGCATATACAAGCAAACATTTATTATAAAGAAACTTCACACAACTTCATTTTCAATTTGGGTTCAATCTTATTATTTCTTAGAGTATCACTTTAATATATTTATTTATTCCTTGGTGCAAATACAGTTTTAAACTGCTCGTATGCTCCATATATGACAGTCCATGATGAGAACTTCATTTTAGTACATGGACCAGTTTACTCATGGTTCTTTGCTCCAAAACACAATCAACAAACATTCTCTAGAACAGTGGCTCCCAAACCAGTCCTCGTGGCCACCCAACAGTCCAGGATTTATTTCCCTGTTTTATTAAAATGGAGATACTAACAAAACCTGGACTGTTGGTGGGTCTTGAGAACTGGTTTGGGAAACGCTGCTCTTGAACATACATTTATCATTGCTAACTTTGAACATAATCTAGAAAACCATCAAGACTCTACTGAAAAATCATGATCTATATCACGTTTACATTGGTATGTGATTTTATAACTATTCTTGCAACATATTCTTGAATTGATAATGAAAGGAAGGAAAAAAGAGAGTCAAAAATGAAGCAAACTGGCAAATAATGAATTGATTTGTGGATACGGTAAGTGTTTCTAAATATATCAACACCTATACAAGGAAATGCATGATATATTGTCTGGTTTCTTTTATTAATACTACAATCAGCATGTAAAATTCTGAAATGTGAATCAAGCTACATTTTATAAACAACAATGGATATAGTGAACTTTAATATAGGTGTCACATTTACAGGTAAAAAAAAATATTTTATATGATTATGAAGAGTATCTTGATTTCGGGTTTTCAATATCCTCCTTTGTTTAGAGAAACAAATGGTTGTACAAACAACATGATACATTTGCTTCAGTAGATTTTTGCTTGATGTAAAATACCGTTTTTGATACCATTTGATTATACATTTTCTTCTGAAGGTTTCTGCATCTGTACTTTTATTTTCTCTACCACTACAATTGTAAAAAAAAAAAATTGTCTGTAGTTATTTATATGTCAAAATCTGAGACTGCGTATACGTTATGCAGACTCGTAAATTTCCCTCGGTAACCTTTAATCAATTATCACATTATTACATTATCAAACAACTTAGTTAAACAAATTCGTATAACTGATTTAATATTTTATAATGTCACACATCGTGTTTCTTTCATTTGCACTGAAGTAAATAATTCCAAGCCAATTAATTTGTCGCTTTCATTATTTTCATTTGCCCAAATCTCCCACAAGTCCAATTATAGCTTATTTTTACTGTACTTTATTAGTCGCTAAAAAAAAAACAGCAAGTAAAATGGCAAGTGTATTTATAAATGTAAACATAGAAAATTTCTTAAATAAAGTTGTCAACTACCACTCAACATCTACAATTTGAACACTTAAACACAAATAGAGGACATTAGTTTATTTGTTACAAGAAAACTGCTAGATGGGTCCAATGAAAATGTTAAAAAAAAATAAAATAATAATAATGTTTGGAAAAAAAAAACATGTATTTTTTTCTCATACATTCCTAATATCAAAACATGAATCACCTTCTATATATACACAAGTAGTCGAAAGCAACTATAGCCTACCATAAAAAACATGGTAATAGTAATATTTACGTAGGACTCATTTAATACAAAGAACGTCACATTTCTTGACGTGCTAGATGCCTATGACATACACTATACCTGGTTGATAGTTACAAATAAATTATTGAAAGAAATAAATGTTTCAGACTTGTCTCTCTGGCATTATGCTGACTGTACACCTTCCTACTACCGAATGTTAACAAATAGAGACGTGACAGTTTAATAGAGTATAATTTATTCTTATATCTATTGCTATGATAACTAATTACCATTAGGTATAAAATGCATCACTTTTTGTTCTCTGCTTGAAGCCTATCACACGCGTTGTGCTAGATTGTTATTTGCAGACAATATAAATTATCGAAAGAGATCTATCCACAGACGTGTCTGTTTTATGCTGATGTGCACCTGTCACGTTTTTTTCTGATTGTTGTTCAGCTGGGTTAAGCAGGTCCATCTGGTGAGACAGGGCATGCATAGATCACAAATCACGATTCAAGAGATAATTACCAATCTTTCCATAGTCCATAGTATTCCTTGATGCCTAAAATATTGTGTTTTGAGGAGTAACACAGAGTATCACAGAATAGAATGTATAGATACATTTAGAAATGCCGCAGTCTGGTTCTAGCAGAACCTGGTGGAAAATAGTTGCACAATATAATAGAGTACTTTATATGGAGGTGACATAACTTAAAATAAACCTGTAATGACCGTTAAATGTTTGTAGTTTTCTAGCCATCTGTTTTGACTCATGTTATACTGTTAAGTGTTTCGTCCCTTTACTATTATTACTATTAAAAGCCCATGATTTCATTTATTTCCCTTACTTATCAATCGTGTTTTTTTCAGTGAGTGTTTCGCTTAATGTAAGACATACCTCTCTTGCATACCCCTATTTGGGAGACACATTTTTGGGGCTCCTCTGCTCGACCCGGGGAGACTTATCTATGATGCAGCTTTTCCCTGTATCTCGGCAAGGTCCATCCAAGGTCTGTAAATATAACTTATGTGTTGTCTCTCCCCATTCTCAGATTTCCTGTCCACAGTTGCTGCAATAAATAATTCTGGCTGTTTCTCTCCTCTCTCCGTGTTGCTCTCACTTGCAGGCAGGCACTGATTTCACTTGGGCTGAATTCACACACACAGAGGAGGGTTTCTCTGATAACACATATCTCTGTGCTGATCGCTGTAGCCAGGTTTGGCACATACTAAACTGGCCGAGAGGTGAGGGAAGCTTCAACTAGCACAATGTATAGATACATTTAATTCGTTATCATTTGAAATTAAGTTGTATTTGCCATCACAGGAAGCCTGTAAGCGTGTGATGGAAGTTACGGTTGCTTTGCAGTGAAATAGCAAATCTCTCATTTGGGAACCTTAACCCCTTAAGGACACATGACGTGTGTGACACGTCATGATTCCCTTTTATTCCAGAAGTTTGGTCCTTAAGGGGTTAAAGGGAAAGTGTACATTTAAAAATGCACAATTATAATGCATATTGTAGAATTAATGGTAGCTGAAAAATTATTTTTTTTACTAAAATTAGCAAAAATATTTCCTAAGTCATTAAAACGTACCTTTCATTAGCAGTAGAACAGGTCACTTTTTGCCCAGCATTTACTTTCTTAGTGCTGGATATTGTCCAATCAAATGCTTTACATAAAGAAACATTGAGGAAAAAATCTCCATCCCAAAGCTTGTCATGAAGGAGGATTACGTTATTAAGATTATAGAAATTATATGTAAAAATCATACTTTAGGGCTATAAGAGTTGAAGTCACATTTTTATGTATTCTTTATTATGCACCCATTGAAATGGTGACTTACTTTATAAAGCTATTGTGGATTGAAATTCATTTCAGGCTCAGCCTGAGATGTTAATTGGACTTATTATTATTATTATTTTATTATTTATATAGCGCCATCAGACTCCGTAGAGCTGTACAATGGGTGGACTAACAGACATGTAATTGTAACCAGACAACTGGACGTACTTATAAAGCACATAGGTTGTGTAGCACGTGGCTGCCTTGCCCTGCCAGTACATCAGATGTATATCTTAACTCCCATCAGCCACAGCCAGAGCTTTCAGTTAGAACAATAGGATAGCATGAATACGTTTTCATGTTTCCAAAGAAATACAACTAAAACACAACTTCAGAAAGCAATTCAAGTATGTTTTACTGAAAGATTGCTTTCAGTGTAAATGGTTTATTTAGAATTTCATCAAAGAACAACGCATTTTCCCCAACAAAAAAGAAAAGCTCTTAAACCAAGAAGGTGTTAATAGTCATTTTCTTTTGATGTTAACATATCATGTCCTTGTATTTTTCCCTCCCTAGCAGTGTTGGGTGCAAGGGCAAGAAAGCATTCATTTTAACTACTTCTTCAGTCTCATCCGACTGAAAGAAAATCAAGAATGGCAACTTGCCGCTGTGCGAAACACTCTACACCAGGGGTGCACAAGGTAGATCCCCAGATGTTGTAGATACTTTGCATGCATTTAGAATGCCTTTAGATTGAAGAATGGCAACTTGCCGCTGTGCGAAACACTCTACACCAGGGGTGCACAAGGTAGATCCCCAGATGTTGTAGATACTTTGCATGCATTTAGAATGCCTTTAGATTGACAAAGCATTACGGAAGCTGTAGTTTTAAAACATCTGGGTATCTACCAATTGGGTACCCCTGCTCTAAACATTCTCACACTCAATGGATAATGTTTGATCACTGAGCCCTGACTCTTTTATTGGGTTCAAAACTTTCCTCTAAATAAATAATACTAATAAAGTAACTAATTGGGCTATTTTGCTCCAAATACCTCTAGCTGGAAGCTTACATGTTGTTTAGATGGTTCAGATCTTCATTCATCTCACCCAAAGGTATGAAGACCTGACCCAAGATTCTAAATAACATGTCAACCCCTGATAGAGCTATATACAGAGTAAAGAGGGCTCAATTAGGTTCTTCATTTATATTCTTTCATTAAAACATCTCAATTTAAAATGTCTACACTTGGTGCACTCAAACAGCACTTTGTAAATACACACAACACTAGCTTGCACTTGCTCCAACAATAAAATAAAAAATATACAAATTATTTGTTGCGATACAATAAAATATATAAGGAGAGACTCTTCAGCTGATGGTCGAAAAAATTTAAGCTGCTAGTCTTTATTTGTAGTTATGTTACACTAAAGAAACCAAGGCATAAATATAAGTAATATATTTCATAAATGTAACTAAAAAAAAAACTGCTTTCCTATACAATTCTACATATAACATACAAAAATGTCCACCCTATATATTAAACACAATAAATGCAAATATACTGTACTATTATAACCAATACAACAAAACTGTGCTTTAAAAAAAACAACCTGTGTAGAGTTGTATAGTAAAGTTGTTCGGCAATAAGAAGGTCTATATACACAACTTCTACCTTTTATATTGTATGAAAAAAAAAATTCTTACGTGTGTGTGCAGATTTTTTTAGGGAAAATCTATGTCAAGTTTTTAAAATTGATAGTAAATTAATTGTATATATAAAAATTGTCTGTGTGTAATTTTTTACAAATTATTTGCATTTGCTATGTTTATTTTTTTTATTATAGGGAGTGTGTCTTAGAGCAGAAAGTTTTTTCTAAAATAGTTGTTCTACTATGAATATCTGAATGTGATGGTTCCAACAAATACTCACCAATTGAACCTATAACGATTATATTGATACAATGTACACACTCAAAAACAGAAAATAAATCTCATCATCTTTCATGGAAAAAATCATTTTCAGCTGTTTTCCTAAATTTTGGCATTGCAGGCTTGCATGTGTAATGCTTTGTTGTTGAAGTGCCAGAATCATTTGTAAACTTTGTTGATGCATTTCACAGTGAAAGTGTTGGGTTTGGACGTCATCAGGATCCTTTGGACATTCCAACACAAAGCATGATGTCAGAATATATATATATATATATATATATATATATATATATATATTATTTTTTTATTTTATTTTTTAAATAAGTGAAACATTCAATTTTTCTAAAACGTCAGCTAATTTTTCTCAATAACAGCAAACTCACTTTTTGATAAATGTTTTACTGTAACATAAGATCCTCTCAACAAACTTTTGCTGAGTTTTGTGGAGTCTAGATCGTTTACCTCCTTGTCACCCAAGGTTTGGCATCATAGAGTGTATCCATGCTCTTGCTCTTGTGCGGTTTACAGTGCTAATTGAAAAGTTGCCAACCACCGCACATCCATAAAGGATAACATAGACAAAACCCCTGGTCTCTGTGGTTGAGACCTACATTAGTAACATTCATGTGCTTATTGTAGCAACTAATTTGGTTTATATAATGTTTTCAATTTGTTTATCTACAAATGCAAATCCGATGAGGCTGACTTGAATTAATTGATCAACGATAAACAGAATTAGAAGTTATTCATGTTATCAAAGCATTTTATCGAATTTTTTAAGAAAACAATAGAATTTTTAATTTTCAGGTATGTCGTGGATAAAGATGGTAGACAATGGTAACAGATTGTCTCCCTGTTTGTAAGGCATCAATACCTGAAAACCTGCGGCTTCATGCACATAAGTGATGCCTTTATTGAGTTATGTTAATTTTCATCTATTAAATTTTAGCAGTTGGTTTTACTACAAATGCATTTTATTGTTTCATATATATTTGAGCCTTGTTTTAGTATTTGGATTTCAGCTTGCCTATATATTCAGAGTTTTCAATTTAAAATGGTATACACAGGCTGTTACAGATCTACAGACAGACTTGGCTAAATTAGAAGAGTGTGCAGGCAAACGTCACGTTAAAAAAAAAAGTACACAAATGGAAAAATATATTTGGGGACAATAATAAACTTGAAATATGTACTGTAAATAGGAATTGCCTAACAATGAACAGTGCCAAGAAGTGGCCACAAAGACCAGGACATTATTGATTTTAGAAAAGAAGAAATATTTTCCTACTAATGTAGACCATGATGTGGAGCAAAAATCAAACAGCTGCGGTGACTTGTTCATTACCAGGAATGAAGACGCAGATGTATCTTACAATAAGAAGCAAATTAAATTATGTTCAAAGAGGCTGTTGTAAAAAAAATGTACTACATTTTTTTTTTTGTGAAACCTATACAGGACGACAGTATTTATTGTGGACATTACTAACATTTGCTTGTTGATCCTGCGAGAAATCAGATTGTCATTTTGATGTCAGGAAGGATTTTTTTTGTTGCAAAAATAAAACCACTTTGTTTGTTGTTTTTGCTATCATTCAGATGAACAGTAGTAACAGATATATGCGACATGAGAGACACCTCACACATATTTCCAGCACAACACTTTACAAGCTCAGCCAGTCTCAGCACACATACAATCTTTATACACAGTATATTCTTAACATGCGGTGCAAACACACATTTCTCATCACACACACACACCCAGATACAAACTGCATTCACACATCCTCGGCATATAGAGGAGTCACACACACATTCTCTCTCTCTCACTTTCCGTCTCACTCTGTCTCTTTCATTGTCTCTCTCTTACTCTGTTTTACACACAGTCTATCTAACTTTTTTGTTTAATATTTTCTGTCAAACGCTCTCTCTGCAACACCCTCACACGGTCTCCTGGTAAATAAAGCTTGTGACAGATTTTCCTGTCCTTTTCTTCTGCCCAAGTGTTTGTCCAGGTACATTAAGGGAAGGCTACCATTATGGATAAAAACCTCTTATTTGATTTGTTGTGGCAGGTGCTGTGTCTGAAGGGAACGGTGGCTGAACAGTTGTCAAGTTGGTATTGGGCTCCAGAAAAAACTTGAAGGAGAAGCTGAATCATTTACAAGGTGAACAATGAGTTTATATATATATATATATATATATATATATATATATATATATATATATATATATACATATGGAACATGGGGGGGTGTTTCTTGTTTATTATATATATATATATATATATATACAATTTAGACCCTCTTGCACTCCTACAAAAATTAATAATACCAGGTGCCAAGTCCCAATAATATAAAAAAAATCAAAAAATTACCGGCACTCTTGGGTTTGATTCATCCAGTTTATTGTTGCTAGATTCAAGCTAGGTTAACGTTTCAGCTCCCGATCGGAGCTTTCATCAGGACACCAAAGGCATAAAACATTGCAAATAACAAACATATATAGGACATCTCTACCAATAAATACTCACCATATCAGCTGAATCACATCTCCCCTGATGTCCGGCGTGTACTCGGCGCAATTGCGCATGTGTGTCACCACTCCGAACTCCCACGTCACGTGATAGGGGGGGCCGAGTCTAAACTTAGGAAGCGTCACAGTCTCTTAGCAACCGCTGATACATTCAGCTTTGGTTGCTACTGTGTAACCTGCTGCCAATGGGAGAACATCTCCTTTCAAAGATAAGGCCACCCAGTCCGTGGCGTAGGGTTCGGTTACTATGGCAACGAGTTCCAGCCGTGCATACGAGGATATGTGAAAACTAACAGATGCAAATGTTTTAGCAAGTGAATATAATTCATACCAAATGCCACTTTCATCTACAGAATATAAAATAGCTTTCATATTTGTGTAAATATTATAAATGAATATGATATAAAACCAATCCAAAAATATGAAAATACAATTAAATAGATACCTTAATCAAATTGTAGTGCGGTGTTCCTAGGTAATTTGTACCCAAGGTGTATATATAACAATATGTGTTTAAAGAGATATTTGTTTATTTATAGTGCCTATAAAATTTAAGATAATAATCTTATATAAGTAAGAAATGTATTTTGTATCATTGATAAGTGTGGTTATGTGTGTTTCATTCATGTGAAATCATATAAGTGCTAACTAATAAGGGGCTGCAGAAATTTGTGATTAACCCCTAATTTAAGACAGACTAATTAAAAAATAGATACTATAAAGGCATAAGTCTCCTCGCCAATCATAACTGTCGATGTTAAATAGCTATCGGTGAGTGTCTAAGTGCCATAATCTACAATATTATTAGATGCATATAATTAACTAAATATTTATTTAAAAAATCTTGTGTTCAAAAGAAAAATCTTTTCCAAGAGATTATCTTCAAAGAAATCCTTCTTCAAAGAAATCCCTTCCAAAAAAACCTCTCCATACTCCAATCGGTTTAAGTGGATCCTTAAATAAAAGGACGATTACAAAAAATACAATTATAAGAAAGAAATAAAGGAACATTTTTCATTTAAGCCTTTAGGGGATAGTGTGTCCAGTTCCATTATCCAGTAAGTTTCTCTTTGCAGGAGAAGTCTGCCTCTATCTCCACCTCTGACAGGTAAGGGAACATGATCAAAAGTCACACATCGCAAAACGGAAAGTGGATGTTGCTTTTCCAGAAAATTTTATTTACAGTTTCCCCGTATGTGGATGAGAGAATGTCTTAGACAGAATTATATGTCCACAGGTTACACAACCTAAGCATCTGACACAACGATTGTTTGTCTTCCCTTTTGTAGAGGGATTATAGCAATGGATGGGATCCGTTTTGACTAATACATCTCTTAAGTTTCTGTTTCTCCTATAACAAAACATAGGTTTAGATGTTAATTATTTTGGAAGCAAAATAATCTTGGGTCTTGTTGCAGTATATTCCAGTTTCGGGTAATGGAATCCGTTATTTCCTTGCTTGCAGAGTGTAATTTCATTGGGAATTCTATTCTTTTTGGTGACTCTTTTGGAGAGATTCCTCCCTTATTGTTGTATTGTTCTTTGGCTTGACACAAAGCATTTTCCAATATCGGTCGCTTGTAACCTCTCTTCACAAACTTAGAGTACATCATTCTCAATTGTTCCTCCCGTTGTTCTTCTTGGGAATTATTCCTATATACCCTTAAGAACTGAGAAAGTGGTAATGATTTTTTTAAATGTTGCAGGTGGAAACTGTCAAAGTGTAGAATGGTGTTACGATCGGTAGGTTTAGTATAGAGTCTATACTCAAGTTTGTGGTTCGTAATCGATAATTCTATATCAAGGAATTGGACATTTTTGGAGTCAATATGTGAGGTCACTTTAATTGGTGTGGGTAAGTTATTTATATATTCAATAAATGTATCCACTTCTTCATGTGTACCTTTCCAGAGTATTAAAATGTCATCAATAAATTGGTAATATCGTACTATTGCTTTCTGATACCGTGTTAATATATATTTTTGTTCGAAATCGAACATAAATGTATTAGCATACATGGGGGCCATCGCTGCCCCTATGGATGTACCAGAGACCTGTAAAAACCATTTTGTCTCAAACCTAAAGTAGTTATTACGTAATGCCAATGACAATAGTTCCATGATGTACTCAATGGGAGGTCCACAATAATGTATAGAAGTGGATAATAATTGCCTCATGGCCTCAATGCCCTCTACGTGCGGGATTACAGTATATAAACTGTTGACATCGATGGTTATAAATAACCCATCAAATTCTTCTATTTGCTTAAGATTATGTATAAGGCTATGTGTATCCTTAATACAAGTTGGAATTGCAGTGACCAGTTGTTTAAATAGATCATCTAGGTACTTAGCTATGGGTTCCGAGATGGCTTCTATTGCAGAAACAATAGGTCTGCCTGGTGGAGCTATTGGGTTTTTATGGATCTTTGGCAACATATACAAAACAGGGGTACGTGGATATTTTTTCTGCAGATATTCAAAGAGATCTGTCTCGATAAAGTCTGCTCTCAACCCCAATAGAACTCCAGGAGCTGTGATTGGCCAGGAATTATGGGTGTTGTTGTTTAACAAAAGTTTTGTGATTGGCACAACTCAATACTGCTACTTACAATCTAAATTACATCAGTAAACCTTTGTGTATAAGTAAAGGCATATATACAAAATGCTAAGTGGGAGTTAAATAGACAAGGGATATAATTTTGTGCTAGTGCTAGCGATTATTGAATCATCAGACAGTATGAAGACCTTTAAAGGAAAGCTGTTCCTTCTCTGAAATGTTCACAATTGAGTAAACATTTAAAAATCATGTATATTGATCTTTTTTTTGTTTTGTTTTGTTGTTGTTTCATGACATTCTCCGCTTTCTTTAATCCCTTCAGGACCGGCCTGTTTCGGCCATGTTGTATGTTAAGGACCAGGGCTCTTTTAACACTTTTGTGGTGTTTGTGTTTAGCTGTAATTTTCCTCTCTCTTAATTACTGTTCCCATACAAGTTATATATTGGGGTTTTTTTCAGGACAAAAAGGGCTTTCTTTAAATACCATTATTTGTATCATGTCATATAATTTACTTAAAAAAAAAAAAAAATATGGTGAAAAATTTAAAAAAAACATGTTTTTGACTTTTGCTTGAAAAATCTTTTACTTACCTACGAAAGCTAATGAAAGAAAACTGCTAAATAGATTCAAAATTTTGTCCTGAGTTTAAAAACACCCAGTGTTTCCGAGCTTTTTTTTTTTGCAAGTTATAGGGCTATAAGTACAAATATAAAATTGCTGTTTCAAAATATATATTTTTAAAATGTATCAATAGTGACATTGTAATACTATTATCTGTCATAAATCTCTGAATAACACCCCACATGTATATATTTTTTTGAAGTAGACAACCCAGGGTATTCAATATGGGGTATGTCCAGTCTTTTTTAGTAGCCATTTAGTCATAAACACTGGCCAAAGTTAGGGTTCATATTTGTTTGTGTGTGAAAAAACTAAAAAACTAAATTGAACGCTAATTTTGGCCAGTGTTTGTGACTAAGTGGCTACTAAAAAAGACTGGACATACCCCATTTGCAATACCTTGGGTTGTCTTATTTTGCAAATGGTATGCCATCATGGGGGTAATTCTCATTCCTGGGCTACCATACACTCTCAAAGGCAACATAACCAACCTGGCAATTTTCAATGTAAAATAATTTGACCCTGTAACTTTCAAAAACACTATAAAACCTGTACATGGGGGGTACTGTTATACTCGGGAGACTTTGCTGAACACAAATATTAGTGTTTCAAAACAGTAAAACTGATCACAACCATTATATCTTCAGTGAAAGTGCTGTTTGTGTGTGAAAAATGTAAAAAAAGTCACTTTCACTGACAATATCATTGTTGTGATATGTTTTACTGTTTTGAATCACTAATATTTGTGTTCTGCGAAATCTCCCAAGTAAAACAGTACCCCCCCATGTACAGGTTTTATGGTGTCATAGAAAGTTACAGGGTTAAATAAAGTTACAGGGTTAAATTCTCTGGACTTTCGGCCTGGGTTGTCAGGCAGGTCCCTCAAATTGCAATCAATAAAATTACTTAATTATGTAAAAATATTACATAAATACGCATGTAGAATTTAAATATATATTTATATATTTGAAATCTACGTGTATATTTATGAAATTATTTATGTAATTTTGTATATGGATATATATATATATTTGGTATTTTGATTTATTTATATATACATAAATGTATATATAATTTCATTCTAAGTGTATTTTGATATATATATATATATATATATATATATATCAAAATACAGTTAGAATAAAATTTCATATAGATATATAATTTTTTTTAAATTTGTATTATTTTTAAGTTTTTTTATTTATTTTAGTTTACTTATTATTTGTATTTTATAATATATATATATATATATACAAAATATATATCGTTATTATATATTATATATATATATATATATACGTGTGTAATTTAATTCTAAGTGTATTTTTATATTAATATACGTATATATTAATATAAAAATACACTTAGTATGACATTATATATATGATATATAGACATATATTATATAAATATAATATATGTCTATATATACATATATAATTTTTTTTTTTATTAACATTAAAAAAAAATATTTATTTTTATTTTTTTTATTTTACACATACAGGGAGACTGCCTGTCAGCACATTTGGCCATGTGCCCATTCTGTTGAGCGATCACGTGGCCGCAGAGTCCTAATTTGTCAGGCAGTCTCCCCACACCGGGAGCAAAGCTGATCGCCGGCGAATTTTTCCGATGACGGTCCTGAACCGTCAACGGTCGTGAAGGGGTTAAAATTGATATTAGCAAATAACATCATAAACCAGCTCAGACAAGGGAAATCCAGGACACACATTGCAAATGAAGAGGAGAAATAGCAACATTGTTTAATTTCTCCTCTTCTCTGTATGCTTTACCTGTGCTGACTACCAGGTGCAAAGGTCAGAGAATTTAACAATGATTAACAAAGAGTTAAAATGGAGGTGCCCAGGTGCAAGATAAAGATGTGCGGATTTCTAAATTTAATTTTTCACACTTTACAATTGCATGTATTTTATATATAGAAGTAAGTAAACATAATATTAAAATTCATGGTATTTGACAGTTCCCCTTTGACCCCTTAAGGACACTTGACATGTGTGACATGTCATGATTCTCTTTTATTCCAGAAGTTTGGTACTTAAGGGGTTAAGGTTTTTTTTAATGGTGTATACGTCTTAAGGTTTCTGGTTTAGCAAAAAAAAAAGGCTTCTGAAGTCTCTAATTAAAACTGCTTCTAAATGAAACAAAATTCTGAACATCCATGCAGAGAGGTCACTGCAAATGCTAATGGCAAGAAGGCACGTGTATTGATTTGGGCTTTCACTGCTTTACAGAAGTTTGCGGAGGAGTCACGATGACCGTCAGAAAGAAAAGCTGCAGAAAATAAAAGAACTATTAACATAAACAATTGATTCCAGATCACACATTCCATCAATTAGCTGACAAACCGATGGCTTACTTGGAATTAACGAATGTAATTTGTGACAAATACTCAATAACGCTTTGTATTCTTTAGCATTATTTACGTACACAAATATATACAGACGTGAATGTCTAGCACAGGGGTAGGCAACCTTTTAGCAGCACTGTGCCGATATAGGATTGTGATGTCCCGTAGCGTGCCGGTCCTATTTTTTTTATAAATCGAGGTGTGTATGCTGCCGTATTCTGCTTGTGTTATTTTTACTGTAATTGCTTTGTATCGTTGTATTTGTGCGGATATATGCAGGGCTGTCTTTAATAATGACTGGACCCTGGGCAAAGCATTTGCTTAGGGCCCCCTGGACCCTGTCCCCCCTTCCCAGGCATGCAATCACGTCCTCCACCTCAACACAGTGGCGGACCTAAAGTAGAGAGGTGCAAGAATTCTTGGCGGTCTCCCTGTTGCACGGGTGATTAAACGGCAGATCCCCATCTGTCGTGCAACTCCAGAATAGCATTGACAGCTGGGGCTTTACCATTTACTCATGTTTGCAGGTCTGTATTTAGCACTAAGCAGTTTTTGTGTGTTTTTGTGGAATGTTTGTGTGTGTTTGCAATCACGCCAACACCACATACACACAGATATACTGACACACACAAAGACATACTGACACACACAAAGACATACTGACACACACACACACACAAAGACATACTGACATACACACAAAGACATACTGACACACACACAAAGACATACTGACACACACACACACAAACATACTGACACACACACACACACACACAAACATACTGACACACACACAAACATACTGACACACACACAAACATACTGACACACACACAAACATACTGACACACACACACACATACTGACACAGACATACACTTTAAAACTCACCCTCCAGTTTCCTACCTTTCCTGCTGGTGGCTGAAGGCGTTGGGAGTTGGGGCCTAGAGCTCTTGGCCAGCCCCCCTCCAATCTGCCTACTCTTCTTTCCTGCGCGCTCCTCTCTTTGTGGGAGGAAGTGATGCGTGGCCGTCACTTCCTCCCAGCCTGCTGCCGAAAAGCAAGGGGCCCGCTTGCGCTGTTAAAGCACCTCAGCGTGTGACCGGGTCCCTGCTGACAGAAGCCCAGCGGGTGGTCATTTGTGCATGGGCCACCCGGTGGGCCTCCTTAGTGTGCAGATTACCAGACAGAGGGTTAGAAATAGTTGAGGCCAGCAGGGCTCACGGTGCAGCTGCCCAGTTTGCCCCGCATTAAAGAAGGCCCTACGTATATGAGCTATTATATTGTTTATGTTCATGAGTAGTTTATGGTATTGTGTAGGATACATATGAATGTAGGCTGTGTATGGGTGCTGCTTGTGGAATTGTGTGTGGATGGATATGTCAAAGTGTGTGTTTGGTAGTGTGTGGGGGCTGTTTGGGGTATTGCATGTGGGGTTGTGTGCATGTATGTGGATTGTTCAGGTGTTTGGTTTGTGTGTGGGCTGTCTGTATTATTTGTATGAGGGGAGGGTTATTCTGCATTTCTGTGTATATCTAGCAGTGTGGGTGGCTTCCCTGGGTTCCAGTGGGGACTAGTCCGGCCAGGTACATGTCAAGGACAGGAGCTGCAACAGCAACTGCGAGCTGCTCTACTACAGAGTGGCTTCCTATTCACAAGTGCTGGGAGGAAGTGATCTCTATGTGCTGCAATGCATAAATTGAGGATTGTCCTTCACCACCTTTTCGGATTAGCAAATATCTGAAGTTTTACTGGGACTCCTGATAGGCCAGACCCTGTTTGACTCTAGCAGCCTTGAGTGCCGTGCAAAGACACCTCGAGTGCCGTGCATGGCACTAGTGCCGTAGGTTGCCTACCCCTGGTCTAGCATATTAAGATCTCTTCTAACTTTCAATGACAATTTTCGTGAAAAATATGATTATGTGTTTTCTTCTTTTTAAGTAATCATCGAGCCATGTGTTTTTTGATACAGCATATCTGGAGAAAATGTAAAGTGAAGTCAAATATCTCCTAATAATATTCATTTTCAATATCTTAAATATTTTGCGGTTTTTATGGCTACATCGAGTAGATTTTTCAGGTTGAGGTCATATGGATCACCTTCTGGTCAGGTGTTGTTATTGAATAAAAATACTATATGACTAAAAAAATCTTCAGTAAAGCTGACATCAGTTTTTATTCACTAAACTGTAAATTAAAATAATTGAAAACTGAATTGCAAAACTATACAAACTGTGTTTTGTAAAAGATTCAAAAATTTGCTATTTTGATCTTAATTTTGAAATGCATTTCACGTTTTGCTGCAATTCATTGTTTACTTAATAAACCCTTAAATATACCATACAAAGAGAGGGAGAAATAGACCCTGATAGGGTCTCCATGCATGCACGTCTACCAAAAGTGATTGGTGATGTCCTCTGCCTGAACCCAGCAACAGGGCCGGACTGGCCCACCAGGATACCGGGAAATTTCCCTGTGGGCCGCGGCACCTGGGGCTGGGCTGACAGCCCCATTCAGTGATCAGGCCGGCAGGCCATGTGTGAGCTCTGCGGCCGCACAGAGCCCCATGGGAGCAGGGGGAGCCAGGCAACCGGCACACGTCGCACATGGCTGACCGGGATCATTAAAAAAAAAAATTGCGGCGGGGGCAGAGCTTGCTTGCGGCAGAGGCGGGGCTTATCATGCGGTGGGACGGAGCTTAGCGTGCGGCGGGGGCCTGGCCAACTGCAGCATGGGAAGCAGGAAGGAGTCCCTGCTTCCCCAACAACCGGCCTCCAGGAGCTCCAAGGGATGTGGAGGTAAGAAGCAGGTCAGTGTGTCTGTGTGTGACTGCCTGTGAGTATGTGACTGTCTGTGTGAGTGTGTGATGGTCTGTGTGTGTGTGTGTGACTGTCTGCGTGTGTGTGACTGCCTGCAGAGGCGGCTCTTTAATTAGGCGGTTTAGGCGGTCGCCTAAGGCCTCACGCTAAAAGGGGCCTCGCGGCCGCCTAAACCGTGTAATTAGAGAGACGCTTCAGTAGTGCTATAAAAATAAATGCTTATTTTTAATCTTTTCATGCCGGCGGCCGCATCCGCATTGCCACGGCGCCGCCCGGCCTAATGAAAGATGGAACCCTCTCACAGTCCCTGCTTCCCCAACAACCAGCCTCCAGGAGCTCCAAGGGATGTGGAGGTAAGAAGCAGGTCAGTGTGTCTGTGTGTGACTGCCTGTGAGTGTGTGACTGTCTGTGTGTGTGTGTGTGTGTGTGTGTGTGTGTGTGACTGTCCGTGTGTGTGACTGACTGTCTGTGAGTGTGTGATTGTGTGTGTGTGTGTGTGTGACTGTCTGTGAGTGGGTGACTGTGTGTGTGTGTGTGTGTGTGTGTGACTGTCTGCGAGTGTGTGACTGTGTGTGTGTGTGTTTGAGACTGTCTGTGAGTGTGTGACTGGGTGTGTGTGACTGTGTGTGTGTGACTGTCTGTGTGTGTGACTGTCTGTGTGTGTGTGACTGTCTGCGTGTGTGTGACTGTCTGTGTGTGTGTGACTGTCTGCCTGTGAGTGTGTGACTGTCTGCCTGTGAGTGTGTGACTGTCTGCCTGTGTGTGTGTGTGTGTGTGTGTGGCTGTTTGCCTGTGTATGTGATTGTCTGCCTGTGTGTTTGACTGTCTGCCTGTGTGTGTGTGACTGTCTGCCTGTGTGTGTGTGTGTGGCTGTCTGCCTGTCTCTGTATGTGTGGATGTTTGCCTCTGTGTCAGTGACTGTCTGCCTATGTGTGTGTGTGTGTGTGTGAATGTGTGTGCACGCATCTGCTACTGAGGGAGCCTCTGGTGTGTGTGTGCCTGCTAGTGAGGGAGCTTGTCTGTAGGGATCATATGCGTGTGTTAGTGAGCTTGTCTATAAGGAGCATGGGTGTGTCGGAGCCTGTCTGTGGTGAGCATGTGTGTACAATGAGCTTGTTTGTAGTAAGCATGAGTGTGACCGTGAGCTTGTCTGTAGTGACCATATGTGTGACAGTGAGCTTGTCTGTAGTAAGCTTGTGTGTGTATCAGAGTTTGTCTGTACTTAATTTGTGTGTGCCAGTAACCTTGTCTGTGTTTGTCATTGAGATTGTCTGTCAATGAGCCTATTTGTGTGGATCAGTAAGATTGTCTGTGTCTGTGTGTGAGTATGCTTTACTGTATAATTTAATTACCCTAAAATAACTAATGTTTTTAATTAGAAGAAGAAATGTATCAATAATATATATATATATATATATATATATATATATATATATATATATATATATATATATATATATATATATATATATATATACTGTTGCATCACCAGGGCGCCAGTATCCAGGCAATTGAAATAGTTGGCTGCACTCTCAGATTTGCTTAAAAAATATTTTTTATTTAAATATTTAAGAGAAGATCAATGTTTCAGTCCCTCTTGTGGACTTTTGTCATGATCCTGATGCAAGTCCACAAGAGGGACTGAAACATTGATCTTCTCTTAAATATTTCAATAAAAGTTACATTTTAAGGAAATCCGAGAGTGCAGCCAACTATTTCAATTGCATATATATATATATATATATATATATATATATATATATATATATATATATATATATATATATATATATACACCCTACATAGCACAATGACTTATGGGGCTGGCATAGATTTTTTTCCAGGGCTGCTTTGTATACCCAGTCCGGCCCTGCCCAGCAATGATCGCTATGTGATCAATAGAGACAGCAAGCAGGACTGCAGGAATAAGAAGGAGATCTCCCTTTCATGCAGGTGATCACACAGTATAGAGGGCTCACAGAGCACTATACAAGCTGTGAAATCCATCTTCCATTAGTACTGACATAAGCAGAGGGAATTCCTCAGAGCTAGGGTTAGCATTACAGTAAGCATTAGTGTAGAATTAGGGTCATAATGATAGAAAAGCATCAGGAAGATGTAGTCCACAATATTTGAAGGACCAAAGGTGTAAGGTATGGTTCATGCTGAGTTGGGATTAGAGATAATGCAGGGTTAAGGTTAGTGTAGGTGTAGCATTAGAGCTAGTGCAAGCATATGGTTAGGGGTGGGTGTGTTGTTTAGACTTTTGTTTCTGTTCATGCAGCCCTAGCGACACCTTTCCTGGCCGCGTCTCACACAGACTACATGGAAAAAAATGGCTCAATTTTCAATCAGATCTTACAACACGGTGTGTTTAGTTTACAAGTTTTTATCTCATGCTTTGTTAATTGAACTTTAATCACACACAGGAGGTTGTTGCAGGCTCTGGCAGGCAATTACCAGAGCAGGAGATAAAACATTCTCAACTAAACACAATGTGCAGTAAAGAAGCACTTAAAGAGAAAGCCTCAAATTATGGTTAACTTGCATGCAATAAAACTGTTTACATGCTTGGTAAAAACACGTTTTATTGGAGGTTTATTCTCTAAATTAAGAATTCTCAGGTATTTAAAGTCAATTCAAAGTGAATGTAAAGTTTAAGGCCCAAACTGGAAACAATACCTGACTTTGAGATTGTTTCCAGATTGACTATTTTGACCTTAAATTGAAATTCAATTTGAATTCACTTTGAATTCTTGACAATTAAATTCCTGATTTACCTTTTTTTTACTCACTCTTCTATATAGGGAGCCAGTGATAGGCAGAGAGCTTCCTGATCAAAGACTACCTGATTGAAGTCTCAGACCTGCCCAGAAGGTGAGGCAGAGTGATTATGTGCCATCATGAAGATTCTGGGGTTAAACTGTTCGATAACAGTTTAACTCATTGAGGCAAGACAGAACCTCCTTGCATCTTAACAACTCATTGAGATGAAGTTGTTAATGGTGCCCAGAGTATCCCTTTAAGTCAGTCCAAAGTCTGTTACTTTGGTCTAAATTTGTTAGTTGTCAACTTGCTATTTACTTAACCCCTTAAGGACACATGACATGTGTGACATGTCATGATTCCCTTTTATTCCAGAAGTTTGGTCCTTAAGGGGTTAAAGGGACACTATAGTCACTAGAACAACTACAGTTTAATATTGTTGATCTGGTGTCTATAGCCAATCTCTGCAGGCTTATTAATGTAAACAGGAAGTTTACATTAAAAAGGCAGTGTTTACATTGCTCCCTAGGGACACCTCTAGTGGCCACACCTCAGGCCACCACTAGAGGTGCTTCCTGGGTCAGTGCTGTACAGTGTGCAGCACTGATGTCCAGCGTCTCCATGCTCTGAATGGAGGCACTGAACTTTCCCCATAAAGATGCATTAAATGGACACTATAGTCACCTGAACAACTTTAGCTTAATGAAGCAGTTTTGGTGTATAGAACATGCCCCTGCAGCCTCACTGCTCAATCCTCTGCCATTTAGGAGTTAAATCCCTTTGTTTATGAACCCTAGTCACACCTCCCTGCATGTGACTTGCACAGCCTTCCATAAACACTTCCTGTAAAGAGAGCCTATTTAGGCTTTCTTTATTGCAAGTTCTGTTTAATTAAGATTTTATTATCCCCTGCTATGTTAATAGCTTGCTAGACCCTGCAAGAGCCTCCTGTATGTGATTAAAGTTCAATTTAGAGATTGAGATACAATTATTTAAGGTAAATTACATCTGTTTGAAAAAGAAACCAGGTTTTTTTTTTCATGCAGACTCTGTCAATCATAGCCAGGGGAGGTGTGGCTAGGGCTGCATAAACAGAAACAAAGTGATTTAACTCCTAAATGACAGTGAATTGAGCAGTGAAATTGCAGGGGAATGATCTATACACTAAAACTGCTTTATTTAGCTAAAGTAACTTAGGTGACTATAGTGTTCCTTTAAGGAAGGAGATGGTGTTTGGCCAAGCTGGGGTTTGACCCCACCACCGCCCCGCCTTCCTGTGAGAAAGCTTTGGATTGGCTGGTATTATTAATTCTGATTATGTCAGTCAAGGAGGCAGATCGGGGCGGGGCCTGTACCAACGGACCCACGCGGCACTGGAAATAAGCAATGTTTTCTTACCTTTTAAGGGGTATAAATGGTGGGTTTAACATTATAGGGTCAGAACAACATGTTTTTGTTTCTGACCCTATAGTGTTCCTTTAAGAGTACTTATTGTTTCACTGTAGTATTTGTGTACACTAAAAAAATTGTTTTAAATTAAAAGGTTATTGTATAATAAAGGAAGCATTGCAGCTAACTACAGATGCAAAGGTAAAGCATGTGCAAAATGGTATATTTTTCCTCAAGCTGTAGTTTTGAAGAAGCATTGTATAGGAGCTTCTGCAAGCTTCCAACATGATACACCACTAGCAAATTCTTTCTATACCAGTTTGCATATAGGTTTCTGCCATAGAAATGAAAATTTCCTGTAGCGATAAAAAATCTCCTGAGACAGAAACTGGATATTTGTTTCTCAATCCCAAATTACGAGCATTGCTGGTGGTAAAAAAATAACATTAAATTTGAGGTTTTTACAAGTTTATATCCTGATTTGTTTTTATAGTGACTGCAAGAGCAAGGAAACACTTTGACTCCTAAAGGTAGAGTAACAGTTTGAATAGCAATCCTGATAACAAATTAAAATTCCATCAAAAGACAAACCCGTTACATCTGGGAAAACTAAAATCAGCTATAAGATACAATATTACAATTTAAATTTTATAGATAGTTATGCTTTAAATTACATGGTTATTGTTCACAGATTGGAATTTGCAACACGCGGCATTTACTTACTTGGGGAAAAAATAAAACTGAGTGGAAATTTGCGTTGAAGCATTTACTTGACAAACTCCCCAAACCCCAAATACTGTGGGCCACACACAAACACATACACATACCTTCATCGTAGCATGTTGTCAACATCTATTGGATCAATTATTGCTTGAGTGTGTATGGCTCACCTGAGAGAGAGATAGGTCAACCACACAGGAGCCATTTTGTATACAGAGAACTCCATCCTGATGACATGGTACTAACTCGTTACTGCTTGTATGAGATCAAATATTTGTATGTACTAGTTTCAAATATTCCAAACACTGGCCGTCTTATTTATAAACTATTTTATCTATTTGTTGAATTTGGGAAGCACTTGACCCTTTATTCAAAAATAATTAAGTTGTTCTATCATATAAAACTGTCTCAATATCAATACTGCAGGTTTGTTGGCAGAAAACAATGAAGGATAAAAAGTCCACCGCTTAGAAATATGAACAAATAAAACTTCCCGGAAACAAACGTCAAGGGTCACAAAGCCCCAGCAATACATGGGTTGAGTGTCCGGTAGAATGTCCCAAATAGGCAGGAATGGTATTTGGTATTTTATTTTATCCTGAAGATCTATAAATCTCTAAATAATCCTCCTGGTCCCCCATTTATATTGTCTACAGAAAGTTTGACAACAAAACTTTCTAAAGGTTTATTGACTTTCATGTCCAGAAAGGTGTGCAATCCACCTTCATATATTAACGATTGAGGACATGATTCAGAAATTTTAAGTGTTTAGAATTGGTGCCCTGGTGGCACTGCCCTCCTTTGTGTCACTGAAAGGGAACATAGAAAATGTTAAATGGAATTCATGCTGGGATAATTCCACTAGACTAAAAGGGATAATTGCATAGCTTATCTAATAAGACCTTTCACCTGGTCTTCTAGGCACATCATGTACATAAAAAACTGGCTTTTTTCTTAGCCAGTGAAACTGTGACACCATTTGGTAAATGGCAAATAGAGTTGCAGTTTCTTTGGTTTCCTACAATGTCTTGTGCAAAAAATGCATACTTGACTTTTACACTCTCTCCATTTGTCATCTGTCAATCTGGTTTCAATGTCCTTCTTCAGCCTTAGATAACAATTGGCTTAAAGGTTTAAAGTAAACCTGTCATGGTTTGATAAAACATGACTTTCTTCCTAGCAGAACCAAGACTTTTTTATTCAAAGGAACATTCCAAAATCCATAAACACTAAAGCACTGTGTAGTGGGGGGCGTGGCTAACCACGGAGCAAGATGGCCGCATAGAATCTTGCTCCGGTATATGGGCTCTTAATCCATAGAAATCAAGCAGGGAGAAGCCGCATCCAACACCCAGAACGCACTATGGCACAAACCAAAAGCAAGAGGAGCACAGCAAAACCAGAAAAAGCAAACTTTTTCGGCTCCAAACAAACCTTTAGCACCGCGACAGTGCAGGCCGCAAAAGCCTCAGGCGATCCTGACTCCGATGACGGACTGCCACGCAGCGACCCAGGAACACCAACGGTGGCACAACCGATCACAAAATCGGACCTCACAGAAGCCATGGATAAGCTCTCAAGTAAGCTCATCTCCACCTGGCAACATACTGCTGATTCATTGCGGAAAGATATCCAAGAACTGGGCAAAAGAACGTCACATGTGGAGGATAAGTGCGACGAATTCGCCACAGCCCATAACGATTTAGCCACACATGTGGAGACATTGGCGAGCAAGATCCAGCGGATGGAGGAAAAAATGGCGGACCTGGAGGACCGATCCCGCCGAAACAATTTACGAATTCGGGGGATCCCGGAGGATGTAACACACAAAGATCTACAAGCCTACGTTAGAGGCCTCCTGCACGCATTTGTCCCTGATGTACCAACAGACATGCTGCTAGTGGACCGTCTTCACCGAGTCCCGAAACCGCGCCACCTCACTCAAGCTGTGCCAAGGGACATACTCCTGCGCGCACACTACCACCATGTTAAAGAACATATACTGAGGAGCAGTAGACTGAGAGCAAACCCGCCGGAGGCATATCCCGACATCAAAATATATGCTGACCTCTCTGCTGCGACCCTCCAAAGAAGAAAAGAATTCCAACGGGTAACAGGAGCACTGAGGGCCCATGGTGTGCGCTACCGATGGGGTTTCCCCACGAAGCTCATCGTAACCAAAGACGGAGACACTGCTATACTACACTCCCTTGAGGAAGGCCTAAAAAAGCTGCATGCCTGGGGGATCACCGAGGACGCACAAGCTGAGGTAGAATTGCAGGCCGGCAGACCTCAGAAGGACTGGGAAAAAGTGAAAAAAAGACATTAAGCCGGTTGACCCACCGGCAAAAAGGTAACCGGGACAAGTAGGCTTGGGTCAGGGGTTTGGGCACCTGCCGCCCCAAATGTGCGGACATTGTGGACTCTAGCACAACATGACTTTTCTACCGACCCATGGCCGCGTGGCGCAGGGCTGGGCCTAGCTAACCCCCTGTAATGAAGCGCGAGCAGAGCAGTGGTGGGCGGCGGGGGCCTGGCCCTGGGCAAGCGCGGCAGGCCGAGGAGGCAAGGAAGAGGATGGAGGGTTGCCTCTTGGCGGAGCGGTGAGATGGCTCCCCATGCTCTCAAAATGTTGTACCGTGAGTTTATTTTTATGTGCCTATATATAACTCATACTAGGTTAAATGGTTCCTGGGTACTAGAGCTCCGTCGGGAATGTTATGGCCCGAAGATAGGCAGGAAATGTATGCTTGATTGTGTATGCTAGACAGCCAATACTAATATGACTTGAAATCAAGTCGGGGACAAGGGAGCGGGACTGCCATTGTAAGGTACAGTTTTAGATTAACAACGCAGACATGACATGTCGACCTCCCTAGCTGGGCTGTGGGGGGCCGGGCCTAGCTATCCCCTGTAACGAAGCGTGAGCAGAGCAGTGGGAATGGGCGGGGGCCTGGTCCCGCGCGGCAACGGTCGGGGAGGGGGTTAACAGGGATACAAGAGGGTAGCCTGTGGGCCACAAATACTGCGGAAACGCCACCCTCCCGGCGGGGTGAAATATGAAGTCCGAACCCAAAGATCACTTGCCTGGGCTCAAAGCCATTAGACAATGGCGGTATAACGGTGGACTTGGTGTCACCACAAGAACAGAAATCGAGATATTGAATAAGCTGTTTAGTAGCCTAACACTAGGCCGGATTAGACATTAAGCCCAAGACAGGGGAACCAGATTCCTAAGGTAAAATACAACTCCGGTTTAACAAGACAGGAAACAGGCTGAGTAAAGGAGGGAGTGGGGAGGGATACGCCCCGCTGGATGGCGGGCACACGGGTCAAAATAAATAAATAAATAAAAAATAAAAAAATAAAAAAAAAAAAGCTGGACCACACTGAGAGAGTTAAGACAGGGAAAGCAGTGTGACCCGAGGGATAGGAATTATAGGATGGAGCGGGGGAAGTAGGGGGCAGCACTCCGAGCAGTGGGACCCTTCCAACCCTGATTCATGATATGGCCCACACAGACCCTACACTGCCCAGGCTTGACTGCCCAACCCGGTTACCTTACCACACATAAGTTCTATATGAAACGCAGATACCAAGGATTGCGGCTCAAACAAGCAATCGTTAGCCCGATAGCCACGAAATGGAGGAGACACATTTCTCCAGCCCTCAAAATGTGGTTACCCCACATTTCGTCTCTGGAAGAGACGCCATGTATATAAATCCCTCAACCTATCCCAGTTACCCCCCTCCAACCTCCCAAGTTACCAGGTCAGACACAAAATCTAGCACCAGTGATACCATGCAATCACGACACCTTCACTCACAAGGACACCACTTCTGCCACTCACTTAATTCAACCCGAGTGCATAATTTCAATGATCAAAGTCAAGCGATATCAAGCAGACCTTTAGACACCGCGTATAGGATATGAAAATACTGACTATAAATGCCAAGGGGCTCAACACACCCCATAAGAGGCGCCTTCTTGCAGAAGAAGCGAAGCACACTAAGGCGGATATTCTATGCGTCCAGGAGACACATTTCAAGCACACCAAGATACCTGCCCTAGCTCTACAAGACTATCCAACACAATATCACTCCACTTACTCCTCCAAAGCGAGAGGAGTTTCCATCTTATTTCACAAATCATTGTCCTTTGAGCTCTTACAAATGAAGAAAGATGCACAAGGTAGATACTTGATCCTACACTGCATCATCAATGATGTCATCTATATTATAACAGGGATATACGGCCCTAATAGTAACCAGAGAAATTTCTTACATAAAGTATTAACCAAACTCCCTACTGAACAACATGCACGCAAAATCATATGTGGGGATCTGAATCACATAACACAATTAAAACTAGACACCACGATAGCAACAAACTCCACGAGAACTAAAATTTTAAGTAAACAATCCAAGGAAATCACGAAACTATTGATGGAATATAACTTTTATGACGCATGGAGGACACAACATCCCGACGATAGGGAATTCACCTTTTATTCCCCGGTACATGGCACTTACACTAGAATAGATTATATTTTTGTATCGGGAGACCTATTGCCTACAGTAAAACAGAGTAAAATAGGAAATATTGTCTGGTCGGACCATGCCCCAGTACAAATTACACTGAGAGATGACTTTTACTTTAGGGGGAGACCACCATGGCGATTCCCGGACGCTATTCTACACGACCGAACATTTCAAACTAAGTTGGCGGAGGACATAACCACATATTTTGGGGAAAATGACACCCCTATGATTCCACCGACTACCCTATGGGAGGCGCACAAAGCTGTTATACGCGGCACACTAATCAGCAGACAGGCATATCTCAACAAACGAGCAAAGCAGGAATACACAGACCTTCTGAAATCCCTCAGAGACGAGACAAACAAACAGATTGTACACCCATCACCCACAACACAAAATACAATAAACACACTAAGGGGAAAACTAAAAGACATACAATTGCAAATTACAGCAAACATAACACACAAGCTAAACCTACGCACATATACCCAAGGAAATAGGGCAGGGAAGGCCCTAGCTTCTCAACTGAGACAGAAAAGGCAAAATGCGAAAATACCATACCTTATAAACACACTGGGAAACAAAATTTACAACCCTCAAGATATAAATGATTCGATGGCGGACTACTACGACTCCCTATACAATCTAAAAAACGACACTCACACCCACCAACCAAGAGCAACAGATATAAAAGACTTCCTTCAAGAAATTAATTTACCCACACTCACCCCACTAGATAGGCAAATACTGGAAGGGAACATAACCCAGGAGGAAATAGCCAACACAATACGAAGCCTGCCAAAAGGGAAATCACCAGGTCCTGACGGATATACGAATATATACTACAAAACGTTCTCACACATATTAACACCCAGGCTAGAACAATTATACAACTACATAGCTCGCACAGGAGACATCCCACAAGAGATGATGTCTGCACACATAACGACATTGCCGAAACCTGGCAAGCCACCCAACAAGTGCCAAAATTTGCGACCCATATCGCTCCTAAACACAGATCTGAAAATATTGGCAAAAATTTATGCGAACAGATTGGGGACTATAATACCCAAAATCATTTGTAACGATCAAGTGGGCTTCGTGAGGGGGCGACAGGGCTCGGACGGGACCAGAAAGGTAATTAATGTTTTCCATAACATCCAAATACGTGGGGCGCCCAGTGTGGCTCTGTCACTGGATGCTGAAAAAGCGTTTGACAGGCTACACTGGGGGTACCTCAAAGCAGTGCTGCAGAAATTCGCATTCCCTGACTGTTTCGTCTCCCTGGTTTCAACCCTATATAAAAACCCGACTGCAAAAATTGCAAACGGCGGATTTGTCTCCAAAGCATTCAATATATCCAATGGTTCCAGACAGGGCTGCCCACTGTCACCATTGCTCTATATTTTAGCACTGGAACCACTAGCCCAACAGATTAGGGAAAACCGGGACATACATGGGATAGAGATAGGAGGACACTCCCATAAAATAACCATGTTCGCTGACGATGTGATGCTCACACTGTCAAAACCAGAGATATCCATACCTACACTACAAACCCTAATCAAAAGATTCAGTGACAGCTCATACTACAAATTGAACGTTACTAAGACGCAAGCTATGGGCTTCAATCTGACTAAAACACAACAGGCCAGCCTACGGAAAGAATATTCCTATGACTGGAGACGTGACCACCTCACGTTCCTAGGGGTCGACCTTACGTGTAAGGTACACAAGCTCTACAAAGCTAACTACGTCAAACTGCTCAAGACAATTCAACACCAGATGCACACCTGGAAAGGCAAATATATAACATGGGCAGGCAGGATAGCTGCAGTAAAAATGATGATTCTACCTAAACTGCAGTATCTCTTTCGAACTCTCAATATTATCATACCCCAACGATACATTAGGGATGCTCAAAGCTTAATAAATAGTTTCATATGGGACGGGAAAAAACCCAGGATAGCAGCAGCGACTCTGTACAAACCCTTCAGAGAGGGAGGTATGGGAGCCCCGGAGCTAGCGGCATATCACGCAGCGGCTATGATACACCCAATTCTAGCTTCATTCCACCACACAACTCCACCCCCATGGAGCAGTATAGAGACAGATAAGACAGAAGGAATTCCCCTTGCGACTCTGGCTTGGCTACCAAAAACAAACAGACCAAAATTCAAGGACATATGCCCGACAACGGTAGCGTCCCTACAAATATGGGACAAAATACTAAAGAAACACAGCCCTGCAACATATATATCCCCAGCACTGCAAATCCAGGCCTTGGCGTTGTTAATCCCTGATTTCAATTGGGGCATGTGGCACGCACGGGGAGCCACATCGCTACATACAGTGATGAAGGCCGGAGCTATTGATACATTTGAGGCGTTAAAAAAGAAATTTCACCTCCCAGACCAATCGTACTTCTCATATCTCCAGATGAGGTCATGGGTAGTAAAGTTTGCCAAACCAGGAAATAACATCTCAAAAGATAATACCATAACAGAAATAGAAAAAGCATGCCTAATACAAAAACCACTACAAAAAGGCATATCCTTCCTATACCACATACTCATAAACAGAGACGAAGGTAGGAAACCAAACTTCATGACAGCATGGGAAAGGGAACTGGAATACACTATACCAAATGAGTCATGGGCACATATCTTGAAAGCGCACAAACATCTTACACTAAACACGACTCATGTCGAGGTTAGTAGGAAAATATTGTATCGCTGGTACATGGTTCCCTCTAGACTCCACAAAATGGATCGAACCAAACCAGACATGTGTTGGAGATGCCTACAAGCCAAGGGCACGATGCTCCATATTTGGTGGGCTTGCCCGCTAATAGAAAAATTTTGGAGGGAGGTTTCGACTATGATTTCGACAACCCTGGGGAAAACACCTCCGCATAACCCTGAAACGTACCTGCTGCTAAACATGCCACATACACTAGATAAAGCGGAACAGTACCTGACGTATCATATTATTATGGCTGCTTTGGTAGCTATCAGCAAAAGGTGGCTAAACACAAATCCCCCAGACATAACACAGTGTATAAACACGATACACATAACTAGAAAATACGAAACCGAAGCTCGAAAACTCAGAACCCCCAAACAATTTTGGTTAATTGCATGGAAAAAATGGGAAGAGTGGACCGTACGGCTCAATACTCCTAAATAACCCTCACGAGGAGGGGCATAAATAAAATCAGAGAGGTGGCTGACCTCACTCCCCATTCCCCCCCCCTGTTCTTTCTTTTCCCCCCCCCACTCCAAGTTTCCTCCCCCTCATATATACGGACAATGTTGTATGCAGAGATGCATAGAGGCTAAATAAATATGGAAATGTGTCAAATAAGATATACCACAGAATGTATTGAAATTCATATTGAAATTAATATTGCACCATGTATCATTCACTGCATATTGATTCCTTTGTTCTTCTACAATATTGTATTGTATTTATACCTCTGTAACTATATTATAGCGGTAACAATGAAAATCAAATAAAATGTTTTTCAAAAAAAAAAAAAAAAAAAAAGCACTGTGTAGTAATAATGGCGAGGAGTGCCCTGCTCCACACCTCAACTCTCCCAAGCTAAGAACTGCATCATCTGACGACTCTCAGCCAATGAGCTAAACTCAACACTGCCACACATAGCATCAGGCTCTCTGACTGATGTAGTTGAGGTTGAGAGCTGCAACAAAGAACCCAGATAAAAAGCCAAACCATTCTAAACCAGTTTGACTACTTAGAGCGGTGGGGATGCCAGGGCACCACTGGAGTCATAACTACTACCGCACCTTGTAGTGATTATGGTGCTCGCAGTGTCTCTGAACAAAAAGTCTCTGCTGTTTCAGACAAAAAAAATGAATAAATGATATTGCTGTCAAGTAAACTCTAAAAACTGTGCTTTGTAAACAATCTGACAAAAGCTCAATATATTTAAAAACTTTTTTCTGCCGGCTGAAAAAAAGCCTCTTGAACAAAGTATTCCAACTCATAACTGTTTGTTCCTATTGCCATTATTAAATGAACATACGGGCTGTTTCAATTTATTGTTCCAGATGAACATGAATATGTATTGTGCAGGCAGCTGCTAAGCCAAGAGGCATCTATATTCTTTTGTGATTTGTTTTCTATATCTCTTCTTTATTCTTGGGATTTTTTTTTCCCACTATACTTTATATATTAATAATAGAAAGTCTTAAAATGTGTCCAGGTTGGGTATCACTGTTCTGAAATGATAAAAGCAGTCTACATTTTAACTTTCTAACTCTGCTTTATAGAAAGGACAGACGTTCCACGTCAGGTCATTTTGCTAAATGCATGGATCATAATCTGTCCTTGGCTTTGAAAATCACAATACCAGCTATCACTGTGAAATGTTCCTTTGCAAGACAGACGTATTTCATGGGCCATTTCCTTGTTCTGCTGACCAAATCATATCAATAATTCCCTGTTAAAGAACCTTGAAAACTGTACAAAACAAAAATATTTGCTTCACTTGTTCTATTTGTCTTCCTATTTATTTTGATCACACAATTTGTTTTAAAACCATCTGTTAGCATTTTTTTTATTCGACGAAAATGTAAAAACATCACAAATGTTACAGAAAGGATAACTTCCTTCTAATACAATTCACTGCAAACCGACACTGGGAAAATGCTTTGAACTATTTTTTACGTGTTTTTACGTGATGTAAACATTTTGCTTGTTAACCAAAATCATAAAATCATTAATATATCCATAAAGGTTTAAACCAAGCCCCAGGTCTTTAATACCCAGGTGAGGTGCATCATGTTCAAATATGTACTTGTTTATTTATTTGGCAGCTCTCATGAAGAGAGATTTACAAGTTATTCATTAATAACATTGGTACCCTGAAAAAAGGGAGAGGAGAACACTGCCCGTGAGCTTACAGTCTAGAGAGTGAAAAAATACAATTGTGAAGTAACAGAATGTATCCATGATGGTGCCAATATAAGGAGCACTGCCTAATAATCTCTACACCGTACACCGGGAGTCTGATGAAGATAAAATCTAGAAGCAATTTACTATCACTATCCGCTGAATGAGAAGACAATGAGTGTACAGTAAGTAAAGATTAGTGAGATTGGTGAGAAGCAAGAAGTGAGAAGGGAGCCTTGGTCAAAGTATATAGTAGAGGAGAATTGATCTGCATGATTCATGTTTTTGTCATCTTGAACTGACTATGCTTACTAAATTACTCATTTACCCCACTTTTTAAATAGGCAGAGATGAGCCTAACTGCTAAATAAAAAAGACCACATTGTTAGAATGAAAGGTGGAACTATTACAAAATCTTTGCTAAATTTGATTGTTCTGGTTGGTCCGTGAAAGCCACACTTGCTTGGCTTACATTGTACCTGAGAAATCAGCATTGTGTCAATCCTGTGATCTTTTTATACAAACATAGACTAGGCCTGAATTGGCTTATGTCTATCCATTATATCTCGTTTGTTCTTTAAATGTCCTTAGTAATGTTCCATTGTGTCGTAGTGGTCCATGCCCAATTTTTAGGAGTTCCCCATTCCTGCTTAATTACCTCACTACCCTCATATAATTCTTCTTTACCTATAGAAAAAGAAAAGGACCAATAAATAAAGTAGATGCATTCAGTAGTTATATTGTAGGTTATGCCTAAACTTGGAAAATGAGACATGTCACAAAACTGGTCCACATCAGGCTACAATAATTTCATACTTGCCTAAAACACTTCTGAATTCCAGTTCATAGTAGCCCTTGTTAGTGGTAAACATGAGCATCTCCTTAACCCACAATTGAAATCATAATCTTGGCTTGACTAATTATTACCACACTATTAACAAACCCAGGCCATTGGTAACTGTCTATCCCATAACATTGATAATGAATTAAGCCCTGATATTGTCTAATATTGAAATTCTGGAGGAAAGACAGCTGTTAGTTAACAAATGGATGAATCAACCATGCATCATCTGTGCACAAGCTCACATATACAGCTCAACATCCTAGGCAGCATAAAGACCCTTTCACAGTAGGTATGAACCCTAAACACACAAACCCCAGTTAATAGCAACAGAGGGCAAGGATAGCTAATATTACTTGTTCTTAGAGTGGCTTAATGAATAGAATAGTCAGTGTGAAGCCAAGGTTAAGAGAATAAGAAAACAGCATAAATGGTAAACAAGCCAGAAGGTCAGGAGCACAGAGATCAGAAGAGGGTAATCAGAGAACAAGCCAAGGTCAATACCAGAATACAGAGAGCAATAAGGAACGTGCTATTGGTTCAGGCAGGAGAGGCTTATATAGCACAAGGTTATAAGCGCATCATTCCGTGTGCCAAAAAGCAAGTGAACAGCATAAAGCTAATTTTACAACATGACAGGATGATTCATATTTTGCACTACTCTCTTTACTCAACTCCACAGCAGCAAAGAAAGTACATAGCAAAGAACCAATGAGAAACAAGAGAGGTGCATATAAGCTCAGCTACACATCAGCACTTCCTGTTTCTTTGCTGCTCCACAACAGTCAGGTCAGAGTTTCAGTCTCTTCCTTTGTGTTTGGATTGCTCTTGTTATGCTTGTTGCACTACATTTATGTGATTGCTTATGCTACTTAGTTTGCTGTATATTCATTGCATCCGTCAGTGTTTTTCCCCCTTCCCTGGGGTTGGTTTTTGGGTACCCTTGGTCCCCCCCTCCCTTTTGTGCTTGGGTCTTTACCACCACTGTGCTTGCGGTCTTTACCACCATTTTCTGGCATTTGCATCTCTGCTCCCTTTGGGTTTGTTGGTTTCTGGGGCTTTGGGGTTCTCCCCCCCTTCCCCTCCATTCCTGTTGCCTCGACCTGTGTTCTGTCGACCGTGGTTCACTCGCTGGTGTTCCCCAGAGTTCCGTGCCTGCCAGGCGCTTCCTCTGTTGGTGGCCAATGTGTTTCTCGTGTCTAGTGAGATCGCATTGGCCATTTTGGATCCGCAAGTGTCTCGGAGCTGCGGGAGGGACATACAGGACTTTCCTGCACGGAAACCGTGAGTTTTTATACAGAGACCTCTACTTTGTCTCCTGTGCTCTGGTGTTACCTGTGGTCAAGAATGCAAACAGCCTGTCTATGTTTCTTACCTAGATCTTACAGTTCCTGGTGTCTCAGGCTATTGTCACCTCTGCTGACACTGCCTTAGCTGCATTGCTCAGCCTCTAGTGTATGATCCTGTCTGCACAGTATTATTGTGGGTGAGCCCTACCTTGTATTCTTGTCTGGAGAAATACTGACACCTCTGCCTCCGAGGTTATTATTGCCTGCTGTCACCTATTGATATATAATACATTGCCTACTGACTAGAGCCTGTATCCACAGCCTCCTATACTGGATGAACCCCAGCTGACATTGTTACAGTGACACACTGGTGTGCTGTCACTCCAAGCCTGCTTTCCGCTTTGCTTTTCTTGTTACCTATATCACAGTCTGTGACCCAGTTATATTGACTGAGTTATGGAGGATACCATTACCTCTAATTTGGATTTGCAATCCATGATTAACTCGGCAGTGGCCGTGGAGAAGGCACTCGCCAAAATGCTAGTTTCTGGCTACGACCCAGGGAAACCTACCTCAAAACACGCCCAACTCGTGGCTGATTCGGATGAGTCAAATTCCTCTTTCAGAGGCCCACACCAGGCTAAATGCCATTGGAAAGGCGAAGGGGCCTGTTTGCCTACTGCCAAGAGGCCCAGGCCTATGACGCCTCTACAGTCTGCCAACCCGCCAGATCGTTCCTCAGATAAGGATGGTGGCCTTCCCCACTCATTGTCAGTACTAGACAAATGGCAGGCTGATAATTTAGATTCAGATGGTGGCACTTTGGGCGATGGTACCAAGGTGGGATCTGCCTTTGTTCTGGAAACTTTCCTGGTGAGCTCCAGAGGTTGCAGACTGCTGAGGGGACACCAGACACGTCCCAGAAGGATGGCGAGGTCATCCTTGACCCATCTGGCCAGAGGATGTTCAATCCACGCAACATCCGACACCCCCACTCTGGGGATTGGACTCCTCCAGATCACCTGGCCAAATTTTTTTTCATATCTAATCTTTATTTCAGAAAAATATTTTATAGAAATACACAATCACAAGACCATACATTATAACATACATGACATACACATTTATGTATATATAAATTGCTTAGTATTATATCCTCTTCTATATCCATTATTTTAACACATTACTCATATTCTAGATTTAAATTTTACATCACATTACCAGCACGTCAACACAAAACAAAGTATAATGTTATAAAAACTCTGATGATTTGATTTTTTTTTTCCTGCGAGGGGGACCAGGATAGCTAGGACTTCATATATCATGTTGCCATTCTACTTTTATTAGGCTATATTATGCCTTATGTTGTATTTAGGGGGTTAAATATTATGTCTGTTGTATCTTACGTAGCCATTCTTTCATCATTTTCCTATCTGTTGATGTTATTCCCATTTCCATCTTTAGCTGATATACCAATTGTTCTTTAACTAAGCCCCAACATGGAACCTTAGTGGATCTCCAGTTTCTTGCCACCAATATTTTTGCAGCCATCAAAATATGTATAACTAGTACAGAGAATTGCCCAATGGTTTGGCACGTATTTAGGTGCAGCAAAAAGATGCTCGGGAATAAATCTATCTCGATATTGGTCAGCTTCTTTATTTTAATGGCAATCATACTCCAGAAAATAAATATTGACCCACACTCCCACCATATATGCATCATCCCTCCACTATGAGAATCACATCTCCAACATCTGTCGGAAATATTTAAATGCATTTTTGCTAGTCTACTTGGAGTTAAGTACAATCTATTCATTATCTTGTACTGTACTTCAGGCAGTTGGAGGCAGTGTATTCTTTGAAACAATAGCTATAGATATTTTCCAAATAAGTTTTATTATTTCTTCAAGTTGTACTTGTTTATTTGATTTATCTTTGAATAGATGATCATTAAGATAACCCTTTATCCTTATGTATGTGAACATCTCTTTACTATCAAAATTCCCTTTGAGGCTCATCTATAACTAGTTACATTAGAACAAATTGAGGCAACAATCTTAACATTCCTTTAGCTACAAATATCTTACAATTCATTTTGAGCATCTGCTCAGGATTATTCTATCAGACTTATCTTGCTATAACTATATGAGTGTTTAATATTATAACACTTATAACATCGTTTGCCTAAAGTTTCTGTATCTCTTTAACATTGATGTATAATTTTTCATATTAATAGAGACTACTTATTATTTATTATCATTATTTTTTTTCTTCATTTTATACCAGAACACAATGGGTTAATTCTCCTTTCTATTTCCCCCCAATCATGTTGGTGAAAATGTGAACCAATCAGGATGGAGGGCGGGATATTTAAATAACCGATCAGTTCTGACTCGGTTCCCTTGGAAGAGCCTATATTCGTTGAAACGCGCGTTGGGACTTTTAATAGCTTTAAAGGACCACTCTAGGCACCCAGACCACTTCAGCTTAATGAAGTGGTCTGGGTGCCAGGTCCAGCTAGGGTTAACCCATTTTTTTTTATAAACATAGCAGTTTCAGTCCTCTAGTGGCTGTCTCATTGACAACCGCTAGAGGCGCTTGCGTGATTCTCACTGTGAAAATCACAGTGAGAGCACGCAAGCGTCCATAGGAAAGCATTGTAAATGCTTTCCTATGTGACCTGCTGAATGCGCGCGCAGCGGGGCGGAACGGAGGAGGATCGGAGGAAGAGAGCTCCCCGGCCAGCGCTGGAAAAAGGTAAGTTTTACCCCTTTTCCCCTTTCCAGAGCCGGGCAGGAGGGGGACCCTGAGGGTGGGGGCACCCTCAGGGCACTATAGTGCCAGGAAAACGAGTATGTTTTCCTGGCACTATAGTGGTCCTTTAAGGTGGAGGAGGTTGACAGGGGACTATGCTGTAGCCGTTATACTTTATTACTTTTCCTCCGTGTTAGCCACCCAGCTTCATGATTTTATTACGTTTAGTTAGGTAGCCGTTTTGATCGATCGGCTCCTGTTTCACTGTAGAGGGGAAGGAGATTTTACCGCCAGTGTGGGAAAGAGTGATGGGAGTTGAGGGGATACTTTATTGGGATTTTTGATACTACTTCTTTCAGTGTTTCTATATCTATACCCCCTATACCCCTGTACCACAGGTGATGCCAACAAATATAGGCAGCATGGGCCAGCTATCATTTTCTCCTGTCTTTGTACCTCTCAGTTTTTTAGTTATTTGTTTTCACTAATTTTTGCTTTCACTAGTTATTTTAATCAATCTAATTAAAAGTTTAATGTTATCTCTCTTTTGAGAAGACTATTTAGGGTTGCTGCCACCATACATTTTTCTGTCTCTCCCCCTTTTTTGGAATTCTTGTATGCTTTTCCTCTAGCAATTTACATTTAGGGGTTACCCCCTCGCCCCCACTAATATTTAGCAACCTGACACACTCTCTCTACTTTCTTACTATTTCATTCTCCTTACTATCAATATTATATATAGATAAATATTCCATATTTAAGGAATTAAAGTCTTTGATTTTGCCATTTTCTACTATAATGTCAATTTCCTTGACCCCAAGGCTAATCTATTTTTTTATATTTAAGTCCATCATGTTGCTATTTAATTAAGGAAGACTAGTAAATATTTTGTCTTGTACATCTAGACCCTTTCTAAGCTTATTCCATATAGTTAATATATTATTTAAAATTTGACTATTCGAATTTAGACTATACCTATATTTGTTTTTACTTCCATCTGTCCAAAATAAGGTACTTAATTCCTCCTTCTGCTTTCCTTTGTTAAATAGGCATTGTTCCATTTTGTATCATATTTGGTTCTTTGCAGTATCAGATTGGTAATAATTGCTTGTGCAATATTACATGCTTTCCATGTTTGTTGTAACTGTGGAATTCCCAAGCCCCCTTGGTTGATCTTTAACGACGCCAATCGATTTGAACTTATCCATGGGAATTTCCCTGCCCAAATAAACTTATTGAAAATCGATTGGACCAGGGACAGCCAACTTTCTGGACAGTGTAGAGGCACCATGCGGAAGAGATAAACCCACTTTGGATATACGTATGCTTTTATCATGTTAATCCCCCCCCCCCCCCATGAAACCTCCACACTCTTCCATTTATTTAATGTTTTACTCATATATTTCAACAAGTTTAACAAGTTGTGTTCCATCATTCTCGCTGGCTCATTTGTAATTTCTATACCCAAACATTCAAGAGAATTTCTATTACAGTCAAAAACAATTTTTTCGGATAATTTCTTTTTTATTGTTTGTGATAGATTAAACGGAAGTGCTGCATGTTTATTTAAATTCAGTTTACATCCTGAGTATAATGATAACTCACTTATGATATCCATCAACTCTTCCAGGGATATCAGAGGGTCACTCAACGTGAGTATCACGTAATCTGCATACTTTATAGGTTTTATTGACTTTCTTGAAATCTCTATTCCTTTAATGGAATCTTTATCTCCTATTTTACTTGCTAGTGGTTCTTTTGTCATTAAATATAGTAGGGGGGAAAGTGGACACCCCTGCCTTGTGCCATCCTTCAGCTGGTACCAATCTGAATAAAAGCTACTCCCTACTACTCTAGCAATTAGATAGATGTAAAGGGCCATTAGAGCCCTGACAATACTGCCTTGTAATCCAAAAGCTATGTAAAACACTCCTACCTTACCCTGTCAAAAGTCTTCTCGGCATCAAATGACAGAGCAAGGAGGGAGAGACTTTCTTTTGATGCCATATCTGCCACATCTATAAGTCTTCTTATATTAGATGTTGGTGACCTACTTGCTACAAACCCAAGTTGATCTTAATGAATAATTGTGGGTATAATATTGGATAAATTTAACAGCGAGATAGTTCTATAATTTACTATCATTTCAAGATTTTTTGGGGCTTTTGTATTGGCACAATATGGGCTTTTAGCATCTCTTTAGGAATATATCCAGAGTTCATAAAATAATTAAATAAATCTGTAAGAGGTTCTACTATATTTTTAAATATTCAAAAGAAGCAATTACTAGGTGCCTTTATGCTCTTAACTTTTAAAGGGCTACACTTACTTCTGTTTGGGAAATTGGTTTATTTAATTGTATCAGTTGACCCTCTTATATCCTAGGAAGCTTAAGTAGTGAAAAAAAATCAGACATCTTTACCACTTTATCTTTTTCTGGCAAGTTATAAAGTTCTAAGCAAAACTCTTGAAATGTTTTGACAATTTTATCCAGTAAAAGAATGGTTTCCTCTTCCTTAAATTTTTTAGAAATTATTTTGTTTTATCTTCTCCTTTTTTAGCCTGTTTGTGAGTAGTTTATCAGCTTTATACCATTTGTAATACCAGGTTCTTCTTAACCGTTCTAGGGCTACATTAGATTTTTGAATCAAGAGAGTGTTAATTTTTTCTCTATTTTTTTTTCTCAATTCTTCGTTTACTTCTTTTGTGGGAATAGTTTTATTATTTTTTTCCAAGACATCGTATTTAACATAAAGTTCTGCTATGTTCTGTGTGTTTTTTTCCCCCCTCAGTTCCCAGTTTTATTAGATGACCCCTAATTGTGCATTTAAATGCACACCATATGTTGATGCTGATATCTCTATATTCCTATATTCTCTTAAGTATAAATCTATTACCTTCTCGATAGTATCCAAATTGTGTGTGTTTTTTTAGCAATTGTTTGTTTAATCTCCAGTTTGATCTTGTTTTAATAAAGTCATCCTTAATGACCAAAATTATTGCGTTATGGTCCGACCATGGAATGTTAGTAATTCCTTTTTTTTTTTTTTTTTAACCAATCTTGCTGTATCTATCTCTATCAACATATAACCTATCCTGGAGTAAACCTGATGTGGATGAGAAAAACACGTAAGATCTAAAAAACCTGATTTTCTCAATATCTCGCCAAACCTTAAGGAGGACTGTTTTAGATATATTTGTTTCTCTGTCTTACCCAAACTGTTTCTATCCAAACTAGGGTCCAGTAGGCAGTTGAAATCTCCGAGATATATAGATATATATTTGTAATTTTTATAATTTTGTAGGTGCTCTGTTTGGGGCATATATATTTACTATAGTATATTTTTGATTGTTGATTTCACATATTAAAATATGAAATCTTCCTTCAGTATCAACTTCTTGATGAATTAATTTAAAAGCTACTTTTGACGATATTATAGTTGCAACCTCTCTTGTTTTACTATTTGGCATACAAGGTTTATATATATAAGGGAACTCTTTAGGGCTAAATCTATCCTTATAATTTCCCAACCAATTAGTCTATTGGATTCCACATATATGTATTGTTTCTCTTTTTAGAAAGTCTGCAAGAATAAAAAATGTTGTGGTGAGTTTAACTCCCTTACGTTCAAAGATGCTATTTTAGCATAACCTTTCTCTATCCATCTCTAGTCTCCCTTTGGCAGGAGTTTTACTAAACGAAAACCACCTTACAACATATAAGACATTACAATGCACGCCAACATTCAACATTTAAGTACCCCACTTTTTTTCTGTTCAAAGAAGAAGAATAAAGAGCAATCCCTCTTGCTAATATTTCTTCACCCTGTGTCAGGTTAGCTAATATACAAAAGTAAACCGTCCAGAACGGTTTTGGTATAGGAATATCTAAATCATTTATGCAGAAATACATATGTTACTTCATATTGATGAACCTTAAGAACAATGAGAGAGAGAAAAAAAAATAAATAAAACTCAAAACAAAAGAGCGCAGAATTATTATTATCCAACCTGTATATTTATAGACATATATGACCTGTTGTTCTAGGCAAAAACTATCAATAGAACTCTCTTATAATTACTCCATGTGAACTTGCCTTTTAGTGCTTAAATTGTGTACCCCTTTAAGTATAATCATTTTGGGTATTGGAAATATTTCTCAGATTCCATTTATCTATTACTAAGTGCGTCAACATTTTCTTTTCTACCATAAGGAAGTATGTGCTTGTTCAATCTTATATACACATACTCATTCATTCCGTGAAATAGTGCATCCCTCTTTAACTTAACTTATCTTCCCCCTTCCCTTTTCTTTCTACTATATTCACAAGTTACTTTTTCTTACTTTAAGCTGTTTTGCCCCTATGGCAATTTATTATATTGCCCTTCTCGTGAGCTATCCTTCATTTTAGAAATATTAATTTTGTGTATTAAATGTGTATCTCATGTTACATATTAATCTATTATTACGTGCATCTAAACTTTTTTTCTTATCCTGCAAAAATATGTGCATTATCCACCTAGCATACAGGTATTCTTTTATTCTATTATAAAATATTTTTAATTTCAATTTGCTCTTTCTACCATTCAAAAATGTGTGCCTTTTATAAACATGCTCCTTCAACTTGTTGTTCACTCGAACTTTTCTTCCCTCTGTTATATTTACAAGTGTCTTTTCCTGGCCAAATTCATGCAATTGTGGCTTTGCAAGCACCTGGAGAAGGACATGCGCAATCGACTGCGCTCAGAGTGTCCGTGACCATCTTTACTGGACAAGGTAACGCACACTCACGGGTTTGACCCTCTCATGCTGACATTCATGGCCAGAAGGGGCCGTGACCCCCATAAAGGCATGGAGGTTTTAAAGGGGCGCAAGACTAGTTATTGGATGCCACTGGCCCACTATCCAGAATTATATACCTGGCAAATGACTTTGCAAGGGCTGAGTCTTTTGACTCTAATGCTGTGCATGAGTGGGCTCACTACATACATGAGTGGACACAAAGGTGCTTTTGTTTCTTATGAAACACAATCTTCCCCGGCCCCCTACACTACAGGGTGATGCAGCGGTTGAAATCCGATTTTCCTCTGCCAGGAGCCGACCACAACCAGATGGTCCAGATGAATGGGGAAACAAAATGGAGGCCTGGAATGATCGCATCATCTTCGGCACTCAAGCAGGCTTCGTGCTGGAATCAGATGACAGCCTGTGGGTACAGCGAACAGCGCGTACAGCGAGTCTTCCTCCACAGGGAAAACATGGTCAGCTCACAAAATTTCCATGCACATAAACTGCCTGGAACTCCTGGCGGGCTCGTTTGCGATCCACAGCTTGGCGAGGGAGAAATCTGATTGCTGCATTCTGCTCCGGGTGGACCGCTGTCCAGTATATCGATCGCCTGGGAGGGGCTCGCTCTCTAATTCTATCTGAACTCACAAAGGACATATTTGACTTCTACCTTCCGCGCATAATATCTGCCAGGGGTGTCCAACCTCACTGCGGAGGGATGGCAGCAATTGGATGCTGGAGAGCGGCCCATTCTCCTTGGACCTGTTTGCCTCATGCAATAATCAACAGACAGAGGACTGTTACAGTTGGCGGCCAGATCCACATTGCCTGGTGGTAGACACCTTCCTTTAGTCATGGCCGTACCTCGGGGCTTATGCTTTCCCGCCCTTCACGATGATTGCCAGGGTCGACCATCAAACTCGCTCTCAATGGGTTGTGGTGATGATGGTTGCCTTCCTTTGGCAGAGTCAATTGTGGTTTCCAGATCCCCTGGATTTCTCCTGCCAAGCTCCTCTGTGACTGCCTCCCGCCTCTGGAAGATGATCGTCTTCTGTTGGTGGCTTGGACTTTTTCAAAGTGTTCCAGGCATGTCAGTGGACTTTTGCAAGCAGCTAAGGACATCCTGTGGGATGTGGGTCAAGACAATGTTATTTGTCTGTCTGGACCGCTTGGTCCGATTGGTATTTGGAATGGGATATCGATCCCTTTACAACCCATGTCCAGGCTGTCATAAACTTCTAATCATCTCTTATCACAGCTGGATGGTACTATGGCTCAATCGATACCAGCGATTTTGGCAGCTCATGTGCCGGTCCAGGGTGTTCCTGTTGGGAAGGACCCTTTAGTATGCCAGTTGTTGCGTGGTATTCGCCTCCAACGGCCTCCAGGTCCTTATTACTCTCATTTATGGGATGTTTCATTGGTTATGTGCTTTCTGAGGAACTGGCCACTTAATTTATGTTTCTATTGTGTTTGGTTTCCTTCTGGCGGGTCTCAGACGTTTGATGTCAATGCTTATTTTTTTCTCCTGAAGGGATTACTTTCTGTATTTCCCATTGCACCAAGACAGAATTCGGGTCAGTGTTTTACCTGTTTTTTACGTCAGATCCACAGTTGTGTGTGGTTTCTGCGTTGTTGCGGTATGTTGAGGTTACATCACCTCTCCATTTCTCCTCGTCGGGACAACTTTTAGTGTCTTATGTTCACCCGTTCAAGCCTGTGTCGGTTTGCTGGTTACTGTCCTTGGCGGGAGTGGTCACTTTCTTTGGAGCTCACTCCATTGGGGGAGCTGCAGCTTCGGCAGCTCTTGCGGCTGGTGCTTCACTCGTGTATATCCTACAGGCGGCGGACTAGTCACGTGAGGAGACCTTTTGGACATTTTACTTCCATCCCGCTGACAACGCTGCATTTTCTCTGGTGGCTCAGTGTTAACAATGCAAAATATAAAGCCTCCTGTCATGTTGTAAAACTGAAGATTATGCTAGCTTTAGTGTACTGATAATCTTAATTTTAATAATGACAGGAGGCGAGTATTTTACCCCCCTTACCTTTCCCTTTGCTTTTGCTTGGTGATTTGCTTTTTTCTTTATGCTGTATCTTATTGCTTGTAGTTACCAGGTTAGCATATATTCCTGTATATCTGTTTTATGTTGATTGTTCTGCAATACGTCTTATTTGTTGTCAACTGTGCAGGATTAGTTGTAGGTTGGCATAGGACATTTGGGGGTTATGTGTAGGTTATTATACCATCGCTCGCCTTAATGTGAGCATTTCATATAGGGTGGTTTCGTACTATTCACATAGTCACGGTCCATATCACTAAGTGTGTTTCACATTCTCTTTTCAGTTTAATCCACTTCAGAGGATCTGTTGGCTGTCTGTTACCCGATACTAGAATTCGCTGGACGATGCCGGATTGTCATTTCTGTTTGATACTCTTTTATTGTTATTTGTCCTTATGTTGTTTGTCGGATTCAGAAAGAGGAAGTGCTGATGTGTAGCTTATATACACCCCTCGTATTTCTCATTGATTCTTTGTAATTTACTTTCTTTGCTGCTGTGGAGTTGAGTTAAAGAGAGTAATGCAAAATACTAGCCGCCAGTCATTATTAAAATTAAGATTATTAGTACAGAACACTAAAGCTAGCATAATCTTCAATTTCACATCTTCAGTGAGCCACAAAACAATGCAGAAAAAATGCTTTAAAAACTACACGTGGGCTCACAGAGAGTACCGCACGGACTGAACATTCAAGTTGTGAAAGTAATTTCTAGATGCCTTCCCACTGTTTTCTTTACAATAAAAAAGTCTAACTGTTCTGTTGGTTCAGTGTATGTGTTTAATGTAAAATTCTATAAAACATGTTCTGAAAACGAGTGTGGTTAACTGCCACATCGCTGCTTTGTATATGTACAAGATGTCACTCTGTCCCAGAAAATGTAATGTAAACCACAATGAAATAATATTGTTTTAGTACAGAATTAGTGTTTTTCTAAAATCACTCATTTCTATTATTACCCAGCTTCTTAATTATATCCTATTCTCTTTACCAAAATCTGATTCCCCATTGATGAACAGAAAACAATGGCATCAAATCTTAATTAGAATGTCTTTCCTTGTGGGTAGTATTGTGAGTTGTGACGCCTATATTGCTATCAATTGTGTGAAAAGTAGCTGACAGGCTCATTCTCAGCAATCAATTAATTGCTTGATCAATGTTGCATGATATATGCAACTTAATTAGAACTCAAGATGTTTGAGTTGAATCTCTGCATTGAATCACTGGCAATAAAATTAGGAGCAAAGGAAAATGCAGATGCATTAGACCTTTCCAGGAGATTACAAATGGTATCAGAATGAGTATTACGTGTAATTGACATATCAAAATGTTTTTTCTCTCCTAAGTGTGTATGTCATTCATAAATACAATTAACTACCATGTGACAACTTATATAAATAGACCGTCTTCAGCCAGACATTGCAGCAATCCAGCAATATGATTTCGGTGTTTTCGTTTTAGTTCATAGAATTTAAACTGTTTAAAATAGTATTTATAATTCAAGGATACTGGGGGGAAAAAATAATGTTTTTAAGTGTATCTAACCTAGATTATAAGATGTTTTGGAGTGGGTTAATTAATCATTGTAATGGAAGTTTTTATAATTTATTATGCCCTCGAGATATTTGGTGAGGCCAAAAACTTAAATGGAATTTTTGTGTGGTTTGGCTTTTTTTGCCAATTTTTTTCTCCTAATTCTCCTAAACTATTTGTATGTCATTTTTTTTTTTCTAGTATATCTATTCTTAGTCCTATTGTCCGAAAGCTATATTTTAGTTTCAGTTTAAATGTTAAAGGGACACTGTAGGCACTGTAAATGCTTCATTTCACTGAAATGGTTTTATTGCTTAGAGTCCCATGGCCCCAAGGCCACCATCAGGGTGTGACAACTGTGACGGTTGCACAACCCGCTGTCCTGGAGGGCCCAGGCTGCATTGGTCAGTCAAGGACCCTTATTCGGTGTTAAGTGATTCGAAAATCATTTAACACTGAATGGAAAGACAGCAACATGGGACACCAGGCCTTATAACCAATTTCATTATGTGTTACTTGGCTTTTGCCTGACCACACATTGCCATTAGTGAGTAATCCAGCTCCATAGATATCCAATAAACATTATGATTCTTATATTTATGCAACAGTAACTTTTTAAGGTGGACTGTCACTTCATGTCAGAATGTTCACAAAGCAAGGGTTAACTTTGCCTCCTATTCCTTCTGAAGTAATGTTATAATATAATCCTTGATTGTTTCCATTCTTTTTATTTTTTTATTTGCTTACTTAACCCCTTCCCGACCGCGGACGTACCAGGTGCATCTGACAAAAAATGGTCATCCATGGCAAAAATTACCCCTGTGCTCACCTGGACCGGAGATCCACGACGATCCCGGTCCGGGGGGGGGGACTGCCCAAGACCTCAGCAGTCCCCCTGCAGCAGCTCCAGCCACAGTTTTTTGCATTTTTCACACACAAACTTCACTTTCACTGATTCCACAGCAGGAACGCCGTTCCCGTTAGTAGTCCTGCAGGACTTGTTTGCCCATTTAACTTGTTGGCCTCGGGGCAGGTAGCCGGTTGAAGTCCTGGACTTTAACCGGCCACCTGCCCCGTGGCTAACAAGGCAAATTATATATAATTATATAAATGCTAACTTTGGCCAGTGTTTGTGACTAAGTGGCTACTAAAAAAGACTGCACATACCCTATATTGAATACCCTGGGTTGTCTACTTTTAAAAAAATATGTACATGTGAGGTGTGATTCAGAGATTTATGACAGATAACAGTGTTACAATGTAACTATTGATAAATTTAAAAAATATATATTTTAATACAGCAATGTCCTCCGTCTTAGCTCCCTGATAATCACTGTTATAAACTCTGTCCTTTGCACATGGCAGTCAGCATAGAGAAAGCATAGAAGGGAGAGGAGAAATGGAAACAATATTTCTGTTTATCCTCCTCATTTGCAATGTTTGCCCTGGCTGTGCCGAGTAGGAACTGGATTATGTTGTCACTTGGTGAGCTTAAATTATCCATCTATTATTCATATCATAAATGGTATATCACATGACTTTTTGATAGTTTTCTTCATGTTTTTTTCACATTTATTAATCACACATCATTTACTAGACCTCGAGATTCAATTAGTGACGAACTTCAATCCGTCTATATTTGAACCAATTGGGTAATTGCCCAAATTTACAATTCCTGAACTGCCATATAGACTAATTACAAAACAAATTACTTGTGCAATGGACGGGCATGTTCGTTTTGATTCGCAATTCTGAATTCCTCCCGTGGCTCTAAAATAAGAGATTATTGATGGCTAAGGGACAGCCACTAAATTAATTTTATTCACAGATCAAGTAAAAGTAATCAGTAGAGGGGAACGAGTATTATTCACATTAATATTATATTATATTTCTATATTATATTAAATAAGCAAATATCAAATATTTAAATATATAAATATATAATCTTTGTTGTTGTTGTTACTTTTCTCCTCCTTCTCCCTTTTTTGGTTACTTTTTCTCATTTGATTGTTGAACCAAATAGCAGCAAAATCTAGTATCTGTATATTATATATATTTTGCAATACACTGAATACTCCATTTTAGCCCTTATTGTTCATCTGATTCGTTTTCCCAAATGTTTTTTTTTTTTCATTAACAAAATTTGGACTAGCTGAAGCAACATATGGTCAAAATTCATCTGTCCTGGAAACATTTATATTTTTGGACAAAGTCGATATCGACATGCACAAAACTATAATTTGCTTCTCTTTCTATACAGCACCTGTAAAAGTGCTTTTATAGTGGAGCCCTACCATAATCATGTATTATTACATTTTCTTATATTTCTTAAATAAGTACTTATACTGTTTTTTATAATCATGCACAATGCTGAACATGTGATTTTTAAAGGGACACTCTAAGCACCAAAACAACTTTAGTTTAAAGAAACACTACAAGTATTCCTGGCACTAAAGTTGTAAAATAACTGTTTAGGTCACCGGCCCATTGCCTCCCTTTATAAAGAGGATTTTACTAATCTCTTCTCCCACGCCTCACCAATCTCACTGCAGCAGGCCTGCCTCACTCCATCTCCATGGCTGAGATCATCAAACTTGATGATCTCAGCCAACCTAATGCTTTACCATAGGAAAACACTGCACACTGTGCAGCTCTGACGCAGGAAGCACCTCTAGTGGCCGTCTGAGTGACTCATGCTAGAGGTGTTACTAGGCAGTAATGTAAACACTCTGTGCTATAAGATCTGATTGATATTAAAGGCCTTTTTTCATGGATGCTGTGTGAGTCACATACAGGGGAGTTGTGGCTAGGGCTGGTCAAACAAGGTGATTTAACTCCTAAGGGACAGATAATTGAGCAGTGAGATTGCAGAGGCATGCAGATCTCAAAAAAAGAAAAGCAGCTTCATTAATCTAACGTTGTGTAAGGCTTATCCCTTTAATAAAAATGTAGAATAGAAAAGAAGAATCATTGCTCATGATTTTCCATCTGTGGCCCTTGAGATGATGGTGAACTAGAGCCCTGAAAAGACACCTCTATATAGCTGGTCCTATTTCGGGAATAGTTTTTCTCTTTGAAGAAACACCAAAAAAAAAAAAAAGTTTTAATTAATTCTGTACAATTACTAAAATCCAATAACCTTTTGAAGCACCCCCTGAAATTTTAGGTGTTCCGGCTATAATAGCTATGCTCTTCACTGCGTTTAATTACAATGAATTAAAGAAAATACTAAACTTGATACTGGGACATCTGACAGCTGCAGCATAATGCCTACAATGCGTCAGCACTTACTGTGTCTCGGCTGTGTTCGTGGTGGGCAAGTGCAAATCTATATGTGCCAAATAATATTTTATTGCAGAAAGAATAACAGAAATTCCAGCTGTGAGGATGTAATTAGTGCTCTTGTAAAGTAGCAAAGGGAGTCTCTGCTCTTCTAGTTCTTTCTTTCTTTATCTATTTTTTTGTGTTTCTTTGTTTTTAATATTGCAGAAGAATAAACCTGTCGAGCATTCCATTGGAACCACAAAGTTGCATTATTTGTAGCGAAGTACGCTGTTGTGAAGTTTCCCTTTCTCATCAGTAACAATTCTAAGTTATGTGAATCTTCATTGCCATCTAGTGACCAATGTAAGGTATTTCACTTCATTGGCAAATTTGTCGTTCATGTGTGAACATACAGTAGCACTGAGACCCCCACGGTTAATAAGCATCTGTCACACCTGAGATGGGGCAATGACATTCTTTAAACTATCACTAACTGCTTAATGTAAATGAGAAGTTCAACATAAATGTGTTTCCTTGAGTTTTTTTTTTTTTTTTTTAATCATAAAAAAAAAATAAACAATAAAATAATACCTTGAACGCAGGACCAATGTAATTCTCACTTTTAACCCCTTAAGGACACATGACATGTGTGACATGTCATGATTCCCTTTTATTCCAGAAGTTTGGTCCTTAAGGGGTTAAACAGTATCCAAGATATTGCTATGAATGTTAAAATCATTCTGTTACGTCAAAAAATGACAAAGTCCATCTTATATCTATAGTGTTGCAATCTATCCTTCCAGAGTAATATATTGAATGTTGGTTTACAATCTTTATTGAACCAAGACACGCTTTAATAGAGATGTTTCCAGTCTCATGCCTACATTCATCAGCTGCTTAAAATGTCAAATGCATTCTTTAAACACTGAATTGTAGTGAAATGAAAATCGAATGCTAAAACTAGGGGGGAGGGAATTAGTTAATTTGGAAAAATTCAGCTACAGTAACAATTTGGTTTTCTGTGCCTAAATAATAATGTTGGGATTCAGCACCTAAACCTTAATGTGTTTGCATTACATTTTGAGATGGCATGAGGCACACATGTGGGTCACAGCATATGGATTGGAAACCATTAACACAGATTTTAAAAAGCATATTTTGAATCAGGGATATAAAATTAAGAGGAGGGAGGAGCAGACTTATGTTATGGGTTATTTGGAGAAAATGTTCTCTTTGTATGTGTGTATGTCTGCCTGTGTTTGCTTGTTTGTTTGGGTTCCTTCTGAACACATTTAACCATTTTCAGAACTCCAATTTGTTAAACTATGCAAAAGACCCCCAAGCTTGTACAAACGGTTAAAATAATCTAAATATTCCAAATGTAGACAAATCAGCTAATGCACCCCTTCTTTGTTAATTTGTTTTCCAAAATACATATTTTTTAAAAAAAATATATGTTTTAACTATGTTATAAATATAAATATATTTTCAAAAAAACATAATAAAACAGACGTGAAATTGTTACATACAAAGCAAAAGTAGGAAACTGAAATATTGCTGAAAAGATTCACTTTTCTGATTGCAGTTTTTCTTAAACAATTCCATTTCGAAACAATCTTTCAATCAGTTTTTTATAATATGATTATGTGAAGAGGTTTGAGTTCAATCCCCTTAAAAAATGCTAAGTGCCAATCAGATTTCTTTACTGAAACCTTGCCAAATCCCTTTCCACAAAGCATATTAACAAAACTTTTAATTAACAGCTATTCACCAAACTCTATTAACATATGGAATAAATTAACTCTGAGCAATTTGCTTTGGCAATGGAAACCTTAGTGATTCTTATTTGAGAAAAAAAATGTAGAAACTGAAGTGTTTATGATTGCAAATAGACAAGAGAAATTAGCACTTAATGCATATGATCTCTTACTGTTTCTGGAATTAATGTTTCCCTTTTGAAAGTTGCTTTCGAGTAGGGACTGTTCGTACTTTGTGGGCATCTCTTCTACGTTGAAGCATCAGTCTGGCATTTGGCTTCCCTTGATGTCTTACTTGGTTGATTCCAAAAGTCAGTTTGAGGTCAGCCAACAGTCAAGTTATAAAACAAAAGGATGACTTATCGACCCAAATCTACACACCATACCAACATATTATCGTTTCTTAGGTTATGGCACACAGATTCCCTCTGTCACGGTGGTATTGCACATATTGACATATAAATGTAGACATTTGTAAAAATATCACACAGCAGCATAACTTTAATGGGTTAATAATTCCTCGAGACTTTTTGTCCTGGAATTTCAAGTTATACATGAATCCATTAGGTTGGTACACCAATACATGAGCAAATGTGTGAATTTTAATAAGTAGCTAAATATTAGAATTGTGCACGCAGGGATTGTTAGGTTTGGTAGAATAATTTTTCACAAAATTACAATTTTCAATTGAGATTGGACTTCCGATGCTCCTTCTTTTGACAGTTGGCTTGTCCCGATGTAGTTCATGAAAAACTATTTGGACAAACCAAAGGGCACAAAAATGGCCTATTCAGTATGTATGTTTTATATATTTTGCAATACACTTATATGTTCATTTCCTCACCATTTCATTCACAGATCAAGAGAAAAATATTTAAACAAAAGGTAAGAGCAGTAATATATATATATATATATATATATATATATATAAATATAGATTTCTTTTTTTGACTGCTCCTTTCTTCCCTTTGGTCATGTGTCACTTGATCTGTGAATAAAATCCATATCTAGTTACTGTTCCCAGCCATCAATCATCTTTTTTCCACATCAACCATCTCGTTTTTTGTTAGGCCATCATGCTAGTGGTTTGCTTAGGTGTAAGTTCATATTGCAGTTCGGAGATATGGAATTCAGCCAAAAAGCTGATCGGGCCAATGTCGGCTGAATCACAATTCACTAAATCTGAATGCACGAGTCTACTAAATATTATCATATATCACCATGACAGAACTGTCCATATTTGATAAATAAGCACAGTTATTAGTTTCTGGCACAACAATGACCTCAGCTCTATTACTGTCATGCAGCGAGTGGGTGTCACTTATTTGAGACAACAGTTTAATATTGATAACAACTTCAGTACAAAATGATTACTCAACCTAAGGAGTAGTTTAACATACAACATAGAAATCTCTCACATACAAATGGTTAATCCAGAACAGTACATAAAAAAGTAATTCTAAAGTCATGTGATAAATATGTAAGTTGGTAAGATAACTCATTGCTTGGTAAGATAACTCCAGAACCACAATACTAGTCACAACGCTTGTTCTTTACAAGGTAATCATCTATCTTTCTAAGCTTGATAAAATATAATCCATACTAAATGTAAATAAGTAAAATGAGTTGGGTAATAATAATCACCAGGACATGCTTAATATATTATAACAAAAATTATTATCTGTTTAAAGAAAATTGATCCTAGTATTCATAATAAGTCACCATTCCCTGGTAAGAAGTAGGAAGATACACTGGGAATAACTGACAGTGATCTGTTGGTAACTTTTTGGGGGAACTTTAAGCAGCCTACATCCCAGGTAACAGTGGTGCATATTATCCTATGGGCTCGCACTGTCCAGAAAACATATAGATCACGTTTTATATATATATATATATATATATATATATATATATATATAAAAACAAGTGAAAAAGAGTGCACTCAGGAGGACTTCTTAAGAAAAATATTAACGGTTTATTTCACAAACGTGCAAACATTCAAAGACGATCAAGTCAACGTTTCAGTCCCCGAAGGACTTTTAGCAAGGTCTTGATAAAAGTCCTTCGGGGACTGAAACGTCGACTTGATTGTCTTTGAATGTTTGCACGTTTGTGAAATAAACCGTAAATATTTTTCTTAAGAAGTCCTCCTGAGTGCACTCTTTTTCACTGGTTTACATTTATGGCTGAGGCAGCACCGAGGCAAGCACAAGACCGGCAAATTGTGTGCGGGACATCCGAAGTTTATATATATATATATATATATATATATATATATATATATATAAACAAATTCGAAGTCTGGCACTCTACCTTACTTGCTTCACTTGTTCAAAAAAAATGCCTTGGTGCTGCAGAGCGTTGTTATATAGAAAATAAAGATTCAGAGCACTCCAAAGGTCTTAGTGAAAAAAATACTTTATCTGTGTAGAAAGATCGACGTTTCGACCCGCAGGTCTTTATCAAGATAACATAACATACAAACAAGTGTTCTTAAATAAGCATGGTAATTAGCAGGAAATTGCTTACCTCAGTGTGACCGTGGTGCCCCATCACCATGTGTAGCCGGTGTGTAATGATTAAAATGTGGCGTCTAGCGTGCGTAGCCCAGTGATGACGTAAGCAGTGTGTGTCCAATGAAAATAGTGAAAAGGTATCATGTGTCTATGATGATGATCGTTATGGACGCATACGTAAAAGCGTGAGGCATAGAGAGTCGCGCCGTGATGATGTAAGTTGTTTGCGTCCAATGGAGAATGCGAAAAGAGAGTTGTGTATCTATGACAACCACCTTTTACGTGCGCATGCGTGGAACGGTAAAACACAAAACAATTAAAAACAAAGTAAAGGAAGACGTTCTAACGGTTATAAATAAATAACCGAGTAGGTACAGAAATTATAGAATAGTCACAATTTAGATCACAGAAACATCTATAATAAGTTAGCGTGGCATATATGCCACTACTGAAAGTTATGGAATAGCGTCCTGTAGCTATGGGAACCAATATGACAGAAGCCTGCATGAAGAGCTGAGTGAGTCTCAGAGAGATCTAGAGGAATGTGATGTGTATGTACAGAATATATACAAGAGATGTATGATCCAAGATGGATCCTAGATATGTGTAAACGATATGATAAATCTAGTGAGTGTGACTTGGTGAGTGAAGTAAGGGACTTGAAGGGGCAAGAGGAGGGAGAGGGACATGTGTGGAATATGGGGTGTGTAAGGACCTAACCAGTGCAAAGCATAAAAACATAAACAAAATAGTGAAGAAAGACTCCCATTAAGTGACAGCAGAGAGAAAACAATATGTACAGAGTGACTGGTGATGATGGGTGTATATACATATATATACAGAGTGTAGAGGTCTCGATCCTCTGGGTGTAGATCATCTGTAAAAAATGCATTATATAGCATACAGGTATAGGCTATGGATCGATATGTGGCTCTATATGTATCATAAGAATAAGAATAAGCGTATAGAAAAAATGATAAAACAAAAAAATAATGAAAGATAAAACTTATTCTTTCTTATTTTTCCTATGGCTAGATAGGAGAGACACAATTTAACGATTGTCCAAAAAAGAGTGAAATGAGATATATTCATTGAGGCCTCTGGGGTGAACTGTGTCCAGGGTCTTTATCCAGTACGTTTCGCGTTGGAGAAGACTTTTGGAGCGATCGCCCCCTCTGGACAGTGGGGGGATATGGTCGATGGCGATAAATTTCAACGTCGGGAGTCGATGGTTAGCTTCAAGAAAGTGTTTGGCCACCGGTTTCTCAGTTTTGCCGTCTCTGAATGCAGTCATGATGCCTGAGCGGTGTCCCCTCATTCTGTCTCGTAACGTAAGGTCCGTCTTCCCCACGTAGTAGAGGCCACAGGGGCATGAGATTAAATAAACGACATGATCCGTCAGGCAAGTGATGTGATGTCTGATGAGGTATCGTTTACCTGAGTGAGGATGGACGAATGATGGTCCTGCAAGCATGTGTCCACATGTGACACAATTGGTGCATTTAAAACAGCCCATCCTCGTATGTCCTTTTTTAGTCTCATATTGGTTGGTATAATCACTTTTAACCAAAATGTCCCTCAAATTGCGGTTGCGTCTGAAAGCAATCCGGGGAGGATGTGAAAATTTAGGATGTAGTGTAGGGTCTGCGGCCAATAGGTCCCATCTGTTTCGAATAACCTTAGCGATCCGATCGCTAGCTGTATGGTATAAAAATGGTAGTGTAATAGTTGCAGGATCTTGTAGATCTGTGCTAGTTTGTGGCAGAGATTGATGGAAAATCTCAGTGGCTCTCTGTAATGACCGTTTAAGTGTGTGGGGCGAGTACCCCCTCTGTAAAAAAGCTTGTCGCATGGTTTCCATCTGGTGTTTGATGTTCTCTGGATCTGAATTGTTCCGTAGTACCCTAAGGAACTGAGAGATCGGAAGGGATCTCTTAAGTGCACTTGGGTGGAAGCTAGTGGCGTGTAACACTGTATTACGATCAGATGTTTTTTTGTATAAAGTATATCCAATGGAGTTCTGTGTTCGGTAGAGCTCAACATCAAGAAATTGGATCTTGTTGGTGTCACTGCAGTGACTTAGACGTACAGGAGACTCTATGTTGTTAAGATCCTGAATCATGCTGTCAAAAGATAAGGAGGAGCCTGACCACAATATGAGAATGTCGTCCACATATCTAAAATAAGATATGATGTTAGATTGATAATTTGACAAAATGTGTTGTTGCTCATAGGCATACATATAGCTGTTGGCGTAATTGGGCGCTATGGCCGATCCCATGGCTGTTCCTGTTTGCTGAATATAAAAATGCTTCTCGAACCGAAAGTAATTATTGGTCAGGGTGAATTCTAGACATTCCAACAGATATTCGATAGGGGGCCCCTGGTATTGATCTGAATGGATCAGAATTTGTCTCATGGCCTCTAGTCCCTCTGGGTGGGGTATTATGGTGTAGAGATTTTTAACGTCTACAGTGGCCAAGATGATAGGTCCATCCGGAAGAGAGATTAGGTCAAGGTGGGTGAGGAGATCCTGTGTGTTTTTGAGACACGTAGGTATGAGTAAAGAGGGTGTTTTACAATGATGGTCAATGAACTTCGCCAATGGTTCTAATATGCCACGTCTGGCGGAAACAATGGGTCGGCCAGGGGGGTTGTTGGGGTCCTTGTGGACCTTAGGTAAGGTGTATAACACCGGAATGTTGGGATGTGGGTCTATCAGGAATTTGGCGGTCTGTTCATCGATCCATCCGGCTTCCATACCCCTGGTGACCAATGTTTGTAGTTGATCGTAATACAGTGTTACACGCCACTAGCTTCCACCCAAGTGCACTTAAGAGATCCCTTCCGATCTCTCAGTTCCTTAGGGTACTACGGAACAATTCAGATCCAGAGAACATCAAACACCAGATGGAAACCATGCGACAAGCTTTTTTACAGAGGGGGTACTCGCCCCACACACTTAAACGGTCATTACAGAGAGCCACTGAGATTTTCCATCAATCTCTGCCACAAACTAGCACAGATCTACAAGATCCTGCAACTATTACACTACCATTTTTATACCATACAGCTAGCGATCGGATCGCTAAGGTTATTCGAAACAGATGGGACCTATTGGCCGCAGACCCTACACTACATCCTAAATTTTCACATCCTCCCCGGATTGCTTTCAGACGCAACCGCAATTTGAGGGACATTTTGGTTAAAAGTGATTATACCAACCAATATGAGACTAAAAAAGGACATACGAGGATGGGCTGTTTTAAATGCACCAATTGTGTCACATGTGGACACATGCTTGCAGGACCATCATTCGTCCATCCTCACTCAGGTAAACGATACCTCATCAGACATCACATCACTTGCCTGACGGATCATGTCGTTTATTTAATCTCATGCCCCTGTGGCCTCTACTACGTGGGGAAGACGGACCTTACGTTACGAGACAGAATGAGGGGACACCGCTCAGGCATCATGACTGCATTCAGAGACGGCAAAACTGAGAAACCGGTGGCCAAACACTTTCTTGAAGCTAACCATCGACTCCCGACGTTGAAATTTATCGCCATCGACCATATCCCCCCACTGTCCAGAGGGGGCGATCGCTCCAAAAGTCTTCTCCAACGCGAAACGTACTGGATAAAGACCCTGGACACAGTTCACCCCAGAGGCCTCAATGAATATATCTCATTTCACTCTTTTTTGGACAATCGTTAAATTGTGTCTCTCCTATCTAGCCATAGGAAAAATAAGAAAGAATAAGTTTTATCTTTCATTATTTTTTTGTTTTATCATTTTTTCTATACGCTTATTCTTATTCTTATGATACATATAGAGCCACATATCGATCCATAGCCTATACCTGTATGCTATATAATGCATTTTTTACAGATGATCTACACCCAGAGGATCGAGACCTCTACACTCTGTATATATATGTATATACACCCATCATCACCAGTCACTCTGTACATATTGTTTTCTCTCTGCTGTCACTTAATGGGAGTCTTTCTTCACTATTTTGTTTATGTTTTTATGCTTTGCACTGGTTAGGTCCTTACACACCCCATATTCCACACATGTCCCTCTCCCTCCTCTTGCCCCTTCAAGTCCCTTACTTCACTCACCAAGTCACACTCACTAGATTTATCATATCGTTTACACATATCTAGGATCCATCTTGGATCATACATCTCTTGTATATATTCTGTACATACACATCACATTCCTCTAGATCTCTCTGAGACTCACTCAACTCTTCATGCAGGCTTCTGTCATATTGGTTCCCATAGCTACAGGACGCTATTCCATAACTTTCAGTAGTGGCATATATGCCACGCTAACTTATTATAGATGTTTCTGTGATCTAAATTGTGACTATTCTATAATTTCTGTACCTACTCGGTTATTTATTTATAACCGTTAGAACGTCTTCCTTTACTTTGTTTTTAATTGTTTTGTGTTTTACCGTTCCACGCATGCGCACGTAAAAGGTGGTTGTCATAGATACACAACTCTCTTTTCGCATTCTCCATTGGACGCATACAACTTACATCATCACGGCGCGACTCTCTATGCCTCACGCTTTTACGTATGCGTCCATAACGATCATCATCATAGACACATGATACCTTTTCACTATTTTCATTGGACACACACTGCTTACGTCATCACTGGGCTACGCATGCTAGACGCCACATTTTAATCATTACACACCGGCTACACATGGTGATGGGGCACCACGGTCACACTGAGGTAAGCAATTTCCTGCTAATTACCATGCTTATTTAAGAACACTTGTTTGTATGTTATGTTATCTTGATAAAGACCTGCGGGTCGAAACGTCGATCTTTCTACACAGATAAAGTATTTTTTTCACTAAGACCTTTGGAGTGCTCTGAATCTTTATTTTCTATATATATATATATATATATATATATATATATATATATATATATATATATATAAACAATTAATATACATTAATTTCTTTTTATATATATATATATATATATATATATATATATATAAAGAAATTAATGAATATTGGACTTGTGTTTTTAAACTATTTCATAATGTACAGATGTTGGATAAAAATAATTCTAAATGACATTCTCTTAGGGTGTCAGTGGAACTGTGGTCTGATCCTAAATTTCACCTACTATGCTTGTTATATTTCTATTCTGGGAAACTGACAAGATGTCATCCACACATTTATCTCTCCCTCGTTATGTCAGGTGGACAGCTAGGTTATTGGCCACCTCTTTCTCTCTCTCATGTAATCATGTGTTTTATATCTCTAGGGAATGTCAAGATAAGTTCCAAGAAATGTAGCATCTGTTGATAACTTATCCTTCAACATGCAGTACATGGCTAAATTATAGAGATTTCTGCCGTACCAAAACATGCCATTTTATGTTTTATCTTCTAATTATACATTAGACTTCCCATGATCTATATTTTATTTTAAGGGATCATCTGCTTTGCAGACAATGTTGTAGTGGTGAGAGTTTTATATTTTATTTATTTTCCTTTCCTGTTAAATATTTTTTTGTATGTGTTGTCATGTATGGCCAGGTGGTATCGTCTGTGAAAAATCAGAAATAAAAGAAAACAGAAATAAAATAAATGTTTGTAGATGTATATAATATATTACCCCAAAATAGAAGACCAGTATTAATTTAAAAAAATAAGTTTACAATGAGAACCCCTGTCTCCAACATAGACCAGACTTTATATCTGATTAAATATAAAATATTGAGTTAATTGGTTTGTTTCCTGTAAAATATGGAGTGAACTATCCTGTTTGCCAATATTAAAACAACAATGTATTTTTGTTCATCTAGCACATTAGGTACTAGGTGCTAAGGTAGTCTGGTTATTATACCTTACAGTCTGATACATAATAACAGACAGGTACCACTAAAACTTAAAGGAACACTATAGTCACCTAAATTACTTTAGCTAAATAAAGCAGTTTTAGTGTATAGATCATTCCCCTGCAATTTCACTGCTCAATTCACTGTTATTTAGGAGTTAAATCACTTTGTTTCTGTTTATGCAGCCCTAGCCACACCTCTCCTGGCTATGATTGACAGAGCCTGCATGAAAAAAAAAACTGGTTTCACTTTCAAACAGATGTAATTTACCTTAAATAATTGTATCGCAATCTCTAAATTGAACTTTAATCACATACAGGAGGCTCTTGCAGGGTCTAGCAAGCTATTAACATAGCAGGGGATAAGAAAATCTTAATTAAACAGAACTTGCAATAAAGAAAGCCTAAATAGGGCTCTCTTTACAGGAAGTGTTTATGGAAGGCTGTGCAAGTCACATGCAGGGAGGTGTGACTAGGGTTCATAAACAAAGGGATTTAACTCCTAAATGGCAGAGGATTGAGCAGTGAGGCTGCAGGGGCATATTCTATACACCAAAACTGCTTCATTAAGCTAAAGTTGTTCAGGTAAATATAGTGTCCCTTTAAACTTGTAATAAAAGGTTGGAAAGAGCCTGAGAAGGAAACTCAGAATCAAAGACGAATAAGACAAGGACTGCATAATAATTAGGCAATAAAGGTAGTAAAGCATTTTATACATAAACAACAGCAGGAAAACACACAACTCTGTGTGAATCAGACTCGGAGAATAAAATAGTGGCTGGTCAAAAAGATAAACAGATTAAAATACGTAACAATTTAAACACAAAAATAATAGATATCATCATGAATATTTATTCAGAACAACTTTAATTATCAAATCCCAAAACATCAGAATACCATATAGGTAAAGTACAAATATAGCTGATTTAGATATTTTTTTCATTTTAATAATTTTGTCCTAAAATTTACAATTCACTAGTTGAAACCGCCTCTCTCATGTCTAATTTAAGGGGATTTAGTCACCCCATATGGCCATACCGTGTTTAACCCCTTAAGGACATGTCATGATTCCCTTTTATTCCAGAAGTTTGGTCCTTAAGGGGTTAAACCAAACACTTTTTACAGGTACCCCAGTATCGGTGGGTGCTAACCTGCATTTGAAAATGTTAACTCAGGAGAAATATATGCTGCAAACTGCTTCACTTACTGCATCATTGCACATCTGATCCAAACAACTCTCCGATATTTTAACCCCTTAAGGACCAAACTTCTGGAATAAAAGGGAATCATGACATGTCACACGTCATGTGTCCTTAAGGGGTTAAGAACCTTTGGTGGCACTCAACATTACGCAGCTCAATGGAGGGTGCTCCCAAAAGACTGGTCAGGACCTGTCTACATACAAAAACATTTCTCCTGAGTTAACGTAGGTTACTCTGTAAAACGTGCTGGGCTTAAACACACTATGGCCGTCTTGACTGACTAAACCCCAATATTTTTAATATGAAATAGGTATATTTTAAATAGCCTTGAAAGATTGTATGTGTGAACAGAGCCATATTGTTGTATAATGTATAAACCTTGGTCATTTAACGCTCTAGTAGCACCGTAATCAAATAATGCACTTTTTATGTGTTCCTCTAAAATAATATGTTTGCATGTTAACATGCCTCGCAGTGCTTAATAGGAGTTTCTAAATGCTACATGATACCGGGTTTCCTTGTGAGATGTTAAGAATTACCACCTGTCACTATCTTATTAAAAATTACACCTATCATGTCTAGGTTTAGAAAGAAAAGCACAAGTTAACGTTGCTAATGTATTCCTTATTTACATTTATGTAAGCACTAATTTACTAAATATATTTTATTTTAAATTTAGTTTTTTTCTTTTAAGCCCTTAAGGACACAACTTCTGGAATAAAAGGAAATTCATGACGGAATATTTCCGTCATGTGTCCTAAGAATCAAACATAAAAAAGTAAAAGTCAAATGAAATGTTTTGCATTCAAAATGTGGTTATTACTCAGATTATGATAATACATCAAAAACAATAGTGATTTAACCCCTTAAGGACTGAGCCAAATGTACACGTTGTGAACAAAACAAAACGTAAACAAAACCTGGCATTTGCGCTATATGTCTGTCCAACCGTAATTCACCTCTTTCATATTAAATGCACCCCCCCCCCCCTTATTACATATCATTTTATTCAGGGGAAACAGGGCTTCCATTTAATATCAAATATTTAGCTATGAAACATAATTTAATATGAAAAAAATGAGAGAAAATAAGAAAAGTTATTTTTTTAGTTCTACATGACATTTTAACTGTCAATGTCATAATACTGTTTGCTTTTACTGCAATAAAATACACATATTTGTATTCAGCAAAGTCTCAAGTGTAAAACAGTACCCCCTATGTACAGGTCTTATGGTGTTTTGGGAAGTTACAGGGTCAAATATAGCATGTTACATTTGAAATTGAAATTCGCCAGATTGGTTACGTTGCCTTTGGGACTGTATAGTTGCCCAGGAATAAAATTTACACCCATAATGGCATACCATTTGCAATAGTAGACAACCCAAGGTATTGCAAATGGGGTATGTCCAACCTTTTTTAGTAGCCATTTGGTCACAAACACTGGCCAAAGTTAGCGTTAGTATTTGTTTGTGTGTGAAAAATGCAAAAAAACGCCAATTTTGGCCAGTGTTTGTGACTAAGTGGCTACTAAAAAAGACTGTACATACCGTTTGCAATACCTTGGGTTGTCTACTATTGCAAATGGTATGCCATCATAGGGGTAATTTTCATTCTTGGGCTACCATAGGGTCTCAAAGGCAACGTAAAAAATCTGGCGAATTTTAATGTTAAAAAAAAAAATGAAACACAAGCCTTTTATTTGACGCTGTAACTTTTGAAAACACCATAAAAACTGTACATGAGGGGTACTGTTGTACTCGGGAGACTTCGCTGAACACAAATATTTTTGTTTCAAAACAGTAAAAATTATCGCAGCAATAATATCGTCCGTGTAAGTGCTGTTTGTGCGTGGAAAAATGTAAAAAACGTCACTTTTACTGGCGATATCATCGTTGTAATACATTTTACTTTTTTAAAACACTAATATTTGTGTTCAGCGAAGTCTCCCGTGTAGAACAGTACCCCATATGTACAGGTTTTATGGTGTCTTGGAAAGACACAAATGAAATTCCCTTTACTTTCGGCATGGGTTGTCAGGCAGGTCCCGTTCTTCTTTCTTCTACATGTACCCTTGAGGAATTTCATTGCAAGATCTAAAGATACCTTGATGGGCTTGAACTACTCCTTTATTTTGAGAGTGCAATATTTATAGCAGGGACATCTCTACTTAATGGTGTTTCCCTATGAGCGTTCTCTGCTTTTGTTTTTTCTAGGTGTATCTTGTTTTGTAGGTCCCGCTAATTGTAATTAATTAAGATACCTAATTATGTAAAAATATTACATAAATATGTGTAGAATATATATATATATATATATATATATATATATGATATATATAATTTTTTTATGTATATATAATTTTTTTAAATATTTTTAGGTAAATATATAGTGATATATACGTATATATTTATGTATATAGATATATATATTTTGTTCTAAGTGTATTTTGATATAAATATATATGTATTAATATCACAATACAGTTAGAACGAAATAACACACATCTATATACTTTTTAATTATTTATTTTTAATAGTTTTTTTAATTTAATTTTTTTACGTCTTTACATATTTTTTTATATTATATATAAATATATATAACAATAATTATATATATATATATATATTTAATCAGTATCAGTCTACGTGTAATTTGATAATATATATATATGTATATATATATAATTATATATATATTCATAGTAAAATACACCTAGACAGTGTATGTGTGTATGTATATATACACACACACATATATATATATATATATATATATATATGATATAAGTATATTATTTTTTTTACACTTATTTTAACTAATTTTATTTTATTTCCAGCCAGCAGGGGGACTGTCATTACAGTTAGTCCCCCTGCTGGCAATGCCTGAGCCAGCTAACATGGCCGGGGGGGGTCCCCAGTAGGACGGATGTGCCGCCGGGGTCTCCCTGGGAGTCCCCCCAACCACGATCGCCGGCGTGGGATCGCCGGCAACCAGGTAAGTTTAAAAAAAACGAAGGGCGTACTATTACGCCCTGTGGCATTTAGAGCCACTTAAAATAGGGCGTAATAGTACGCCCTCCGGTCTTAAAGGGTTAAATGCCTAGTTTGTTAGCATTATTTTTTACATTTGTATTCATATTTCAATTGTTTTTGCCAAACAATCACAGCTCATGTTGTTATTTGTGATTGCATGACTGTTACTTTACAGTAAAATAAAGGTCTTCATATTTTTGTTGATTTGGTTCTCCTCACATACGTGAGTTGAACACTTTCAAAATAACGGGTGCCACGATAAGCCGTAATCATACTGAAAGTGTTGCTCTAATAAGAAAGATCTATGTAAATGATTACTTTCCTTTTACTTTCATTTTTTTGAATTACCGCTTTCATGTAACGTCCAAATGGCGAAGAGACACTCGTTCGGCAATTGTACTAGGAAGATTACGTTCCATTTATACATTAATCTCTATGGTATTTTGTCAAAGAGGGCATCGGGATGCAACAAAAGGATCTCTACAATGTTATTCTTATCTTTCATGCATTTAATATTCCAATTCCTGTATTACTAGAGGTTTAAATATATCTATTTTCATATGATTTCACCTCCAAGTTCCTGGGTTAGATATTTTGTGATCGAATACATATTCACTCTGTTTACCACATGTATGGGTATAACTACATATTGCTGACACCGAGTGGCCTTATAACTACATATTGCTGATACTGAGTGGCCTTATACAAATGTTACGTTTAGCAAAGCAGAGGACAATAAGGCTTTTCACATCATCAGTGTATAGTGATGTCGTGAACACAAAATTTTCGGTTCGCGAACGGCAGACGCAAACTTCCGCAAACGTTCGCGAACCGGCGAACCGGGCGAACCGCCATAGACTTCAATGGGCAGGCGAATTTTAAAACCCACAGGGACTCTTTCTGGCCACAATAGTGATGGAAAAGTTGTTTCAAGGGGACTAACACCTGGACTGTGGCATGCCGGAGGGGGATCCATGGCAAAACTCCAATGGAAAGTTACACAGTTGATGCAGAGTCTGGTTTTAATCCATAAAGGGCATAAATCACCTAACATTCCTAAATCACAATGGATATGGATTGAAACCTGACATAACATATTGACACCTTGACATATGGATTGACACCTGTCCTCAGAGCCCCTGATACACACTGACACAGAGCAGAATAGGGACTGTTCCCCCTACATAGGGTAACTTGGCAGATATGGATTGACACCTGTCCTCAGAGCCCCTGATACACACTGACACAGAGCAGAATAGGGAATATTCACTAAATGCCAAACATTGTTATACAGGGGAATATTCAGTAAATAAGGATAAGGGGGGGCCTACTGTCCTCCCCCCGGCCCCCACCCCTGCACAGTGGGTGGGGGCCATAAATCACAATGGGGGGGACCTACTGTCCTCCCGCCCGCCCCCACCCGTGAGCGGTGGGTGGGGTCATACAAGTAATGAGGGGGGGACCTACTGTATGATGTTGTATCGATCAGGTAGTGTAAGGGTTACGCCCGCTTCACAGTGACAGACCAAACTCCCCGTTTAACGCACCGCAAACAACTGCAAACAGTCCTTTTGCACAACCGCAAACTCCCCATTTGCACAAGGTTGGATACCAAGCTATCCATGTCCGTTCCTTGTCCTCACTAATGTCATTGAAGGTCTCTTCCTCCACCCAGCCACGTACAACACCAAGGGTCCCCGAAAGTATGCTGAAAACTGAAAAAATAAAAATTCTCACAAGAAGATCTAAAACTGGCATAGGAAAAGGTTAGGCAACTATAATAAAGTGATACCTACAAATCCTAGTGAGCATAGGTGTATAATAGAGGGAGAAAGGGAAAGAGTAATGCTTCCTAATACCGTGGTTAGTACCCTTTGTTAAAGTAAATTGAGTAATGGACAAAAGTCTTTATTGTATCATTTATAAATAACAAAGGGATACTATACTCATTACCCTATAGTGGCTAATTGTGTAATAATGGTAATACTATTACCTATTATATAATATTGGCAGGGGCAAGGAAATTCCCTCTAAATAGATGGGTATAGGCAGAGAGTATGGAGACCGGAGTGATAAAGTGTCAATAAGATGATATAAAGTTAAATGTATCACAGACACACAGCCACCCTTTCTCTTAGCTAGTTTCCAGAAATGCTGGATAGGTAGAAGGGCTATAAAGACTCAGAGAGGTCTAAGAAGAATCCTCTAAACTAGCCCTAATCTCCTTAAACACCTTCAAGGATGTTCTAAGCTAAAGCTCAATCTAAACGTTTAGATGACTGCCTGATTTCCCATCACAGATGCTGGCTAGGAATAACACTGTGCAAGACAAAGAGTGGGTCTAAGTGCCCATAGTGCAGTAAAGTGTCCCTAGTGAAGTGAAAAAGAGAATAACGAGCTGGCGCCCTCTCAGGGGACGTGTATATGGCATCGATTTTAGGAACCGGGAGATGGAAAAAGATGCTTGGTCGGTCCTCCTACTTCAAATTTGGGGCACTGCGCGTGCAATCTAATGTGCCACCAGATAGGAGTGGTGTGTTAAGTAGTACTATTCCTATCAGTTTGATCCCTGTGATGTGCCTTATTTTTAGTTTGGTTTTTGAAGCCACAATGCAGCACCAGAGGCCCGAAAAATTAGGCATGTACACATACCTGAAAAATTAGGTATTGTTGCAGCCGCTGCTGTAGCAGAGGCCAGAAAAATTGATGTTTGTTTCCCAGGCAGAAAGTGCCCTAAAACATTGCGGCTTGAACCCTAGTTGGTGGCGGATAAGTCACGCAAGTCAACCGGCATTCAGAGCTAAAATACAGCAGCGTGTGGACCATTTTTAGCCCAAGGCAGCTCATCTCATCAGGCCTTTTTTAGTCAAATGTATCGCCCACTGTCAGTCCCTTCGGGATCCATCCCTCATTCATCTTAATAAAGGTGAGGTAATCTAGACGTTTTTTTTTGTTTTTTTTAAACATTTTATTTGGTTTTCATTTTTACTGCATTAATGTAGTTACAGAAGTACAATAGCAATACAATAGTATAAGGAAAACAAAAGGAAGCAATGCACAAGAATGGTACATGTTACAATACGAATGTCAATATTAATTTCAATACATTTTGTGATACGTCTTATTTTACACGTTTTCGCCTGTTCAACTTCTATGTACCTCTGTAAACGCTAGTATCTGTATACACATGGGGGGAGAAACTTGGTGGGGAGAGGGTGGGGGTGAAGGGGGGGGTCAGTCACCTGTCCGTCTTTATCTATGTCCCTCGTGAGGGTTATTTAGGAGTATTTAACCGTGCGGTCCACTCTTCCCACCTTTGCCATGCTGTTAACCAGTATTGTTTTGGGGTTCTGAGCTTTCGAGCTTCAGTTTCGTACTTCTTCGTTATGTGTATTGCATTTATACACTGTGATAAGTCTGGGGGATTTGTGTTTAACCACCTTTTGCTGATGACTACTAAAGCGGCAATAGTAATATGATACATCAGGTATTGTTCTGCTTTATCTAGGGTATGCGGCATGTTTAGCAGCAGGTACGTTTCAGAGTTTTGTGGAGGTGTTTTCCCCAGGAGTGCTGAGATCATAGTCGAAACCTCCCCCCAGAATTTTTTAATTAGCGGGCAAGCCCACCAAATATGAAGCATCGTGCCTTTGGCTTGTAGGCATCTCCAGCACAGTTCCGGCTTGGTTTGATCCATTTTGTGGAGTCTGGAGGGAACCATGTACCAGCGGTACAATATTTTCCTACTAACCTCGATATGAGTCGTGTTTAGTGTAAGATGTTTGTGCGCTTTTAGGACATGTGCCCACGACTCATTTGGTATAGTGTATTCCATATCCCTTTCCCATGCTGTCATGAAGTTCGGTTTCCTCCCATTGTCCCTGTGTATGAGTGTATGATATAAGGAGGATATGTTTTTTTGCAGTGGTTTGTGTGTTAGACATGCTTTTTCTATTTCCGTTATGATATTGTCTTTTGGAATGCTGTTGTCTGATGTAGCAAATTTTGCTACCCATGACTTCATCTAGAGATACGAGAAATACGATTGGGATGGGAGGTGGAATTTCTTTTTTAACGACTCAAAAGTGTCAATAGTTCCGGCCTCCATCACTTTATAGAGCGATGTGGCGCCCCGTGTGTGCCACATACCCCAGTTGAAATCAGGGATTAAAGGCGCCAAGGCCTGGATTTGCAGTGCTGGGGATATGTATGTTACAGGGCAATGTTTCTTCAGTATTTTGTCCCATGCTTGGAGGGACGCTGCCGTTGTCAGGCAGATGCCTTTAAATTTTGGTCTTTTTGGTTTGGGTAACCAAGCCAATGTCGCGAGGGGAACCCCACCTGTCCTATATGTCTCTATACAGCTCCATGGGGGTGGAGTTGTGTGGTGGAATGAAGCTAGTATTGGGTTTATCATAGCCGCTGCGTGGTAGGTCAATATCTCCGGGGCTCCCATGCCTCCCTCCCTGAAGGGTTTGTACAGAATCTCTGCTGCTATCCTGAGTTTTTTCCCGCCCCAGATGAAGCCGTTTAGCAAGCTCTGAGCGTCCCTGATATATCGTTGCGGTATGATGATATTAAGGGTTTGAAAAAGATATTGCAGTTTAGGTAAAATCATCTTCACTGCAGCTATCCTGCCTGTCCATGTTATGTACTTGCCTTTCCAGTTATATATCTGGTGTTGGATTGCCTTAAGCAGTTTGACGTAGTTAGCTTTGTAGAGCTTGTGTAACTTGCGTGTGAGGTCTACCCCTAGGAACGTGAGGTGGTCATGTCTCCAATCATAAGAATATTCTTTTTGTAAATGGCCTGTTGTGTTTTGGTTAGATTAAAGCCCATAGCCTGCGTCTTAGCAATATTCAACTTATACTATGAGCTGTCGCTAAATCTTTTGATTAAGTTTTGTAGTGTAGGTATGGATATCTCCGGTTTCGACAATGTGAGCATCACGTCATCTGCGAACATAGTTATTTTATGGGAGTTTCCCCCTATCTCTATCCCATGTATGTTCCGGTTTTCCCTAATCTGTTGGGCTAGCGGTTCCAGTGCTAGAATATAGAGCAGAGGGGAAAGTGGGCAGCCCTGTCTGGAGCCATTAGATATAGTGAATACTTTGGAAACAAACCCACCATTTGCAATTTTAGCAGTAGGGTTTTTATATAGAGTCGAAACCAGGGAGACGAAACAATCAGGGAATGCAAACTTCTGTAGTACTGCTTTGAGGTACCCCCAGTGTAGCCTATCAAATGCCTTTTCAGCATCAAGTGACAGCCACACTGGGTCCTCCCCTTGTTTGGATCTTATGGAAAATATTAATTACCTTTCTGGTCCCATCTGAGCCCTGTCGCCCCCTCACGAAGCCCACTTGGTCGTTGCAAATGATCGTTGGTATTATAGTCCCCAGTCTGTTTGCGTAAATTTGTTGGGTGGTTTACCAGGTTTTGGCAATGTCGTTATGTGTGCGGACATCATCTCTTGTGGGATGTCTCCCGTATGGACTATGTGGTTGTATAACTGTTCTAACCTGGGTGTTAGTATGTGTGAGAAAGTCTTGTAGTATATATTCGTATATCCATCAGGTCCTGGTGACTTCCCTTTTGGCAAACTTCGTATTGTATTAGCTATTTCCTCTCAAGTTATATTCCCTTCCAGTATTTGTCTGTCCAGTGGGGTAAGTTTGGGAAGTTAATTTCTTTAAGGAAGTCCTCTATATCAGTTGTTTGTGGTTGATGGGTGTGGGTATCTTTTCTTAGATTATATAGGGAGTCATAGTAATCCGCCATCAAATAATTTATATCTTGAGTGTTATAGATTTTATTTCCCAGTGTGTTTATAAGGTATGGTATTTTCGCATTTTGCCTTTTGTGTCACAGTTGAGACGCTAGAGCTCTCCCCGCCCTGTTCCCTTGGGTTTACATGCGTAGGTTTAGCTTATGAGTTATGTTTGCTGTGGTTTGCAATTGTATGTCGTTTAGTTTTCCCTTTAGTGTATTTATTGTATTTTGTGTTGTGGGCGATGGGTGCACAATTTGTTTATTTGTCTCGTCTCTAAGGGATTTCAGAAGATCAGTGTACTCCTGTTTTGCTCGTTTGTTGAGGTATGAATGTCTACTGATTAGTGTACCTCGTATGACGGCTTTGTGTGCCTCCCATAAGGTAGTTGGCGGAATCGTAGGAGTATCGTTTTCCCCAAAATAGGAGGTTATGTCTTCCACTAACTTAGTTTGAAATATTCGGTCGTGTAGGAGAGCATCAGAGAGTCGCCATGGTGGCCTCCCTCTAAAGTGAAAGTCATCTCTCAATGTTATTTGTACTGGGGTTTGATCCGACCAGACAATGTTTCCTATCTTGCTCTGGTTGACGGTAGGCAGTAGGTCTCCCGATACAAAAATATAATCTATTCTAGTGTAAGTGCCATGTACCGGGGAATAGAAGGTGAAATCCCCCACATCGTTGGGATGTTGTGTTCTCCATGCGTCATAAAAACTATATTCCATCAATAGTTTTGTTATTTGCTTGGATTGTTTTCTTAGGGTTTTAGTTCTCGTGGAATTTGTGGATATCGTGGTGTCTAGTTTTATTTGTGTTATGTGGTTCAGATCCCCACAGATGATTTTGCGTGCATGTTGTTCAGTAGGGAGTTTGGTTAGTACTTTATGTAAGAAATTCCTCTGGTTACTATTGGGTCCGTATATGCCTGCTATGATATAGATTACATCGTTGATGATGCAGTGTAGGATCAGGTATCTACCCTGCGCATCTTTCTTGAGTTGTAGCAGCTCAAAGGACATTGATTTGTGAAGTAAGATGGAAACTCTCTCTCGCTTTGGAGGAGTAGGTGGAATGATATTGTGTGGGATAGTCTTTTAGTGCTAGGGCAGGTACCTTGGTGTGCGTGAAATGCGTCTCTTGGACGCACAAAATGTCCGCTCTAGTGTGTCTCGCTTCTTCTACCAGAAGGCGCCTCTTATGGGGTGTGTTGATCCCCTTTGCGTTTATAGTTACTATTTTCATATTCTATATGCGGTGTCTGGAGGTCTGCTTAAGATTGCTTGACCTTGATCAGTATGGTTGCGTAGATGGATTGAGTTGATTGGGTGGCAAAGGTGGTGTCCCGGTGGGTGATGGTGCCGTGTTTGCATATTAACATTGTTACGTCGTTCTGTGTCTGACCTGGTAACGTGGGATGTTGGGGAGGTATAACTGGGATGGGTTGAGGGAGTTATATACATGGTGTCTCTTCCAGAGACGAAATGTGGGATAACCACATTTTGAGGGTTGTAGAAATGTATTTCCTCCATTTCGTGCCTGTCGGGCTAAGGGTTGCTTGTTTGAGCCGCAGTCCTTGGCAACTTATTTTCATATAGAACTCATGGGGTAGGGTTAGTAAGGCAATCGGGTAAGGCAATCGAGTCTGGGTATTGTAGGGTCTATGTGGCCCGTATTGGGAGTTAGGGTTGGGAGGGTCTCCACTCCCCCGCTCCATCTTATAATTCATATCCCTCGGGACACACTGCTCTCCCCATCTTAGATCCCCAGGTGTGGTCCAGCGATTTTTTTGTTTGTTTTTTTTCATGTGAGCCTGTCACTTAGTGGGCCGTACCCCTCCCCACACTCTCCCTTGCACAGCTTATGATCTTTTCTTGCTGAACTAGAGTTGTACGTTACAATAGTAGTCCCATTCCCTTACCCTTGACTTGTTTTCCAACCAAGTCCAGTGTTTGGGCTAGCTAGCATGCATAATCAATATCACGATTTCTGCTTATCTCATGACAGTAATTTCCCCCTGTAAACCCCCATTATCCAGTAACTTTGTAGCTCAGTCAAGAGATCGGTAGGTTCAGACCTCATATTACAACATGCCGAGAGTGTGGCATGTCTGGAACGCTCCCAAACCAAGAGGCCGCTCTCCTGCATCCGCATTGCCTCCTCGTCCCGGCATGGCTGCGTAGACCCCCGCCTACCGCCACTGCTCTGCTTGCGCTTCGTTGCAGGGGATAGCTAGGCCCGGCCCCCCACCACCCAGCCGGGGGCCGACATAGAGTACATGTTGTGCCAGAGTACCACACTCTACACACTTAGTTCGCCTGTCATCTAGTAGAGCCTACCCACTTCACCTCCTCTCTTTGCATGATTATATATTTTCATTGCTGAGCTAGAATTGTACCTTGCAATAACAGTCCCACTCCCTTACCCCTGACTTGCTTTAAAACCATGTTAGTGTTGGGACTGTCTAGCATGCATAATCGAGATCACAATTCCTGCCTATCTCAGGGCAGTAATATCCCCGGTGGACCCCCGTTGCCCAGGGACCGTTTAGCCTAGCTTGAGTTATCTGTAGGTACAAAAACTCACGGTACAACATTTTGAGAGTGTGGGGTGTCGTGACGCTGTCCAGCCTAGAGGCAGCTCTCCTTCATCTATATTGCCTCCTCGCCCGGCCACGCTCCCCCAGGACTAGGCCCCCGCCAACTGCCACTGCTCTTCTCAAGCTTCGTTGCATGGGGTAGCTAGGCCCAGCCCTACTCCACGCAGCCAGGAGTCGGTAGAGAGTCCATGTTGCGCTAGAGTACCACAATGTCCTCACTTAGGGCACGGCATGTGCCCAAACCCCTGACCCAAGCTTACCCGTCCCGGTTACCTTTTAGCCAGCGGGTCAACCGGCTTAATGTCTTTTCTTTGTTTTTTTCCCAGTCATTCTTAAGCCTGCCGGGCTGCACTTCTACAGAGGTTTGTTTATCCTCGGCGATCCCCCAGGCATGCAATTTTTTTAGGCCTTCCTCAGGGGAGTGCAGTACAGTGGTGTCTCCATCTTTGGTGATGATGAGCTTTGTGGGGAAACCCCATCTGTAATGCACTCCGTGGGCCCTCAGCGCTCCCGTCACCTGTTGGAATTCTTCTCTTTTGGAGGGTTGCGGCAGAAAGGTCAGCATATATTTTGATTGCTGGATAATCCTCCGGCGGGTTTGCTCTCAGTCTGCTGCTCCTTAGTATGTGTTCCTTAACATGGTGATAGTGTGCGCGCAGGAGTATGTCCCTTGGCACTGCTTGGGTGAGATGGCGCAGTTTCGGGACACGGTGAAGACGGTCCACTAGCAGCATGTCCGTTGGCACATCGGGGACAAATGCATGCAGGAGGCCTCTAACGTAGGCAGGTAAATCTTTGTGCAGTATATCCTCCGGGATCCCCCGAATTCGTAAGTTGTTTCGGCGGGAGCGGTCTTCCAAGTCCGCCATTTTTTCTTCCATCCGATGGATCTTGCTCGCCAGTGTCTCCACATGCGTGGCTAAGTCATTATGGGCTGTTGCGAATTCGTCGCACTTGTCCTCCACATGCGACGTTCTTTTGCCCAGTTCTTGGATATCTTTCCGTAACGAATCCGCAGTATGTTGCCACGTGGAGATGAGTTTACTGGAGAGTTTATCCAGGGCCTCTGTGAGGTCTGATTTTGTAATCTGTGGGGCAACCGTAGGTGTTCCTGGGTCGCTGCTCGGCAATCCGTCATCAGAATCCGGGTCGCCCGAGGCGTTTGCGGCCTGCACGGTCGCGGTGCTGAAGGCTTGTTTGGAGCCGAAAAAATTAGTTTTTTCTGGTTTTGCTGTGCTCCTCTTGCCTTTGTTTTGCGCCATAGTGCTTTCCCGTTGATGGATGCGGCTTCTTACTGCTTGATGGCTATGGATTGAGAGCCCAAATGCCGGAGCAAGATTTTATGCGGCCATCTTGCTCCGCGGTTAGACTCGCCCCCCATCTAGACGTTTTTGACCTAGGCGACTTCTCTTCTCAGTGACAATACCTCCTGCTGCACTGAAGGTCCTTTCTGACAGGACACTTGAAGCGGGGCAGGTCAGAAGTTCTATCGCAAATTGGGATAGCTCAGGCCACAGGTCAAGCCTGCACACCCAGTAGTCAAGGGGTTCATCGCTCCTCAGAGTGTCGATATCTGCAGTTAAGGCGAGGTAGTCTGCTACCTGTTGGTCGAGTCGTTCTCTGAGGGTGGATCCCGAAGGGCTGTGGCGATGCGTAGGACTTAAAAAGCTCCGCCTGTCCTCCATCAACAACACTTTAAAGCGTCCTGTCCTTGCCAGCGTGGTCGTGGGAGGAGGAGGATGACTTTCACCTCTTCCCCTGTTAGATTCCCGTTGTGCTGTGACATCACCCTCATACGCTGTGTAAAGCATACTTTTTTATTTATTTTGCAAATGCTGCATCCTTTCCGACTTGTTGTAATTTGGTAACATTTCCGCCACTTTGGTAACATTTCCGCAACATACTGGGGGTCTAGTAGCGCGGACACCCAGTACAGGTCGTTCTCCTTCAGCCTTTTTATACGAGGGTCCCTCAACAGGCACGACAGCATGAACGACCCCATTTGGATGCCGAGCTACTCATTTCCCCCAAACCACGTACAACACCACGGGTACCAGATAGGTGACAACGAGCACCCTGGGATGCCTGTTGTGGTTGGTCTTCCTCCTCCTCCTCCTCAAAGCCACATTCCTCCTCTGACTCCTCTTCCTCACAATCCTCTTCCAGCATTGCCGCAGGTCCAGCAAGCGATGCTGATAAGGCTGTTTCTGTTGGTGATGGTGACCACAACTCTTCCTCTTCCTCTTCACGCTCATCTACGGCCTGATCCAGCACTCTTCGCAGGGCACGCTCCAGAAAGAAAACAAATGGTATGATGTCGCTGATGGTGCCTTCGGTGCCACTTACTAGGTTGTCACCTCCTCAAAAGGCCGTGTTACGGACCGTTTCAGCATAAAAGGGAATAAATCGGTTTAGGCGATAATCACCTTTTCACCAAAAAGGCACAGCTACTGTAAAAGCACCAAAACTCACGAACTGGATATAGGTGAATAAGGTAGCACTCCAGCTGGAACCTCACAAATAGCTGCTAGCAGATGAATAGGAAAAGCAGACATCAGCTTACACTCCTAGCAGTCAAATCTCCAACAGCATACAGTGAATCCCCCCAAGAACGAGACAAGGCTCCGTGTTGAAGGTCAAGCAGTGGTCTGTTTATTCAGGGCTACCTGCCCCTGTATTTATGCAGGTCTCCCACCTGGTGGACACTCCCCTAGGGGACCAGATGGAAGACTGAAACAGCAGACAGACACTTAGCATTTTAGGACAAACAGAGAAAAAACATCCCCACAATGCATCCTGGTTTCCTGGAGATAATTGGAGAGGTAATCCAATTATCTCCTAGGACAAAGACAAACCTCCATTACACATGTGGGGACCTAAATACAGAATATACTTTAAAATATATACAGTCACTTGTTACACATTAAATATGGACATGTTACATATCCCCAGATAGCTCAGGTCTGGGTGCACATTATTAGGTGAATGGCACCCAGACTACACGAATACAGTTTAATCGCCATGGAGCCAAAGTCTTTAATCACACGAATAGGCTCCATGGCAAGCTATCTGGGTTACCACAGTTCACATAAGAATACCGAATGAACGGCTGTTCGGCTACATCCCCCCCGAACAGGAACCAGGAGACGGACGGCTCAGCGGTGTTCGTGCAAATAAGTGTCCGTTTATAGTTCCATAAGTTAGGTGCCGAACACCGCTGGCCGTACGGTACTTGTAAAATGGCCGCCGCCGCGTGTTCGGTCGACGAACAAAGACCACCCTGGATTAGTCAATTAAGCTGCGGTTAACCGCAGCTTCACGGAGGTAAATTGAGGGCACACTCCAGCTCCCGGGTGGCCTGGCAATCGGTAGTTTGTTCGGTAGATACAATCTACCGAACACCCCGGCAGAAAAGGCACGAAGAAGCCTTTCTGCAGGGCAAATAAGTTTTTACAGTCTGGCCCATAGTCCAAAGGCAGCAGGCGGGCAACCAGGCTCCTCCAATACAATGTGGCGAGATTGGTTTCGTCACATCTCTCCCCCTTTCCAAAAAGACTAACAGGGTACCTGACCTCCTGCCGGTCAGTGCCCTTGTTAGTCCAGCAACCCACCCACAAATCAAAAAAAACAGTACAGCCCACCCACAATAAATAGTTACTACACCTGGGTAGAGGAGAAGTTTGTCCATGTCCAGGTGCCTCACCACGGCTGTGTAGGGGACTGGTAGGCTGCCTTGGTGGGTTGCTGAGTGGGCAGAGACCAGCGGTACTCTGTCCTGGTGCCAGCACTACCACCGGAGTGGTCTGGTTGGAGCCTGGTTGCTGGAGACGGACTGTCTCCCCCTTAGTTGCATAGCTCTGCTGCTGAGTGGGGAGACCGGTTGTCTCCCCCTTGGATACACAGCTCTGTCGTGGGGGGGTAGGACCGACCATCCCTACCCCCTGTGTGGTAAGTGCAGAGACCACGGTCCCATCTGCACTGGTGGGGGGTTTACAGTCTCCCCCTGGTACATTAAGCTGCCGCTGGGGAGAGGGGGTAACAAGCTCCTCTCCCGATAGAACACTCTGCACATTAATGATCCGCCGCTGGGGAGAGGTGGTAACAAGCTCCTCTCCCATACATACTTTCAGTCTTTGCGGAGGGAGACCGACTGTCTCTCCTCCCAATACAGAGTCCTGCTGCTGGGGAAAGGAGACTGGGCTCTCTGTTCCCTGCTGGATACTCTGCCGCTGGGGACTGGAGACTGGGCTCCCAATTCCCGGCCAATAACACTGCCGCTGGGGAATGGAGACTGGGCTCCCAATTCCCAAAAAAACACGCTGCCGCTGGGGAGGGAGGACACTGCTCTCCTCTCCCTGTATTTCCCACTGCCTTCCTGGCATACCACTCTGCTGCTGGGGGGCAGGAACAACTACCTCTGCCCCCTGTAACTCAGCCTGCCGCTGGGGAGGGAGGACACTGCTCTCCTCTCCCTGTACTTCACACTGCCTTCCTGGCATATCACTCTGCTGCTGGGGGGCAGGAACAACAACCTCTGCCCCCTGTAACTCAGCCTGCCGCTGGGGAGGGAGGAGGCTGCTCTCCTCTCCCTGCACTTCACACTGCCTTCCTGGCATATCACTCTGCTGCTGGGGGGCAGGAACAACTACCTCTGCCCCCTGTAACTCAGCCTGCCGCTGGGGAGGGAGGACGCTGCTCTCCTCTCCCTGCACTTCACACTGCCGCTGGGGAATGGAGATTGGGCTCCCAATTCCCTGCCGGACCGGTGGAGAGACCTCGGTCCCATCTCCACTGGCCACCTGGGGTTCTTCCCAGTAAAACGGTACAATATCTTCCCAGCTGAAGGGGTCTGGATCTGGGTCTGCGCTTCCCTGCTGAGCCTTCTCACTGGAGTGGAACAGATTTTGGTAGCCCTGTTCCAGCTCCATCTCTCGGGTTACTAGGTGGACCAGGTCTTGCTCTATCTCCTGAGTGTCGTCCCAGTCATACCTGCTCTCCCTCCACTCAAAGAGATCACTGAACCGGGCTTGTGTGGTGCTCCCAAATTCAGGCTCTGAGAAGGACTCCCATAACAAGCCAGGACCATCCAACTCCTCTCCCTCTGGCTTGTCATGCTCGGCTGTCCAGGGCAGGTACTGTGCAACATACCACCAAAGCGCCTGGTAGGCATCCTCCAGCCACATCTCCTGCCATACTAGGTGTTCCAATTCTCTCACCCATTCCTCCAGGGGCTGCTCTCCCAGGAAGGGCATCCGCAGGGCTACTCGCTTCTGCAACCGCTGCTCTTCCTTGGGGAATCTCCCGTCCTGCTGGTATTCCACAATACCCAGTGCCTGGTACCAGATGCCTTTGCGTACTGCATCTCGGTCATCCATGTCACCCTCCTCGAACTCTACTGCTAGTTCCATGCTGGTGCTGTCAAGTTGTAAAATCCAGAGCAAGGGTGTCTCCTGTAGCTGTCCTTCTGGCTGTAGGAACGATCCCGCCGCTTGCCACCAATTGTTACGGACCGTTTCAGCATAAAAGGGAATAAATCGGTTTAGGCGATAATCCCCTTTTCACCAAAAAGGCACAGCTACTGTAAAAGCACCAAAACTCACGAACTGGATATAGGTGAATAAGGTAGCACTCCAGCTGGAACCTCACAAATAGCTGCTAGCAGATGAATAGGAAAAGCAGACATCAGCTTACACTCCTAGCAGTCAAATCTCCAACAGCATACAGTGAATCCCCCCAAGAACGAGACAAGGCTCCGTGTTGAAGGTCAAGCAGTGGTCTGTTTATTCAGGGCTACCTGCCCCTGTATTTATGCAGGTCTCCCACCTGGTGGACACTCCCCTAGGGGACCAGATGGAAGACTGAAACAGCAGACAGACACTTAGCATTTTAGGACAAACAGAGAAAAAACATCACCACAATGCATCCTGGTTTCCTGGAGATAATTGGAGAGGTAATCCAATTATCTCCTAGGACAAAGACAAACCTCCATTACACATGTGGGGACCTAAATACAGAATATACTTTAAAATATATACAGTCACTTGTTACACATTAAATATGGACATGTTACATATCCCCAGATAGCTCAGGTCTGGGTGCACATTATTAGGTGAATGGCACCCAGACTACACGAATACAGTTTAATCGCCATGGAGCCAAAGTCTTTAATCACACGAATAGGCTCCATGGCAAGCTATCTGGGTTACCACAGTTCACATAAGAATACCGAATGAACGGCTGTTCGGCTACATCCCCCCCGAACAGGAACCAGGAGACGGACGGCTCAGCGGTGTTCGTGCAAATAAGTGTCCGTTTATAGTTCCATAAGTTAGGTGCCGAACACCGCTGGCCGTACGGTACTTGTAAAATGGCCGCCGCCGCGTGTTCGGTCGACGAACAAAGACCACCCTGGATTAGTCAATTAAGCTGCGGTTAACCGCAGCTTCACGGAGGTAAATTGAGGGCACACTCCAGCTCCCGGGTGGCCTGGCAATCGGTAGTTTGTTCGGTAGATACAATCTACCGAACACCCCGGCAGAAAAGGCACGAAGAAGCCTTTCTGCAGGGCAAATAAGTTTTTACAGTCTGGCCCATAGTCCAAAGGCAGCAGGCGGGCAACCAGGCTCCTCCAATACAATGTGGCGAGATTGGTTTCGTCACATCTCTCCCCCTTTCCAAAAAGACTAACAGGGTACCTGACCTCCTGCCGGTCAGTGCCCTTGTTAGTCCAGCAACCCACCCACAAATCAAAAAAAACAGTACAGCCCACCCACAATAAATAGTTACTACACCTGGGTAGAGGAGAAGTTTGTCCATGTCCAGGTGCCTCACCACGGCTGTGTAGGGGACTGGTAGGCTGCCTTGGTGGGTTGCTGAGTGGGCAGAGACCAGCGGTACTCTGTCCTGGTGCCAGCACTACCACCGGAGTGGTCTGGTTGGAGCCTGGTTGCTGGAGACGGACTGTCTCCCCCTTAGTTGCATAGCTCTGCTGCTGAGTGGGGAGACCGGTTGTCTCCCCCTTGGATACACAGCTCTGTCGTGGGGGGGTAGGACCGACCATCCCTACCCCCTGTGTGGTAAGTGCAGAGACCACGGTCCCATCTGCACTGGTGGGGGGTTTACAGTCTCCCCCTGGTACATTAAGCTGCCGCTGGGGAGAGGGGGTAACAAGCTCCTCTCCCGATAGAACACTCTGCACATTAATGATCCGCCGCTGGGGAGAGGTGGTAACAAGCTCCTCTCCCATACATACTTTCAGTCTTTGCGGAGGGAGACCGACTGTCTCTCCTCCCAATACAGAGTCCTGCTGCTGGGGAAAGGAGACTGGGCTCTCTGTTCCCTGCTGGATACTCTGCCGCTGGGGACTGGAGACTGGGCTCCCAATTCCCGGCCAATAACACTGCCGCTGGGGAATGGAGACTGGGCTCCCAATTCCCAAAAAAACACGCTGCCGCTGGGGAGGGAGGACACTGCTCTCCTCTCCCTGTATTTCCCACTGCCTTCCTGGCATACCACTCTGCTGCTGGGGGGCAGGAACAACTACCTCTGCCCCCTGTAACTCAGCCTGCCGCTGGGGAGGGAGGACACTGCTCTCCTCTCCCTGTACTTCACACTGCCTTCCTGGCATATCACTCTGCTGCTGGGGGGCAGGAACAACAACCTCTGCCCCCTGTAACTCAGCCTGCCGCTGGGGAGGGAGGAGGCTGCTCTCCTCTCCCTGCACTTCACACTGCCTTCCTGGCATATCACTCTGCTGCTGGGGGGCAGGAACAACTACCTCTGCCCCCTGTAACTCAGCCTGCCGCTGGGGAGGGAGGACGCTGCTCTCCTCTCCCTGCACTTCACACTGCCGCTGGGGAATGGAGACTGGGCTCCCAATTCCCTGCCGGACCGGTGGAGAGACCTCGGTCCCATCTCCACTGGCCACCTGGGGTTCTTCCCAGTAAAACGGTACAATATCTTCCCAGCTGAAGGGGTCTGGATCTGGGTCTGCGCTTCCCTGCTGAGCCTTCTCACTGGAGTGGAACAGATTTTGGTAGCCCTGTTCCAGCTCCATCTCTCGGGTTACTAGGTGGACCAGGTCTTGCTCTATCTCCTGAGTGTCGTCCCAGTCATACCTGCTCTCCCTCCACTCAAAGAGATCACTGAACCGGGCTTGTGTGGTGCTCCCAAATTCAGGCTCTGAGAAGGACTCCCATAACAAGCCAGGACCATCCAACTCCTCTCCCTCTGGCTTGTCATGCTCGGCTGTCCAGGGCAGGTACTGTGCAACATACCACCAAAGCGCCTGGTAGGCATCCTCCAGCCACATCTCCTGCCATACTAGGTGTTCCAATTCTCTCACCCATTCCTCCAGGGGCTGCTCTCCCAGGAAGGGCATCCGCAGGGCTACTCGCTTCTGCAACCGCTGCTCTTCCTTGGGGAATCTCCCGTCCTGCTGGTATTCCACAATACCCAGTGCCTGGTACCAGATGCCTTTGCGTACTGCATCTCGGTCATCCATGTCACCCTCCTCGAACTCTACTGCTAGTTCCATGCTGGTGCTGTCAAGTTGTAAAATCCAGAGCAAGGGTGTCTCCTGTAGCTGTCCTTCTGGCTGTAGGAACGATCCCGCCGCTTGCCACCAATTGTTACGGACCGTTTCAGCATAAAAGGGAATAAATCGGTTTAGGCGATAATCCCCTTTTCACCAAAAAGGCACAGCTACTGTAAAAGCACCAAAACTCACGAACTGGATATAGGTGAATAAGGTAGCACTCCAGCTGGAACCTCACAAATAGCTGCTAGCAGATGAATAGGAAAAGCAGACATCAGCTTACACTCCTAGCAGTCAAATCTCCAACAGCATACAGTGAATCCCCCCAAGAACGAGACAAGGCTCCGTGTTGAAGGTCAAGCAGTGGTCTGTTTATTCAGGGCTACCTGCCCCTGTATTTATGCAGGTCTCCCACCTGGTGGACACTCCCCTAGGGGACCAGATGGAAGACTGAAACAGCAGACAGACACTTAGCATTTTAGGACAAACAGAGAAAAAACATCACCACAATGCATCCTGGTTTCCTGGAGATAATTGGAGAGGTAATCCAATTATCTCCTAGGACAAAGACAAACCTCCATTACACATGTGGGGACCTAAATACAGAATATACTTTAAAATATATACAGTCACTTGTTACACATTAAATATGGACATGTTACATATCCCCAGATAGCTCAGGTCTGGGTGCACATTATTAGGTGAATGGCACCCAGACTACACGAATACAGTTTAATCGCCATGGAGCCAAAGTCTTTAATCACACGAATAGGCTCCATGGCAAGCTATCTGGGTTACCACAGTTCACATAAGAATACCGAATGAACGGCTGTTCGGCTACATCCCCCCCGAACAGGAACCAGGAGACGGACGGCTCAGCGGTGTTCGTGCAAATAAGTGTCCGTTTATAGTTCCATAAGTTAGGTGCCGAACACCGCTGGCCGTACGGTACTTGTAAAATGGCCGCCGCCACGTGTTCGGTCGACGAACAAAGACCACCCTGGATTAGTCAATTAAGCTGCGGTTAACCGCAGCTTCACGGAGGTAAATTGAGGGCACACTCCAGCTCCCGGGTGGCCTGGCAATCGGTAGTTTGTTCGGTAGATACAATCTACCGAACACCCCGGCAGAAAAGGCACGAAGAAGCCTTTCTGCAGGGCAAATAAGTTTTTACAGTCTGGCCCATAGTCCAAAGGCAGCAGGCGGGCAACCAGGCTCCTCCAATACAATGTGGCGAGATTGGTTTCGTCACAGGCCGCATGAGCCTACAGGCATTGCGCATGAGCATCCAGTAATGTGGCAAAAATATTCCCAGCTCCCCAGAGGCTGTCCTAGCACCCCAGTCATACAAATATTCATTAACGGCTTTTTCTTGTTTTAGCAGGCGGTCGAACATTAGGAGTGTTGAATTCCAACGTGTCGGGCTGTCGCAAATCAAGCGCCTCACTGGCATGTTGTTTCACCGCTGGATATCTGCAAAGTGCGCCATGGCCGTGTAGGAACGCCTGAAATGGCCACACACCTTCCTGGCCTGCTTCAGGACATCCTGTAAGCCTGTGTATTTATGCACAAAGCGGTGTACGATCAGATTACACACATGTGCCATGCACGGCACATGTGTCAACTTGCCCAACTTCAATGCCGCGAACAAATTTGTTCCGTTGTCACAAACCACTTTGCCGATATCCAGTTGCTGCGGAGTCAGCCACTTTTCCACCTGTGCGTTCAGGGCAGACAGGAGTGCTTGTCCGGTGTGACTCTCTGCTTTCAAGCAAGTCAAACCCAAGACGGCGTGACACTGCCATATCCGGGATGTGGAATAGTACCTGGGAAGCTGGGGGGGTGCCGTTGATGTGGAGCAAGACGCAGCAGCAGAAGAGGACTCAGCCGAGGAGGTTATGGAAGAGGATGGAGTAGGAGGAGTAGAGGAGGTGGCAGCAGGCCTGACTGCAAGTTGTGGCGGTGTCACCAACTCCTCTGCAGAGCCACGCATTCCATGCTTGCCAGCCGTCAGCAGGTTTACCCAATGCGCAGTGTAGGTGATATACCTGCCCTGACCATGCTTTGCAGACCAGCGTTCAGTGGTCAGATGGACCCTTGCCCCAACACTGTGTGCCAGACATGCCATTACTTCCTTTTGCACAATCGAGTACAGGTTGGGGATTGCCTTTTGTGCAAAGAAATTTCGGCCGGGTACCTTCCACTGTGGTATCCCAATAGCCACAAATTTTTTGAACGCCTCAGACTCCACCAGCTTGTATGGTAAAAGCTGGCGGGCTAATAGTTCAGACAAGCCAGCTGTCAGACGCTGGGCAAGGGGGTGACTTTCTGACATTGGCTTCTTACGCTCAAACATGTTCTTGACAGACACCTGACTGTGGGCAGATGAGCGGGAACTGCTCAAGGCGAGAGACAGAGTGGCGGATGGTTGAGAGGGGGCAAGGAGGACAGCAGTGGTTGACGTGGCTGAAGATGCTAGACCAGGAGGAGGATGGTGGCTTTGAGTTTGTGTGATGCTTGTACTCATGTGTTGAACCCATAGGCGTTTGTGATGTGCGATCATGTGCCTACGCAAAGCAGTTGTACCTAGGTGGGTGTTGGACTTCCCACGACTCAGTTTCTTTTGGCACAGGTTGCAAATGGCATCGCTGTTGTCAGAGGCAGACACACAAAAAAAATACCACACTGCTGAGCTCTGCAATGACGGCATGCTGTCGGGCTGACCCTGGGTGCCGATGCATGCAGTCTGACTGTGCCACTAGCTCCTTGCGATGACCTCCCCCTGCTTCCAACTCGTCTCCTCCTCCTCCTCTCTGTCTCCCCATCTGAACTTTCGCCCTGTTCTCCTTGTTGCCGAGCGGGCACCCACGTGACATCCATGGACGCATCGTCATCATCAACCGCTTCACTTGTATCTGACAACTCAGCAAAGGAAGCAGCAGTGGGTACAACATGATCATCACACCGTACGTCCATGTGTGTAATGCTACCTGCCTGAGAAATATCCCTGTTATCTGCATCCTCTGGCAATAATGGTTGCGCATCACTCATTTCTTCAAATGGATGTGTAAATAACTCCTCTGACATACCAAGTGAAGCGGCTGTGGTGCTAGTGTTGGTGGTGGTGGCAGGCGGGTGAGTGGTATCTTGAGAGGTGCCCGGAGCTAAGCTGGAGGAGGATGGTGCGTCAAGGTTCCGAGCGGAAGCTATAGAAGATTGGATGTCCTGTGTTAGCCAGTCAACTATGTCCTCAGAACTTTTCAAGTTCAGGGTACGTGGCCTCTGAAAACTGGGCATTATTCTAGGGCAAAAGGGAATCACAGCACCACGACCACGATGGCCCCTGCGGGCTGGCCTGCCTCTGCCTGTCATTTTTTTTTGATTAGTGGTACTATGCGTGCAAGCTACTGTGAGACCAGATATGAGTGGCAATGTGAACTGGCAGAGGTTGGCAGAGTACACGCTGTAGGCCTGACACCCGCTTGAAGACAACTAACTGCTATTCAATCTATAACAGTGGAAAAAGTTTTTTGGTTTTAAATGCATGCTATAGTGACACCAGATATGAGTGGCAATGTGCACTTGCAGAGGTTGGCAGAGTACACGCTGAAGGCCTGACACCCGCTTTAAGGACACTGACTGCTATTAGCTTACAGTGAAAAACCTTTTTTCTTTTTAAAGGCACGCTATTGTGACACCAGATATGAGTGGCAAAGTACACTGGCAGAGGTTGGCAGAGTACACGCTGGAGGCCTGACACCCAGACGCTTGCAGACAACTAACTGCTATTAGCTTACAGTGAAAAACATTTTTTTCTTTTTAAAGGCACGCTATTGTGACACCAGATATGAGTGGCAAAGTACACTGGCAGAGGTTGGCAGAGTACACGCTGAAGGCCTGACACCCAGACGCTTGCAGACAACTAACTGCTATTAGGTTACAGTGAAAAACTTTTTTTCTTTTTAAAGGCACGCTATAGTGACACCAGATATGAGTGGCAAAGTGCACTTGCAGAGGTTGGCAGAGTACACGCTGAAGGCCTGACACCTAGACGCTTGCAGACAACTAACTGCTATTAGCTTACAGTGAAAAACTTTTTTCTTTTTAAAGGCATGCTATTGTGACACCAGATATGAGTGGCAAAGTACACTGGCAGAGGTTGGCAGAGTACACGCTGAAGGCCTGACACCTAGACGCTTGCAGACAACTAACTGCTATTAGCTTACAGTGAAAAACTTTTTTTCTTTTTAAAGGCACCCTATAGTGACACCAGATATGAGTGGCAAAGTGCACTTGCAGAGGTTGGCAGAGTACACGCTGAAGGCCTGACACCCGCTTTAAGGACACTGACTGCTATTAGCTTACAGTGAAAAACTGTTTTTCTTTTTAAAGGCACGCTATTGTGACACGAGATATGAGTGGCAAAGTGCACTTGCAGAGGTTGGCAGAGTACACGCTGAAGGCCTGACACCCAGACGCTTGCAGACAACTAACGGCTATTCAATCTATTACAGTGAAAAAAATTTTTTTGTTTTTAAATGCAAGCTTAAGCTATTGTGACACCAGATATGAGTGGTGGCACTGGGCAAGTGGGCACAGAATCCACTGTGAGCCTGATACAGAAGCTGGCAGGCAGGCAACTGCAATTACATTACACAGAGAAAAAAAAAGCAGACTGATGTTCTAGCCCTAAAAAGGGCTTTTTGGGGTGCTGTTCTTACAGCAGAGATCAGATGAGTCCTTCAGGACTGTAGTGGACACTTAATACCCTAGCCTAGCTATCAATTTCCCTATCAAATGAGCAGCAACTACATTTATCTAAGAATGCAGCTTCAGAATGAATCTAAAATGGATGCTGTACAGGAGGTGGGAGGGTCTGGAAGGGAGGGTCTGCTGCTAATTTGCTGGAATGTGTCTGCTGACCATGAGGCACAGGGTCAAAGTTTACTCAATGATGATGAATAGGGGGCGGATCGAACCGCGCATGTGTTCGCCCGCCGTGGCGAATACGAACACGCTATGTTCGCCAGGAACTATTCGCCAGTGAACAGTTCAGTACATCACTATCAGTGTACTTCATCTTTTGAATAACCAATAATCAAGCCTGTATTATGCCTACTATTTGTCTGTATATACTGTGACAAAAGTACTCCTTTCCCTTGGTACCTTATCATGGGATTGGGGTGTTACACACAGTCTTTTCAGGCTTTAGAGACACTTCACCCGCTGGATGAGGTAAAATGGAAACAAAATCCTTGCTCTTCTGAGCACTAACTAAACAAAATAATTAACTAACTGGGTTGGATGACTTATCCATTTCCCAACATAAATATAAATAACAACCTTACTGTTTCAGGGTTTTTCAGCTCTCTGTTTCCACTCACAGAAATCAAAACACAATCTCCCTCTTCCCTTGGCAGGGGAGTACTTAATAGCACCTGTAATTGACAATCCTTTTCAGGTGAGGTAAATTAGGATTGAAACTCTGGAACTGGACTTCTCAACTGTAGGTTCCAAGCAACTTCCAAAATGTGGAGTGGAGCACTGGCCCACCCTACTCTCCAAGTGCTCCACCCCAGGGCCCAAATATACACATATTTAAAGTGCAATATTCATTTTAACATAACACATTTCCATGGGGCTAATTACACAAAGTAGGAACCTTGCAAAATCTGGGGAGGTATATAGATTCCCTCCAGCACAATTCCTTGCTTTCGGTCATAATACATATATGTTTATTTGATGTGGCTACTATATTTATGCTATCACATTGTTGCATTTTAATGAAGACAGATTCTTAACTTTCTTGTCTGTTGCTATCTCCACCAGTCCGTGCACTCTTTAGGTGCCATCTTTCTATTTTCCTTGTTATTAATGTGTAGATGCTTCTGTACGTGCAAATAGGTGAAGGAGATCGCAGTCTCTCTGTGCATTCCCTTGCATTCATTGTACAGTTATGTTAATGAATAAGTTACTAGAGAGCTGTTTGTGCTTTAGAGAAAGGACTCAACCTGTGGAGTAGTGATGGACTTAACACGATATGGCCATGTGTTGGAACTGAATCCCCATATTTGCTGAATTAGGTGATCTTTAGTAGCCTTGAAAAATGTCAAACTTTGGTGCATGACCTGGACGACAATGTGAGCGGACGTGCAAAACTGTAGCTCCCAAACCAAAGCAAAAACGGCGCGTATCAAAGCTAAATCCGGCTGGAAAATAAGACACAACATCCTACATGGTGGCAGTTAGCATCATTGCAGCCAGACAGGGTAAAAAACCTAAATCCAAGGTGGCTGGGCTCTGAGTTTCCTTGAAATCGCCAACGGCACACAAGGCCCAAGATAGTGGCGATAGCCCTTCCTCCCCGACCGCATGCTCGGAGAACAGCGATATCACCTCCATCTCCACAATGCGAGTCCCACCAGCCACGGATCATTCGATCCGCAAAATGCTGGGAGAGCTACAAACCTCACTAAAAACGGACATGGACCAAATGTCCAAAGCAATTAGAGCCGACATACAAGCTATCGGAGAGCACACTGTGCACTTAGAAGATAAAGCTGAAGAGGCACATAACACCCTTGCAGATGCTCACATGTCAATGGAAAATAGAATATAAGCCCTAGAGGACAAGGTGGCAGAACACGGGGACAGGGACTGGAGGAACAATATTAGGATGAGAGGAATCCTAGAGGAGATTGGACCCTCGGATCTACTTACATATGTCCTCCAACTTTTCCAATCTTTGCTCCCAGAGGCCTCTGCAAGTGACCTACTCCAAGATAGAACACACAGGCTACCCAAACCTCGGCACTTACCTGCCTCTGTCCCAAGAGATGTCATAACAAAGGCACACTACTATACCACTAAAGAAAATACAATGAGAGCATCCAGAAATGCCAGCTCCCTGAAAGGACGCTATGCTGAGCTCAAACTCTTTACAGACCTGTCATCCCACACGATGCTGAAACGGAAAAACTTTTCCCAAATTACCACAACGCTATAGAAAGAATGGATAGAATACAAATGGGGCTTTCCAGTACATCTGCATATAAAGCAAAATGGCATGGACAAAACCATCACCACACCCGAAGATGGGCACAAACTCATTCGAAGCTGGAACATAACGGTGAAACCGGAGGGACAGACAAGCACAGCCCTTCGCAACTCCCCACGCATGATTCAGATTCAGAACGGCATAAAGTCGCAGCAACTAAATGAACTTAAGGGCCAGGTACCTAGGGAAATAACGTACAGATCCCTGCCCCATTATAACCCTTTTTGTTTCTTAAATTTTTTTAAATGTTAGGCAAAGTTAAAGTAAGGCAGGGAAAAAACACCACTAAATTTAATCGACTTTTCTATAAAATCTGAAAAGGCAAACTTCACAATTTTGCTCGGGTAGCCACTAAGCTGGAATCCGGTTCACAAAGAAGGCACATCTTCCTCCCCCCATGTGGCACTACGCTGCCATGTATATTCTGTTGATATGCCATTCTAAACACAGTGGCGATATTGAACGGCAAATTGTATATAGTTATTTTCTTTGTTTTAACCTTCTTGTTTTTTTCTTTTCTGCACTGTATCCTAATGACACCTTCATAACTGTACATGGGTCCATATCAAGGCTAAGAGACACCACAGGGATTTTGAGCTTCTATGTGGTGGCCCAGATTCACAAGATGATTCAATCCTATAACATGTTGTTGATGTATAATTAACAAAACCTAAAAGGTAAGGGGAAAAGCAGCCTGAACTACAATAATACAAAATGTTGGGTTTAACATTTCTCTCCCTTATTGTAAAAGGGCTAAATTCACCCCATAAACGCAGGTTAGCACTGGCAGAAGTACCCAAACAAGGTGCTCAATTTGTGTTTTACCAAGAAACACATTTTAAATGGGGATCACGACCAAAATGTAATACCCCCTTTTTCCAGTTGACTATCTCACTTGTTCCAAAACAAAAAACAAGGTGTTTCCATCTTAATTAGCAAACAGGTTGCTTTTTCTCTAGTAAAAAAGAAATGTGATAGGGGCGATACATTCTATTGCAATGCTATACCAATAATGTTCCTTAAACGCTACCTAATGTTTATGGACCTTATGACAACCAGACACAATTTCTATCTATTTCTAAAATACTAGCACTGACAGCCCAATACAAATTTGGGGACGTGGTTGTAGGGATGCCTCCTCAGCCACAGTGGCAGATCCCTCCACCTCTGCTAAACATTGCACCCTTTCGAACAAATTCTCAGACACACTCCTTTCTCAGGGCTATATAGATCCATGGAGGATAATTCACCCAACCGAGGTGGACTATACCTTCCACTCTACGGTTCATAACTGATATACGAGTATTGATAGATTTTTGGTGGGTACATCTCTACTGCCCAAGATCCAACAGTCATCCATTGGCCTCATCACATGGTCTGACCATGCCCCCATCACTATCTCCATCTCTGAGGCCTATGCTAGTTGGAGCCCAGGAACATGGCAAATCAACAAAAAACTCTTGTCAGATGACCCCATCAGAGTCGAACTACTTCACTACTTTAACACCAATATGACGGACGACATTTAGTTGGAGGTGGGAAGATACTTGATACCCAAAAAATAGTGAACGAGTTTGCCACCTACTATAAAGCCCTCTATAATTTTTAAAAGACCCTCTTGCTCACAACCCTACATCACAACAAATCATCTCATTCTTAGAACAAATTAAGCTACCCAGGCTGTCCCAACAGGATATAGACAGATTGTCCGCACCATTCTTGGAAGACGAGATAGCTCATGCTATATCTGATTTTCCCACCCAGAAGTCTCCTGGTCCCAATGGACTAACAAACCTGTACTACCAAACGTTCATGGACATTCTATTACCCCATATTACATCATTATTTAACCACAATTTCCAGAAAAGCTCCCTTCACCCTGAAATATTACAAGGACATATCTCAACCCTCCCCAAACCGGGCAAACCACCCACACAATGTGCCAATTTTTGCCCCATGTCCCTCCTAAATTGTGTTACTAAATTATATGCCAAATTGATAGCCAATGACCAGTCTGGTTTTGTGAGAGCCCGTCAAGGGCAGACAACACAAAATGTTTTATTAATCTCATATCACATATGAATAATAGTAACTCAGGAGGCCTTCTCATAGCACTAGATGCAGAGAAGACCTTCGATAGACTCTATTGGTGTTACATGGTCATGGTGGTACTAGATACATTTGGATTTCCACCAGAGGTATCCATGGGCATTATGACATTGCATAACTCCCCATCTGCACAGGTGTTAAATGCGGGGTTTATATCCAAATCCTTCACTATCTCCAATGATACCTGCCAAGGCTGCCCGCTCTCCCCCTCCTATTTATACTCTCTATAGAACCCTTGGTGCAAACAATTTGCAACCATCCATATATGACAGGAACACACGTTGATGATACCGAACATACCATATCACTATTTCGAGACAATATCATCCTCTCATTAAGCAACCTGGAAAAATCCCTGCGAGCTGTATTATCAGTACTCAATGCCTATGGTCGATTACTATTATTACAAAGTCAATCACATGAAGTCTCAGGCATTACTGATTAATTTACCAATTAGAGAAGTAGCTTTGCTTAAATCTAATTTCTAGTTTAAATGTCGCACAACACATCTCGTCTACCTAGGTATTAACCTAACAAAATCTACATCAACCATATATAAGCATAATCACATCCCTCTCTTACAAAAATGTAAAATAGAACTCAACAAGTGGAAACTAGTACCCATGTCATGGGCAGGGAAGAACAATACGATAAAAATGATGATACTACCACATATTTTATACATTTTTAGATTGCTTACCATCCCGATTCCCCCATCCACTTGTAAAATGTTACAAAATCTTCTCACACAATTTATATGGGCAGGTAAAAAACCTAGACTCTCTCTCACATTGCTCCAACAACCCACTTCCAAGGGTGGGATGGGAGTACCTAACATACGGTTATATCATAAAGCTGCTATCCTACAAGCAGTGATTACTATCCACTCTTCTACCACCTTACTGGGTTGGGTGAATATGGAGACTCAAAATACACAGGGGTATCAAACATTTTCCCACTGCTAAACTCATGCTGCAGACATGGGATAACCTACTCAGGCGGTTTGATGTGGGCAGGTAATTTCTTCAAGAAGCCCCCTACTGGTCCTAACTGGAGCTTCCTCTTATATTGAAATTATTCGTACAGAGGTTTGTAAGTACCCCTTAAAACTAAGAACCCTCTCTTGAGGCTACAAATTACTGGAGGCCACTCTACCTCACAGAAAATTTATGTTTCAAAAGAAATGGAAAAAGGAATGCGGGGTTGATTTCTCTGATTACCAATGGTCAAAATCGCTGAACGCACTTAAAGATACCACAGGGTGCTACCATCATGTTGAGGTCCACAGAAAATTGGTATACCACTGGCACCTGACTTCAGCCCATATACATAGGATGTTTCTCACAGTCTCCGAAATGTGCTGGCGGTATGGTACGGAGGTAGGGAACATGATACATGTATGGTGGTCTTGTGCTAAAATCAAACCTCTCTGGGCCATAGTAAGAAACCTCCTCACAGAAATGACACTACCAATAATTCCTTTCAACCCTACTTCTTACCTCTTGTTAATGCCTGCGGAGCAGGAAACGTTCTCCAAATCCGCAATGCGTAAACATGTCTGTCTGGCAGGCCGTCACCTTACAGACCAAAATTGGAAACAGACGATTACTCCCTCCAGACGATTTGATAGAGTCAAGTTTAATTAAAACATGGAACTTACTCTTAATCCTAACGTGCAACGTAAATTAGACAAGATATGGGAACCATGGCTGACCTGCCAAATGAAATGCCATTGAACCATGTCCGTATATAATGCAGTTAAAGGTATTGGGATTAATTTTTGTTGGGGGGGAGAAGGAGAAGGGGGAAAAAAAGACATATACATTCTATATGAGATACCCACATACCACAGACATACCAGATAAAGACCTTTCCTCCTGACTGAACCCCTGTGCAGACCAGGAGACAACAACGATTTCAAACTCCACGGTGTGCTGGTGACACTGTAGACTCTGTGCGAAAAAAAACACCTACTCTCCCATCTCACAGACATACTTTTATGGGTAGACCCACTCACTGACTATTAACAGCTGTCTCTAAAGTTGGGAAGCTACAGTGATCCCTCTCCTAAATCCTAGTTCATACTTCCCCAGTTCATCCTTTTCCCTCCCCTTCCCCATAGCCCCCATTCTCACAGAATGAGAAAGAAATACTCATATTGGTTCCAGTGAACCTTGAGTACTGGTCTCAATCAGTATAACTCTCCTGAAGATAACTCCTCATTCCACTTGTTTCTTCCAAACCTCGAGACCTATCTCATGACTACTGGTACACCTTACCCTCACATCCTTGGTTAAAACCAATATATTGCTTGTTGGATTCTGCCTCTATAAAGGGTTCAGGCAGGCAGAATCCCCTTGCAATTCTCGATGTATACTATGTTTTTCAAATGTTCATACACAGTGCTATTTCATCGTGTCCTATGGGCTGTTATGTAACGTGGATGTTAACCAAAGCCTCTGTAAACTTCCTTTTGCTTTCTGTAGACCTGCCCCTGCCCATTTTCTACTACACAAAAAAACACGAAAATATTACAAACTTTAAATTAAAAGAAAAGTTAAACTTTATTTTTGTGTGCGCTATTCCTGAATCTGTATTTTGTTTAAAGTTTGGTTTCCCATTCCTGGGACATGCATGTTCTGGGTGTGCCCCCAATTCCCTTTTTGTTTCTTTACTATGTTTGGAGCCCAGACCAGACACCCTGCCCGGCCCCAAGCTTCAGATACCCCTTTAGGGATGACCACAGGAAAGTATAAATTTGAATAGGCTTTGGATAGTACTGTCACTTCTATTATAATTTGAATTTGTTATATAGCAAATTTATGATATGTATTGCGAATATATACATCAAAACACTATCACTTTAATTGTTTAGTTTTGACATTGCATTTTTTAAATTGTGTTTTTTATCACATTTACTTTGCATTAAATATATTCACAATCGTCTTACAACAGATTATGAAAATACACTTTGGCTTATTTAGCTTTAGCACTAGTTAATGTCTGCCACATTGGAATTACTGTAGGACCCACCGATATTGGGGTACTGTGGAGTAGTGGTGGCTTAGCACAATTTGGTCATATGGTGGAATCCCCATATTTGTTTGCTAAGATAGGCGATTTTATCTAGCCTTATAAAATTGAAAACTGTAATTGTATGTGTGCGTTGTCCTTCAACCTGTATTTTGTATAAATTTTGATCTCTACGCTAGAACTATTGCTGAGGAATGTATGTTCGGTTTTCTTTATTGTGCTTTAGAGAAAGGGCTCAACCAAGGGTTCATGTTGCCTGGGGCATGGTCAAAGTGTTGTTTTGCCCAACAGACAAAAAAACTACTGTAGCCACACCAACAGAAAGCACTTCCCACACCCATTAGTAAAAAATATGCTTTTTTCTGTACATACATATTTCATATCCAGTATTGATGGTTCCCTTAGTTCATATGCCCCTTCCAATGCATCCCTAATTCATTTCTGACCCCACTGCAACCACAGTTAATATACCCTGCATTTAACTGGTACTTATATATAAAGCATAGTCCCCTTGCATCACCAGCCCAGCTTCCCTAATTCATCCCCAAAGCTCACTTACAATGAAGGTGACAGTCCTCTTTAAGATGTCAAGGTTAGTATCACTGGTATAGGCCCTTGACAGAATCCAATGGAATTCCAAAAATGACGGTGATTTTTTTTCAGTATTGACCAAAAAGTTACAAAATCCAGACCAAAATGCTCGAGTCGGAATTACGGCTGTAATTAAGTATTTTACAAATTGCAATATTATTGTCAATTTACACAAGCCATGTTAATGAATACACATTGACAGATATACATAACAAAGCTTTTTCCAAGAACTGGGGTGAAAAGTTGGAGGAGAAAAAATGCAACAAAAATTAAAATCATATTTTAATATCTTAAGTTATTTTGATGAATAGGATCCCTGGATAAACATTTCAGATTTTATGCTACCACTTTTTACTGCTTGGTAAACCTCTCGTGTCGTTTTATAAAATGAACAAACACATGCAAGTATGTATTTTGAATATACCATTAATTTCTTTTAATTGTTTTGCACATAAACAAGAAATGAAAGAAAGTTTATAGTGCATCCCATTTCTACCATTATAAAAGCAATTTCAAACTAACATGGAAGAGAAGGAGTATTGCATTATTTTAGTGCTAAAATAAACAATTATTCTGTGTGACTATTTATAAAATAACTGCTACTGCAGGCTATTTGTTAAACTAGAAATGATGGAGAATTTATAAGGAAATTTGCAAAACTTTGGCCAAAATCTGAAGATTTCTCCAACTTAGCTTTTACTACAGCTATTTTTCCAACTTGACTTGCGATTGTCTTGTCAATTCTCAAATATTCCCACTTGTGATAATAAACAAACGTCTTTTTGGTGGAAGAAAATAAACAAGAGTTAATGTCATATACTAAAACTTTTATAACAAAAAAAGTTACAATTAAAGCTAGAGCTTAGATCTTCCTAAATTACTTATTATTATTTTTTAAACGGGAACAAGGAGCATTGGAAATACATAACAAAAAGAAAATAATTTAAAAAGTGGACATGAAAAAAAGCCCACATGAAAATTGCCCACAGAAAAAAATCTCACTGTCATAAAAGTGCACAAGAAAATTGCCCACGCAGAAAAATGCCAACACAGAAAGAATTCCGCAAGGAAAAATGCCCAAACATATAATAAGCATGTATAGTCATATATAGTTGGACAAATTATCCCATTAAACTCTGCTATTTTGGCCTTAATTTTGCAATTCACTTTTCATTTCACTTTTTCATTAATAAAGCCCAAAGTCCCTCCAATGTGTCATCACACCCCCTCAGACAGGGGAGCATACACAACAACACTTTTCACATTAGTGCTAATCAAACACTACTGACATACATCTGGTATTGAAGGTGTTACAATAATTACCAGTAGGGTGCTGGGGAGGAGAGACAGTGAATGTTCTGCAAAGGGAAAAGACCCATGAATAAAGGGGAGGGAATAAACAGCAGCCAGCCAATCCAAGGCAAATCAGGTCAGTCACCTGACCCGGCATTAAAGGCACAGTGCCTCAATCACAGTGGGAGGTTTAGATATCTCCCACGTGTGATTGTTAATTCTGATTGGAAATTATCCAATCAGAATTAACCTGATGGTTTAAATACTTACATTTCCTGTTCCTCCCTGCCCTGTTGTGGTCTTTGCTTTATAGTATTGATTCTGAACGTGTGCTTTCTGGTTACGTACTCTCTGGCTTGTTATACTGACTTTGTGACTTTCTCCTACCCTTTGACCTCTGCTTGTTTCTCGTTATTCTGTTTTCTGGTTCCCCTTACTCGGCTTGTCTCCTGACTATTCTGTGTGTGCTTAGCCCGGCCACTCTAAGGACCGGTACTGCACACTTTCTGTGTGCGTGTCTGTGTGTGTGTTAGTGTGTTGGGTTCCCCGAATCGTGACAGTAATAAAGGGTGCCTGTAACGGATCCACGGGCACCCCGACTGGGTACCTCTGTTGAAGGATGCTACTAGCGCTTCCTGAGGACTCCAAGCACTGCAGCAGACACCACAACCAACAAACCGGAGAAGCATATGAATGCTCTCAAGCATATGAATGCTGTAAACAGCTGAACAGGAAAAGCATACAATCAGCTTACACTCCTGGCAATCAGCATACAATCCAATTCCCCAATAACGAGATGACACTTCATTTTGAGGTCAAGCAGAACTGACTGTACTGGCACATACATCCTCTTTTATTCAAAATCCACAAACATAGTACTGCCCACAGGGTTTTGAAATACAACCAATCAATCCATACAATACACACAGACACTCCCACACAAAATCCTCCCCTCTGCCTCTGATATGATTACTGAACACAATGGGTAATATAATTATCACAGGCAGAGAAATACAGTTTTATAAAACATATAACAGGGACCCCAAAACATGCAATAACCCCATATATCCTCGGAACCGGGGGATCTGGGTGAACCACATATCCAAAATTCACCCAGATCCGTTCAGTAGTTTGGAAGATACAGTTTAATGCAGATTCCGCAGAACATATACAGGCTATATGAAAAATAATGACTGTATAATGTGTCCCCTGTTGTATAGTTTAAAACTACTGCACAATGTTTTTGTGCACCAAATACAGGCGAGATGGCACCATGTAGAAAAGTCCAAACAGTGTCTGTGAGTTAAAATGGCCGCCATCCATTGTTCTCACCATGTGCTTCATCCATTGTTCTCACCATGTGCCTCTGATACATGAAATGGTGGCCACCCAGTAACTCCACAGTATGTCCCCAGAGGGTTCTTAAAGGGCCAGCAGCAGCATAATGAAATACAATATGCCCAAATCAGTTCATAGAAGGGCAATACATCACAGGGCCATAGTCACAGGGCAAGAGGCTGGCAAGTAGTCCTCTCCAGGCACAAGAGGCGGGGCTGGTTCCGCCACAGTGCCCATCTGGTAGAATTATGAAAGGAGAAGAAGTGGGAGGGCAACTTCACGAAGGCAACATCAGGTAAGTGGGGAAGCCCTGCTAGGTGTTTGTTTAATGTACAGGATAAAGTGATCTTTATTTTTAATTAGGTCACTGACTTTGAAGCATTTATTGGTATCTGTGACTCTAGAAACAGTCAATTCTCTGGGTGTCACTAGACTGTAAAATGCCAGATATGAAGCTTTTTTAATAAAAATGTAATATAAAATTGCATTAATAATGTAGTTTTGCAAGCACAGAATTACTGAGCAAAGTGGTGTACCATAAAATACATTCTTGTGTGTATTTCAGAACTATATACTATATATTAGATAACATAGAACATATTTTTTGCTGTTCAAATGGGGCTGTGTCCAACAAGTCCGAAATGGCTCTAAACTTGTGATTATCTATGGGTAACCTTTTAGCACTCTCGTGGCCTTTGAGTTGTTGTATGACCTTCAGCACACTTTTAACAGGGTAAGAATTTAGGAATGGTTTAATATTGGGGTATGAAGTAAACATGTAGTGTAGTATGCCTGTTAAATAGAGTCTAGTAGTGTTATCTAATAGTGTTATAGGCTATCTTTAAATAGAGATGACAAAAGACATTTATTACATTATATTGAGACCCAAACTTAGAAAACAACGTGTATGCTCTGTTGTATGACGTTTTAGTATTTTCAGACAAGCCTGGTTGAGCTAAAATTTTATTTTGAGAAATGAGCAAAGTTAGTCCATATTTAGATCCTTGAACTCTGGAAGATTTAAGTTTTGTAGATTTGCTGCAGGATGCCATCAAAAGAAGTCCTGTGAATTAAATTGTGAGAGGGCATCAGCAGCTTTGTTTTGAACGCCAGGCACATGAAAACATTCCATGAAGAATTGTGCCTTTGCTACTAACCAGGTAAGTTTCATGATTAGCTTCATTATTTTGAGTGACTGTGAACGGCCTTTATTAATAGGCTGTCCTACTGCTGTATTATCTAAGAAAACACTATACAGCTTGCCCTTTCCACCTATGGCCCCAAATGTAAGCGGCAACAACCAGGGGATAAGTCTCAAAGAGAGCAGAGGAGTTTTAAATTGGAAAATTTGCCAATTGAGAAATTTTGGTTGGCCATCTTTCGTAAACTCACTCATTCCCAAATATGGCTACGTAGCCGATGGTACTGGCAGCGTCTGACCAAACCACTGGGGAGTTGTCGGAAATGGGAGGAATAAACAAGGACCTATCATTCCAGAATGATACAAACAATTGCAACATTGACAAATAGGCTTAAATGTCTAGAGATATCCTAGAATCATCACCTGGGAGACCGTGTAGTAAATAGCGCAAACTTGAAATAAATTAGCGGCCTTGTTGGATAATCCTCATGGCAAATTGAGAGAACCTAAAAGTGACTGCAGTTTCTTCCTAGTACAAGACCTTTGATGTAAACAAACCTTAATATTATCAAGTATCTTGACTATTGCCTGCATTGTGTTAGAATTTAAATGGATGCCTAAGAATGGAATATCCTTACGGGGTCTTCTGTTTTTCAAGTGCAACAGGCACCCTCAAACTGTTAAGTTTAATCGAGAGTACCGTTCATACTGACCGGTGAGGAGTTGTCATTTTCAATAGTAAGAAAATCATCCGGGTAGTGGATGACTACTGTCACGTTCACAGTAAATGATGTGGAACACAACTGCAGATTTCTTAGGACTTTGATCTTTTATTAAGACACTTAGATGGAACTGAGACTTCAGTTCCAGAATTACAGTTACTGTTTCTTTAAATAATAAACGGTTTGTTTCATTTAGCATTGACAAGGTTCAGAATTCATTAGAGTCCGTTATTCTTGTTAACAGTTCAAATTATAAGAGATTATATACATTGGAATTATCAGTAGCAAGAATGGTGCAGCAAAACTTAAATAGTACTTGTTTTGTGGGATGCTGTAGCAGGCTTGCTGGACAACTTGATAGCCGACTTTAGTATGAAGAAATAAGATTATCTGTAGCAAGACAGGTACAGCTGAACTTGAATAATTCTTGATTTGAGGAAAGCTGTAGCAGGCTTGCTGGAGAACTTGATAGCAGACTTTTAGTATGAAGAAATAAGATTATCTGTAGCAAGACAGGTACAGCTGAACTTGAATAATACTTGATTTGAGGAAAGCTGTAGCAGGATTGCTGGAGAACTTGATAGCAGACTTTAGTATGAAAAAATAAGATTATCTGTAGCAAGACAGGTACAGCTGAACTTGAATAATACTTGATTTGAGGAAAGCTGTAGCAGGCTTGCTGGAGAACTTGATAGCAGACTTTAGTATGAAGAAATAAGATTATCTGTAGCAAGACAGGTACAGCTGAACTTGAATAATACTTGATTTGAGGAAAGCTGTAGCAGGCTTGCTGGAGAACTTGATAGCAGACTTTAGTAAGTTGAAATAAAGCTTTAGCATTATTAGCTCTTAACTCAGAGACTGTAAGTTACTTAACTTCTAGAAGTAGAGGGATTGTGTCCCCAGCTCTCCTCCGAGGCGGTTGCTTCAGTTAATGGTTGCCGAGAGTGCTGGTATCTTTCTCTGATGAGGAGAGATGTTGGGGACTTGAATATTCCTCCGTTCCGGTCTAGTAGCGAGTGGTCGTCTCAGCGAGGTATGTGAGCCGGTGTGTTTGGCGCGGTACGCGTTTCAATAATCCAGCGTCTATCAGCTGGTGCGGTCGCATTAAGTAGCAGACCGCGTCAAAGGGGGTGTGGCTAAGCTCCGTCAAACCCGGAAGCATGAGGAGACATCGGGAGGCTTAAGGCATGACAGTACCCCCACCTTAATGAGCAACCTCAGGGTGCTATTTTAACATGGTTTAGAAGGGTAGCGTTTGTGAAAAGCGGAAATTAATTTGTCAGCATGGATCCCAGAGGAGTTTTCCCAAGTATTCTCATTAATTCCATATCCCTTCCATCTAACGAGGTATTGTAAAGAGCCACGATGAATCCTTGAATTCAGAATTTTGTGAATCTCGTATTCTTCTATACCTTGGACTAGAACAGGATCAGGAGAAGTAGTTACAGCTCCATGGAAAGGATTAGGATGATGAGTTTTAAGTAAGTATACATGGAAAATAGGATGAATTTTCAAAGTAGATGGAAGCTTCAATTCAACAACATTACAGTTGATTATCGACTTAATTGGAAAGGGACCATGAAAAAGGGAACTTAACTTCTTAGACGGCCAATCCAGGAAAATGTCTTTTGAGGAAAGCCAGACAAGATCCCCAATCCCATAATCGGGGGAAGATTTTCCTTTAATATCAAAATTTTTCCTTTGAGTGGATGATGCAAAATGTAAAAATTTGAATAAAGAAGACATATGAGAGATTTGATTCGAAACTGAGGAGTTAGACGAAAGACTTGTCTGAGTAGGAAACAAGGAGGGATGAAATCCATGGTTGGAGAAAAATTGAGTCATTTTGCTACTAGTATGATAGGAGTTGTTGTATACGAATTCTGCCATGGGCAACCAGGTTATCCAATCATCTTGTAAGTGAGAACAATAACATTGTAGATATTGCTCTAAGCTTTGGTTGACTCTTTCAGTTTGTCCATCAGTTTGGGGATGATATGCGGATGACAGTTTACGTTGGATATGAAGAGAAGCACATAATGCGTTCCAGAATTTGGAGGTAAACTGAGTCCCTCGGTCTGAAATGATTTCGTCAGGGAGTCCATGAAGTTTTACAATATTGTCAAGAAATAATTTTGAAAGTTCAGAGGATGAGGGTAACATCTTTAAAGGGATATAATGGGACATTTTCGTGAAGCGGTCCACTACCACAAGAATGGTGGTATACTGTTGAGAAGGGGGAAGATCCACCAAGAAGTGCATAGAAATGGATTGCCAAGGTTTTCCGAGAATCGGTAGGTTCAATAATTGACTACTTAGGTGCTGATGTCCATGTTTGGATCTTTGGCAGATTGAACAAGTTTTAACATATGATTCAACGGTTTTGTCTTGATGAGGCCACCAATAATATCTCTTGGACAATTCAAGGGTCTTTTTTATACCTGGATGATCTGCCAGGGTAGAATCATGAATAAAATTGAGCACTTGATTTCTGAAAACAGGAGGTACGTAAATTCGGTCCTTGAAATAGTAGAGACCGTCTTTCTTTGATAGTTTAACTGATGTAGGAAGATTAAGAGTATCTTTACTGAGTCCTTTTATGTCGTCGAGAAGGGAAGATAGAGTCCCAACGACTGTATGAGGAGGAGGTTCCAGTTCGGTGTCCGAATAACAAGAGGGTATAGCTGGTTCTTTAGTAGTCTGAAAGCTTGGAATATGTTGTAAGCATGTTTTCTTACAATAGTCGGAGTTAAAGGTGAGAGAAAAAGGGGACCAAGAAATTTGAGGGTTGTGGTTTCTTAACCAATTGATCCCTATTATAACTGGATAAAGTGGTGATGGAAGAACATTAAATGTAAGAAATTCAGTATGAGTATGATTGGTGGTTACTTTTAGAGGGATGGTTTCATGAAGTATTGGTCCCGATGAGATGAGGGACCCGTCAATCACTCTAACAGGAACAGAAGTTATTTTACGAATACAAGGAATTTTATTCTTTGTTACAAAGGCTGAGTCGATGAACACTCCATTTGCACCGGAATCGATGACAGCCTTGGTCATAATTCTTTCATTGTCCCACTGTAATATGAGAATGATAGGGGACATTTGAGTATTTGCTGTAGAGGGGAGTGCACTTAGGATGGAAGAGGCATGAGTCTGCCTACTGCCCTTTATCCGTTTCAATAAGGGGCAATCAGAGACCAAATGAACTTGAGAGGCACAATACATGCAAAGGTTTAATATACGTCGTCGATTTTTCTCTTCAGGAGTGAGGGGACTTCTTTTTACCCCTATTTCCATAGGTTCGGTTGGTAAGGATGAGTTGTCTGAAGGCTTTGGAGGATGAAATGATTTTTTCCCAATTGAAGTTGAGAGAGCCTTTTCGGCCTTCCTTTCTCTATGCCTTCTGTCAATTCTGATCGAAGATGAATCAGAGCATTCAAAGTAGTAGGGAGTTCTATTCTGGATAGTTCATCTTTTACAGCTTCAGATAAGCCGATTGGAAACTGGTTGCGCAATGCGATGTCATTCCATTGCGTTTCTACTGCCCATCTTTTAAATTCAGCAATATAATCTTCAACGGGTCTATGTTTTTGTAGCAAGGTTCTAATTGTTAATTCAGCAGTATTTTGTTTGTATGGATCTTCATAGAGAAGAGACATGGCTTTAAGGAATTCCTCCAGTGAGTCTAAGATGGGGTCATCATTGTCCAAAAAGGAATGGGCCCAGGACATAGGTTCACCTCTCAGAAATGAGATAACTGAAAAAACCTTAGATCTTTCTGTGGGATAAGATCTAGGTTTTAAAGCAATCAATAATTTGCAGGAATAAAAAAACTCCTTATATTTGGAACGATCACCATAGAATTTTTCAGGGTTACATACAGCAGGATCGCTAATTGAGTGCAGAACAGTATGAGGAGAATGCGTTTGTAAGTCTCTGACATAAGTGAGAATTCTTTCATTTGTAACCTGCAGGTCTTGCACACCTTGGTTAAGTGAATCGACTCGTTGATTCAGCAACAATACTTTAGAATCGAAATCTGCTGGTTCCATTACAAAGGCTGGATTATTCTGACACGTTCACAGTAAATGATGTGGAACACAACTGCAGATTTCTTAGGACTTTGATCTTTTATTAAGACACTTAGATGGAACTGAGACTTCAGTTCCAGAATTACAGTTACTGTTTGTCAGGATCGGGTCAGGGATCCAACACGCAGAGTACAAAGAGTAGCAGATACGTATACCGGTCCTTAGAATGGCCGGACTTAACGTATAACTACAATAGAATGGTCAGAGACAAGCCGAGGTCGAGGGAACGAGAGGACAGGTAAGCGAGAGACAAGCCGGGTCAAGGATAACAGAAAGGCAGGAGAGTAAACAACAAAGCCGGGTCAGAACCAAAAGACAAGTGAATAACAAAGCACTGTGTGACTAGGCGGACTAGAACCACGACAGGGCAATGAGTGAATGAGAGAGCCACTGTTAAGTATCCTGGCTAGGGAGAGAAGACACGCCTCCGGCGAGTCCTGATTCGTCTCCCGAGATTTGAGTGACAGGACGTTCCGGGTTGGCGTCATGACGTCCACCTCCGGTCCTCCTGTTATAAAAGGAAGTGACTCCCTCGCGGCCGGCGTTAGCAAGACCGAGTGAACCGCGGGAGGCCGAGGAGACATGCCGTCCGGACGGATAAACTTCTAAGTCTCTACCTCTCTCAAAGGTAGAGACTTCAGGTACCCTGACAGTACCCCCCCCCCTCAGATACGCCCACCGGGCGGAAGGAGCCGGGGCGAGATGGAAAGCGGGAGTGAAATGCCCTGCGAAGACGAGGAGCATGAACATCCTCTTGTGGTACCCAACTCCTCTCCTCAGGACCATATCCCTTCCAGTCAACTAAATATTGTACTCGCCCCCGGGAGACACGAGAATCAATAATGGAGTTAACCTCATATTCCTCCTGACCCTCCACCTGAACAGGGCGCGGAGGGGCGATTGTGGAGGAGAATCTGTTACAGATTAGAGGTTTCAGCAATGACACGTGAAAGGAGTTCGGGATGCGTAAAGTAGCTGGGAGAGCTAGACGATATGCCACTGGGTTAATTCGAGTCAAGATCCTGTAGGGACCAATATAACGAGGAGCGAATTTCATGGAAGGAACTTTAAGACGAATATTCCTAGTACTCAACCACACTCTATCGCCTGGAACAAAATTCGGAGCCGCCCTTCTACGTTTGTCAGCATGTTTCTTAACCAGTACAGAATTGTGTAGAAGAATCTGTCGAGTCTGATCCCACAACTTCCTCAAATTGGCCACATGGACATCAACCGACGGCACTCCTTGGGAAGGAGAAACCGGGGGAAGAATAGATGGATGAAAGCCATAGTTCATGAAGAAGGGGCTTGAATGCGTAGAGTCACAAACGAGATTGTTGTGCGCAAACTCCGCCCAAGGAATCAAACCGACCCAATCGTCCTGGTGTTCGGAAACAAAACAACGTAAGTATTGCTCAATCTTCTGGTTGGTTCGTTCAGCAGCTCCGTTAGACTGAGGATGATAGGCGGACGAAAAATTCAATTTGATGCCTAATTGAGAACAGAAGGACCTCCAAAAACGTGAAACAAATTGGGAGCCTCTATCAGAAGTGATCTCCGAAGGAATCCCATGCAAGCGAAAAATCTCTTTAGCAAAGACCTCCGCCAATTCCGGGGAAGTCGGGAGTTTAGGCAAAGGTACGAAATGTGCCATCTTGGTAAACCTATCGACTACGGTGAGGATAACAGTGTGCTTTTTAGAAACAGGCAGATCCACAATAAAGTCCATTGCCACACAGGACCAAGGTTTGTCAGGGATTTCCAGAGGTTGTAGAAGGCCACAAGGAAGCGAATGCGGTAGTTTAGTTTTAGTACAGACCACACAAACCCCGATAAAATCCTTAATATCCTTCCGTAACGACGGCCACCAGAAATCCTTGGAGATCAAAGAATACGTCTTGCGAACACCCGGATGACCCGCCACCTTACTCTCGTGAAGACACTGTAAGAGCTCCAATTGAAGTTCAGGAGGAACGAAAAGTCTGGAAGCCGGAGTCAGTCTAGGTGCCAGATGCTGCAAGTTCCTTATCTGATCAAGTAGCGGAGAATGAACTTTGAGAGTAGTGTAAGCGATAATGTTACACTTGGGAACTATAGAGGACAAAACCGGCTCAGATACGGCAGCAGGTTCATATTGGCGAGATAAGGCGTCGGCTTTAGAATTCTTAGAACCTGGCCTATATGTGAGTACGTAGTTGAAGTGAGTGAGAAATATGGACCAACGAACCTGTCTAGATGATAGTCGTTTAGCCTCTCCAATATAGGATAAGTTTTTATGATCTGTCAAAATAGTAACAGGATGCAAAGTACCCTCCAATAAATGTCTCCACTCCTTCAAGGCCATTATAACCGCTAGTAGTTCCCTGTCACCGATGTCATATCTGCTTTCAGTACCTGACAATTTTTTGGAAAAGTATCCACAAGGATGTAATGGTTTATCTACACCCAACCTTTGGGACAGAACAGCACCTATACCTGTCTCAGAAGCGTCAACTTCGAGTAGGAAAGGTAGAGTAGTATCAGGGTGAACTAAAATTGGTGCGGAAGCAAACAGCTCCTTGAGTGTCTTAAAAGCCAGAAGTGCTTCAGTAGACCAATTCTTAGTCTCAGCCCCTTGTTTGGTCATATTGGTGATGGGAGCAATGATAGAGGAGTATCCCTTAATGAAACGTCTGTAGTAATTAGAGAAACCAATGAATCTCTGGATAGCCTTGAGACCCTTAGGTAAAGGCCACTCTAATATGGATTGGAGCTTCTCCGGGTCCATTTCAAACCCCTCCCCAGAAATCACATAACCAAGAAAGGTAGTTTGGGATTGGTCAAAGCTGCATTTCTCTAGTTTGCAGTATAAGCCATGCTGAAGAAGTTTGTGTAAAACCCTTCTGACTTGTCCGTGGTGAGTCTCAATATCCCTGGAATGTATAAGTATATCATCAAGGTATACAATCACACAGTCATCTTGAAACTCCCTAAGAACCTCATTAATAAGGTCCTGAAATACCGCCGGGGCATTGCAGAGACCAAAAGGCATTACAGTATACTCATAGTGCCCATATCGAGTATTGAATGCAGTTTTCCACTCGTCACCGTCGTGGATTCTCACCAAATTATAAGCACCTCTAAGGTCTAACTTAGTGAAAATTTTAGAACTTTTTAATCGATCAAAAAGCTCGGTGATCAAGGGAATCGGATATACATTTCTGATGGTTATCTTGTTAAGGCCTCGGTAGTCAATGCAAGGTCTTAAAGAACCATCCTTCTTTTTAACGAAAAAGAATCCAGCCCCAGCAGGAGAGGAGGATCTTCTAATGAACCCCTTGTCTAGGTTTTCACGAATATACTCTTCTAGAACTAAGTTTTCATTCGTAGACAAAGGGTATACATGACCCCTGGGGGGCATGGTACCAGAAAGTAAATTAATTTTGCAATCAAAAGGCCTATGTGGTGGTAAGGTATCAGCCTTTCTTTTGTCAAATACTGCCTTTAAATCTTGATACAAGGACGGTATCTGTACTTTGGTAGAGTCGGTAGCGTTATTAAATGAGTTGACACTACAAAGAGGTGACACTTTCTTTAAACAATTCTCTTGACAATTCTGACCCCACGAAACTATTTCCCCTGATCTCCAATCTATAACGGGGTTATGTCTCTTAAGCCAGGAGTATCCCAGAACTATGGGAACAGAAGGGGATGAAATGAGTAGTAGGGATATTTCCTCCTTGTGTAGAATACCAGTAGTTAAGTAAAGAGGTGTGGTCTCCCGGAAAATCACAGGCTCAACTAAAGGTCTACCATCAATGGCTTCAACAGCCAAGGGTGTCTTCCTTAACTGGGATGGGATAGTGTGTTTGGTGAGAAACTTTTGGTCGATAAAACTCTCAGCAGCGCCGGAGTCTATCAATGCCATAGTCTCTAAGGTTCCCTTCTCCCAAGTTAAAGAGACCGGTAATAGGAGTCTATGTTCTTTGTAGTTATGAGTAGAGGACAAAATCGAAACACCCAAGGTCTGTCCTCTAGAGAAACTTAGGTGCGAGCGTTTCCCGGACGGCTGGGACAGCTCAAACGTACATGACCTCTGGCCCCACAATACATACACAGTCCCTCTCTTCTCCTGTACTGTCTCTCCTCCTCTGAGAGACGAGTAAGGCCTAACTGCATAGGTTCTGAAACCTGTGGATTTTTGGTTTCAGAAATTTGAAATGATGGTGCTAGTCTAGAGGAAGATTTAGCGGTTCTATCTCGAGTATTCTGTCTCTCCCTTAGACGTTCGTCAATACGAGAGATAAAGGAAATTAAGTCCTCCAGGTTCTCGGGAAGCTCTCTTGTCACTACCTCATCAAGTATTACATCAGATAATCCATTTAAGAATACGTCTATATAGGCCTGTTCATTCCATTTTACCTCTGCCGCCAAAGACCTGAACTCTAGTGCATAATCCACAAGTGTTTGGTTGTCTTGTCTAAGGCGCAACAGTAATCTGGCTGCATTGGCCTTCCTGCCAGGAGGGTCAAAAGTTCTTTTAAAAGCAGCTACAAAGGAATTATAGTTATAGACTAATGGATTATCATTCTCCCACAACGGATTAGCCCATCTCAGAGCTTTCTCAATGAGTAAGGTAATAATAAATCCCACCTTTGCCCTATCAGTAGGGTATGAACGGGGCTGTAGCTCGAAATGAATACTGATCTGGTTCAAAAAGCCACGACACCTCTCAGGAGAACCAGCATAACGTACAGGTGGGGTAACTCGGGAAGAAGCACCTACAGTAGCTACCTCTAGCCCCGAACCCACAGAAGAAGCAGACGTATTACGCATCTCCTCAGGTGGATTAATAGGGCGAGACAGCAGCGCCTGTAGTGCTAGAGCCATCTGATCCATCCTATGATCCATGGCGTCAAGCCTAGGATCAGGAGAACCAAGCTGACAATTTGTACCTGCAGGATCCATGGCCCTGTCGTAATGTCAGGATCGGGTCAGGGATCCAACACGCAGAGTACAAAGAGTAGCAGATACGTATACCGGTCCTTAGAATGGCCGGACTTAACGTATAACTACAATAGAATGGTCAGAGACAAGCCGAGGTCGAGGGAACGAGAGGACAGGTAAGCGAGAGACAAGCCGGGTCAAGGATAACAGAAAGGCAGGAGAGTAAACAACAAAGCCGGGTCAGAACCAAAAGACAAGTGAATAACAAAGCACTGTGTGACTAGGCGGACTAGAACCACGACAGGGCAATGAGTGAATGAGAGAGCCACTGTTAAGTATCCTGGCTAGGGAGAGAAGACACGCCTCCGGCGAGTCCTGATTCGTCTCCCGAGATTTGAGTGACAGGACGTTCCGGGTTGGCGTCATGACGTCCACCTCCGGTCCTCCTGTTATAAAAGGAAGTGACTCCCTCGCGGCCGGCGTTAGCAAGACCGAGTGAACCGCGGGAGGCCGAGGAGACATGCCGTCCGGACGGATAAACTTCTAAGTCTCTACCTCTCTCAAAGGTAGAGACTTCAGGTACCCTGACACTGTTTCTTTAAATAATAAACGGTTTGTTTCATTTAGCATTGACAAGGTTCAGAATTCATTAGAGTCCGTTATTCTTGTTAACAGTTCAAATTATAAGAGATTATATACATTGGAATTATCAGTAGCAAGAATGGTGCAGCAAAACTTAAATAGTACTTGTTTTGTGGGATGCTGTAGCAGGCTTGCTGGACAACTTGATAGCTGACTTTAGTATGAAGAAATAAGATTATCTGTAGCAAGACAGGTACAGCTGAACTTGAATAATACTTGATTTGAGGAAAGCTGTAGCAGGCTTGCTGGAGAACTTGATAGCAGACTTTTAGTATGAAGAAATAAGATTATCTGTAGCAAGACAGGTACAGCTGAACTTGAATAATACTTGATTTGAGGAAAGCTGTAGCAGGCTTGCTGGAGAACTTGATAGCAGACTTTAGTATGAAGAAATAAGAGTATCTGTAGCAAGACAGGTACAGCTGAACTTGAATAATACTTGATTTGAGGAAAGCTGTAGCAGGCTTGCTGGAGAACTTGATAGCAGACTTTAGTATGAAGAAATAAGATTATCTGTAGCAAGACAGGTACAGCTGAACTTGAATAATACTTGATTTGAGGAAAGCTGTAGCAGGCTTGCTGGAGAACTTGATAGCAGACTTTAGTAAGTTGAAATAAAGCTTTAGCATTATTAGCTCTTAACTCAGAGACTGTAAGTTACTTAACTTCTAGAAGTAGAGGGATTGTGTCCCCAGCTCTCCTCCGAGGCGGTTGCTTCAGTTAATGGTTGCCGAGAGTGCTGGTATCTTTCTCTGATGAGGAGAGATGTTGGGGACTTGAATATTCCTCCTGTCTGGTCTAGTAGCGAGTGGTCGTCTCAGCGAGGTATGTGAGCCGGTGTGTTTGGCGCGGTACGTGTTTCAATAATCCAGCGCCTATCAGCTGGTGCGGTCGCATTAAGTAGCAGACCGCGTCAAAGGGGGTGTGGCTAAGCTCCGTCAAACCCGGAAGCATGAGGAGACATCGGGAGGCTTAAGGCATGACAACTACTGGGCACCAGCACCTGTTAAGAAGAAGCCAACATAACGTGTCTGCACATACATCGAACAGTTAAGGCTGCTTTTAGAGCCAAATGTAAGTTTAGTTGAGAACTAATATACTTCCTTCCATTTAACAACAAGCAGGTGCCACAGGGAAGGGTGAATGGGAAGCAATTTAAATGCATTGGAGATGTCTTGCTCAACCCCTCCCCATGTCCAAAAAGGCCTTGATAGCATCATCGATCTTGGAATATTGGAGAGTCTGATTTTAGACTAGGCGTAGAGAAAAAATTAGGAGCCGAGAAGTAGATAATTAAACGTTTTTATTATTACATTTTCCAGTAACTATGCCGAGCAAACTTGTTTTCCAGCATGAAAAAGGGGAAGACTTAAAAAGGGCTATTTATGAAACCATTAGCAAGCTCATTGTCCAAAAGCAGCTGAACTGATATGGGATCACAAATGGCTGACTTTTAATTGGGGTATTCAAATGTACCAGAGGGAAGGCACACAAAACCAATATGAAAACCAGAAGAGAAACATGTGCATAAGAAGTCAACAAGATGAGTGGACGGATTTTATGACAAATAAAGACTCTACTTTAATAGAGGATAAAAACGTCTACTTTAATAGAGGATAGTCATTGTTTGGGGAATATTTCGTTTGGACACATTGTTTTCGCATGTGCACTAAAGCACAAAGAACAAACATGCAGGAGTCTGCAAGCACTGAACCCACAGCCTCCCGCATTATCATTATTACAAACCTGTGACTTCCTTAAAAAGACAATTGGCCTCCCTAATTTGTCTTTGAGATCTTTCTGGGCAGGTCTGTTGGACAATTCTTTATGGGACTGGGTGGCAGAAGGGGGGGGGGGGGGTAGAATTAATTTGGCACAAGTTAGTGGAGTGAGCAGATGAAGCACAAATTGAACACGCAGGGGCCTTAAGCCTGGCAGAATCTGAGCGGCTCATCTGACGGCTACAACAGGAAGGCGGGCAGTGACCGCGAGAAGCGGTCACGTGTCCCGCCTGACTCTAAGAGCGTGCCGCGGGTCTCAGGCGCGCTCTTAAAGGGACAGTGGGAGCCTAAATTGTCAAAGGCCTCCCATTGGTCCCTGTCATGCCACACTCCCCATACACTTACCTTTTGGGGGCGTGGATGTGACAGGGACCAATCAAAATAGATGTTAAAATATATATACTCACCTCTTTCCCTTAGTTCCTTGCCCTATCGTGGTTTCTGTTTCAGTTCCCTTTAGCGCTTGTTGTATTCAGTTGTGTTCCTTCGCACTTGACCTTGGCTTTGTTTTCTGACTACGTTATCTCTTTATCCTTATCTGCTCTGTTTGCCGGCTTGCTGTTTACTGTGTACCAGACCCCAGCTAGTCCTAGTTTACGCTGTCTCTTTGTGCCATTGACCTCGGATCGCTCCTGACTCTGTACTTCTCCTATATACGTCGAGTCCAGACACTCTAAGGTCCAGTAGACATATCTCCCCTCTGTGTTGTCTTCTGTTTAGTTGAATCCTGCGTGTTGGGGTATATTTTCGTTACATGTATCAAGTTGACTCCAGTTTGTGCGTACATTAAATGGAGCCAATGCCGCTGCTGCTTTTGCTGAAAACTATTTATTTTTAAAAAGCGAAACCACCATACTTGCGTCCAAGGTCTTCCAGCTCCCTTCGATGAAGATGACTTCAACATATCACATCCCTAAAAAGCCCAAGAGCCAAAACAAAGTCTGGGATCGATAACTTCTTATTTAGTCTGTGGTCCCTAGCTCTGATTACAATTGAGAGATCCCCAAACGAATATGTCTTATTTTCTATAACATGGGCAGGGTTAACTATATTAGTAGGTCTATTAACCTGTGCTTGAGAAAGGTTAGTATTACTGAGGGTAATTGTTTTGGGTTGAGCAACAGGCAGAAGGATGTCTGAGTCAGCAGCTGGGTTATTAAGATTAGCTGCTTCAAAAGTTTCAAGCCTGCAGTTGACATTGTCAATAGAGACTGCTGCTGAAGAGATCATACCCCACAACTCTAAGAGGCTATGCTGTATGAAACTCTCATCAGTAGGGCCAGGTCTATCTGTGTCGTTACTTGACTTAAGCAAATGGAATAGTTCAGCCTTCAGAGCAGTAGCCGGGAAAAGGACATTCCTACGTTTTAATTCTGCAGTGATCTTTGTTATGGTCCAAGACCTGTAACTGGAGGGCTAGGAGCTTCATTTAATCTGGCTGGAGAACCTGATCTAGCTCGCGTGCTAGGCAAGGATAGTTTATACACTTTCCCCAAAACGTGAGACATGCTATAACGATTTTAGGTAATATTTTTGTTGGTCTTTTTTGACATAAGAATGTTTTGGGCAGATTGCCCTTAAGGATTATGGTAATACTGCTTCATGCCTTTCTTTCCCTTCCACAAATAGACTGTGCAATGTAATTTTCCAACACTTAAGATGGCAGTTTTTACTTCCTACGAACTCATACATCTGATGTGCATTTCATTAATACCGCGCCAGATACACTGGAAAGCCGGTGAACAGGAAGTGACGAATGGGAAATCATGTCCATCCCAGAAGTGAAGTAATATATCTAGGTGGACGGAATTGGAAGCAATGAGAGCTGTATTTAAACCGTGAACTTCTCAGTTTGTATTCATCAGCACTGAGGAAGATCGTTGGATCAAAACAGATTTGTTGTGTTTGGACTTTTATACAGAGCAGTGATAACCTTCTGGTTCAGCAAGATATTTATTTATACATATATTTTTTAATTGTGTTTATACTGAATAAAAAAATTGTTTTACAAGAATCCTGTGGTTTTCTGGTGAAATGGGATCCTTAGCCTAAATAGGCACCCTGGAGCTTTAAATACAGAGCCTGTCGCAGCTCCTTCACTTGTGAGTTGAACAACACTATTTCCTGTCTATATTGAATCTACAGAAAACACTATGTTCTGTCTCCTTTTTGTATTTTGCAGGTTTGTATAGGATATTTCAATTTGAAACCTGCTATAAGTATTATTTGCATGTATGCACAATGAGGTGTATTGGTTGTTTGTTTATCTATAACGAAACAGTGTAAGAAACCAAGTGACCCAAGCGTAGTGTGTATAGTGAATAAATGTGAACTGCAGGCTCTAACTAGTGCCCAGTGGCGAAATTGTATTATTACTAATGAGATGACAGGTGAGGCCCTGCTAGTTGTTAAGTGGCGAGAGTGGCTCTGCGTAATGATAGAATCTTTATGAAATGTTCATAAAGGCTATGTTGGAATTACATTGAAGCAACTACACTGTCAAAAGTTATCATAAGACACCGTAGGAACTACTTTGTCTTAAGGTAAATCCTGCACTTGACAAAACTTGACAAAAGGTGGAGCTACTGCTATCGTGTTTTGTCACTTCCTACAGCCATCACTAGTGACAAATAAGGCATAAAGTATTACCTTGCTCATCGCAAGATAATATCTATGGAGGCAACCAAGGTCTTGCAGAATCTTCCTTAAATGGACACTGTAGGCACTGTTATACCTTCATATTAATAAAGTTGTACTTGTGCCTGCAGTCCTGTTCCCCTCAACCCCCACACCCCCTCACCCCCAAAAGCCTTCTAGTTAACTTAATTAAAGGGCTTAGAAACACATCTTCAAGGCATGGCTTGGAGGCGAGCCTTGATGCTGCTCTTCTAAGCCCTCTGTGTATGAGAACCAGGAATCTTACTTCCCGTCTCTCATATCGTAACATAACATGACGTCAGGTGCGCATGCACAGTACCGTCATAGTCAGCTATAGAGAATAATTTTATTCAATGATTCTCTATGGCAGTTTCTTTGGTGCATCGTGGCTAGCACCACACATGCGCCTAAGGTGTAGTTCATACAGGTCTGAAGTGACAAAGTGAGTAATCACTGCTCTAGAGCATACACACATACATTCACACACAAACTGACATATAATGATGTGATTATGTAGAGGAACCCCAACGGGCACCGGGAAAGAAACAGACCTCCAAATCTCCAGCATCACAATCCTATTTTTGAATTAGAAACTACACAGTTATACTACTCTACAGATATATGTCTGATACTAGGTGATCTTTACCCATAAAAATACATATTACATTAATATCTGATGATTGATTTCACATAAACTACGTACAATACCTATATAAAATACCTGAACTCTTGCGTAGAAAAAACATTTGTTTTATAAATAACAAAAGTGCACTTGGAGACCATTCTAAAGTCCATAGCAGTTTTGGAAGAGGTTCGTCATGGTGGGTATTTTATTCTATCTAGCAACAGTAACACGAAACATTATGAATATAGTAAAGGTCACCATCTGGCTGTGTAAATAATACCTGCCAAAAAACGAAAGTTAGCACAATAGCAAAATTAGTCTAATTCATAACCAGCGGTTGGCTAGGATCTCTTGGTGTGATACATACTAATTAAGCAAACTAATTAGCATTCTGCTGATCCCCATTGGTGGTTATTACAAAAAAAAAAAAAAACATGTAAAGTGCTTTATCATGACACATGTATTTTTATAATGCAGAAAAACAGTTTAATTAGAGGGGCAGGAAGTGCACTCAAGCATGCAACACAACAGAATGTATTTAATTAAAGTAACATTTAGTTCTAGTGGAAGAATGCATTGCCAAAGACCTGAGAACATTTTAATCGAAAAGCAAGATTCCCTTAGATTTCAAATCAGTAGATGTTTTTTTTTTCCTTTTTTTTTATATAACTGTTTAATCAGCATAAACAAAACAAAAATATTTAATGTTGCAAACATTGCATAAAAACTAAATACACAAGCTTAAAAAATTAATCTAACGCCGACAAAAAAATGTTGTGGTTATTCATTGACTCTAAAGGGAAAGGAGACAATTTGGAGAAAGTCAATTGGGAAGATGTAAACCTTAGTGAAAGTGTGGATTTATTTCTTTGTATGTTTTAATTTACATTACAGAAAACAGAAATCTTCTAAGAACCCAATAAGATACGGTCAATTTACAAAAAAAAGATATTACTTAATTAGCAATTAAATATAACAAGCAAATTATGCTGATTGCAAAAAAATTGGATTTAGGTGTGTGTAAGAAATAGGCATTGATAAATAATTTGGAAAGAAGATAAAATGCACAATAAGCAGCAGATAGAAAGTGAAAATACAATTAGAAACATAGAAACATAGAATGTGATGGCAGATAAGAACCATTCGGCCCATCTAGTCTGCTCAATTTTCTAAATACTTTCATTAGTCCCTGGCCTTATCTTATAGTTAGGATAGCCTTATTCCTATCCCACGCATGCTTAAACTCCTTTACCGTGTTAACCTCTACCACTTCAGCTGGAAGGCTATTCCATGCATCCACTACCCTCTCAGTAAAGTAATACTTCCTGATATTATCTTTAAACCTTTGCCCCTCTAATTTAAGACTATGTCCTCTTGTTGTGGTAGTTCTCCTTCTTTTAAATATGGTTTCCTCCTTTACTGTGCTGATTCCCTTTATGTATTTAAATGTTTCTATCATATGTTAAGATCCTTTAACCTTTCCTTGTAAGTTGTATCCTGCAATCCATGAACCAGTTTAGTAGCCCTTCTTTGAACTCTCTCTAAGCTATCAATATCCTTCAGAAGATGGTCTCCAGTACTGCGTACAATACTCCAAGTGAGGTCTCACCAGTGTTCTGTACAATGGCATTAGCACTTCCCTCTTTCTACTGCTAATACCTCTCCCTATACAACCAAGCATTCTGCTAGCATTTCCTGCTGCTCTATTACATTGTCTACAAACGAAAACAGACAAATTTAAGTTACAATGGCGCTAATAAACAGACCAAAGAAATATTCGAATAAAGCTGCACCTCACACAGTGCATAAACCCAAAATGACCGTACAATATAAAAAACAAATAAGGTGTGATGTGTCTTTAGGACGTGTACATTTATTTTTGCACTTCAAGATATATGCACTTTAGCAAATAACATTTATACAAAGATTTTATATATTTTACTAAGTACACATCTTAAGACACAGCACACCTTATTTTTTTATTTATTTTTTTACTATTACATTGTCTGCCTACCTTTAAGTCATCAGAAATAATTACCCTTAAATCCCTTTCCTCAGATGTTGAGGTTAGAAGTCTATCAAATATTCTGTACTCTGCCCTTGGGTTTTTACATCCACGATGCATTATCTTGCACTTATCCACATTAAATGTCAGTTGCCACAACTCTGACCATTTTTCTAGTTTACCTAAATCATTTTGCCATTTGGCTTATCCCTCCTGGAACATCAACCCTGTTACATATCTTAGTATCATCAGCAAAAAGACATACCTTACCATCAAATCCTTCTGCAATATCACTAATAAAAATATTAAAGAGAATGGGTCCAAGTACAGATCCCTGAGGTACCCCACTGGTGACAAGCCCAAGCTTCGAATATACTCCATTGACAACAACCCTCTGTTGCCTGTCACTCAGCCACTGCCTTACCCATTCAACAATATTGGAATCCAAACTTAAAGATTGCAGTTTATTGATAAGCCTTCTATGTGCAATAGTATCAAAAGCCTTACTGAAATCTAGGTAAGCAATGTCTACTGCACCACCCTGATCTATAATTTTAGTTACCCAATCAAAAAAATCAATAAGATTAGTTTGGCATGATCTCCCGGAAGTAAACCCATGTTGTCTCTGATCTTGAAATCCATGTGATTTTAGATGTTCAATAATTAATAAGGTGTATTTGTGTATATAATAACTGACTATGCTGGTGCTCATATTTATGGGATCTTTGCCATGTCTTCAGGAAAGAATGAGATAATGGACTGAAGAGCAAGTAGCCAGCATCTGTTCTTTAGATGTCTTTTTTTGTGCTTGTACAGATCACTTACCACTAGACTTGGACATTTGTTTCATACTGAACTACAATTCAGCTGAATTTGGGCCAATTGGATGCTCAACATAATTCCCAGATTCTGAGCAGAAATATACCCGAATTACGAGGCAAGCTGATAAGTGCAATGCCGAATGTGTTCAAGGAGAGAGGGTAATATTTTGAATCCTGCCAAAATCAGAGATTATTGATGGGGAAAAAAAAGATGATTGACGGCCAGTGAGAAGTGAGAGAATGGGGAAAACAGGAGAAGTAGTAAATATTTTTCATATTTATGTATTAACAAAACAAAAAAAATAAGAGTGCAGTCACTGGACTTCTTTTAAAATTGGTTGCAGTGCTGTCTTCATTTATCATCCATGGAAGTAATAAACACAGTAGTTGAGGTCTCCGTCCAACATCTGGACATTTATCAAGACTATTTTTTTTAGTTTTTTTTGTATATGGCAGTAGTTGCACCATGGCCATAAATATACTGAGATGTTGAGTGCAGAGTCCTTCTCTCTTGTATATCTGAATGTATATATATATAAATATAGATGTGTTTTATTGTTCCCCTCTTTTACCCTCAATGGGTTCCTTCTCACTTGATCTGTGACCCAAATGATATTAAAATGCTCCTATTAGTCTACTGCAAAATATATTAGTAATATATTATGCATATATTTTACAGCACACTGGGTGGCCCATTTTCTCCCTTTTCTGTTTTGCTTGTCTGATTTTGTTCCCGAATCGACATTTGGCCGAGTCAAACCAACATCCATCCGAATTTTGGTTGTCTAAAAAATGATTTGTCAGAAACAAAATTTCTCACCGTGCCGTAGTCTACTCATCTTAAAAGGTGCTCCTCTTTGTGTATACCATAGACATACACACAACTCAAACAATGTTTTATCCAGTGGAGACAGCGAGGAATTAGTTGGGTGCAAGGGACCAAAAGTGATAAAAGTGATATCCCACAAGTGATGCAAAATGAATGCTACTTAATGATCTCCAACGTAAAAGTTCTAGCATTAATCAAATGCAGTCCCGGAGACCACCTTCCCACTTAGTGCTGGCTTTCAGATGTTGTAACAAATTAGTCTTAGCTGGTGAATGGAGATGTGGAGAAGGCAGGCCTTCTGTGTCAGTATATCTTATTAAAAATTCCTCTGTCTGTAAACCTACCTACGCCCTTTCTTCTTGATTTGTACAGTGCTTTGAATAAATAACTGTAAAAAAAATAAATAATGGTAAATAACAAAGAGTATGCTTAATTCACAAGTCATAACTATATAACCTGAAACATGATGTCCTGCAAATATTACACTCTGGCACCAATTTCATATTTTTGGATAAACTATTCTCATGATTTAATATTTTTTTATATAACTTCTGAAAGCTATTTTTTCAAAATGCTAACATATAAAAAAAATTATAAAAAAATATATGAAAAAAATAAAAAGAACGTTTATCCAGAAATATTAATTTATTTGAAAAAATTATTTGAGAAATTATTATTTGATGCAATGTCTAAATTTGATAATTTTTCTAAACCAGATATTTTAATCGATATTTTTGTAGTTCAGTTTTCAAGTCCCCGCAATATGATGCATAGTGAATAAGCCCCTGTATTTTTTATGTATATCTGCTCTTTTCATGGGATGTATATGTATTTGTGTATTTGTATATTTGTTATTTTGGTTGTAATCTTCTGGGAAGACACTAGAGGGTGCAAGCAGACTAGTCAGCACCTGTGTACATGCTAATAGCTACAGCAAGCCAATTCATGATCTCATAGCTTTTGGCATTATTTTCTGTTTCCTGATGGTTATTTGGTATTTCTGTTTCCTTAACCTTGTCCCTTGACACCTTGCTCTAAATATCGTGCATTAAGCTGAATTTTATGGCAAGACAGGAGGCTTCATATTTGCTTTACTTTCTTTACTCAAACCTCGCAGCAGCAAAGAAATGGTTAACATAATAGGTAAAAATCAATCAATTACAGTACAGATTTCTATAACAAAGGGTAATTAAGCTCCTCCCACTTCTTTGCTGCTTGCCTCCCAGGTGAGTTAATTCTAATTATACTGCCTGTTATTTGTATATTATACTTAATTTATTTGCATATATTTTTCTTATATTATCTATACTTGCATAGAGGTTTTTCTCTTAATGATACTTCTTGTCCCGCCTTTCATTTTATACTTGGTTTTATACCTAGCCTTTTACTTTAAGGGTTCTCTCAGGGATTTTATTTCCCCTAGGCTCGTTTTTTTTCCCTCATCTTTTGGGAACGAACAGCCCAGATTGCCTGTCAGCAGTGCTTTCTGGGCTTCTCAGCTGACGGATCGTGTGCAGCGCGACCCGCCACTCCGTTTTTGTCCCCGTTGTTGCCGCCCATTCACCTTACCTTCTGAGCTGTCAGCAGCCATTTTAAACTGCTCTCTATTCCGCACGGCTTTTTCCCAACGTTTTTCCTCTACGAGTTTTTCAATTTCTGGCTGGACAAGCTGCTTTTTACAAGATCAGTCATCCTATAATAAAGGTTTTTTTTGTCAGTATCAATAACCTTTATGGTTGTGTCTATTGACACAAATACTTATTATTTTCTTTATTTTCAGATACTGGCTCTCCCTTTCATAATTTATATATTTTTTCTAAAACAGTCACCAGACCAATTTTATTTTGTCTGCCTTATTTTAAGATTGCATCTTATATAGTGGGTGACCACCACTGTTTGCATACCATTACTTTGTCAGTGGGTGACCCCCATTTTTTTTACTGCTGACTGCTTTTTATATTAAACTGATTACTTCAGTTTGTCTGTTTGTTATATATTTTGTGGTAACCCCACTTTGCTTGTATATTGTGGCTAACTCCACTTGAAAAAAAGTATTGTACCTCTGGGTATATCCCATGTACCGTCAGTTTGGATGAATCCCAACTGATTCTGGCTGAACCCCAAATCCACCTCTGATTTTTTTGGTGACCCCAATTAGGTTGTGTATATAGTTTAAAAAAAAAAACACACAAATGTACTGTTTATTATGGCTGAACAACCAGACCCTTTCTGTTTCAGCTGAGCTTAAGGCCTGGCTTTTTTCTGCTATCGCAAACACAATTCCCAAGGCCCTGGCTGCCCTACAGGAGCAACCTACCCTCAAGCCTAAACCCTTTTACAACACATTTTGGACTCTGATGAATCTCAGGATCCTTTAGACCCCCGGTAAACACCCCTGGAAGGACAATAGTGTGTCGGACGAAAAAGGCAAGGCACCGGCAAAAATCCCTAGATTGAGTAAGATGACCTTACCATGACTCCATGATTTCAACCTTGCTGGACTCCCAGGGCCACCCATTTTTCGACCCAAGGTTGATCAAGTACCCACGCTCTGCTGAATGGACACTACCAGAGCAAATTGACCTTTTCTGTAGATTATAGTTTGGCAAACCTAGTGATAAAGAGGTCAGGAATAAACTCTGAGTCGAATGCCCGCGACCAATTATCCTTGATAAAGTCGCTCTTACACCAGAGTTTGACCCTATCCTGGTCACATTTCTCACCAAATCTGGCAAAGACTCTCGCAAGGGCATAGAGCACGGCTTAAAAGCCATTACAAACAAACTGCTCAACTTATTCAAATTTTTATTCTAGCGGAAGAAGCCCTTTCTAATAATTATTTTGATGGTGTGTTAGTGGGCTCACAGAGCACTCTGCCTTCTAGGCAATGCCAATATGGCCTTATCTACAGAACGGTATAAAGCTGTTCTATATAAGATAGATGCTAAACTGGCAGAATTAGGTTCAAGAGAACTGGGTCCAGAGACTAATGGCCTTTTATTTGGTGAAAAGTTTATTAGGGAAGTGAAAAAACATGGTTCCATTTTTAATTCACTCAATGAGGCCAAATCTTCCCTCCGTAGAGTTTTCCGTTCACAGTGTTTTTATGAGAGAGCCAGTCGCCATAGAGGCCGAACAACCAGCAAACAAGCCTTTACTGGCTTCAGGCCTCGCCCAGCTGAACAGTGGAGCTCAGGTCAATACAGACCTTATGACAGACAACTTTTCCCTGGCAGAGTTCCCATCAGAGGGCGCGGATCTGCTTCTCTCTGCGGACGCACTGCTTCAGGTAATTCACCTTCCCTATTTTCATGTACCGATTGCAGGCCGTCTAATCAATTTTTTCTCTCAATGGTCTCTACTTACTATAGATCCCTGGATCTTTCAAAAGATATCAGGTTTCCACATAGATTTTATGTCTGACCAATATAAAGAAAGACCACCGTATCCTCTACGAATGAGTCAAGTCAAAGAGGCGACTCTACATTCCGAACTCTGCAAACTCAGAGTCGAAAGAGCCATCGAACCCTCCACGGGCACTCCAACTTTTATCAGTCATGTATTCTTGGTCAAGAAAAATACCGGAGATTTTCGGCCAGTTATCAATTTACGAGATTTAAACCCATCTGTCGTTTATCAACACTTCAAGGGCAACTGTTACGTTGCCCCAGGCTAGCTGAGGGCTGGACCGTAGAAAGGATGCTCCTAGCACTCACCAAGGACCATCAGCACCGCACTGGACACCATAAGCACCGCAGACCCCACGAGCTGTCGCTGCTTGATTGGGGTCTCGCCGTCTCCTACCCAGCCTGGACCTACGACAAGGATCCAGGTTCCAGTGGGTGAACCTCTCTTCCTCCCAGAGAGCGAAGCAGGATCAGGAACAAGCTCTTACAAGATCTAAGTAAAGCTAAGGGAGTATGAAGAGCATAGCAATCCCTGTAGTGATTATAGCTGTCCCCTCCAAACATGAGTCAAGGCTGCGAGTTGAGGGTCAAGTAGAACAGGTTTAATGAGCACAAAGGCATTTCTTATATACAGGTTTCCCCACAAGGTTACCACCCACGTGGACCTTGTGGAGCACAGGACACAAAGTTACAACAGCCAATCAACACAGTATTGTACAGTTAGACACTCCCAGCTAATGTGCACAAACCCTACCCTCTGCCTATGATACAATTACCAAACACAATGGACTAACTCAATTACCACAGACAAAAAATATCCAGTTTTACCCAAAGTCCAGAAACACCCCAAAAAAGCAACATATCCCCACAAATTATACATCCCTGGATAGCCCTGATCTGGGTGAACAGCATATCCAAAAATCACCCAGATCAGAGCAGGGGTTCAAAAGTTTTATGGAAGTCACATTTGACCGAACACAAGAATGGCTTTCATGCCCAAAATAGTTCCACAGATTTAGGCTGTGCGGCCGGTCTATCTTCTTCTCTATCCTGGAGATAATTGGCTTAAGTGGCTGTGGTAAACCCATTATCTCCATGTACAGGAAATATCTCCAAGTCCAAAAACTGTTACAAAAACCACATAAAAATACATAACTCATAAAATACAATGTTTAACCTATATGTCCAACATTGTAAGGATTACATTATGCCAAAATTCTATTAATCGCATTTTTATAAGTGGATATGTGACATTACCCCCACCTGAAGAAAGCCCATCGGGCAGGCAGGACCAGGCTTGAGAGGAAACTTGGCGTGAAAATAGCGAATCTTGCGGCCAGCATGTATTTCAGATGCCGGAACCCAAGAATGATCGGCTGGTCCATAACCTTTCCAATCCACCAAGTACTGTAAAGTCCCCCGAGAAAACCTGGAATCAATTATGGAGGAGACCTCATAGTCTTCCTGTCCAGAAACAACTAAGGGAGGAGGAGGGACACTTGAGACAGTATATTTATTGCACACAAGAGGTTTGAGCAAGGACACATGAAAGGTATTAGGAATTTCAAGGAGGCCGGAAGGGCCAGAGAGTACGCAACAGGATTGATCCTACTAAGGACACGAAACGATCCAAGGAACCTAGGAGCAAATTTCATGCACGGGACTTTGAGTCTGATGTTATGAGAAGATAACCAAACTTTCTCACCCACTTGGTAAACAGGGTTGGCACCTCGACGTGTATTAGCATGATGCTTGAAACGGTCAGCAGCAGTACTCAGAGCAGATTGAACTTTAACCCAGGTATCATGGATGGAAGCCAGGCGGTCATCCAAAGCAGGAATAGCTGTATCAGAAAAAAACAGCCAGTAGGACATTATTAACAAAAAATGGACTATGCCCAGAGGAGTCATGGTCAGCATTGTCCCTAGCAAACTCTGCCCATTGTAGTAATTCGGACCAATTGTCTTGAGTGCTATTAACGAAACAACGCAAATATAATTCCAAGGACTGGTTAGCCCTATCAGCTGTACCATTGGTCTGGGGGTGGTAAGATGATGAAAAAGACAATTCAATCCCTAATTGTTTATTGAAGGCCCTCAAAAACCGAGACACAAACTGAGAACCTCTGTCAGATACTATATTGTGAGGAATGCCATGCAGATGGACAATTTCTCATATAAAGATTAGTACCAGGTCTTGAGATGACGGTAATTTCTTGAGAGGAATAAAATGAGCCATTTTAGAAAAACGGTCCACAACCATGAGAATGGTGATATAACCGTTAGAACTAGGAAGTTCAACAATGAAGTCCATGGACAAGTGGGACCATGGGACCTCAGGAATAGGAAGCGGTTGTAACAAGCCACAAGGAAGTTTATACTTTGAAAACCGCACAAAGAGAACAAGCCTGCACATATTCCTTAACATCCTTCCTGAGGGAATTCCACCAGAATGACCTCATGATAGCAGAAGTGGCTTTATTAATACCTGGGTGACCAGCAGACACATTGTCATGAAACATGTTCATGATATTAACCCTCCCCCCAAAGGAACGAACAGTTTGTCCTGAGGTTTACCGCAGGGCGTCTGAGACTGAGCCTCCATGATGGAGCCAAGCATTGGAGAGGACAATGAAAGTACATTGGACGCAATGATACATTTCGGGGGAATGATATGGGACAATTAAAGCGAGAAAGAAATAGAGTACGAAAGGCTTACTGGTGTCAGGATGTATCAATATGTCGGTGGAGGCAAACCGCTGTTTGAGAGTTTCAATGGCTTCAATAGCCTCCTTAGACCATATCGTACTACTAGCCCCCTTGCGTGTCATAATGGTGATGGGGCTATTACTGAAGAAAATCCCTTTATAAATCTTCTGTAATAATTGGCAAAACCAATGAACCTTTGAATGGCTTTTAACCCAGTGGGTAAAGGCCACTGTAAAACAGACTCTAGTTTTTTAGGATCCATCTGAAACCATGAGGCAGAAATATTATATCCTAAAAACTGTACTTCAGATTGGTCAAAGATACATTTTTCCAATTTACAATAAAGTTTTTTTTTAACAAGGTTTGCAGAACTTGTTTAACGTGATCATGGTGAGACTGGAGGTCAGGAGAATAAATAAGGATATCATCCAGATAGACCAAGACAAACGAGTAAATGTAATCCCTGAGTACATTGTTAATGAAATCTTGGAAAACCGCTGGAGCATTGCACAACCCGAATGGCATCACTAGATTTCATAGTGTCCACTTCTGGTATTAAATGCAGTCTTTCACCTGTGGTTTTCCTTGATTCTCACTAAATTGTAAGCGCTTCTAAGGTCAAGCTTAGTAAAAACTTTAGCGCCCTGGAGTCTGTCAAATAATTCAACAATAAGAGGAATGGGGTAGGCGTTCTTAATGGTGATTTTGTTCAATGCCCTGTAATTGATACATGGGCGCAACTCACCATCCTTTTTAGATACAAAAAGAATCCTGCACCAGCAGGCGAGGATGATTTTCGTATATGGCCTTTATTCAATGAATCCTTAATATATTCCTCCATTACACTGCTCTCCTGAGGAGATAGAGCAGGCATAGGCAACCTTCGGCACTGCAGATGTTTTGGACTACACCTTCCATGATGCTTTGCCAGCATTATTGGTGTAAGAGCATTATGGGGGATGTAGTCCACAACATCTGGGGTGCCGAAGGTTGCCTACCCCTGAGATAGAGCATAGTAAGTTAATGGAACAGTCATATGGTCTATGAGGAGGTAGAGTATTAGACTAAGTCTTGCTGAATACTTCTTTAATGTCATGGTATTGTATAGGAATCTCAGGATTTTGAGGTGTACTAGTGGGTAATTCGATAGTGCCCACTCTTTTGGTAACATGCAATATACACCTTTCATTACACTCCTTACCCCATTGTAATATTTCCCCATTAGCCCAGTCAATGTGAGGGTTATGCTTGCTAAGCCATGGAAATCCTAATATGATAGGACAAGAAGGAGATGCAATCATCTGAAATATAATCTCTTCCTTATGTAAGGCATCAATGGAAATATTAATGGCTAAGGTTTCATGCGTTATGAATTGTTGTGAGAGTGGTCTCCCATCAATAGCTTCAACGGCTAGAGGTGATAGTCTCTCCTTGATAGGTATAGTATTATCCTTGACAAATTTGACGTCAATGAAATTTTCAGCAGCCCCTGAGTCCATCAGAGCTTTGCATGAAAAGTGCTTTTTGTCAAGAATAATCTAAATATCAATGAGAAGTCTATATTTATTATTTTCAGAGGACGTCTCCATTATACCTAAGACCTGTTTCCTTAAGGTAGTTTCTTCGGACAAATGGGACAATTGTCTCTCATATGTCCATTACTACCGCAGTATAAACATAAACCTCTGTTTCTCCTATATTTTCTCCTGACAGTCTAGTGACCCCCAACTGCATGGGTTCCGGTTAAGACTGTATAGGAAGGTCAGGATCAACAGGTTCGAAGAGATGGGGTGTTAAAGGCATAGTCATACGTCTTGTCTTATTTCTAGTATTCTCTATGGTTCTTAGTCTATTATCAATTTCAATAACAAATGTGATGAACTCATTAAGTTTCTTGGGTAGATCTTTGGCAGCAATCTCATCTAGCATAGTTTTAGATAATCCCTTTTTAAATGCAGAGATTAGCCCACTGTTCGTCCAGTCTACCTCGGAAGCCAGGGTACGAAATTCTATGGCATACTCCGAGATAGAACGGTTCCCTTGTCTGATGTGCATCAGAGCAGTGGAGGCATCGTCCTCCCTGCCTAATGGTTCAAACGTAAGTTTAAATTCCGTAAGAAACTCCTGGTAATTGTGTGCCACACTCCCATAATGGATTGGCCCAAGCTAAAGCTTTACCTTTTAACTGATTCATCAGGTAACCAATTTTAGTTCTGTCTGTGGGAAAAGATCCCAGTGAGGCCTCAAAATGATACTCCATTTGGTTAAGGAATCCCCTGCATTCTTGAATTTTACCATCAAAATGCAGTGGAGGAGATAGGGAGTAAGTAGGTGCCTTCTGCACATAAGGTGGAGGTACATAAGGTGAAGGAGAGGCCTCAGGTTGCAGATGCGCTGTTCGAGTAAGAAGCGTACTGAAGGCCTGGGCAAATTGATCCATGCGGTGATCATTTTCCTCCAGTTTCATTTCACAAGCAGCTGTGTGCTTACACAATTCTACAGAATCTATGGCCATGTCGTAATGTCAGGATTACAGTATGATCCAGCACGTAGAATTGTGTAACACAGAGGACTGATAGGTAATGTATACTGGACCTTAGAATGGCCGGACTAACGTACCAAATAGTCAGGAATAGCCGAGGTCAAGGAACGCAGAAAGAGACACAGCGATAAGGAAGAGCCAGGGGTCAGGGATGCCAGAAAACAGGGAAGTCAAAATTAATGCCAAAGTCAAAATACCAGAATAACCAGAATCAATAATGCTCTCTCGGACAACCACAAGGGAAACCACGACAGGGCACTGAGCAGGATGAGAACTGGGCCTAAATACCCCTCCTCTGGATCTGATAGGCTGTAATCGGCCTTTGACCCCAAAGGCAGTTAACAGGTTTCCATTTGCATAATTGCTGCTCAGCACAAACCCTCCTGTGGATTAGATTGCTGCTCAGCCCAACTTTTTCTGTCAGGACTGTAATGTTGTTCGGCACTTTTCCTGTCTGAACAGTAAATTCCATTAATCACATTTTTATAAGCGGATGAATACGTGACGAACATTTCCCCAGATAGCTTGGATCTGAGCGCTCAATATGTCCAATGTTAAAAGAGCCCTTTAGTACAAGGAAGGTTGATGTCAGAAAATAGCAAAGGCTGATGGGAGATTGAGGAGGGACAAAGCAGCCAGTTTAAACTAGTCTGGAAGTGTCCCTGGGACAACACCCTGCTGAAGAAACAATAGGACAGGAAAACGGGGGAGGTAAAGAGGCACATTTTCCCATGGATTTAAAGGAGCAGAAAAAATGTTTTGAAATCCACTATACTTTTTTATTACCAGGGGCCATAGTCACAGGGCAAGAGGCTGGCAAGCAAGCCTCTCCAAAAGTCAGTGGCAAAGTGTAGCTCCTCACATACACCTTCTACGCGACCTACCATGCGAGGGAGACTCATGATTCCAATTGCCGACTCTCATCGAAGTTACCTTCAATTCCTCTGGCATCACGAACTTTGGCAATTCACTTGCCTCCCATTCGGGCTCTCATCTGCACCATGCTGTTTCACAAAACTCATGAAACCGGTTATGGCCCTCCTACGATCTCAGGGTATCAGGTCCATCATCTATCTGTAAGACATCCTCATTATGGCTCAGGACCCCAGACTCTATCTTCACACGGAAATGACCACCGCACTCCTGCAGAATCTAGGATTTGTAATAAACTTCGAGAAGTCTTCTCTTCTTCCATCACAGAATATAAATTTTGTGGGTCTTCTGATAGACTCTATTCAGTCTGTTCTCCAATTCCCACTCTCCAAAATAAAAACAATAAAGAAGGACATTCAGAGACTCCTAGGTTCTCCTCGCATCCATATGAGAGGGGATATGATAACATTATACAAATATATTCGAGGCCAATACAAACCATTGTGTGGAAATCTATTCACAAACCGGTCTTTACATAGGACACGAGGTCATGCGTTTAGACTAGAAGAAAGAAGATTTCGTCTAAGGCAAAGGAAAGGTTTTTTTTACTGTAAGAACAATCAGTATGTGGAATTCTCTGCCTGAAGAAGTGGTTTTATCAGAGTCCATACAGATGTTCAAACAGCTACTAGATGCATACTTGCAAAAACAGAATATTCAAGGATATAATCTTTCAATGTAGGGTAAAAACTGCTTGATCCAAGGATAAATCTGACTGCCATTCTGGGGTCAAGAAGGAATTTTTTTCCTAGCTTGTTGCAAATTTGGAAGTGCTTCAAACTGGGTTTTTTTTGCCTTCTTTTGGATCAACAGCAAAAAACATATGTGAGGAAGGCTGAACTTGATGGACGCAAGTCTCTTTTCAGCTATGTAACTATGTAACTATGTAACTATGTAACCTCCGCAACTTGGCAAAAGTCATAGGTCTACTGTCAGCCTCAATATAAGCCATCTTCTGAGGTCCACTACACTACAGGGCGATGCAATGCCTCAAAACGTTCTACCTCCGCAGGTCCACATCATACAATCAACTGATTTCCCTGACTGAAAACATCAGATTGGAACTGGATTGGTGGCTCCACAACATGGAGGCTTGGAATGGGAAAGCCTTATTTGTTTCGCAACCGGACTTCATCCTGAAATTGGATGCCAGTCTCGCAGGTTGGGGAGCGACATGCTCCAACATATCCACCGGAGGATTTTGGACTTCATCAGAGCAGAATCTTCACATAAATTGGCTTGAATTGATGGCAGGCTCCTTCGCTGTACGCAGTTTTGCAAAGGATGCCTACTGCTCCCTGATTCTACGGATGGACAATAAATCGATTAGGAGGTACCCGCTCCAAACTCCTTTTGCATTTGACAAAAAAACTCTACCAATTTTTTTTGACCAGGAATATTTCCCTTCGTGCAGAATATCTCCCAGGCCCGAACAACCTAGTGACAGACTGGTTCTCCCGCCACTGGAGGGATGCCAGTGATTGGCAGTTAGACCCAGAAGTATTCCAACTTCTGCAACAGGTTCGTGGCCCTCTACACTTGGACCTCTTTACTTCCCGATTGAATCGGCAGACCGAGGAGTTTTACAGCTGGCTTCCAAACCCAGCATGTCAAGCGGTCAACACTTTTCTCCAAATATGGCCTCAACGTGGTTCGTATGCCTTTCCCCCCTTTTCTCTCATTCATCAGACCCTGCAGAAGCTCAGAGTTCTTGGTGTAACAATCCTACTAATTACTCCTCTGTGGAGAGCACAGCCCTGGTACCCTAACCTCTTTTAATTGTCAGTGGATTATCCCCTGCTCCTGCTTCAGTCTCCAGACGTCCTCCGAAGCCCAACAGGCAAATTCCATCTGTTGGTCATTTAAGATCATCTACAATTGGTGGCTTGGACCATTTCAGGGGGTCTTGGAGTATGTCAGGACTTTCGACTACTACTAAAGGATTAATATGGGACTCATGGGCTCCCGGAACTCGCCGCTCCTACCTCTCCGCCTGGCAGATCTGGAATAGCTGATGTGTGGAAAGGGATATTGATCCCTTTTCAGCACCTATAGTTTTCATTATGAATGTTTTCTCCTCACTCTTTGACAAAGGTAAGTCCTACAGAACTATTAACCTCTTTCGCTCCGCTATTTAGGTGGCACACACTCCTATTGATGACTCTGCCATGGGTAGACACCCATCAGTCTGCAGACTATTACGTGGCATCAGACTGGCCAGACCTCCTGCTCCTCGATATTCTCAATTCTGAGACGTCTCGCTTATTTTACATTTTTTGGAAGCTTGGCCCTCTAATACCGACCTCTCTTTGAGACAAATTTCTGCTAAACTGGCCTTGCTCCTGTGTTTAGTTTCCTTCCGTAGAGTTTCCGACATCAGGTCCTTTGAATTTCACGCTATTGTGTTTTCTCCTGAGGGTGTTCGGTTCTCTATTTCTCATAGAACTAAAACACTGTCATTCTCATTTTTTTTACCCCTATTTCCTCAATAGGCCCTCTCTCTGTCTGACGCCTTAACTACAGCAATATATCTCTCTTACCACACCTCTACGGGATCCTACGGGTACTCTCTTAGTTTCCTACATTCAGCCCCACCAACGTATCATGTCCTACAATCGCTCGTTAGATTAGATGGCTTCTCAACCTTGCTGGTATCGATGCCTCTTTTGAAACTCATTCAGTTCATGGTGCTGCTGCTTCCTCTGCTCTACTGGCAGGAGGATCCCTCTCAGAAATTTTAGCCTCGGCCGACTGGTCCAGAGAATCTACATTTCGTACATTTTATTTACAGCTTCTCATGCCTTTTTTCCTCTCCTTTTTTAGGCGTTAAAATAGCAAATATGTCTTTCCATAAAATTAGGGATTATTCTAGTGTTTTATGTCTTTCCATAAAATTAGGAATTATTCTAGTGTTAATGACTGAATAATCAAAATTTTATTAAAGACCGGAGGCGAATACATTTCTACATATTTTAGACATATTTTTATACATTATCTATATATCTATAAACAGTGTATATAAGTGATCTGAGAATGGACTACAGCTTGCATGTTATACCTTAAACTTGTCACACAGAGAAAATCCAAAAAAACATATTTCATTGTACTTGTGTCATTACTGAGGGCACTTCCACTTTTAGTGGGTCCAACATCTACTCTTAATTTGCAAAACAGATAGTGAAACCATATTGCATATCTCTAAATATTTTGGGTCAATATTGTAAGGTATGAAATTGGTAAAGGAATTGAGGGTAATGAAATTGAGGTTGTGAAAGGTGGAGAGGGATGTTATAGAAGAGTGTGAGTCCCTCAATATAGAAAAGGCAGACTCATTCTGCAAGACCATTCCAACATATCCAGAAATACTTGGTATTCAGCCCTGAACAGCTTCCGTCAGTGGGACTAGTCTGGTGGTTTATATGTTCTAATTGTAATGGTATAAATTAGTATACAATTGCCCATTATCGGTTTGTGTTTATTCCACCCTGTGTTGGAATTATTGATATAATGTATTAAAATGTGTTTGGTGAATGGAGAGCTGTATCCCTTTATTTTTGGTCAATATTTTCAGCTGTAACATTCTAATTGTCCACCAGATGTCAGTAAAAGACAGCTTTCAGCTCCGGTGTGTTGGCAACGTTTATGAACTATGTCACTGGTTTTCATGTTTTTTGACAGGCACACAAAATATAACAAACTATTCTTTAAATGTAAAATTACCTCACTGACTAATTCTTGAACTATTATTTAATATACAACACAATTAATTCTGAAAACCCCGTTATAAAGTCAGAGGGCTCTCTACTGTTCTTGGGAAGCAGTGCGGCTACAATAGACAATTAGTTGATGGCTGTTTCCTGGGGCCTTAATTGATATAATCGGCTTAATCCAATCATTAGGGCCCACTAAAATATGGGGATTACTCAATTTTTAGGGTATGGCCAAAAGGTTGAAAACCATCAAGTGCATAATTCGAACACTACTTTTGCTTATGAACTCAAAATACCATCTAACATTAAATTCTATGGTGAACTCTTTCATACAGGGGAAGTTTCATTACAGCATATGATGACCTCATCAAAAGATAAAATATATTTAATCCCAAAATAAATAAATAACGCATTCTTACTGAACTAACTGAACTAGTAAAGAGTTGGGAAAAGCATCACTGTCTGAGTATGAGAGCATAAGGGGTAATCTCCTATGTCCTGTATTCAATACTAGCGAAGTTTAAAACAGTCATAGATACTTGATATAGGTGAACATAGTTGAAATATATAACTAACTGATTTCCTTTATCACATATTTCTATCGATATCGGTAGTGTAATCTACAGCAAATACGTAGAAAAAAATGGCATAAATAATTACATTTGCAGCAATACCCATGTAGATATCATAAAAATACATTTGTAGCAATACCCATAATGAATTCGTATTACAACATATTCAGTGATCAGTTGTTTGCATCAACATAAAAGTAGTAATTATGTAAATAAAAACACATATAAATACAAACTAGAGATCGATGCAGCATAGAATCTTGGTTAATAGAATTCAAATCATTACGTAGATTCCCTGAAAGAAATACTAAGAGAAAATACGTCATAAGACAATACAAAAAAGTACGTAAAAAGCAAATATTGCCTAGCATGAAACGCTGTGCCTTAAAAAAATAAATACATTTAAAAAATGAGGAAAGTTTGGAAAAGCTTTCAACTTCGATTGTAGGATATTTGTAATCTCAAACTCTGCATTTAATCCCTATGGGGCCAGAGTTTTTAAAATGATATCAAATGATATTTATTTATGCAATTTTTTGTGCGTATTTGCTGTAGATTATACTACCGATATAGATAGAAATATGTGATAAAGGAAATCAGTTAGTTATATATTTCAACTATGTTTACCCATATCAAGTATCTATGACTGTGTTAAACTTATATATATGTGTATTAAACAATGTATTTTTTTCATTTTTGTTAATGCATACGGACAATATACCCTTAAGGGGGTTCCTACATCTCTAACGCAAAGGGGTGTCTATATATTCTCTTTACATCCCCCATGGCACACTGTCTTGAGAAAGCCCAACCTACCGGGCGAAATGCATAGACTGAGCCTGGCGGCGTCTGTAATCTGAAGGCATTTGGGAGCAAATTCAGCGGCACTTACTGTTGGCATCCTTCCAAGGTGATAAAGGTCTGCACCAGCTCAAGTGCACCAGAACGGTCTGCAGTATCTCCCCGACGGAGCGGTAACACATTCTGACACTTCGTGCACTGTACTGCACCAATGCTATTTTGTGGTTCTTAGAGATAAGCTCCACAACCCTACTTTGTAAGAGTTTAACAAAGGTTTTTTTTTTAAAGGGATAACAATAAATATACAGTGTTACACTATGACTGTGTTCTCTTTGATTTAAGGTGGACACGTTGTTGCATCTTGATTGGGTCAATTCCACTGCAAGAGCATACAGAACACTATGCTAAAAAATATTTCACCATATTTTGGATATATCCTTTTTATATACAAAAGCCATATATATTGGGACTCTCACATTTTGGACTTACTGTTTATTTGGTTTTTCCCACACCTTTTAGTTACAAAGGGGAATGTCTACTAAGGGCTGATACTTGTTTGTGTTTTTTTTTTTTTTTAAAAGGTTTCTTTAGTATCTCATAATTTACCTTATACCATTTAGTATAAGAATTTTTCTTTTAACGATTGATTGTTTGCGCTCTCTTATATTATTTATTTCACTTAATAAATGTGAATAAAATAAAAGAGCTGGTTAAGCTCGTGTATTACGGTCCTGCTTGTGGTCAGGTCGCCAATACGTATAAAGTAGCTGAGCCAGTTCAGAAGAGAGTCCCGACGGTTGTTTTAATGGTCAGATGGCTCATTATAATCTGTTACTGTTACCTTTGAATTATACTTTCTTTGCATTATGATTATTCAGGGATTACTACCCTAACCCCTTAACTACAGCCCCTATCCCTCTACTACACCCCTAACTCCCCACTATTGCCTCACTGAAGTTCCCAACCCCCAATAATGCCCCTAGCCCACATTACTGACTCTTATCTCTCTACTGCTCCTAAATCCCCACTACTTCTACTTCTGTGTGAGAAAAAGGTTAAGCAAAGAGCTGGGCAAGTTGCCAACATTTAAATTATAGGAAGGATTGGACTGATCTTACTAGAATTATGTGATGCCTATGGCAAATCCGGGTTAAGGAAGAGGTCATACCAAAGCAACACAGGTGGCAAAAACACTGAAAGAGAATAAAGAGAATGAGGCTCTTACCCATTTTCACTACAGTTGAGATGTTCTGTGAAGGTCATGGCTGAATATTTTACACGTTTTGAAGATGCTGAGCTGAAGAACATTTTTTCATGTATTATGCTTCAAATAGACAATACTAACATTTGAACTGAGAGCTATTCAACTGTCTCAGTTGTTTCTTTGTTTTTACATTTTACAAATGCATATAAATAGAACTAAACCCGAACTTTGCACCAGCAAAGGTAAAGAACAAAACATAGGTAATTTGACACAATATTTTAACAACCAAATATGTAAATGCAACTTTGGAGGAATGGCCTATGGACTTCAACAAGGCATGAGTTTGGTAAATATCTGACACTGCTTGGGTCCCATGAGAAGGTTATGATAAAATATACAGGTCCATGGGGGCGGAGCCTAAGCCTCAGTTCCCGAGCCTGGGAGTTGGTTGAATCTGCAAGATGTCCCCTAGATCCAGAACTTGTTACACACGGTTTGACCATGGCTTCCAATACATAACCAATATGCCCTAATCCTAGCTTGAATCTTGTAGATGGTTTTATGCTATACTTAACTGTTTTATCTCTAGCTGTAATCACTCAAAGAGACGGCCTAACAGGACTGTACGCATGTATCTGTCAAACCTATAATAAGCACGCTATAAGTATCACTGGCCATCACACTTAATTGACAACCATGGGCACCCTTAACAGGCCTCCTCAGATTGCCCACTACCATAAATGTATGGGGCCACAGCGGTTCATCTCTCAAGCGACCCTAGCTAACTAGCCGGCAATCTCTCCTAGGTCACCCAGCCACACCAACTGCTCTAGCCTGTTATCACAGCTGCCATAGTGTTCCCACCTCAGCCGTACTGTTGAAAGTGTGGTTGCCAAATCTTTAAATTAAGCTTCAATGGCAGCAGTTTTCCAAGCTGTAGTAACTCAGCGGGTCGTGTAGCGTAGTAATAAGCAGTTATCATCTAAAGCCCTAGTTCTGCGCTATATGACACACTGTGCCAGTTCAAATAATCTGTTATGTTGAATTTATCCTCATGTTATTCTCTATGCCTAGTACTACATTACCACAATCACATGTGCCTAACTAACCAGACACAGTGACACCCTAAAAAATAAAATGAAGCAGACACACCTGAGAATGTATATCAATTTTAATGGTTATTGTATATGTATGTAAACTCACTGATTTATTATTCTTCCATTTCTTCCTTTCTGTAATAAACTCACATTGCTTCAATAAAACAAAGAATTAAAAATATATACATATACAGGTCCATAAAGTAAGACCTCTAAAGAGAGGTAATCTGTGGAAAAGTATGAGGGTCAATTGTTACAGTTTAACTAGAGTAAAACGCTATTTTGAGATGGGAAGCGTTTGTTATCAAAGCTTTTTGGCACTTTTGCCACTCGTTCAGTCTACCATAATATATATTGTTTGTTTTTAAAGGAAACCTAGAACTTTCTTTTATTACCCTAATTGTATACATAACACAATATTAAATAAGAATAAAATGTTAAAAAAATTAAGTAAACTTTTACTTTTAGCAATTTCTTCCCAACTAAAGGAACTAAAGAAAACTAATTCAAAAGAGATTCACATATTTGTCCTAAATTTCCAATATGTCCGATAGGGTCGGCCCCAAAACAATTCTTGCACCAGGGCCCTGTGATTCCTAGTTACAAACCTGATCCTACCCATATTTCTATGCACAATCCAACCCCTAATCTGGCCATTAATCTAACCACTAATCCTGCCCATAATCATATCCACAAATCCAAACCTTAATTCAATTTATAATCCTATCCACAATCTCACGCTTTATTAACCACTAATCCAACACATACTTCTACCCATAACCAAACCCTTCACCATACTCATATTCCAACCTATAATCCAACCTTGAACCCTTCACCATACTCATATTCCAACCTATAATCCAACATTTAACCCTTCACCATACTCATATTCCAACCTATAATCCAACCTTTAACCCTTCACCATACTCATATTCAAACCTATAATCCAACCTTTAACCCTTCACCATACTCATATTCCAACCTATAATCCAACCTTGAACCCTTCACCATACTCATATTCCAACCTATAATCCAACCTTAAACCCTTCACCATACTCATTTTCCAACCTATAATCCCACCTTGAACCCTTCACCATACTCATATTCCAACTTATAATGCAACCTTTAACCCTTCACCATACTCATATTCCAACCTATACTCCCACCTTGAACCCTTCACCATACTCATATTCCAACCTATAATCCCACCTTTAACCCTATCCATAATTATATCTACAATCCAACCCGTAATCCAACCATTTATGCAAACACTAATCCAACCCTTAATCCAACCATTAATGTAACCACTAATCCAACCCTTAATCCAACCATTGATGTAACCACTAATCAAACCCATATTCCTAGCTATAACCCAACCCTTCATCCTACCCATAATCCTACATATAATCCTACCCATAAAACTATCTACAATCCAATCTACAACCCATGTCCTAATCTTGCCCCTAAACCATTCCTAACACCACCCTTTAATCCCACCTCACAGGAATTCCCTCTGCTGACGTCAGTAGATTTATACCTAGGGCATAAAGAAGAGTATCAAGGACTAAGTAGTATTGAAGCAGTAGTGATTTAGTATCTCTATGGAACTGACCTTCTCTATTCAGAAGTAACAGACTCAGATCTCCAGGATGTGACATCACATATTATGGTGACATTGTCAGGATCGGGTCAGGGATCCAACACGCAGAGTACAAAGAGTAGCAGATACGTATACCGGTCCTTAGAATGGCCGGACTTAACGTATAACTACAATAGAATGGTCAGAGACAAGCCGAGGTCGAGGGAACGAGAGGACAGGTAAGCGAGAGACAAGCCGGGTCAAGGATAACAGAAAGGCAGGAGAGTAAACAACAAAGCCGGGTCAGAACCAAAAGACAAGTGAATAACAAAGCACTGTGTGACTAGGCGGACTAGAACCACGACAGGGCAATGAGTGAATGAGAGAGCCACTGTTAAGTATTCTGGCTAGGGAGAGAAGACACGCCTCCGGCGAGTCCTGATTCGTCTCCCGAGATTTGAGTGGCAGGACGTTCCGGGTTGGCGTCATGACGTCTACCTCCGGTCCTCCTGTTATAAAAGGAAGTGACTCCCTCGCGGCCGGCGTTAGCAAGACCGAGTGAACCGCGGGAGGCCGAGGAGACATGCCGTCCGGACGGATAAACTTCTAAGTCTCTACCTCTCTCAAAGGTAGAGACTTCAGGTACCCTGACAGTACCCCCCCCCTCAGATACGCCCACCGGGCGGAAGGAGCCGGGGCGAGATGGAAAGCGGGAGTGAAATGCCCTGCGAAGACGAGGAGCATGAACTTTGAGAGTAGTGTAAGCGATAATGTTACACTTGGGAACTATAGAGGACAAAACCGGCTCAGATACGGCAGCAGGTTCATATTGGCGAGATAAGGCGTCGGCTTTAGAATTCTTAGAACCTGGCCTATATGTGAGTACGTAGTTGAAGTGAGTGAGAAATATGGACCAACGAACCTGTCTAGATGATAGTCGTTTAGCCTCTCCAATATAGGATAAGTTTTTATGATCTGTCAAAATAGTAACAGGATGCAAAGTACCCTCCAATAAATGTCTCCACTCCTTCAAGGCCATTATAACCGCTAGTAGTTCCCTGTCACCGATGTCATATCTGCTTTCAGTACCTGACAATTTTTTGGAAAAGTATCCACAAGGATGTAATGGTTTATCTACACCCAACCTTTGGGACAGAACAGCACCTATACCTGTCTCAGAAGCGTCAACCTCGAGTAGGAAAGGTAGAGTAGTATCAGGGTGAACTAAAATTGGTGCGGAAGCAAACAGCTCCTTGAGTGTCTTAAAAGCCAGAAGTGCTTCAGTAGACCAATTCTTAGTCTCAGCCCCTTGTTTGGTCATATTGGTGATGGGAGCAATGATAGAGGAGTATCCCTTAATGAAACGTCTGTAGTAATTAGAGAAACCAATGAATCTCTGGATAGCCTTGAGACCCTTAGGTAAAGGCCACTCTAATATGGATTGGAGCTTCTCCGGGTCCATTTCAAACCCCTCCCCAGAAATCACATAACCAAGAAAGGTAGTTTGGGATTGGTCAAAGCTGCATTTCTCTAGTTTGCAGTATAAGCCATGCTGAAGAAGTTTGTGTAAAACCCTTCTGACTTGTCCGTGGTGAGTCTCAATATCCCTGGAATGTATAAGTATATCATCAAGGTATACAATCACACAGTCATCTTGAAACTCCCTAAGAACCTCATTAATAAGGTCCTGAAATACCGCCGGGGCATTGCAGAGACCAAAAGGCATTACAGTATACTCATAGTGCCCATATCGAGTATTGAATGCAGTTTTCCACTCGTCACCGTCGTGGATTCTCACCAAATTATAAGCACCTCTAAGGTCTAACTTAGTGAAAATTTTAGAACTTTTTAATCGATCAAAAAGCTCGGTGATCAAGGGAATCGGATATACATTTCTGATGGTTATCTTGTTAAGGCCTCGGTAGTCAATGCAAGGTCTTAAAGAACCATCCTTCTTTTTAACGAAAAAGAATCCAGCCCCAGCAGGAGAGGAGGATCTTCTAATGAACCCCTTGTCTAGGTTTTCACGAATATACTCTTCTAGAACTAAGTTTTCATTCGTAGACAAAGGGTATACATGACCCCTGGGGGGCATGGTACCAGAAAGTAAATTAATTTTGCAATCAAAAGGCCTATGTGGTGGTAAGGTATCAGCCTTTCTTTTGTCAAATACTGCCTTTAAATCTTGATACAAGGACGGTATCTGTACTTTGGTAGAGTCGGTAGCGTTATTAAGTGAGTTGACACTACAAAGAGGTGACACTTTCTTTAAACAATTCTCTTGACAATTCTGACCCCACGAAACTATTTCCCCTGATCTCCAATCTATAACGGGGTTATGTCTCTTAAGCCAGGAGTATCCCAGGACTATGGGAACAGAAGGGGATGAAATGAGTAGTAAGGATATTTCCTCCTTGTGTAGAATACCAGTAGTTAAGTAAAGAGGTGTGGTCTCCCGGAAAATCACAGGCTCAACTAAAGGTCTACCATCAATGGCTTCAACAGCCAAGGGTGTCTTCCTTAACTGGGATGGGATAGTGTGTTTGGTGAGAAACTTTTGGTCGATAAAACTCTCAGCAGCGCCGGAGTCTATCAATGCCATAGTCTCTAAGGTTCCCTTCTCCCAAGTTAAAGAGACCGGTAATAGGAGTCTATGTTCTTTGTAGTTATGAGTAGAGGACAAAATCGAAACACCCAAGGTCTGTCCTCTAGAGAAACTTAGGTGCGAGCGTTTCCCCGACGGCTGGGACAGCTCAGACGTACATGACCTCTGACCCCACAATACATACACAGTCCCTCTCTTCTCCTGTACTGTCTCTCCTCCTCTGAGAGACGAGTAAGGCCTAACTGCATAGGTTCTGAAACCTGTGGATCTTTGGTTTCAGAAATTTGAAATGATGGTGCTAGTCTAGAGGAAGATTTAGCGGTTCTATCTCGAGTATTCTGTCTCTCCCTTAGACGTTCGTCAATACGAGAGATAAAGGAAATTAAGTCCTCCAGGTTCTCGGGAAGCTCTCTTGTCGCTACCTCATCAAGTATTACATCAGATAATCCATTTAAGAATACGTCTATATAGGCCTGTTCATTCCATTTTACCTCTGTCGCCAAAGACCTGAACTCTAGTGCATAATCCACAAGTGTTTGGTTGTCTTGTCTAAGGCGCAACAGTAATCTGGCTGCATTGGCCCTCCTGCCAGGAGGGTCAAAAGTTCTTTTAAAAGCAGCTACAAAGGAATTATAGTTATAGACTAATGGATTATCATTCTCCCACAACGGATTAGCCCATCTCAGAGCTTTCTCAATGAGTAAGGTAATAATAAATCCCACCTTTGCCCTATCAGTAGGGTATGAACGGGGCTGTAGCTCGAAATGAATACTGATCTGGTTCAAAAAGCCACGACACCTCTCAGGAGAACCAGCATAACGTACAGGTGGGGTAACTCGGGAAGAAGCACCTACAGTAGCTACCTCTAGCCCCGAACCCACAGAAGAAGCAGACGTATTACGCATCTCCTCAGGTGGATTAATAGGGCGAGACAGCAGCGCCTGTAGTGCTAGAGCCATCTGATCCATCCTATGATCCATGGCGTCAAGCCTAGGATCAGGAGAACCAAGCTGACAATTTGTACCTGCAGGATCCATGTCCCTGTCGTAATGTCAGGATCGGGTCAGGGATCCAACACGCAGAGTACAAAGAGTAGCAGATACGTATACCGGTCCTTAGAATGGCCGGACTTAACGTATAACTACAATAGAATGGTCAGAGACAAGCCGAGGTCGAGGGAACGAGAGGACAGGTAAGCGAGAGACAAGCCGGGTCAAGGATAACAGAAAGGCAGGAGAGTAAACAACAAAGCCGGGTCAGAACCAAAAGACAAGTGAATAACAAAGCACTGTGTGACTAGGCGGACTAGAACCACGACAGGGCAATGAGTGAATGAGAGAGCCACTGTTAAGTATTCTGGCTAGGGAGAGAAGACACGCCTCCGGCGAGTCCTGATTCGTCTCCCGAGATTTGAGTGGCAGGACGTTCCGGGTTGGCGTCATGACGTCTACCTCCGGTCCTCCTGTTATAAAAGGAAGTGACTCCCTCGCGGCCGGCGTTAGCAAGACCGAGTGAACCGCGGGAGGCCGAGGAGACATGCCGTCCGGACGGATAAACTTCTAAGTCTCTACCTCTCTCAAAGGTAGAGACTTCAGGTACCCTGACAGACATCCATCAAAATATTCTATGTACTTCCATGTCAGAAAAGTCCTGGATGATCGACAGAGGACCAAGCCAACTGCTGCCCATCAGGAAATGTCTTGGTAAATCACTAGCCCAGTCTAGTTCTGGCATCATTGGAGGGTGCCCAAACCAGTGTTTACCTACATGTTCAGTTTATTTTATTTTAATTTTTTCCCATTATACACCTCCTATTCCACCATTTAATAATATTATAACATCCGCACAAAGTAATACATTTAAATTGACTTTAATGTAGTTTGCACAAAGTGACACCGCAATGTTTTGACCCTAATATGTTTTTTTAAAGCTTGGAAACGTTGCTGCCTCCTTCTCTGGTGACTGCAATAAAGGCAATTTCACATAGTCTGTTTTCTGAAATGATTTACAAGTTGTGATTCTGGTTTTCAGTTATGTTCTATGTTTTTGATAGACGCACCTACTCAGTGTTTCACCTTGGAAGAAACCTGTAATGTCTCACTCTCGTTTCTATTCTCGTATTGATAGGAGTGGCCTAGTCTCCATCGGCTGTATGTAGCAATTATTATTCTGTGTCCAAATATAGACGTAGAACGCTCTTTCTGGTTTTTTTTATCTAAATTAGTGTTATCTAATTAAACTAAACTCCTTGCTTACCATGTATATATTTTAATTAATATATAAATTGTGTTATTTTTAAATAAAAACTTTGCTTCATGGTCAGATCCATTTTACATAGCAACCAATATATATATACAGTATCTCACAAAAGTGAGTACACCCCTCACATTTTTGTAAATATTTGATTATATCTTTTATTATATCTTTTCATGTGACAACACTGAAGAAATGACACTCTGTTACAATGTAAAGTAGTAAGTGTACAGCCGGTATAACAGGGTAAATTTGCTGTCCCCTAAAATAAAAAAAAAACACAGCCATTAATGTCTAAACCGTTGGCAACAAAAGTGAGTACAACCCTAAGTGGAAATCTCCAAATTGGGCCCATTTTCTCTCCCCGCCCGGTGTCATGTAACTCGTTAGTGTTACATGACACTGTCTGAATTGAATGAACCAATATATTGAAGGGCATAGAACTTTAGCATACAGTAGGTTTTAGGATCATCAACAGTTCATCTAGCAAAATGCAGCAATACCCTTACTATATTTGTGGAGGGAATTGAGTTTCCACATTTCTCAATGTAAAGGAGGGTACTACTTACAGGATAGCGACACTCATACAAAGCACTGGGCATTATAAAATTGTAAAGCACATAAATAAATGCCCCTCATCAGGGGTAGGCTACATTCGGCACTACAGATGTTGTGGACTACATCTCCCATAATGCTCTTGCACCCATGATGTTGGAAAAGAATCAGGGTAGATGCAGCCCACAGCACCTGCAGTGCCAGAGGTTTTGTATCTCTGCCCTATATTCATGCATGCAGTTTGTAAATTTGTGGGCTTTGTGTATAATCCTCGGCTTCTCCTGTTGTAGAAGTCTGACATCATTTTGACAGAATAACATTCTGCTATGATTGGACTGGCCCATATACAGTCGGCCACCACCTCCTGTGTGCTATGAAAAATTAAACTGATGTCTTTATTTGCTGAATACACTGCCCTCTATTCTATTTAGAACGCAATCACAGTACAGCACAATGGTGGAGGTGCAATGGACAAAGAGTGATATTTTTGTGATTATACTAGTAGTAATGCTTACATTTTCTATAAGATGACTATTTCTACATTATTCCCCAAATGATCAAGAACAAAAAAATACTTACTTTTATCGTCTTGTGCTATAGGCTGCATGTATAAGTAATTTTATGCTAACCATAACTGCATGAAGGGGTGACAATATATGGCTAAGTAAAATATGCAGATTGTAAAGTCATAGTTTGCCTTGCGTGAAACAATTAGAAGGACCAATCCCATTCTGTACACTGTAATAGTGAGGAGTGGTGATGGGCCATTGTCAAGACTAGGAAAAATATGTTCATGGGTAAACAAAAACAAACCAAACAAGTGTAAATCACACACAAATTGCCAAAAAGGTGCTTAAAGGAACACTCCAAGTACTTTAGCTTGTTGAAGTGTTTTTTGAGTAAAGAATGTGTCCTCTTTTTTTTTTTTTCTTCAAAAAGTGCAGCTTGCAATAGAAATTGCCAATTGTATAAATTAACCTGGTTACACCCCCCTGAGTGTCAATTACACAACAGCTTCTGTTACTTCCTGGTTTGCTCAATGGAGCTAAACTCAAGAGGCAGCAACTGCCCAGAGCACCTGTCTTGTAAAGAGTTCTCATTGAGCTTCATTGGGAATTCTGTGATTGGACAGCCACAGAAAGTCTGGGCGAGGGTTAAAAGGAGAGGCTTCAGACAAGAGATCTGCAGGTTTTGCAAACTGTTATGCAATAAAAGCATGCATAAAAAAATGCATACATGTTTTCATTCATGGTATATCAACTAAATAGTGATTTTTTTTTTTTTAGTTTGTTTCTTGTATTTGGGCACTGGAATGTCCCTATAATATAAGCAACCACATCGTCACATACATAAAACACTTGGTTAAACAGCACAATCATGAAAGGAGATCACCCTTACAGTGATATTGCAGCAGCTCACTTGGAAGAGAAAAACGCCAAAGAGGCTTTTTATTACAACTGCCTTAAAATCTCTAACTTTGAGTTTTTAAAACTGTTCGTGATAATAATGTTGGTTTTATGTTTACAAAATAAACATTTAGTTACTTCAACAACAAAAGTAAATGTGGAGGTAGATCGATAAGAGAAAGATGATGTCTTTGTGTATGTACCTTTTTTATCAATGGGGAGCTACTGATTGGCTTAGAGTGACAGTGGGCCGCTCTAGCCAATCAACGGTGCCCCTGCCCAGCAGCACTTTGCACTTCCTGTAACTTGGATTCAGAATCTGGATGCCCCCCTGGGGGACCTGGAGATCGGCACTGGAAGCATCCTTTGGGGTTTAATCATTTGCAAAAGGTTTAACACCTTAAGGTAAGAGCACGCATGGGGGGAATCCTGGAACCATAACAACTTAATTTAAGTGAAGTTGTCATGGTGACTGCAGTGTCCCTTTGATGGACTGGAAGGGATGGCAAATCTAAATCCTCCACAGCCTTTTGGTTTTAACTCCTGATGGAATGTAATTACTGGATCAGAAATACCTGATTGGAACAAATCTGCCATTTGATTAGAGACACAGTGTGGCTATTTTAGCATAAATGTTAATTTCAATTCACTACAATTCAGTGTTTTTTGTCGAACAAACTTAATAAAATAAAATGTACCCAAGAGTGTCCAATGTCCTGCCCTTTAGAACCATAATCCTTTATTTCAAAAATAAAATAATGGGTTCTATTTGCTAAATGAAGTGCTATACCAGCTTGACAAGTTACAAAATTGAGGCTAACAGCTAACTTAGCTTCGTTTTCCAACTTTGACTTCATTGTTTTATTTTGATGTTTTGTGCCAAAATAAATTAAGTCAGTTCCACAAGCATCTTAAATAACAGTTTACAGAATAAACTTTAGTTTAAAAATATATAGTCTAATTTATGTTCACACTTATATACATAGCACGCAGCCTTTGCATAACTAAAATGCACAGCTTCCCAAAAAATATAGGCTGCATGAAGTGAGCACTATATCATTTGAGTATTAGAAGTCATGGGATTGCTTTAGAATGTGACATCAGTTTCTAAAACACTTGAAGGGTTAACCTTGTTGCACTGACAGGGTTAAACAATAGTTCCCACATCAGACACTGCTAATTTGTATGCTACGGTCATAAAACTATTGTCTACTGCTTTTCTAAAGAGAGATCCAATGGGAACACTGGTCCAAAGCTAATTGATTTAACCCTTAGAATAACTCTGGCACTCACAGGGTTAAGGTAAACACAGAATTGTGCATTTAAATGCCTTATTAAGGTATGCCTCTTTCATATGTTTTAGATCAAGTGAATTCTAAAACACATTTTAAATTCAGATTCTCTCCAAGTGAAGGCAACACAGTATTTAATAAATCACTAGTTCATCTCTTATACAAGTTAGTGGCATTACTAAGGCAGTGATTTACAAACAGTGAACTGTACTTAGTTGATAAACAATTTTTAAAAAAAGTAATCTAAAAAAACTTTAAATTCAGGTACTTTGACTGTCTTAAAGGGACACTATAGTCACCAGAACAACTACAGCTTATTGTAGTTGTTCTGGTGAGTATAAAATATCTGCAACACTCCATATCCACTCTCTGATCACCACCTCTTATCATTTGCTCTCACATACCCCCTCACCCAAAAACCTCAGCCTAACCCCCCTCAACTCAGGAGGGACCTTAATTCTCTTGATCTCCAACAGTTGTCAGCTGACATTGATTCACAACTGCTGTCCATCCCTTCCCTCTCCTGTCCTTCACAGGCCATCTCCATATATAACTCTACTCTTACATCTGCCTTGAACACTGCAGCGCCACTCCAAACAAGCACCTCGAGGAGGACCCGCCCCCAACCATGGCATACTAAATCAACGCGCTACCTGCAAAGATGCTCCCGTTGTGCTGAACGCTCCTGGAGGAAGTCTCGTACACAATCAGACTTTCTCCATTATAGATTCATATTGTGTTCATACAGTGCAGCCCTTGCCAAACAGTCCTATTTTTCCACTCTCATTAGTTCATGTTCCCGCAACCCCAGGCGTCTCTTTCACACCTTTAATTCTCTTCTTCGCCCTGCTGTGGCCACCCCCAAAACTAACCTTACTGCTGATAACTTCGCATGTTACTTCACTGACAAGATTGAACAGCTAAGGAAAGAATTCTCCCCTCCTTGCCTTTCTGTTTCTCAATCACACATAGATCATGCCTTTCCTACCCTTCAGACATTCTCCCCAGCTACTGACCAAGAGGTGGCTGCTCTTCTTTGCTCCTCTCGCCCCACCACTTGCCCGCTCGATCCTGTCCCATCTCACCTTATTAGATCTCTCTCCACTTGTCTCGTGCCTTCTCTAACACACATCTTCAACTGCTCGCTCTCCTCTGGCATCGTCCCTGCTGACCTTAAACATGCCACTGTAGTACCTATACTAAAAAAAACATCCCTCGACCCATCCACCCCCTCTAACTACCGTCCCATATCCCTGCTCCCTTTTTCCTCAAAGCTTCTGGAAAGACTTGTCTTTAACCGTGTGTCTCATTTCCTCAATTCCAACTCTCTCCTTGACCCTCTTCAATCTGGCTTCCGCCCTCTCCACTCTACAGAGACTGCCCTTATCAAAGTTACTAACGACCTAATCGCAGCTAAATCCAAAGGCCACTACTCCATACTAATTCTTCTTGACCTCTCAGCGGCCTTTGACACCGTTGATCATGCTCTCCTTCTTCAAACTCTTCAATCGCTTGGTCTCTGTGACTCTGTCCTCTCATGGTTTTCCTCTTATCTCTCCCAACGCTCATTCAGTGTCTCCTTTTCTAATGATACCTCCTCCCCTTGCCCTGTCTCAGTTGGAGTTCCCCAAGGCTCCGTCCTTGGTCCCCTTCTATTTTCTCTTTATACTGCCTCTCTTGGCAAACTTATTACCTCTTTTGGATTTCACTACCACCTGTACGCTGATGACACCCAGCTATATCTCTCCTCCCCGGACCTCTCCCCTGCCGTCCTGCAACGTGTCACTGCTTGCCTTTCTTCCATCTCTGACTGGATGTCCTCCCGCTTTCTGAAACTCAATCTCTCAAAAACTGAGCTCCTTGTCTTTCCTCCTCCTAATACTGATCCTCCTCTTTCGCTCTCCCTCCAAGTTTGTGGTACCAACATCAGTCCATCCTTGCAAGCGCGCTGTCTTGGCGTCATACTTGACTCTGGTCTCACCTTTGAGCCTCACATCCAGCATGTTGCCAAATCCTGTAGATTCCATCTTAAAAACATAGCCCGCATCCGCCCCTTTCTTGCACCAGATACTACCAAGGAGCTTGTCCATGCTCTAGTAATTTCCCGCATGGATTATTGTAACCCTCTCCTGATTGGTCTCCCCAATAGCCGTACTGCACCCTTACAGTCCGTAATGAATGCTGCTGCTAGATTGATTTTCCTCTCTAGTCGTTTCTCTCACACCTCACCCCTCTGCCAGTCCTTACATTGGCTTCCTGTATGCTATAGGAGTCAATTCAAGGTACTAACTCACACCTATAAAGCACTGAACAACTCTAGCCCCTCTTATATCTCCTCACAGATCCATAGGTATGTCCCTTCTCGGTCTCTCCGTTCTGCCCGTGACCACCTCCTGTCCGTTGTCCGCACTCGTACGGCCAACTCGCGCTTGCAGGACTTCTCGCGGGCGGCTCCCTTCCTATGGAATAGCCTGCCTACCGCCATCAGACTCTCCCCTAGTCTTGCATCTTTTAAGAAGTGCCTTAAAACCCATCTCTTTAGGAAAGCTTATGGCCTCCAAGACTAACCCTTACCTCACATACCTGTCTCTTGCCCTCTCCTAAAGGGCAGCCCACCTTATTTGATTGTAAATTCCTGTCCTAATGTGTTTTACACCCCACCTCCTATAGAATGTAAGCTCGTTTGAGCAGGGTCCTCTTCAACCTATTGTTCCTGTAAGTTTATTTGTAATTGTCCTATTTATAGTTAAATCCCCCTCTCATAATATTGTAAAGCGCTACGGAATCTGTTGGCGCTATATAAATGGCAATAATAAATAAATAAATAAAAAATATAAAAGCTCCCTTCAAGCATTTTCATTCAAACACTGCCTTTTCAGAGAAAAGCAGTGTTTAGATTGCCCCTAGGGACTCCTTCAAGTGGCCACTCCTTAGATGGCCATTGGAGGTGCTTCCTGGCTCAGGGCTGCACAGTAGGCAGCACTGCCATTCAGCGTCTCCACGCTCTGCATGGGGACGCTGAATTTACCTGATAGAGATGCATTGATTCAATGCATCTCTATGAGGAGGTGCTGATTGGCCAAAACTGCGTTTGGCCCTGCACCCTTGCCGATTTTAGGCAATCCAATGCATTTCCCATGGGAAAACATTAGATTGGCTAAAAATAGGTGATTCTGATTATGTCACCAAGGGGGCAGGACCGGTGCCGACGGATCCGTGCGGTGCTGAAAATAAGGTGAGTTCTTCATTCTTTTAATGGGGGTAAAAGTGGGGGGGAAGCCACCTTAATGGTGGGTTTTGCACTGCAGGGTTAGGAATACATGTTTGTGTTCCTGACCCGCTAGTGTTCCTTTAAATTTTTCATTTGATTTTTCAACTTACTAGAATTTACAGTTAAGTGAATATATATCTTTGTGCTTTTATATCTAGGCCTCTAAACAACTAACTTATAACCATATTGTATACACTAAAATTCGCTGCAAAAATGACTGACTTGAAGAATTAAAGCTAAGACAGCCAGGTTGAAAAAAGTATGATGTTTGCTAATTTAGCTATATTAGACTATTCTTTGCAAATCGGTTTTCAAACCATGACTACTTGTTGTTTACTGAATAGATGGTTTAGTCTTTATTACTCTATACAGTGGGATATAACTGAGCATATTACTATGTATCTATTATAATATTACAAATCTAATGAAAGGTGGGCTTAGCAAAGTGAATCGTTCAGTAATCCAATTTTGTGGAAAATTGAGAAAGGAATTTTGGTTGGTCAAAGTAGTGAGACTCAAAAACAGTAAAATTGTGTCATTCCCTTGTCAGATTCCCACGATTTCCCGTGCCTTGATTAGACCCCCAACAGCCACAAATTTCTACAGGCAAACACAGCCTTTTAAAGTCCAAAAAATCTGATAATTATATCCATTACCTAACCGAGAACAGAGATGGTCAAAGAACAATTAGTTACGTTTTTAGTACCGCTGAGAACTTATCTCACAGGTCACACTAATGCCAAACCATTTTATAGCTTTCCTTAAATTGATTGAAACTTAGTTTCTTTGTATACAATTGTATAAAATGTGTAACTTTGTGTCGCAAATGCGCTATAGAACATTTTCTACAAACATAAAACAAACAACAAAAGAAAAAAATATATAGATATTACTAAAAAGATAAATAAAACAAAATATGAATTTCATGTTTACAATAAATTCACCCAAAATACTAACGGAGCAACACTTCTTTATTGCATATAATTCTGGTCATTTTTCAGTCTGTTTCTTTGCAATATATTTAAAGGGAAAAGGGTGCGTGATAACGTAAGAAGAACGTGCTAATATGTACACATACACACACTCGCATTCATTGTCCCTGACCTTCTGACTGTAAATTTCAAAACAAACATGGCTTCTAATAAGTTCCAACGTTCCGTCTAAGGCAAAGAATAAACTCGTATAAATGTGTAACATTTGTCTGTAGCGCACATTTCTTCATATCAATAAATGTACTAGATCTATGTACACAATTATCTCATAATCAGCATTTCAGAATAATAATAGCCCTCTCACAATGAATCTAGCATAAATACACACAGTTATCTATCGTGTCCCAAGGCAATCAGAATGCTATGTTACTGAACTTTTAACTTGTGACATGTCAGGGCCAACTACCTTACATGCTATTATATATCTCATATATCCCCAACTTGATAACATTATTATAGAGGCTTTTATTGCACATCTTTCCTACAGTACTCCCAATAAAAAGTCCTTTCAAACTCACAGGGTTATTCAATGAAGTGTGATTTCTTTTTTTTGGGGGGGGGGAGGAGGAGGGAAGGGGGTTCAAAGTGAATTTAAAATTAACAAATGAGAAAAATACTCTGTTTCCAGATTAACTACTGTGGCCTAAAATTTGAAATTCACTTTGAAATCCTGACAATTAACACTTTAGAGAATTATCTGGTGCATGTGGTTTTGTGCGGATCTACAAAACAGGATAACCTATTCTGTTGTAGCCTGAGCTGTAATCGTAAAACATTTGTGGAAGAGGACATTCGGGGAAGCTTGAATTAAATGATGTCAGGTTAGAGCAGCTGTCGTCTATTGCAGAAGTGATGCTTGAGTCAGTGCTATTTGTATAGAGAGATGCTGGCAGTGGAACACATTTCAAGGTTTCATTCAAATTAGGGCTGCAAGTTCCCACAGGACTCTTTTTAACTTGATTACATGGATTCCAAGGGTCGGCATAAATGAGTCCATTTAGCAAATTATTTGGCTCATACAGGGAATGTTCCGCTGAAATGTCTTGATGAATCCTCACTGATGCCCCCTGAAAGATCTCTTGTTCTGAGATCATGTTATTGTAGTCTGGGCCCAAGAGGTCAAAAAACTCGATGGCATCTTGGTTAACTTTTTCCGGGTCTTTAAAAGTCATGAGGGAGTTGCAGAGAAGTCCTGCTGAAGAAGTGTTGGCAGGTTCTGTGAAAAAGGATTGTGGCAGATTGCGATTTCTCAAAGGAACCTTTTTACATTTCTCTCCACGGATTTCCTTTGCATTGTCAAAAAGAGCTGCCAAGCTTTTGCTCTGTAAATTGGCCTGGGAGCTGTCCCTCTTGGGAGGGGGCTTGCAATGAAAGATCGGGGGACTGATAGTGCAGCTGGGGGATGCAATATGGCGTTTGGGAGATCCCTGGCTTACGTTACCATTGCTGATCATACCTGTACACCTCTTTATTTGTTTTTGCAGGTACTTCCTGTGATTGACCTTCCTTTTGGATTTCACAGGCTTGTCCAGAGCAAGCTTGATGTTGCTCGAAGCTGTGTTGATGAAACTTAGCAAGTCTCTGGTGGCTTCCTTGAAATCCCCACTTTCAACGGCACCAACAAAGTCTCCTCCATCTTGGTAACCTTTTTCAAAGTCCACAATAGATCCAGGAAAATACAAGGGTATGAAATGGTGATTCATTACCGCAGTCTGTACAGCCATCACTTTTAGGTCTTTCCTCTAATTAGAGTCTGGCATGTCACCTAATAAAAATCCGGTTAATACAGGCTGACCTCTTAGATGTAATGTGAGATTAAGTCCCAATTCTATTCCAAAACACAAGCACTTTTTTCAGTTCCAAAGTTCTATGCGATATAACTGTGTTACTTAATATACTAACTCATTATTGGTTTTCTCAGCAGAATCTAAAATCCAGAAGAATTTAAAAAAAAAACAGGAAGAAACTGTCCCAAGTCCATCAAGGGAGTCTGTCAGAGATTTCCATTGGTGTGAATAAATTTAGCAGAGCATAATCCAGGCTTTCAGATTTCCCAGAGCAGCAGTCTGTGTGTGTGCTTCCTGTGTCTCTAGATCTTAACTCGTTCTCACCAGAAACACACAGGACTGAAAGAGTTGGGAGGGACAGTCTAGTGGGAGGTCTAGCAGCTACAAACGTATCATCTTTCACTAAATCCAAGGGGAGTGAAAGATACAAGAGATGATTGAAATAAAGCCCAAGGGGTGCTCTTTCCCCCTATGAACAGCGAGAAAGGGGGGGCGGAATTTCCTTCCTTGTTTTAAGATTAGTCAAAAAGAAACACAAAATTGATCTTAGTAAATACTATAGCCTTCACCTTACAGGTCACACAAAAATGTATAAGTGAAAACATTATTCTTAGCAAGAGCAATTGTGTAAAGCAATCTTTTCTTGGGTTTTCGAGTTAATTAAATAGTGAGATTTGAAGGTTGGAAACTTGGAAAACATAATTATAGCTACCATTTTCTTACAGATTGCTTGTTCCGTTTCTAAATTTTTAGAAGAATGCTATCAACCACTTATAATCATGTAAGCGATTTAGTTATGTAAACGTCGCTTATGCTGAATCGAAAGTCAAATTGCAATATCTAGGCTAGAATAACAAAATTGGAAAAAATTAACTACAGCATGATGGAATTTTAAAGTAGTTGCAATATTCAGCCATCTGCCCAGCTATAGAGAGGCCAAACACAGAGCCTGACCAGATATAATAATTAACTCTATCTGAAAACCACTTGCATTTACAATTGTTGGAACAAGCATATAATTGTCTTTAGCAACATAATATTCTCTCACAATTGGAAATGTAAAAATTGATGAAGGGGGTCAACAAGTTAAGACCATGTACGTAAATTGGGGTCCTGTCAAAAAAGTTATTAGTGGGGATCCAGAGGACCACCTTCTAAATGAGCACCTGTCCACTCCCGCACAATACCTTTGCCCTCAGGTGATGTTCATTTAATTTTGGAACGTGTCAAGTACAAAAGGGGCTTAAAAAAAGAGAATACAATTATTTGCTTTTAGAATCCCAGAGACAAGAGATAAAAGTGTAAATCCATTAATACCTACTTCTGGTTAATGAGAGGTCAGTAAAACAAGGGATTAATCTAAGGGGTTAAAGGGCTAAATATATTAAAATAAATATAATATGGGATAGATAGATACTTTATTTTTAACATCTTAACACGGTTTCTAGGATATTGCAATCCATTTTAAGACTTAAAGAGTTTTGTGAATTTAAAACCTATAAGAGAGCCACCTGTACCCTGTTTACGGGGGTGGGTCGGGATCCTCTTAGCATAGGATGGGTTAATAAAGTGACATGCAAAATGAACAAATATCCGGTGAGTCCCAAAAAATCCTCTAGAGCTCAGGATCCTATTATTAGAGGCTGAATTCATTCAAGTAAACAGCTTAAGGAGCTCAGCCACGGTTTGCTGGAGCACTTTATTACATCTTAAAAATAGCCCAATTTTCAGACAATGACCCTGCAAGCCATGTAAACTCCCATTCATTGAGATTTAAGGGACATTTGCATGCTATAGATAAGGATTAAAGATTAGCAGGACTGCCGCATAATTGTGCCTAAGCAGTGACACATATTTTTGGAAGCCATAAATAACAAAACAAAATAGTTTTTTGCAGCTTTATAACAGTTAGAATAAAACTTTTGTATGTATATTTTTTAGAAATCTCTTCCGGCCGTGCTGTTTTTTAATGGACACTATATTGTAAAAATAATGTGGTTACGTAATAGGAGAAATTATTAAATTATTGTTTCTAATAAACCTTTGTGATATTGCAAATCTATTTGTACCTAAAAGTTCTGACTCCACCAAGAAATAGCCGTCCGCTCAGGTCCTACATCTTGATCATTGGACAGAGAGACTCATAACAAGGTTGATGAGTCATGCAGTAATCTAATTAACTATAATAATTAACCGCAAACCTCTTTTACCATATTTTAATATTTACATTTTTAGTTGGGAGAACTATTTCTGTTCAGTGTATTTGTGTCAAGAAATCACTTTGTGTTAGTTATATGGTGTACGTATTTAATTATTGTTCTTACTTTTGTATCACATATTTCTGTTACAGTGCTGCTGTCCATACTATGTGTTCCCTATTAAGGGTTAATAGGTATGTAGGGGTTTAAAACAAATACCCCTCTATGTCTCATTAGAGACTTATTTTGCCTAAAGCTCAAGGAAGCAAGGTGAATTGTTAATGTAGGACCAACCTAAGAGGATTGCCTTGTCGTGGAAGGTGGGTTTACATCTAATGGCCATTTATTTATATATGCAAAGAGATTTGGAATAGTGAACAAGTCTTTGGATTTCATTGTATATATTTAATCAACCAAACCTTGTGCACTTTTCCCAAAATACTTATCTGGTCTTTTTAAGATAGATACATTTTAGTCTCCACAAAGAATTAGCATAGTCTCCGACATGCTACCCATCCAACCCTTGCCTCTCCACAATATTATACGCACCAATTAGTTCCATTAGTTTGGTGAGATGAGGACTTCATACCTGGTAATCTCTCCTCTGGTTACACCACACTTCTCTGTTAAACGGAACCTATTCTACACTTCATCTAGATAAAGTGTAAGCTCATTAGAACATCTCTCTCCACAGCACTTTCTTTTCATTTGAACTTGTTTGTTATCTACACTCTGTGTGCTCATTGCAAAATGTGAAGAATACATTGGTGTAATATAAATAATAATATCAATAGTGAATACTTTCTATTGATGCTTCACTCTGTTTTCACTGACGCAGATTGCTTCCTCCATTAGGTGGAAAGTTGCATTTTATTCCACTTTATATGACCATTATTATTATTATCGTCATTTATATAGCGTCAACAGATTCCGTAGCGCTTTACAATATTATGAGAGGGGGGATTTAACTATAAATAGGACAATTACAAGAAAACTTACAGGAACAATAGGTTGAAGAGGACCCTGCTCGAATGAGCTTACAGTCTATAGCAGGTGGGTTATAAAACACAATAGGACAGGAAATATCAATCAAATAAAGTGGGAATGAAGCAGAGCAAGAGGAGAGAGTAAAGTGCTGCCCTTTAGAAGAGAGCAAGAGACAGGTATGTAAGGTACTCTGGGAGGCCATAAGCTTTCCTAAAGAGATAGGTGTTAAGGCACTTCTTAAATGATTGAAGACTGAGGGGAGTCTGATGGCAGTAGGCAGGCTATTCCATAGGAAGGGAGCCACCCGCGAGAAGTCCTGCAAGTTGGCCGTACGTGTGCAAGTAGCTTACAGGAGAAGGTCACGGGCAGAGCGGAGAGACCGAGGAGGGGTATACCTATGGATCTGTGAAGAGACATAAGAGGGGCTAGAATTGTTCAGTGCTTTATAGGTATGGGTTAGCATTTTGAATTGTCTCCTAAAGGATACAAGGAGTCAATGTAAGGACTGACAGAGGGGTGAGGTGTGAGAGGACCGACTAGAGAGGAAAATCAGTCTGGCGGCAGCATTCATTACAGCCTGTAGCAGGGCAATACGGCTTTTGGGAAGACCAATAAGGAGAGGGTTACAATAATCCATGCAGGAAATTACTAGAGTATGGACAAGCTCCATGGTAGCATCTTGCGTAAGAAAGGAGTGAATGCGGGATATGTTTTTAAGATGGAATCTACAGGATTTAGCAACGTACTGGATCTGACGCTCAAAGGTGAGGCAAGAATCAAGTATGACGCCAAGACAGCGCGCTTGCAAGGATGGACTTGTGTGGATACCACTAACTTGAAGGGAGATCGAAAAAGGAGGATCAGTATTAGGAGAAGGAAAGACAAGGAGCTCAGTTTTAGAGAGATTGAGTTTCAGAAAGAGGGAGGACATCCAGTCAGAGATGGAAGGAAGGCAAGCAGTGACATGTTGCAGGACGGCATGGGAGAGGTCCGGGGGAGGAGAGCTATATCTGGGTGTCATCCGCATACAGGTGGTAGTGGAATCCAAAAGAGGGAATAAGTTTGCCAAGAGTAGTATAAAGAGAAAATAGAAGGGGACCGAGGACAGAGTCTTGGGGGACTCCATCGGAGACAGGACGAGGGGAGGAGGTATCATTAGAAAGGAAGACAATGAATTAGCGTTAGGAGAGATAAGAGGAAAACCACGAGAGGACAGTGTCACAGAGACCGAGTGATTGAAGAGTTTGAAGAAGGAGAGCATGATCAATGGTGTCAAAGGCAGCAGAAAGGTCATGAAGAATTACTATGGAGTAGTGGCCTTTGGATTTAGCTGTGATTAGGTCATTAGTAACTTTGATAAGAGCAGTCTCAGTAGAGTGGAGAGGGTGGAAGCCAGATTGAAGAGGGTCAAGGAGAGAGTTGGAATAGAGGAAGTGAGACAAACGGGTAAAGACAAGTTTTTCCAGATGTTTGAGGAGAAAGGGAGCAGGGATATGGGACGATAGTTAGAGGTAGGGGACGGGTCACAAGATTTTTTTTTCAGGATAGGTACTACAGTGGCATGTTTAAGGTCAGCAGGGACAATGCCAGAAGAGAAAGAGCAGTTGAACAGGGGGAGAGAGATTTGATAAGGTGAGATGGGATAGGATCGAGCGGACAAGTGGTGGGGCGAGAGGAAAGGAGAAGAGAAGCCACCCCTTGTTCAGTAGCTGGGGAGAAAGTCTGAAGGGTAGGAAAGGCATGATCTACTTGTGGTTGAGAAAGAGAAAGGCAGGGTGAGGAGAATTCTTTCCTTATCTCCTTCTTTTACTTGAGCAACAGTGAAAGTCTCAAAAAGCTCTTTTGCATGTGACAAGGAATGGGTGAGACCTGCTAACTTAATGGCTGCGAGCAGGGGAGGGCTGGGGGCAAATCCAGTCAAGTGTCCCATTACACCACCAAATTAGCTCACCATCCATGCTTACCTTTTCCTGGTTTTATAACTGATCTATGTGTAGTCCATGTATCAAGCACTTTTTGTATACATCGATGGGATTACCATCCCATACACCGTCACCAGGGCTTGACAAATTTAATCCTGTGGATCCTGCCCCCCACACGGCATGCAATCACGCAGTCCAACCCATCCCCCCCCAAATAAAAAACACACACATATATATGTATACACCCACACACATATACATATATATATACACACACACACACACACATATATACACACACACACATATGTAAACACACATATATGCATACACACACACACATACACACATATGCACACACATATACACATAAACACACATATATGCGTACACACACACATATATATGTTAAAAAACCCACAATTATATAGCTGATTTATATAATATAATATATATATATATATATATATATATATATATGGCTGGTTTATATAATATATATACAGCTGGTTTATAGAATATGTATGTATGTATGTATGTATGTATATATATATATATATATATATATATATATATATATATATATATATATATAGCTGGTTTATAGAATATATATATGACTGGTTTATATACTATTTATAAAATATAAGTATTATGTAAACCAGCCATGATATATATATATATCATGGCTGGTTTACATAATACTTATATTTTATAAATAGTATATAAACCAGTCATATATATATAAAAGCAAAGCAAAGTAAAGACAGGAGCACTCTCTCGGTTTTCCAAGTGTATTAAAAAATTATCACAATCTATACATCAACGTTTCGACCAAGATAATGACAGTCTAATACAATGTACAAATATAATAAAACTTAAGTGTATAACTTACCCCATCTCTGTGATTCAATTCCTGATTCCCGTGCAGTGCTAGCTGGCCATGCGCATGCGTAGTGACGTGACCCTGTGACCTAACGTGCGTAATGAGGTAGTGAGCGCGTGACCATGTGTGATGACGTGGATAACAACAGGTATCCAAGGAGATGATGTAGCGATACTAAAAACCCCAAGTGACATGCGTATTAAAAACTTCATAGAGGAAATAATGTAGAGATTATATGAGAGCCTATAAATGACTCGTACACACAAGAGAACATGCAGAAGAAAATGTAAATAACCAAAATGAGTAGAATAATGTAGATATCAAGAGAAAGAAAATGTGTATATGGTGTATAAAAAAAATGCAAAAGAAACCTAAAAATAATAAAAAATAATAATGATAATAAAAAATATAATAAAAATAATACAAAATATAAAAATAAAAAGATAAAGTAAAGATATATAAAAAAATGTGTAAGTGTAAATAGACCTAAGTAGATATCTCAAATGAGACGAGTGAGGAAAAAAATAATAAAGTAAAAGTAATAAAAAGGTGAAACAGGAGACAGACCACAAATAAAGCAGTGCTAATATGTGCAAAACTAATCAGAGCCAAGTAAAAAGAAACACAAAAAATCTAAAAAAGTGAAAGAGGTAAAACAAAGAAAATGTGAAAACCTAATGTGACATGAATAACTCTAAGTATCTCCCACCCAACTAACTAATCCTGTGTTTGTATCCTATATGTTTGTATCCAGAATTATATAATCTAGTATAGGGTAATACCTACTATAGTTCCTCCAAAAAACAAAATATAAGAGCAATACAGCTTACAATGCAGATCAAGAAAAATCACAATGGCTAAAAAAGTTAACCATATTTACATGTCTATAATAGATTAATCAACATATGACCTGAGATCCATAAACCTAAACATTAACCATGTTTGTTAATGTTTAGGTTAATGTTTAGGTTTATGGATCTCAGGTCATATGTTGATTAATCTATTATAGACATGTAAATATGGCTAACCTTTTTTTTTTCTTTATTAAAATTTTTATTTGGTTTTCATTGGCATGCATTACAAAGAATAGTAATTCAAGTTTTGAAATAGTTACAGAAGAAAATTGTACAATAAAACAGAGTTTTGCATTTGTAGTACACGAATTCCATCGTAAGTACAGACAGACCATTAGCGGAGTTTTCCTTACACAGTACTCTTTGCATAGTCGTGTATTTTATCTATATTTGTAATAGCATTTCAAGCTTCATTTGCAACAGTAAATTTGACAACATCTTGGTGGGTATCTGGCATTGGATGATTCGGTGTATATGTGGCACAGTTTCTATAGAAGTATCTAGTCCTCACAAGTATATGTATTGTGGAGCAACATGGTATCTTGAAATGTTAATAAACTCTTAACATCATAAAACATGCTGCAAGTTGTACCCACTGAATGATTTTGTTTCATGTAATTGAGAACACATTGGCTAGTGGTTTCTTCCTGGAGGAGAAGAAAATAAGACCTGGGTGGGATTTCAGAAGATAATAGATTAAAATACAAAGTAGACCTAGTAGGGATAGGAGTCCAGAGCCAAGACCCACCTCGAAAATCATGAAGTAATACCCTACTCACTCAGTAAGTCAATCTGACCTTCCAGGATACATTTTCCAAAAATGGTCAGTTCTCCAATTGAGGTGAAGAGGATGAAGCCCAAGACAAATCGTATATTAAGGTTTCCAAAAACTTGATAAGATTACCTGAAAAATTATGGCATTCTCCAAAAGGAGGTGACATAACTATAGTTGGAGTGCAGAACAGGCTTGAAACAGGTGAATACAACTTTCACTAATAGACATTTGAAAGAGTAGTCCAAGGAACATTTACCAGTTTTTGACTGCATTATATAGATTGTACATGGACAATGTATTTGCATATTATGATGTTGTATTTCTAAAATATTTTGGCTGAACTAGCAAAGCTAAACTAGACCATACATTCACTCTACCAATCAAAAGTCCAGGCTTTCTCCATAACACTCGGTACATTGCTCAGTGATACCCAACGCTACGTGTTTAAATTAAAGGTAATTAGAGGATCAGCTCTGTCAGTATTAACACCCCTCCTGTGGACGTAGTTACTTGAGGTGAGACTTTTCAGAGGTAAAATTAAAAACAGCCATTGCCATATTGATGGTAAAATGGTCTAATTTCTTACTTGTAACTTACCGTTTTCTTAAGCATTGATGAGTTGCATAAAGCTCTGTGCAACTCCATGGGCTGGCTAAGCATCATGGGAGTTGTAGTCAAAAAGCAGCTGAAGTGTCAGAGGTTGCCAAGCCCTGGTGGGAATTTCCTCCCTTCCCTGACAAGTATTATAGACAGGCTTTGACATACAGCCCTGCTGGGTCTAAATGGGCGGCTATTCTTCCCAAAAACTGAAAGAGGGCTTTGTGCCAGGGATTCATTAAACTGCGCTGCACAGCCCTTCCTAAATAGGGCTCAATAATGAACAGTCGATTTAACTAGAAAAAGTTTCTGGAGCAGTTAAATTAAAGGGATATAATGTGCACTCCAGTCTCAGACTGCCAGAAGAATCATTGGGGGAAAGAAATCTTCTTTTTCGAAAGAAATCATTTTATTGAGCGACGGTAAATAACCAGATATTTTCAGGAAATTGTTGTGACTGATAAATACAGTCAAGTAAACATGTTTTGTATCAAAAGAGCATATAGTTCTCACACTGGAGACAGGACATCATACAAAACTTCTCTGTCATCAAACCTGCCCGGCTGTATACCTCTAATTTATCAAGTCAACAGGGGTCTCCATACATTCCAATTCTTTTTTTTATCAGTGAGTCACAAGTGTCTCACCTGGCTGTGGGTTCTTCAGGTAATGGTCACATGTAGAAGCAGTGAATTGAAAACCAAGGCCTAGATTTCCTGTATAATACGAATAAAAAGTCCTCCGGCTGCTAAAATGTCCGCCATTTTTTAAGTCTCGCCCGGAGAGTAGCAAAGCACAGCTCTCTGCCAGAGCATTGAAATAAAAAAATAAAAAAAACATAAATCAGCAAAGTATATCTCACATATTTATCAGATATTAAAGAATAGTTGACCTTTGCCAGTGCCACATTTTGCCAGCGATGGCATTCCCGGGGGAGAGGTCCATTGTGTTTAGCTATGACGAAATCCTGCCAATCGTATTGCAACATGGTTTAGTTTTCTTTAAAAGTTTGACGTTTTTTTTTTATTATTTTAACAATCACAGCTAGACATTTTTTCTTTTAATGACTTAGAGATGTAGGAAAAGGTGAGAATTATTTGCCAGCACAACCATTTCTTATAGATTTGGACCCAACAAGTGTACCACAGGTTACAAATCCTAACTACATGTTCATTTTCATTGCCCCACACTAGGCAACCTTACTCCTGGCTGCTTCATTCATCAGATAATCCACTGTGCCCACCAAATGGACAGGAAATATGCCATGGTAAAGCATTAATAGCCACATGTTATATAATTAGTTCAAGTACTATAATAACTTTTCGTAATTAACAAAGATCATGATGCTTGGAGCATCCTGAGTCTCGTTTAATTTTTGAGAGTGGGTTATAGCTGCAGCAATTTGTAAACATCACTGTCACTATAAGATGGCCCACTCGGGTTGTCAATCAGGCTGTCCAGAACACTGCGTTCAGCATTGCCACTCGCAGAATAGAGAAAGGCCCAGTTCACTAAACAGTGCTGTCCATGAACTGAGAACAACAGGTTTAACCCTGGTAACAGTACTAATGTTACTAAAGTGCATAATTAAAATGCTTATCGTTTCCAGTTACTTTGGTCTAAAACTTCAAATTCACCTTAAATTCTCATGTTAGTGAATAACCCTGTAGGGGTTTATAAAATTTTATGGATTCATAAGAATTACCAATTCCGTCTCATTTCAGATTTTGCCTTTTGCAGGATTAATTACTAAAATGAGAGTTTATAGTGAATGCAAAGTGAATTTCAAATTTACCGTCAAAATACCGAACTGGAAAAAGTCAGATACTCTTTGCGTATGGCTACTCTGGCCTTAAATTTGAAAATTCACTTTGAATTCTCACGTTAGTGAATAACCGTTTTATATAAAAGCAGCAAGATGAGTTTTTACCACGGGACTAAGCGGCTTACCTCAACGTTGGCAAACAGTGCTACCTTACCGTGGTGAGCCACATTTACACCATTTTACAAAGAAATGTTGTGAATTGCTTTTTACAACCGTTGTTAAATAAGACTATGCACTTGTTAGACACCATAATTTTAAAAAGAATGTTATGATAGATGCTGTTTTTCCTTTTTCAACATATTTAAATTTTCTGAACAACACAGCGACATATTTCATGCAACCAAAAAACAAGCTTTAAAGGGATTAACAAGCAATGAATGGGAGACGATACTCCACAGCCTTTGTCGGAGACGAGTAAATACCAGAGTGATTAAACATATACTTCCTGAGGAAATTAATCGGTAAGAGGATTAGATGATGCCACAGCCTCACATGAACCGTTGTTGTTTAAAAAAGGGTTAAATGTACCGTATTCTAATTCCCAATTTCTTTTTCTGTGGATTTATGATATTAGCTTTCAGCATTACTGCTAATAGGTCATGCAGGGAAGATGCTGAGCCACCGGCTTTCTTTTAGTAGTGTTGGATAGTTAAGGAGTTGGTATCTCAATTGGTATAGTAACTCGATTGATCATATATGAAGAACGAGTACGGCAAACCGGGCAGTAGGTGGAGCAAGTGTGTTTTAAATGTACAGTTTGTCTCTGTTTGTCAGACTCCACTATACTATATAGAAGAGAAAGGTTGCATTCACCTGAACAAACATATTATAAGGGTGCTACGGGAATAATAAATACAACTAAGAGACATTCTACTTAAAGAAACACTCCAAACACCATAACCATACCTCCCAATATTTTAAACAGATATCAAGGAACACTTTCAGTTTAGGGGTGTGAGTGGGGATGTGGCAAGGGGCAGGGCTGTTCTGAGAAATTTTAGGTAGCTAACAAATAAGAACAATATACCTTATTTACACACGCTGTAGTTTAAAGACACAATATTGTCTGTATTATTTTTGTGGAGCTCTGTTATACACTCAGACACACCCGCTGTATGGAGCACACTCGAGTGCCCTCGGCTGATGCAAAAAGATGGGATGTAACAACACTCCATCCCAGGCATCAATAATATATGGTGCGGGGGAACTGTGCAAGCAATGACTGCCAGTGTTTGCTTCTGTGTGTGTGTTTGTCTGACTTTGTGTCTGTCAGTGAGTGTGTGCATCAATGTCTATGCTGACATTGTGAATCTATGTAGCAATCTGTGAATGTGTTTCTAACAATGCATTTGTCTAACATTGTATGTCTGTATGTGAGTGTGATCAGTGTGTGTGTGCTTGACATTGTGGATATTATGTATGTGTGTCCGGCAGTGTGTACCTTTTTTTATTCTGGAACAGTGTATGTGTATGACAGTATTTGTGTTTGTCGGAAGGTGCTTGTATTTAGGTGAGTGGTCTCGCCATTTTTAAAAGGTCCCAAGACCCCTTAAGCTTTGTGTGAGAATTGAGAATGTGTATGTATGTGTGTGATAGAATGTGTACATATCTATATAAAAATACACTGGCGTTTAACCCCTTCAGGACCGGCCTGTTTTTGCGATGTTTGTACGTTAAGGACCAGAGCAGTTTTAACACTTTTGTGGTGTTTGTGTTTAGCTGTAATTTTCCGCTCTCTCATTTACGGTTCCCATACAAGTTATATATTGTTTTTTTCAGGACAAAAGGGGCTTTCTTTACATACCATTATTTGTATTATGTCCAATATTGTATTTAAAAAAAATAATAAAATATGGTGAAAAATTAAAAAAAAAAACATGTTTTTGGACTTTTACTTGAAAAATCTTTTACTTATCTACAAAAGCTAATGAAAAAAACTGCTAAATAGATTCAAAATTTTGTCCTGAGTTTAAAAACACCCAGTGTTTACATGCTTTATTGCTTTTTTTTGCAAGTTATAGGCCTATAAATACAAGTAGGAAATTGCTGTTTCAATATATATATATATTAAATGTATCAATAGTGACCTTGTAACACCGTTATCTGTCATAAATCCCTGAAACACACCTAACATGTACATATTTTTTTTAAAGTAGACAACCCAGGGTATTCAAAATTGGGTATGTCCAGTTTTTTTTAGTAGCCACTTAGTCACAAACACTGGCCAAAGTTAGCATTTATATTTGTTTGTGTGTTAAAAATGCAAAAAACGCTAACTTTGGCCGGTGTTTGTGACTAAGTGGCTACTAAAAAAGGCTGAACATACCCCATTTGCAATACCTTGGGTTGTCTTCTTTTGCAAATGGTATGCCATCATGGGGCTAATTCTCATTCCTTGGCTACCATACGCTCTCAAAGGCAACCTAACCAATCCGACAAATTTCAATTAAAAAAAAAGTAAAATCAAGCCTTATATTTGACCCTGTAACTTTCACAAACACTATAAAACCTCTACATGTGGGGTACTGTTATACTCAGGAGACTTCGCTGAACACAAATATTAGTGTATCAGAACAGTAAAATGTATCACAGCAATAATATCCTCAGTGAAAGTGCTGTTTGTGTGTGAAAAATGCAAAAAACTTCACTTTCACTGACAATATCATCGCTGTGATATGTTTTACTGTTTTGAAACACTAATATTTGTGTTCAGCGAAGTCTCCCGAGTAAAACAGTACCCCCATGTACAGGGTTTAGGGTGTCATAGAAAGTTACAGGGTTAAACACAGTGCTAGCAAATTAAATTATCTGGACTTTCGGCCTGGGTTGGCAGGCAGGTCCCTCAAATTGCAATCATTAAAATTACTTAATTAGGTAAAAATATTACATAAATACACATGTAGAATTTTAATATATATACATATTTATATATTTGACGTCTACGTGTATATTTATGAAATTATTTATGTAATTATGTATATGGACATGTGTATATTTCGTATTGTTTTTATTTATTTATTTATACATATATATATGTATCATTACATTCTAAGTATATTTTGATATAAATATATATATATATATATCAAAATACTGTTAGAATAAAATTGCATATATAAATATTTTTTTATAATTATTAAAAATTATTTTTATTTTTTGTTATTTATTTTTATTAACATATTATTTGTATTTTATAATAATATATATATACCATATATATAGCAATTATATATATATTGTATATATTCGTGTGTAATTTAAATATAAGTGTATTTTTATATTAATATACGTATATATAAATATAAAAATACACTTAATATGACATTATATATATGATACATATACATATATTATATATAGATATAATACATGTATATATATCATATATATATACACACATATTATTATTTTTTTTTTTACACTGATTTTACACTTTTTTTTTTTAACTTTATTTTTTTGATTTTTCACTTGCAGGGAGACTGCCTGTCAGCACAGACAGTCCCCCTGCAGGCAGATACACAGACACCTATTGCGGTCATGTGATCGAGTGATCACATGGCCGCAGGGTCCTGATCTGCCGAGGGGGGACTGCCCGGGCAGACAGGCAACCCCCCTGGACCGGGTGGAGCACTGATCGCCGCCGTGGGACCGACGGCGATCAGGTAAGTAGCCCCAGACCGTTATGACGGTTCAGGACCGTCAGCGGTCCAAACGCATGTTTTACCGCTGACGGTCCTGAACCGTCAGCGGTCCTGAAAGGGTTAAAAGTTTGGTGTCACTCAAAAAAATTCTAATTTTCCATGAAAACATAGATAAAATGAGTTTGAATAGGAGATATAGAGCTGAGGAAAAATGGGAGATTCAGTATTGTTGGTTCTGGGAGTGTGAGATGAGGTCTGAAGAACAGAGATCAGAGATGGAGATGGAACATGAAGGTATTTACAGCTAAGAGGAGCAAAGGGGGTAGAGTAAACATGTGTTGTATATCATTGAAATGTTTACCAACCACATTCTATCACCTAAAATATTAATAACTGTATACATGAAATATTGGTTGAATACATTTAATGACAATAATAAAGAAAAAAATATATACTTCACACACAGAAAATTACAGTGGCAAACTGTACAAATGCCATATAGTCTCTACTCTACACACACTTTGGGGGAAGTTAAAGGGACACTCCAGGCACCCAGACCACTTCTGCCCATTGGGTGCCAACTCCCACTACTATTAACCCTGCAACTGTTATTATTGCAGTTTTTTATAAACTGCAATAATTACCTTGCAGGGTTAACTCCATGGGCGTAGGAACCGGGGGGGATGGGGAGGACGCATCCCCCCCAGGAAATCATGCGGGGGGCACAGGTTATGGGGAAATTCCCCCCAGCTCCGCCGGCCCCGCTCATGCTGCAGCCGCCCGAGTGCTCTGCAGAGAGCCTCAGGCGGCTGCAGCTTTGCCCGGGCTGGTGCGTCCATGAGGGCGCACCGCCCGGGTGCAGCATGAGGAGAGGGGCTGACAGGAGGGAAGCGCTCAGCGCTCCCTCCTGTCACTCCCTCACTGTAGCGTGGCCGAGCCCTGTATGGTCCGCGGGTACAGGGAGCATCTGTCTCCTGTACCCGGCCGGACTAACAGGAAGTGCACACTGAGTGTGCACTTCCTGTTAGTCCGGCCGGGTACAGGAAACAAAATCTCCCTGTACCCGCGGACCATACAGGGCTCGGCCACGCTACAACATAGGTAGGGGAGGGGGGAGGAAGAGAATGACAAGGAAGGGAGGGGGGAGGAAGAGAATGACAAGGGAGGGAGGGGGAGAAAAAAAGAGAGTGGCAAGGGAGGGAGGCAGGGAGGGAGGGGGAGAGAGAGAGTGACGAGGGAGGGAGAGATGGAGGGAGGGAGGGAGGGTGGGAGGGGGAGAAAGAGAGTGACAAGGGAGGGAGGCAGGCAGGGGGAGAAAGAGAGTGACAAGGGAGGGAGGGGGAGAAAGAGTGGCAAGGGAGGGAGGGGGAGAAAGAGAGTGACAAGGGAGGGAGGGGGAGAAAGAGAGTGACAAGGGAGGGAGGGGGAGAAAGAGAGTGACAAGGGAGGGAGGGGGAGAAAGAGAGTGACAAGGGAGGGAGAGAGGGAGGGGGAGAAAGAGAGTGACAAGGGAGGGAGAGAGGGAGGGGGAGAAAGAGAGTGACAAGGAAGGGAGAGAGGGAGGGGGAGAAAGAGAGTGACAAGTAAGGGAGGGAGGGGAGAAAGAGAGTGACAAGGGAGGGAGGGGGAGAAAGAGAGAGACAAGGGAGGGAGGGAGGAGGTGAAAGAGAGTGACAAGGGAGGGAGGGAGGGAGGGAGGGGGAGAAGGAAAGTGACGAGGGAGGGAGGGAGGGGGAGAAGGAGAGTGACAAGGGAGGGAGGGAGGCAGGGAGGGAGGGAGGGGTAGAAAGAGAGTGACAAGGGAGGGATGGAGGGGGATAAAGAGAGTGACGAGGAAGGGTGGGAGGGGGAGAAAGAGAGTGACGAGGGAGGGAGGGGGATAAAGAGTGACAAGAGAGGGAGGGAGGGAGGGGGAGAAAGAGAGTGACAATGGAGGGAGGGAGGGGGAGAGGGAGGGGAAGAAAGAGAGTGACAACGGAGGGAGGGGGAGAAAGAGTGACAAGGGAGGGGGAGAAAGAGTGACAAAGGAGGGATGGGGAGAAAGAGTGACAAGGGAGGGAGGGAGATTGACATCCATCACACACACACACAATCACACAATCATGCAACCCTTACACACACAGAAACACACAATGCATTCCTTACACACACTCACTGCACCCCTTACAGACGAACACACTGCATCCCGTACATACACAGAAACACACCTTGCAGCCCTTACACATACAAACACAGATTCACACAATGCATTCCTTACACACATATCAAGACATCCCCTACACACTCCACTCCCTGTGAACAAACTCATTGGTGGAACATGAAGGTGGATCCAGACCTTGAGCTGTGTAAAGGGCCCCCAAAAAATGGAGCTGCTTCTCGTTCTCCCAGAACATTGATTTTTGTGACCACAGTTACAAACAGCCTCCAGAGAGCCTGTTCTACACCAGACCAGTGGAGCCAGACTGCAGCTAGAGGCCATCATCATCCTCATCTGGTTGTAAGTAGGCAATCTAGCATATTATTCGTGGCACTAATCTCTAATTTACCTCACATTAAAGAAACACTATAATCCCCAGCAGTGGCGTACTAAGGGGGGAGCGGGGGGGGCGGTCCGCCCCGGGTGCCATCCAGTAGGGGGGTGCCACACTCTGTACCTCCTGCTGGTCGTCCTCTCCCTCGCGGCTCAGGCGCTCAGTGAGTGAGTCAGAGCACAGGGAGGGGATTCCCAGCCTGTGTTCTGAGTCATCACTGAGCACCAGGGATGCTGTTATGGAGTGTGCCAGCAGGGGGCGCAGAGCGTGCATTCTGCCAGGTTTCTCCCCTGCAGCCACTCTGCCTGCACCTCCTGCACTGCCTGGGATGGAGAGAGACAGCCATTGAATCATGGTAAGAAAATATTATTGTAAATGCACTCTCACCCCCTCCCTCAGTCACCCTGTCACCCCCCTCAGTCACCCAGTCACCCCCCTCAGTCACCCTGTCACCCCCACCCTCAGTCACCCTGTCACCAGTCACCCCCCTCAGTCACCCTGTCACCCCCTCCCTCAGTCACTCTGTCACCCCCCTCAGTCACCCTGTCATCAGTCACCCCCCAGTCACCCAGTCACCCTGTCACCACCCTCAGTCACCCAGTCACCAGTCACCCCCCTCAGTCACCCTGTCACCCCCACCCTCAGTCACCCTGTCACCAGTCACCCCCCTCAGTCACCCTGTCACCCCCTCCTTCAGTCACTCTGTCACCCCCCTCAGTCACCCTGTCACCAGTCACCCCCCCAGTCACCCTGTCACCACCCTCAGTCACCCAGTCACCAGTCACCCCCCCCTGTCACCCCCCCTCAGTCCCCCTGTCACCCCCCTCAGTCACCCTGTCACCCCCCCTCAGTCACTCTGTCACCAGTCACCCTGTCATCACCCCGTCACCCCCCTCAGTCACCCAGTCACCAGTCACCCCCCCAGTCACCCCCTCAGTCACCCTGTCATCCCCACTCTCAGTCACCCTGTCACCAGTAACCCCCCTCAGTCACCCTGTCACCCCCTCCCTCAGTCACTCTGTCACCCCCCTCAGTCACCCTGTCACCCCCCCTCACCCTGTCACCCCCCTCAGTCACCCAGTCACCCTGTCACCACCCTCAGTCACCCAGTCACCAGTCACCCCCCCAGTCACCACCCTGTCACCCTGTCACCCCCCTCAGTCACCCTGTCACCCCCCCTCAGTCACTCTGTCACCAGTCACCCTGTCATCCCCCTCAGTCACCCTGTCACCCCCTCAGTCACCCTGTCACCCCCCTCAGTCACCCTGTCACCAGTCACCCCCTCCCTCAGTCACCCTGTCACCCCGTCACTCTGTCACCAGTCACCCCCCCAGTCACCCCCCTTTCACCAGTCACCCCCTCCCTCAGTCACCCTGTCACCCCGTCACTCTGTCACCAGTCACCCCCTCCCTCAGTCACCCTGTCACCCCCTCCCTCAGTCACCAGTCAACCCCTCTTTCCCTCACTCTGCTACCTGTCACTCCCTCCCACGCTCTGTCAGCCCCTCCCTCCTACGCTCAGCCACCTGTCCCCTCCTCACTCTGCCAACCCTATCCCACAGCACACTATGTGCCTTACAATGCCCTACACACACTACATCCCACCCCCACACTATGTGTCTTACCCATACTACATCCCTATCACCCCTACACCAGGTCTGTCTCCTAAATTACTATCAATAAAGATTTGTATCAGGACAAGTAGATTGGGCAAACACTTTAGTCCCTGGACAAGTAGTTTGTTTGTTTTTTAAATTTCAACACCCCTGCCCTTTCTGCCATATACACCCCCGCCATATACACCCCTGCCTTGTCATAATATCCTCCCTGCTATAAACCCACTACCTGGTCATAATTCCCACCCTGGCATATACCCCTTTAACATGTCATATAATCATAGGCGTGCGCACGGGGTGTGCCGGGTGTGCCTGGGCACACCCTAATCCCCGCGGCACGCACTATGGATTGAGTCCTGCAGGAACAGCGTTCCTGCACTTTTCTTTTAGCAGGAACGCTGTTCCTGCAGGCACTCAGCGCCCCAAATGCCCCCTTCCTCCCCGTGTTCCCCCGTCATCCCCCCTCTCTCCATATCAGCCGCGGCGAGGGAGCTGTGTGCTCTCTGCTCCCTCTCGCCGCGCGGGCTGTCTGCTGTAGCTGGGAGCCGGAATATGACGTCATATTCCGGCTCTCGGCATCTGCAGACAGCCCGCGCGGCGAGAGGGAGCAGAGAGCACACAGCTCCCTCGCCGCGGCTGATATGGAGACCGGTAACCGCCCCACTGCACCCCAGGGACAAGTCCACACCAGCTCTCCAGGTAAGGAGGCTGGGTGGACATTTTTTTATTAAAAAAAAATAATTTGTGAGTGTGTGTGTCTGTGAATGTGTGTGTCTGTGAGTGTGTATGTGAGTGTATGTGAGTATGTGTGTGTGTGTCTGTGAATGTGTGTGTGTGTCTGTGTCTGTGAATGTGTGTGTGTGTCTGTGTCTGTGAATGTGTGTGTGTGTCTGTGTCTGTGAATGTGTGTGTGTGTCTGTGAATGTGTATGTGACAGTGTCAGTGTATGTGTGTCTGTGAATGTATGAGTGTGTGTCTGTGAATGTGTCTGTGAGTGTGTGTACACATGTATGTATATATGTATGTGTATATATGTGTGTATATATATATATATATATATATACACATACATACACACACACGAGTGTATATTATTTTTTTTGGGGGGTGGGAATCTTGTTAGAGTTCCCACACATTATTACACAGGACTTGTACCCTCCCGATCTCCCCTGTCGGCTCACACAGAGCCAGCGCTCTCCACTGGACCACCAAGGATGGCACATAGTAGCAAGGTTCCCCCCTACCTACATAAGGTCAGAAGGGAGGGGGGATTTTTACTAATCTGCCCCCACCTCCACAATCCCTCCAAACATACAGCACACACACACACATATAGCACCTACACACATACAGCACCTACACACATATATCACACACACAGCACCCTCACACACAGCACACTCACACATACAGTACACATACAGCATCCTCACACACACAGTACACTAACCGCACCCTCACAAACACACACAGCACCTTTACAAACACACAACACCCTTACACACAGCACACTAACAGCACCCTCACAAACACACACAAACCGCACCCTCACAAATACACGACACTCACACAAACAGCACCCTCACAGGACAAACACACACACACACACACAAGCAGCACCCTCACAAACATACACACACAAACACCCTCACCGACACATTACACTAACAGCACCCTCACACACACATCACACTAACAGCACTTGCACACACACACACAGCAGTGTATTTGTGTGTGTGTCTGTGTAATATATATATATATATATATTACACACACACATATTCATGCGGCGTGTGTTTGTGCTTTAGGGTGCACACCCTAATGCAATAGGCTGCGCACGCCTATGCATATAATACCCACACTGCCATAATCCCCTCCTTGCTATATACCTCCACCGTATCATAATACACACCCTGCCATACACCCTGGCCCTGCCTTGACATAATATCCTCTCTTCCATATAACACCCAATCCCATTGTTCCCACCCGTGACATAAAACACCATATACTCACCACCTCACCTGCAGTCACCTCCTTCAATCCACTGTGTGCAATGGCACACACTGTCATAGTATCCATCCTCCTGATAGTAATACTCACCCACTTACATATACATCCACGTTGTCACATTCCCCCAGACAGATAGGACAGATATATACTGGAAGGCAGTGAGATTAAACATTTTTATGGACCATATAGGAGTTTGTGTACGCCCTGCAGTAAGCCGGCAGCCGGGGTATGACATCATCCTGGCATCGGCATCACTACTGATCGTGCAAGTGAGCTGTGAAGGAAGAGCACAGAGATCCCAGCCCAGCAGCAACCGCTTGTCACTCCCAGAGTAAGGTAGGGAGGTTGGTTGGACCTCTTAATAACTAAATGCGTTTGTATATATGTGGTTGTGTATATGTTTAGTAGATAGCTCCCTAATTTGGTGTCCTTAAATATGTCAATCCCACATAAGGATAACAAATAAGTGAGTTATCTACTAAACAACCTAAAGATTAAAATTAAGAAAAAGGCTTTTTAAATTTTGATCGTTTAGCTATTTAGTAGAGAATTCCCTAAATTGGTGCCCTTATGTGAGATTCCATATGTAAAGATACCAAATTAGGGTGCTGTTTAGCAGATAGCTCCCTTATTTGGTGTCCTTAAATATGGCAATCCCACATCTCAGCATCTTGCCAACACTACACACAAACACATCCCTGCATTCCAGTGCAAACACTACATACAAACACACCTCTGTATTAAAACATCACCATTATATATAACCACACCACTGCATCTCGCCAACACTACACACAAAAGCATGCCTGCATTAAAATGCCAACACTACATACAAACACACCCATTCATTCACTCACACTTACTCCATACAAAAGCATGCTTACATTGAAACATGCAAGCCCGGCTCAATGCTACATACATTAAAAAAAATGTGGGTGTTTTGTACATTTTAAAGTGCGGGGGGGGGGGGGGTGCCAAAACTAGGACCCGCCCCGGGTGCCATATGCTCTAGGTACGCCTCTGATCCCCAGAACCACTGCAGCTTAATGTAGTGGTTCTGGTGTCTATAGCCTGTCCCTGCAGGCCTTTTAATGTAAACACGGCGGCACTCCAGCACTGGCGTTAGTTAACATGGCAGAAAAATAATTGGAAAGGGTTAGGGGGGCTACTAATAAGGATAGGGGGAGAGGGGTAGGTAGAAAAATAATTGGAAGGGTTTAGGGGAGCTACTAATATGGATGGGAGGAGGGGGGAGATAGAAAAATTATTGGAAGGGGTTAGGGGAGTACTAATATGAATGGAAGGGGTAGGGTGGGTTCTAAAATGCATGGAAGGGGTTAGCGGGTACTAATATGCATGGAAATGGTTAGGGAGTACTAATATGCATGGAAGGGGTAGGGGGTTAATATGCGTGGAAGGGGTAGGTGGGGTTCTTTTGTGCATGGAAGGGGTAGGGGTGGTTCTAATATTCATGGGAAGGGTAGGGGTGGTAATCAGGAGGATCCCGGCGCTGTATCCGGGTAAGTAAAACCCCTTCCCTGTAGTGACCCTTTAATGTTATTATTTAATCATTTATATAGCGACTGCAAATTCCGTAGCGCTGTACAATGGGATAAACAACTCCTAGTTTACTGAATAAGAATATACCCGGCGAGTAAAAATGCTATACCCCCAGATTTTTTTGGGTTCCTACGCCCATGGTTAACTCAACCTCTAGTGGCTGTCTACTAGACAGCCACTAGAGGGAACTTCCTGCTCTATAGCACAGATTATCTGTGCTAGAGCGTCGCTGGACGTCCTCACGCTGTGTGAGGACCTCCAGCGTCGCTCAAATCCCTATATGAAAGCAATGAAATTTGTTTTTAATGCTTTCCAATGGGGAGACCTAATGCGCATGCGCGGCATTAGGTCCCCTAGGCCGGTGGGTGGGATCAGTCTCGCCAAACGGCCGACGGAGCCAGTAGGAGGAGCGGGGCGGAGGAGGAGACAGCGACGAGGGACATCGCCGCTGCCTCAGGTAAGTGACTGAAGGGGTTTTCACCCCTTCAGTAAATGGGGACTGGGGGGTGGGAGGGAGAGGGAACCTCCAGTGCTAGGAAAACGGATTGTTTTCCTGGCACTGGAGATTCCCTTTAAATATAATTATTAACTTCCATTCTTAGCATTTATTGTGTATTACGTGCATATAGTATGGTTGTCACACATTTTGGACATTCCACTTTGAATTCCTAACAATTTACACTTTAGTGGGTTGGGACTTTACAACTTAACCTTTGACAAAGGTCTTATGGCAAGACTGAAACGTTGTTCACTTCTTCCTTGACCCAATTCAAAGTGATCAGAAGTGTTGATAAGAAGCCATTGTGTGCCCAAACTATATTGAATTGCTCTACACTGTTTGGAGATTTTGCCATCTCCTGTTTGAATGTGCCTACTTTGGGCTTTTTGTAGTCGCTTCCTATTATGTTGTCCCATTGTAAATAGTCACACTTTATTAGAATTCAGATAAAGGCACACAGACAAAATATGTATTCCTGTATTTTTGTTTTAGTGTGTACAATGGTCCTCTATCTGTATTTTGTATATATCTTGGTCTTTATGGCAGTTCCACTACTTAGAAATGCATGTTACGGGTGTGCCACCAATTCCCCCTTTTTTTTACAACATTAGAATTGCATGACTATTTAACTGTTTGAGCTAAGCTCCGTGGTGCAGAGCTTAGCTGATTGGCTGAGAGTGACCAGCTCTTTTTCGTTTGATATGGAGATCGTATAGGCTCTCTGTAATGACACAAATGAGCAAATACTTGTTTGAGGCCTGAGTCCATTCTTACTGCTCTCTAGTGCCCTATTTATTTTTGCTTAATGCAAGGTAGGAACAAAGCCAAAATAGCAATAGTTATTTATTTCAAGAGATCTCAACATAAACATTAACAATATAGGTATATAAAGTTGGATTCTTCTTAATGGAACAAATTTATGGGCCTCTTCAATGGTAGATTGTTCTTAAGAGGAATCAAGAGAAGTTAAAAAACCTTGTTGGACTGATTCTGTGAGGTATATGATGCCCTCTGAAGTCAATTGCAGTTTTGCCAGGCAGAGTAGTGAAAAGTGAATTTGAATTTTAAAGGGACACTATAGTAACCAAACAAACTTTAGCTTAATGAAACAGTGTTGGTGTATAGATTATGACTCTGCAGTCTCACTGCTCAATTCTCTGCCATTTAGGAGTTAAATCACTTTGTTTATGAACCCTAGTCACACCTCCCTGCATGTGACTTGCACAGCCTTCCTAAACACTTCCTGTAAAGAGTCATCTAATGTTTATCCTTAATTTACAAGTTCAGTTAAATTTAGATGTTCTTATCCCCTGCTATGTTAATAGCTTGCTAGACCCTGCAAGAGCCTCCTGTATGTGATTAAAATTCAATTTACAGAGTAAGAGATAAAATTGTTTAACCCCTTAAGGACACATGACATGTGTGACATGTCATTATTCCCTTTTATTCCAGAAGTTTGGTCCTTAAGGGGTTAAAGGGACACTATAGTCACCTGAACAACTTTAGTTTAATGAAGCAGTTTTGGCGTATAGAACATGCCCCAGCAGCCTCACTGCTCAATTCTCTGCCATTTAGGAGTTAAATCACTTTGTTTATGAACCCTAGTCACACCTCCCTGCATGTGACTTGCACAGCCTTCCATAAACACTTCCTGTAAAGAGAGCCCTATTTAGGCTTTCTTTATTGCAAGTTCTGTTTAATTAAGATTTTCCTATCCCCTGCTATGTTAATAGCTTGCTAGACCATGCAAGAGCCTCCTGTATGTGATTAAAGTTCAATTTAGAGATTGAGATACAATTATTTAAGGTAAATGACATCTGTTTGAAAGTGAAACCAGTTTTTTTTTTCATGCAGACTCTGTCAATCATAGCCAGGGGAGGTGTGGCTAGGGCTGCATAAGCAGAAACAAAGTGATTTAACTCCTAAATGACAGTGAATTGAGCAGTGAAATTGCAGGGGAATGATCAATACACTAAAACTGCTTTATTTAGCTAAAGTAATTTAGGTGACTATAGTGTTCCTTTAAGTTTTAGTGGTACCTGTCTGTTATTATGTACCAGACTGTAAGGTATAATAACCAGACTACCTTAGCACCTTAACATTGTTGTTTTAATATTGGCAAACAGGATAGTTCACTCCATATTTTACAGGAAACAAACCAATTAACTCAATATTTTATATTTAATCAGATATAAAGTCTGGTCTAAAACTGCTTTATTTAGCCTAAGTAATTTAGGTGACTATAGTGTTCCTTTAAGGTTAATTACATCTGATTGAAAGTGAAACCAATTTTATTCATGCAAGCTGTGTCAATCAGAGCCAGGGAAGGTGTGACAAGGGCTGCATAAACAGAAACAAAGTGATTTAACTCCTAAATGGCAGTGAATTTAGCAGTAAAACATGAGAGGCATGCTCGATACACTAAAACTGCTTAATTAAGCTAAAGTTGTTTAGGTGACTATAGTGTCCCTTTAACCCCTTAAGGACACATGACATGTGTGACATGTCATGATTCCCTTTTATTCCAGAAGTTTGGTCCTTAAGGGGTTAAAAAGTAATGTGCAGTAGACATGTGCAATTCGGTTTGAATTGAAATTCAGACAAATTTTAGACATTCAGACATTCGGATACTTCCGAATGTCCGAATGGCCAAAATGCCGCAGTAGGGTTAGAGTTGCCGAAGTAGGGTAAGGGTTGGTTTAGGAGTAGGGTTAACCCTACCCTAACCCTACTCCTAACCCTAATCCTACCCTAACCCGAACCCTAATCCTACTCCTAACCCTACCCCTAACCCTACCCTAAAGCTACTCTTTACCCGACCCTAACCCAAACCCTACCCCTAACCATAACCCTATTCCTAACCCAACCCTAACCTTACTCCTAAACCAACCCTAACCCTACTCCTAACCTTAACCCTAACCCTACTCTTAACCCTAACCCTACTCCTTACCCAATCCTAACTCTAACCCTACTCCTACATCCCTAATGTGCAGGGGAAACTAGAGGCCTTGTGATTTTTGGAAAACTGTGCAGAAGTAATACTGAAAAATAAGATAAATAATGAAATAATTGTAAAATATCAAACGGATTATGTAAATAAATGGGATAGGAGATGGAGAATAGGAGAACAAGGGAATGACGGCGTTAAATTATCATGAAGAATCCAAGCACACCACTCAGGTTTACCTCATGCCATCACAGTGAACTACCCTGTATGGAGAGAGATCTAGAGAGCTTGCCCTCAAGCTGCAGATACATAGGTGGTTTCTGGTTGAGCTTTTCTGTTGTTTGTAGAATAGAGGAAGGAAGAATTAATGGGAAATTGGCCTGTGGTCTATTAACCCCTTAAGGACACAATTTCTGGAATAGAAGGGAATCATGACGGAATATTTCCATCATGTGTCCTTAAAGGGTTAAAGCAGATGGTGACTGTGACTCTGATCTGGACTAACGGGAGTGAAAAAGGTGCTGCAGGGAAACAGTGTTGTATGTAAACGGTGAGTAAGAGGGCAGAAATTTAGGCATGGATGTATATGTCATAGGTGGAGATACAAAGTGGCCTAATGTTAATCAACAAATTAATTTTAAATCATATTGGGATTTTTTTATTTACATTTTTAGGCGACAGTTGAGATTTCTATAATAATTACTGTGTACTCTGGGCTCTACACAGTCTGTACACAAATCATGAAACTGAATCAGCTGATATTTATTTATCAGAATAATAAGCACATTTGTTTCAATGCAAGCCCAGCGCATTCTGAGAACAGGGCCCTTTGTACTTGTCTAAAAAAAATATCTTCTTCCTTATTGTCAAATTTTATGGGTCTTTCCGGTCTTTTGAGTTTCTCAAAATAGGATGGATTTCATCTTTTTCCAAAGAGAGGAGGGAGGGGGAAGAGAAAAAATATATATTTCCAGCAAATGTCTCCACATCATGGAACACAGCCCTATAAAACCGCAAAACAAAATGGAAATAAAAAGAACATGCAGGCACAAACCTCTATTATGATGTTAATCACACACAAGACTGGGGACAGTGGAAGTGATAGCAATGATCTAATTATCAGCAGGCCTATATAGCCAAGTGACTGAAAGAAACTCACAGAAAAAGCCTGCCTTCACACACAAAACAACCACAAAACAATGTGCAACTTAGCAACAGTCAGAAAGAAGACTTCTCATCCACACACAAAAGGCGTTTTTTATGAGCGTTTTTTGTCTTGCTTTTCATTAACAAGAGAAGTCAGCCTACAGTTTTAAATTGATGTATTTGTTTGTGTGTCTTTATCAAAACACACATAATCCAAAATTATAGGGTAGAGTAGACAAACAGGTTATTGACGAAGCTTGAAGGGTGATCTGTTAAAGACCAAATTTGCAGTCATTAAAAAATATTCAGCAGTTTATGGTAACTTGCATTATTTAACTCAGTTGAAATTCTTAATATTTACTACTGTTTTTTAAAACTTATTAAAACTTAAAGGGTTGCCCTAACCCTTTTGAGACGGGGGACCTTTCCGGTGTAATATGCTCCCTTGAGCACTAAAGAGAAGGTGTGTTACCCACTTTAAAAAAAAAAGATTTCCTCACCTGGAATCCAGGATGATGAGTGGAGGGAGGCGTAGGGATTGGGGAGGAGAGAGGGAGGGGTTTATTTTAAACAGAAAAACAATGTGGAACCGAGGGAGGTGGGAGGAGATGCAATGTAGGATGGAGGGTGGAAGGGGAGAAATAGTTTTCCTTCCAGCCATATCCAGAAATACTTAAACCTTAATTGAATCCTAGGAGACACCTTGAGACACTGAGTCTTTATACTAATCATGGTCATGGCAAGTAGACGGTGCTTTCATAATTCTGCAGTTTATTTAGAATACATTTTCTAAATTATTTCATGGTCTATTTAAGGACCAATGTTGGGCTGTGCTGCAATGCCAAGCAGGTGTATGAAGATCCTATTTCTTTTTTTTTTTATAATTTATTTATTATTTTTTATATTATATAATACATACAGAATAAATACAAAAAAAAGAAAGAAAAACACATATAACTTCCACATTAGATCACAATGAAGTATATCAATTAAAGTTCATATCGTATGTATCAGCAGCAATATTAAACAGCACTACGACTCTCCAAAATTATACTTAATTTCTACCATCATCGTTATGGGTGGAAGTGTCGAGAGTCAAAAGTCTCCCACTTCCATCACAGCATAAATAAACAAATACAAATAAACTAACAAACATATAACAAAGTTGACCAGCCTATCATTATCATTCATATTTTGCCACTCAATTCACATTAGGTTAGATTAGATTCCCACTCTTCTCGAGATTCCTAGTTGGTATCACAATATACTTTCCAATATTGGATTCTTCTTTATCCAGTTATCTCAGATCTCATATTGCCGGATATTAATACTTAAATTGGAGGCTATTCCCCTTTCCATTTTACATTGAGTAATAATAGTTGCCTTAATTTGCGGCCATGGGTCAATTGTTGTCTTCTTCCATTTTTTTGCAATAGACATCTTAAAGGCCATCAAAGCCTGAATCAACAGGCCTTTCTTGTCTTTAGTTAATTGCGGAAAATTTAAGTGTAGAAGCAAATTGTCTGGGGTCCAGATATGCGTGGTATCCAACAATCTATTTATGTGCCCCAAAAATTGAGCCCATGCTTCCTTAATTGGTGCACAATCCCACCATATGTATAGTTCATTTGCCCCCACATTTCCACATCTCCAACATCTAGATGTCTCTGCCTTTGAGAATTTCTGAATCTTATTAGGAGTCATATACCATCTATTAAGTATTTTAAAGTGTGCTTCCCTAATATTTAGACAGTGTATCGTGGAATAGAGTGATTGAAGAGCCCTATACCATCCCTTTATATCAAATATTATTAATAAATCTCTTTCCCATTTACTTTTAGCTATAGGATGAACAGGTCCTTTTATAATTTTCATAATCTCAACACATCTAGTTAATATTTTAGTATTTTTCTCTGAGTCTATCAAATCATTTAATTTAGATAATGATAAAGACCTCGTAATACTACCGAGGGAACTTTGCAAAAAACTTTTAATCCTAATATAATTAAACGCTTGTGAGTATGAAATACCATATACTATTCGTATCTCAGCGAAGGGGATGATCTTCCTATCTACTAGTAAGTCTGCTAATTTTTTAACTCCATGTCTAGTCCATTCGGACATATCCATATTTTCCATCCATATCTCCAGGTTTTTAGAAGTCAAAGCAGGTAGAATTGTATTTTTCAAATCTAACTCTAGGAGGGGTCTAGTTATCAAGTTATCAGTCAGGCATCTTATATTTTTATATTTTTGATTCTACTATTGTTTCTTGTAGGCCACATTAATCTAATGTTATTATATGGGTCTGTGATATCTTTCCCTTCTATTTTAAACCAATTTTGTGAGGAACAATCCTGCTTAATTAAAGGACGAGTATGCATCAACTGAGCCGCTTGGTGATATAAAAAAATATTTGGAAATCCAATCCCTCCTTCTTTATGCTTCAGATATAAGAGATCCTGCCCTATTCTAGGCTTCCTATCAAGCCATATGTAGTCCCTAAATATCTCTTTCACGAGTCTAAGCCGCTGGGGATGAATCTGTAATGGAATCATCCTCAATAGGTAAACAAACTTAGGGAAAACATATAACTTAATAAAATTAACCCTACCCCACCATGATAACTGCAAAAAAGTTCCATTGTTTTAGGGTACATTCTCTAATCAAAGGGATTACATTAGCCTTCATTGTATTCTCCGGATCTTTCACTATATTAATTACAAGGTACACAAACCCCTTTTTTTCCCATTTAAAAGCGAAGTGTTCTTTTAAATGTTGCAGATCTTTTTCATCCATATAAAAAGGTAATACCATTGTTTTTTGGACATTAAGTTCATAATTTGACAGGTAGCTACATCTTTCAATTACTTGCATGGCAGCTGGAACTGACTTGATTGGGTTGGTTAGCGTTAACAATGTATCATCGGTATATTGGCTTATCTTAAAGTCTTTATCTCTCTTTTTAAACCCTGTTATTTCAGTATTTTTACATATTTCATATGCTAGGGGTTCAGCAGCTAAAATATACAATAGTGGGAAAGAGGGCATCCTTGGTGGGTGCCATTTGATAACATAAACCACTCAGACTTAATCCCCCCTCCTACTATCCTACTGGATGGTGAAGAGTAGCAGGCCATAATCGCCGAAAGAATCTGGCCTGAAAACCCAAAAGCTTTTAAGGTTGATTGCATAAAATTCCAACCAACCCTATCAAATGCCTTTTCTCCATCTAAGGCCATCATTAAGGAAGGGGTTTTATTCTCATGGATCTTAGTAAATATATTTAGTATCCTCCTAATATGATTGGAGGACACCCTTCCTGGTAAAAAAGCAACCTGATCTTTTGCAATCAGAGAAGAAATTATATTCTTAATTCTTTTAGCAATAATTGAGGCATAGATGTTATAGTCATTGTTTAATAGGGCAATTGGCCGATAGTTATTTCTTCTGGATTTTTATTGGTTTTTAGAATAGGAGTAATATTAGTTACCAACATTTCCTTAGGTAGTTTGCCAGTATTCATCGCTAGATTATAGCATTCTGCCAAACACTGGACCAGCCTGTCCTTATACATTTTAAAAAAGGAATCAGTGAACCCATCTGGACACGGCGCTTTATTGTTTTTCATAGTATCAATAGAATCAATAACTTCTTGTAATGATATCTCTGCGTTTAATTGATCTAATTGTAGCTCATTTAGTCTAGGGAGATGAATGTTCAGAAAATAATTGTTTGTATCCTCTTGAGATGATATAACCGATAAGTTATATAAATTGTAATAATAATCTCTAAATACTGCTCCAATTTTCTTAGGATCTAATATAGTTTCATTTCCCTGTTTTATTTTTGTAATTAATTAATTTTTTTGTTGATTTTTAACTTTGTTGGTAAGAATCTTGTCAGCCTTATTACCCCTATAATAATAGTTCATTTTCATAATCTGTAGGTTTCTATTTATTCTAGATATCAAAATTTCATTTATTTTATTTTCTATAGTCCTAATTTGATTCGACATAGTTCTTGCAGGTGCAGCAGTATTTTTTTTATAGCATTCACTCAGTTCGATATATAGACTAGACAGAGATTCCTGTCTGTTTTTCTTAGCTTGGGCTTCTAAACTAATTAGATGACCCCTAATGACGCTTTTAAATACGCACCATTTTATGTCAGCAGACACTTCATTATTATCATTATCCATCCAATACATGTCTATTGCCTTGGCAATCTGTTCCCTATTAGTTTAAGAGATTAATAGCTTATCATTTAATTTCCAGTCTGGTCTTTGCTTTATAATATTGTTCTTTAATTGTATTTTGACCAAATTAGGATCAGACCAAGTAACCGTAATTATATTTGTAGATTGCACATGTTCTTATAGGCTACGATCTCCAAATATAAAATCTATTCTTGAATATGAACAATGAGTCTTACTAAAACATGTGAAATCTTTCTCTGTGGGATGGAAAATCCTCCAACAATCATAGAGGGCTTCATTTTGAATTATATTACAGAATTTTTTTGACAAATTAATAACGTTCCTCTAAGGATTTTTAGTCTTTTCAGAACTTCTGTCTAAATTAGGGTCGATTGCCAAATTGAAATCGCCCATAACTATAGTACGTCCTTGCTTAATTTTGTCAAATTGTGCAAAAAATTTATACAAAAGCTGAATCTGAGAAGTATTCGGGGCGTAAATATTAGCAATTGTGTATAATTGGTCTTCTATTCTACATATGAGAATAATCCATCTGCCCATCTTATCAGTTTTCACATGTTTTATAGAAAGATTTAGTACTGATGAAAAAAAATGGCTACTCCCCTCTTTTTTTTATCTTTAAACGAGGAGCAGACTGAAGTAGGAAAATCTTTAAAGCTAAATTTCCCCTTATCATCTCACCGCCAATGAGTCTCTTGTATTCCAACAACTTGCGCGTTTTCTCTTTTTACATGTTCAAATAGCAATCTCCTTTTTTGTGGAAAATTCAGCCCCTGCGCATTAATTGAAACAACATTAATCATATGTTTCTTATCCTACTTTTTCCTTCTCTTTTTTTTTTTTTTCTCTCTATTGATGCCCTATGATAATCAGATAACCAGGATTGTATACCTGACAATCTCACGGTCAAAGGTTAATAATACGATTGAAAATATTTCCCAATTGGGGCGGTTCAGCATCAAAATAATGATCCTGAATAGAATCTATCTGGAGGCTCTGTGAAAGAGGGTTTATCACAGGTCCATCCACACTTCCTTTAAGGGATGTCTATTTTATATTTAGTGTTTTTTGTAAATGTTTTATGGTGTTTGGTATGTTATAAGTTGACGCAGTCTGCTATGAAATATAAAACTCAATTATATATGTTAGAAGCAAAGAAAGAAAGAGATACCCACTCTGGTGGGAACTTAGGCCTAAATGGGCAGTATAAAAGAAACAAAGACAATAGAATATGAAGGTCCTATTTCAAAGGTAACATCCTATGTGTTTTATGACAGCCAGCCTCTATAGCATTGGCAATGGTAAAAAAAAAAAAAAGAACAGAACATTCCAAACTGACATACGGTTCTTAAAGGCCAGATTCCAATGACAACATGGACCATCGTTTTTTTTCCATTATGGGTTAAATGCATTCCTTTTACTGCTCATTTAAATGAATTCTGAAATTGTAAAAAAAACAACGAAAATCATTAAATGCCCCAGTGGGTATCGTGCCAGCCATGGTGGGCGTCCCTCGTTCCCACCTTATAAAAATCGGAGAAGCTGTTAATTGACACATTTATGAGAGTTTAATCTCGTAAAAAAGACATTGTTTTCATTGTGTGTTTCTTTACATAATATGCAAATGAGATGGAATAACATTCCCCAAATCACTATTATATTTTAGCGGCAGGAAATAAAAAATGCTTTTTTTGATCGCTCTACCGTGACCCCCAGCTGTTCTTTGTAAAGTAACTTTGTAACCTCTAATTTCTTCTCACAGTCCAATCTTTTTCTGTTAAGGAGTGTTTTAAAAAAATAGGTTCTTCCTGGAAGTACTGTTTATAAAATACTCATTTTAATTGTGTTGGTATTTCACTGAATTTCCAACCAATTCAAAGCGGTATAATTAAAGAACTTTGTAGAAATTAGCAATCAATCAATAATGAAGTTCTGATACAGTAAATATTGGGCCATTGAGGTTACATCATTTCAAATTATAAAACATAGGTTACAGTAAATTAAAGGACAATATTTACATAAATCAAGCTGATAATATATATGTATAATCATGAAAACTGAATTACAGATAGGCGAGGTATTGATCATAGTGACTGTTATAGATCTGGAGGTATTGGGAAGAGATTGGATCTAGTACTCTGGTAAATAATCAGTGCAGGGAATTAGAACTAGAAAAACAGGGAAGGCTTGTGAGTTTTTAGAACTTTCCAAAAGGATGAAATAGTTTTATAGGATAGATTGCTTACTAAGAGCACAGAGTATGTGAGTGTAATATTATGTATTCATTTATAAATATTACCATGCAGGATACATTGAGATTCCTCTCTTTGAAGTGTATACTGGTGAGCATATGCACATAAAATAGTACACATATAATAGGAACTAGCATAAACAGTGCAATTATAGACACACTGTTACACACAGGGCCGGATTAACATAGGGGCTGATGGAGCTGCAGCTCCAGGCCCAGGCCCATGGAAAAGGCCCATTTAAAAAAAAAAATACTACTCTTCGGTTTGCCACCTGACTGGTATTTTACCAGCACATACAGTATTTGAGGCTGCCTGGCAGTGCCGGTATTGCAGTAATACCGGCAATACAAATGCAGGTATAAACGGAGATTATTCTGCAATACCAGCACTGGCCAGTAGGGGTCACTGTGTGTGTGGAGAGAGGCAGGGATAGGAAGTTACAGCATATCCCTCCCTGCCTCTCTCAACTCACTGATCTGCAGGGGTGCAGCTACACAGCACAGAGAGTCCAGACAGCAGCTCCCAGCCTGCAGAGACAGACTACAGCTCAGGGAAGTAAAGGATGGGGGGAAAGGCAGCAGGGAGACATGGGGACACTGAGACATTAGGGAACACTGGGAGACGTGGGGACATTGAGACAATTGGGGACACTGGGAAACATGGGGACACTGAGACACTAGGGGACACTGGGAGACCTGGGGACACTGAGACACTGTGAGACATGGGGACACTGTGAGATAGTGACATTGGGAGACACATTGGGACACGGAGACACTAGGGACACAGTGTCTCCATGTCTCCCAGTGTCCCCATGTCTCCCTAGTGTCTCAGTGTCCCCATGGCTACCAGGTCTCCCAGTGTCTGTGTCCATATGTCTCTCAGTGTCCCAAGTGTCTGTGTCCCAATGACCTCCAGTGTCCCCAAATGTCTGTGTCCCCATGTCTCCCAGTGTCCACATGTCTCCCAGACAGTGTCACCATGTCTCCCAGTGTCCCTATGTCTCCCAGCCAGTGTCTCATTGTCCCCATGTCTCTCAGTGTCCCTAGTGTCCCCATGTCTCCCAGTGTCCCCATGTCTATGTCCACAAGTGTGCCCCCATGTCTCCCAGTGTCCTCATGCCTCCCAGCCAGTGTCTCAGGTGTCTCAGTGTCCCCTAGTCTCCCATTGTCTGTGTTCCCGTGTCTCAGTGTCCCTAGAATCTTAGTGTCCCCAAAAGTCTCAGTGTCCCCATGTCTCCCAGTGTCTGTGTCCCCACGTCTCTGTCCCTAGTGTCTGTGTCCCCATATGTCTCAGTGTCCCCATGTCTCCCAGTGTCCCCATGTCTGTCTCCCAGTGTCCCCAAGTGTTTCAGTGCTCCCATGTCTCCCAGTGTCTCAGTGTCCCTATGTCTCCTATGTCCTAGTGACACGGAAAACAAAGACATGGGGACACGGGGAGAAATGAGGACACTGGGAGACAAGGGGACTGGGCGACGTGGGGACACTGACACTGTGATACATAGGGATGCTGATGCCAGGCTGGCCTTCCAATTCATTGGACTTTTTGGGCATGTTCGCCTCTTTTGGCAGTTCTGGTCACGTGATTCGTGTCAGTGGCCCACCTTTTTACCCCGCCCATTGACTTAACTGGACACTGCTGTTAGGGGGTATGGATTTACTTGAAAGATGAAAGCATAAATTAGAGAGAGATTAGCATAGAGTATGTGTTTTCTTATAGCTGCACCCTTTTAGTTTCCCTCCAACACCATCTCCATCAGATACAGGACGCTTGAGAGGTATGACTGTTTTAGTGTTTTTGGTCGATAAGATTCTGTAATTAGGCCCATCATAATTGTCAGCACCAGGCCCACTGGGCTCTTAATCTGGCCCTGGTTACACATACAATAGACATATACAATACAAGTGCACTTGTTATTAGTTGACTGAAGGTAGGTAGGTAGGTAGGTAGGTAGATGGAGATTTTTCGTGATTGTAGACTGGTGGATTTTCTATTTTTCACCAGGTTGTTCCATGTATGTAAAGCTGTGTATCTCTACTCCTCCTTAGGCCCAATTCCCAAACCATCTCTGCAACAAGCCTCTTCAATTCCACTTGGAAGGAGCATAGTAAATATAATAAAATATATAAACATGTACTTTTTACTGCTCCTTCTTTTTCCCTCTTTTGATCACTTTGCATTCTCACTTTACTTAATAACCCTGTTAGTAGCTGTCCCCTAGCCACACTCATCTTTTTTTGTTTACCATTAATCATCCCTTTTTGTGGTGACACAGGCGGTTATCCAAATACCGAATCAAACAAACAAGCTCGGCTATTGCACTAGTCATTTGCTCAGTTAAACATTCAGACGAGGCTTTGAATATATAGAATTCGGCCGAACAGCCTTTCGGTCAAAATTCTTAACAAATAGCAATGTGGCCAAAACCGAATGCACTAGTCCGAATTCACTAGCTCTCTGCTAGTGAGGAAATTTTCCAAAGTAGTGGTTATGAACCATACAAGAAAGATGAGTTCATTTGGATTTGAGAGGTTGTTTCAATATATCACCATGATGGATACTGTAGTTACAAGAAGAAGAAAGCCACATCATGGATTATTATACAGAGTATTTGTTTAGTGAGATGTGTTTACGTCATCCCCATAGCCCATCACTGGCGTTAACATTTGCTGCAAAATCCATTTACTTATGGGGTGAACTAAGCAGGCTATTTTTTTCCACAAACTGAGCCATCAGATGAGAATGTGTGATTAAAACTAGTTTAGTTGTAGACCGACTATTCCTGAGTTTAATTTTACTACATAAGACCTGTATCAAACTCAAGAATAATTGCTGTACGACCACTGTGTTGAATTTCAATTAAATCTCACAATTATAAACAATGACGCTGCATCTAAAATTCAATGAATCATTTTAATTTTAGTCACTAGGATCAGTGATAGGTCATTCCCTGGGGTGAAACTCAATAATGTTTTGTAATGAGTTCAAGTTTATTTTCAACAAAGATTAAATATTTTTAAGGAACTTTTTCAGGTTTAGTGGACCTACGTTCCGCATCTATGTAACGGACCGTTTTGCTCACAAGAGGTTAAAACCGTTTAGGCAATATTTCCCTTTTCAGATGCACCGACAGCTACTGCAAGCACCAATCTCCCGAACTGAAAACACATGAACACTGGAAACAGCCGAACAGGAAAAACCATACGAAAGGTTTACACTCCTGGCAGTCAGCATACAATCCAATTCCCCCAATAACGAGACGACACTTCGTTTTGAGGGTCAAGCAGAATCTGACTGTACTGGCACATACAGTCTCTTTTATTCCAAATCCACAAACACAGTACTGCCCACAGGGTTTTACAGAACAACCAATCAATCCGTACAATACACACAGACACTCCCACACAAAATCCTCCCCTCTGCCTGTGATATGATTACTGAACACAATGGGTAATATCATTATCACAGTCAGAGGAATACAGTTTTTACACAATATTTATAACTTCTAAAATATACATGTCACAAACATAAAACATACATTTTCATAATCAGCATGCGGGAAATAAACACATACTCAAAAATCAGGGCAATTGGTTCAGGGGTTAAAAAGTTAGATGGAAGTCCTTTATGACCGACCGCAAGCACATTTTCATGCCCAAAACAGTTCCATAGATTTGGGCTGTGCGGTCGGTCTATTTCAGGCTGAAAAAATGACAAAGTCCCATTCGAACATGCGTTCGAATCTTCGAACGGGACTTAGTCTCTGCGGCTGCAAAATCATTGTGGGAAAAGGTAAGGCTCAGCGGTGTTCGTGGAACTGTGTAGCCGATTTCAGTTCCATGAATTTGGCTACACATACCGCTGACCGCATTGAATGAACCAAGATGGCCGCCGCCACGTGTTCGTTTTTCGAATGGCAGCCACTTCGACAGCATTCAAAGTGCCAATTTAAAAGTACAAATCCTTTCTCTGGGAGTTAAAGGGCCAGCAGCAGCACAACCAAAAATCCATTATGCCCAAACCTCCCAGGGACCATAATCACATGGCAAGAGGCTGTCAAGCAGTCCTCTCCAGGCACAAGTGGCGGGGCTGGTTCCGGCACAATCTATACAAGTGATTTTTTTCCCAGAACCTTTTTATTACAGGGCTCCACAAAACCTCAAAGCTTAACCCTTTAAGGAGGGACGCAGTTGTCCACATTCTGAAGCAAAACAAAACCTAGAATTTGAGCTATATGTCTGTTCAACCATAATTTACCTCTTTCATATTAAGTGCACGTATTTATAATTTCGTTCAGGAGAAATAGGACTTTTATTTCACATCAAATATTTATATATAAAACAGAATTAAATATGAATGAAATTTTAAAATATGTGAGAAATTCTGAAACATTGTTATATTCCAAGTTCTGCATTGCATTTTAATTGTGAATGTCAATACTGTTAGCTTTTAGTTCAATAAAACACACATATTGGTATGCTGTGATGTCCTATCAGTAAAACAAAGCCCCCCATAGATAGGTTTCATGGTATTTCAGGATATTACAGGGTCAAATATCCATGTGTCCCATTTCACTGTCTCCCCTCCCTGTGTCCCCCCTCCCCTCCGTGTACCATTCTGCTCTCTCTCCCCTCCTTTCCATGTATCCCATACCCTCTCTCTCCCTCCTCCCCTCCCTTCCATGTGTCCCATACCCTCCATCTCTTACCTCCATGTGTCCCATTGTTCCCTCTCTTCTATCCAGGTGTCGCATACCCACCATTTCTTCCCCTCCACTCCCTGTGTCCCTAGAGTGAGTATGTAGTATTCATTTCAGCATGTGGTTTCCTTATGCCAAATTCCAAGCAGGTTATTTGACAATTTGTATTTATTTATTTTGTCACATCTACTGCATATGAGAAAAAAATAGAATTTTTGCTTTTCTACTAACATAGAAAACCCTGTCTGAAATAGCAAGATAAAGGACACTGTATACTGTCCAAAGCTTCTCATTTAACAAATGTTTTCATAACAGCTGAACAAATAATTGCAAAATAAAAATAATGTCAAATTACATAATTTTCATTTTTGCATTTGTCTTCTGTCACGATTCTGGGAACCAAAACACGCTAACATACACACAGAAAAGGTGCAGTACCGGACCTTAGAGTGGCCGGGCTAAGCCCACAAAGAATAGTCAGGAGACAAGCCGACTAAGGGGAACCAGAAGACAGAATAACGAGAGACAAGCTGAGGTCAAAGGTCAAACAAGCCAGAGAGTACGTAAACCAGAGAGAACCACAAGTAGAACAGCAATACTAGAAAGCAAAGACCACAACAGGGCAGAGAGAGACAGGAAAGGTAAGTATTTAAACCCATTGCTTAACTCTGATTGGATAATTTCCAATCAGAGTTAACAATCACACGTGGGAGATATTTATACCTCCCACTGTGATTGAGGCACTGTGCCTTTAACGCCGGGTCAGGTGGCTGACCCCGGCGTTTACAAAAATGGGCGGTCTCCCAGCGTGCAGCGTCATACATGCTGCCGCTGGGGGACGAAGAGGAAGACGCGGACGGCATCCAAAGCTGGGAGGATGCCGCTCGCCGAGCGCACGAGGAGAAGGGGACCGCGGACGGCTGGAGGGTGAGTGCCGCGAGCGGATTGCAGCCTCCCCTCGCAGCCACCCATGGGATCCTGACATCTTCAAAGTAATGCATGTACAAAATTGCTGCTTTATGATATTGTGATATGCTAGCTATTGCTTCAAATAAATGTTAAATGCTAATATTTTTTTATTCAAAAAGTACTCACTAGTGAAGGGGTTAAACATGCACCAACTCATTTTGCAATGTTCTAAAATTATCCATATACAGATATACAGAAATATATATTTTTAAGGTATAGAAATAGTTGATTGTACAAAGAAAAACACAGAAATAGGAAACCGCATTGACACAAATACTGACAAATATCGCTACAAGATCTGGCGTTTCTCCCCTCGATTTTTACAACTTGTCAACATGCTTGGCCATTTAAAAGCAAGTGGAGTCATCAGCTGTATTATACGTCTCGGTTCTGTGCCAAGCCTTGCAGAAGAACTCTATGGTGTGTGTGGTCTGATTTCTCATTCCTTCCTGCAGACAGTTCAGTGCTTGAAGGTTATTGAGGTCATCGGCATGTTAATAGGAAACCTGATTGATGAGTTGATGTCAGAAAAAAAAAGAAAGGGGTACTTAATTAATGACTTCTGCTCAGTTCAGGAGAAAGTTTCCTTTACCTTCTGTGTGAAAAAAAACAACTTTTCCCAATAATCCCAAATTTTCCAAACAAAAAGCCAACTTCAAAGATGCACAAGGTCGGTTTTATATGATGGGTTGGTTCAGTGATTCTTTCCTTTCTTTGTTTATCACGGCAACCAGGCTGGATTCCAAGTTTGCAAAATAAAAGCTTGCATTGTTCAACAAAAATGGAGATTTTACAAGGAACTTTCTCTTTTCCTGGAGTAATAATTAGCTATTTTATTATTCACTGCAAAATGAAATTCTACAGCACTGTATCTGAAACAAGCTCATTATAAAAATTGGTATTTTGTCAAATTTGCTTAACTCTACCTAAATATAATTTAAATATAATTTACAAAGAATATATATATATTTATACATCAGACATATAAGGAATCCAGTTCAAGAAATATTTGCATATAATAAAAATTACAATGCTTCATATTTAAAGACAGTTATACAGCCATTAAATTGATGAATATGCCTATGACCTGAGTTGTTACAAACGTAACTATGTTTTGGTTACTCCTCGTCCAATGCAATATGTGTCCTGGCTGGGCTTGGACTCAACTGGTTTCTGATGTTACTTGCTACATGAACCATAACTTGTACACCCCTCTGTGGTGGATATGGTAACAGGTGCCCAGTATGCAGTATGCAGTCATATTTTTTTTTAAGAACGGTTGATAATTTTCTTGGGCCCTACCACACCCCTTCTACATCCTCCCATTACTGGAAGCTCCTGCGATGATCGAAGACTGCAACTGCGGGGCCAGGCTGATTGATTTAGAGATTTAACAGCTTTCGGACAATAACGGCTGGTGGAGACATTCTTGAAGTGCGGGATTTATCCGACAAACATGTTTTAATCCAAACTGATTTTTGTCAGCTATATGATCGGACGGCATATATGCACTTCATTTGTTTACACTTCCTAAAAATGACTTACATTGTTACCACTGTAAACGGTCCTTTATTTTCTAAAAACTTCCAATTACATTTTCAAGGTTGTACTGACTTTGTTATCCATTTATTTTCTGTTGACTTGGCCTGTTTTTTTTCTTGTTTGGACCCATTCTGTCTAAAATCAACAAACACATTTGTAAAGTTAATAGATTTAGTTTTATGGTGCACTGTTGAAATGCAATCAGTTTGTTTGTTGTGTTTGTTTTATAAATTCATGTAAATAATTGAATAACAATTTAGAATTTAAAAATATCTGTGTGTGACTGTTTTTTTTTTTTTGTATTCATTTTTAATGGTGGCTCCTCAACATTAGAAACATTGGAATCCCATATCCAAAATTAATTAACACTACAAGGCCTACTGATGAACTGTTATCAACATGATCACAACTCCACATTATTATATTTTCACACTACACAGTCAAAAAGGGCCTGATACTTTATGTTAAATACTGATAAAGATTGCATTGGAATTTCACTGAGATTCTAAAGATATCATCAGATAAAGTAGGGACTACTTTGTCTTATGATAAATTTGAGGTTAACAACAGTTGTCCAACACCAATTTTTGTCCAATCGGATTCAGACATCAATCTATGGTCGATCCTATCAAAACGAATTGTTCCAAAACCAATCGACTAGATTGGTTATGGATCCATTAGTTTTCATTTCGTTTTTGTATTGTGCCAATTATTTAATTACAATTAGTTTTTTTAGTGAGCAAACTCCAAAGTGAATGTTACATATTAGATCAAAACAACAAAACTGACATAGCTAACATGAAGGATTTTTCCTTGTAAATTCCTTCAGCCTGAAATTATAGGTCAGATGCTCTTTAAGAACTCAAATAGAAATTAAAATATTATCTCAATATACATATTTTTTAGACTGTTGCACAACAACAAATTGGTTCAGCCAAATCAACCGAAAAATGTTTTAATTCGGTCAACCCAATTTCATCAACCTGGCGGTCTGGCTCATCCGAATATCATCCATGCAAATGATTTGGGGAAAACTGTTTGAACCAACCAAAATGGCAGGAAACTGGACCGGTTAGTGTATTGCAAATTACAAATGTATTATTTTCTTGCTATTTAGTTCAAAGATCTAGTGAGAAGTTACCAACACAGGCAAAAACAAAGAGAAGCACTAAAAATGTATATATATATATATATATATATATATATATACAAATGGAAAGAGTGCACTCGAAAGGTCTTCGTAAAAATATAAACAATTTATTGTGCCAAACTTCAAAGACATATAAGTCGACGTTTCAGTCCTCGTAGGACTTTTTTCAAGACAATGAAAGGCGGGAAAAGAAGTGATTTAAATATACCATGCGTGTGATCTGATTGGAGAGTGGGTTATATGAAAGAGAGGCTGTGCAAACGTGAATGCAATGCCTAAATATAAGATAGAAGTTAACCTCTTAAGTGCCTATTGGTAAGGCCGGTAAGTGAGTGTGGTTACGGCCAAGTGGTGAATAATCTGCTCTCGCAAACATATTAAAATACAAGGATAGGAGATATCAACGCCACCGTAGTATATCGGAGTATATTAAGTTTCTACTTAGGTATTTAAGCTAACTTGTTAATCAAGATTTAAACAAAATGATAGGTTAAACAGTAACTTAAGGTGGCTACATTTCTGTATTGGAGTTCCAAGTGCCAAGAGGTTGCAGATCTACATATAGATACATTGCAGAAAGGACTTCAGAGTATGTATTTAGATAGCCACAGGTATACATCATAAATACTTAACTAAATTACAAACTAGTGACTATTTGGTCTATGAAATATTACAGGAATTTCCCTTAACCACTATACAGAGCTAAATAAATATAGATATATAAATAATCTAGCGATGGACCCATAGACTAATCACGGATCATGGTTTCTCTGTGACATTTCATACAAATATGTATTAATTACTACTGTATACGTAACTATTAGACCGTATGGCGTCCTTATCTTTTCGGAATGAAGCAGTTGAGTGGGTTGATCTCATTGAGTCCCAACGGGGATAAAGTCCCTAATGTGAAAATCCAAAAGGCTTCTCTTTGAAGAAGTAGAACATCTCTGTCACCCCCCCTCATCGGGGCCGGAACATGTTCAATGCCCATAAATTTCAGTGTGGGCAATGTATGCCCTATTTCAAGGAAATGTTTGGCTATGGGAGTGGTTGCTATGCCGCTGGATAACGCTGTCCTGATGGTAGATCTGTGTCCCCTCATGCGTTCCCTGAGGTCATTGGATGTTTTTCCACACGGGCAGGTGATGCGGTAAACTACGTGTGTGGTGGTACACGTAATCCTTTGCCGTATCCTATATTCTTTACCTCAGCGAGGGTGGTAGAACGGTTTGTATATATTGAAGGCTGAGGCAGCACCGAGGCAAGTACAAGACCGGTACATTGAGTGCGGGATATTTGCAGTTTATATATATATATATATATATATATATATATATTTATATACTAAGCATTTTAAATATATAATATATAAATATAGATTTTTTGTGTACTGCTTCTTCTTTCTTCTCTCTATTGGTCACTTCATAATTCATCTGTGAATAAAATTAACATTTAGTGGCTGTCCTCCAGCCATCAATCATCTTTTTTCCAATCAATAATTTTTTTTTTGGCACCATGGGTGGGACTCCGAATATTGGATTATGTGTCCCTGTTTGATCATTGTCCATGTTGTTTGTTTTATGGTATATCCATATGGTGCTTCGGAGTTAGGGAATTTTGACGACCTTCAGATCAGCCAAAATTTACACGAATTGCAATTCCTTTGAAACCGAATGCACAAGTCTAATTTTTAATTATTTTACTCTTTATCGGAGTATTAGTTTATGTGAATATCAGATTATGACTATTTTCACAAATAATAAATAAACAACAAGCTTTTTCATTCGATGTATTAAAAGACGCAGAAAAAAAAAATACAAACCTGTCCTATATTGCGAATGCAAAACTTTGAAAACCAAAAGACCCCTTGATTATTTAGAGGGCTTACTTTAAACTAATTAAGGACACAATAGGGGGAAAAAAACGAGCTGATGGGAGCCTGAGAAATTGCGAGCCTGTTGAACAGCTTATAAAACCAAACAGCATTTGCCACCCGGATCTGATTAGCATATGTGTCAGACACTTGGGAATACTGATAAACCAAGTCTTTATAGTTTCACCGGAATCTGGGAAATATCACAGAAAACATCTGTGCACAAAAACAAAAGTGGAGCAATGTGTCTGCTGATCCTGTTTTATGCTGTTCTAGAGATAATATTTGCATAATGAGTTTTGTCTTTTATTTTTGTGTCTCACTGTAGCACATTCTTCCCGCTTCTGAATGGAGGGAAAAAAAAAAGATTTATTAAGGTTTATTCACTAAATAAAGAATTATGGAGAACTGAAGGAAAATGCAAATTAGACAAAATAGTTGAATTGGATTTTCTTTTCAAATCTGCTCCATTTACAACTTGACAATTTTGTTTTAAAAAACACTCTGATCAGAGCTGTACAAATCTCAGTTAAGTGATTGAACCCCTAGCAATTTCTTATATGTGGAGAACGTTGTATTCAGTGATCTATTCAGCAATGTTATCTAATGTTTAAAATGTTTGTACTATCTTGCTACATTCGTGAATGAAAATAATTATTCGCAAAAAACAGGCTTCCGAATAGTCCTGATGTCGGCAAGACAGCCCCAGGTTTAGGATCCTGTCTTGCAATCCTGGGTTTGTTCTCTGGTGTTCATCTTTTGGGGACACCAGTATTGGAGCCCCAAAAAATGTAGTTTGAACGAATCATTAAATGTGCATGCACTACGCAAAGGGTGCTAGAACCATGCAGAGAGCACTGATACTGGGATCCTTTCAAGGTCTATCCTTAGTGGGCCGACCTGTGGGATTGCACGACAGACTGAACTGTCATATCTTTAGGCAGAACCTTTTGGTGGTACCACAGCCCACCAGCATCCTGATTCAAATTTATGCAAAAACTATAAATTTGTCAATAAGTCCAACGTGAAATATGTGAAACTTGGACTCCCTGGATTATATACATAACTGATCATATTTGCACACTAGAGCTCCCTGGTAGAATGACCTTGGCCTCGCATACCAAACCCCCATTTTTTCCCTCTCTCTCTCCTTCACTACCTCTCCTCTTCTACTTCTTATTTCCTTGCAGTCTATTAGTGTTAAACATTATAGCTGTTATATAACCTGACTATAAGATATACGTTTTTCTATGGGATCAAACTACTCTGTGTTTGAAATGATTAATTTCTTTTTTTTTTTGTAACAAATAGTTTTTTGAGTTTTTTTTACAGTTTTAATGACAATTAGTTGGTTACATTACACAGATATCATGCATAACACAACAATTCACATGTTTAAGGCATTGTTTTCAGTATCAGATGTTGAAGTACATTTCAAATAACATAATACTGACAAATAAAAAGAAAAGGATAAATAAAGAATAACAGTTAGGAGCGTGGGTATTCATGACACGCAATTCCACAGGATTACATTGCTAAATTAATTTTGGTTCAAGTTGCAAGTGGCATTGTGCAGCAAGTAGTAAAGAGCAGAGTGCTAGAATTTTAAATTTATTTTTAAATTAATTAATTGTAATACCCCTCGTCAAAAAACATCAGTCCTCCCCCCACCAGCCTCCCAGTGGCTCAGTGAGCCATATATTACATTCTGTCAAGTATGGTGCATCATATCTTTAAGGTTTACCGGTGTGGGAACGGAATCACTCCTCCAGTGTTTAGTGATAAATGTTTTTATTGCCAGGAAGAAAAAGGAGGTTAGATTCTGACATTCTGGGATATAAAGTGAAAGTTCTTTGAGATGGTAACAGGAGCTCGGAAAGAAGATAATAAAACAGCAATAGTGCTCTCAGTAAAATATTTGTGGTATATAAAATATAATAAAATATACTCACAATATATAGGGCAGATTAACTGCTTTATGACACGGGCACGGGTGGTATAATCCCCACCTAAGGATTCTTTGGAGTATAAGGAAAAGTAAAATGAGATAAGAAGCCAGGTAGTAGTAAAAAAATTATAAAAAATAAAAATGTAAATAAAAATGTATTGCTTTTAAATTATTGTTAATAAATAGATTTTGGTCTTTTTACTCTTTTTGCACCATTATCTTTTATTTACATTTTTATTTTTTTACTACTACCTGGCTTATCTCATTTTACTTTTCCTTATACTCCAAAGAATCCTTAGGTGGGAATTATAACACCCGTGCCCGTGTCATAGAGCAGTTAGTCTGCCCTATATATTGTGAGTATATTTTATTATATTTTATATACCACAAATATTTCATGCTGCTGTATGCCTACTAAACTAGAGCTAGAAGAAGCTCTATAAAATGTGAGTGGTTCTACTATATTCTAATATTTTTTTCTAATTTTTTGGAATATACTGTACCATTATTGTTTTTGTTTTATCTCCCTATTGGCTGTCTGTTACTGCACCGAAGAGGACACTCACCGCATATCCTACAAACGTGGGATCATACCGCTGCAAGCTATTCACACCAGAGCTGGATTAAGCTCTACAAAAAGTGAGTGAGATCTCTTCTATTTATATTATCTCTTGGATCACCCTGTATCATCGCCCTTCTTAACCTGCAAGGAGCAGAAGCCTATAACTCCAGAGACCAACCTAGGATCCCAGTTCCACTATACTGGACTTTGTTGTATTATTACTACCCCTACCAGGACTTTAATTTATTTACCTTGTTTATTGGCGCAGTCCCATCCCTTTGTTTGTTTACATTTTCCATTTACTTCAAGGACAAGTGAGGGAGTCCTTGTTTGGGATTGCTGCCTTTCTTTCTTTGATATATTAGCGCTGACTCTATTCTCTGTTTTTCTGTTCTAATGCTATATTGTCTGAAATTGATTTTTGGCCATTAGGAGCCTGTCTGATCAAAGCTTCTAGGGAGTGGTTGTCTTAGAGTAGTGGTCTAGGTGAAGAGAGGCTAAACAGTGTCCAATTTATAGATATTTATAGAGTTCCCTATGAGGAATATGACATTTAGAGTGTAATGTATAAATGGGCAATATTTTATCCTTATCCAGCAATTGTGGAACATTTATTTACCAGGCCGGCTTCAATCCATCCTGAAATATGCAGGTCAGAAATTATTGTGTTTATGGTTAAAAGAGGGGCTATACCGGTCTCAATGTAGGAATTTTCCATATTTTTAAACCATGGTTGATTGTTGGTAGAAAAACCGAGGGCAGAGGTGGCCTGTAGGGGGAACCATGTGAATTGAGACACTTAACCCCTGCCCAGGAGGAAATCTTCTATGTCAACCCAGGAAAGGGAACCTGCACAGGAGCAGAACAGTAGGGAATGAGCTAAGGATGTAGCTTTGTAATAATATGTGATGCTCAGGATCCCCAATCCATCTATATGATGCCTTTTTGGCCTTGGGACCTATTCCTGTTTACTCTTCTATTTGTGACCCATACTGCTTGGCAATCGAGGATTTTCTACTTCTGTTGTTCAATCACTCAGTCTTGTAATTGATACATTATTTGTTACTGGAAACCTTGTCTTGTTTAACCAAACTGTTAAACCTCTTAGGTTAAGACAGTATCCAGGCCTCCAGTGACCATAACACCTTCATTGAGTGGTTATGGTGTCAGGGTGTTGTTTAAAGAGTCCCTTGAGTGAGTCCAGTTTTTCATCTTATATAAATGAACTCAAGCAACTACTCTGGCCCCAACGTACACCCTTCTCTTATCAGGACCAAACTTTCATTGCAGTCTTCAGTCCTTTTCGATTGCTACCTTCTCCTTTCACTAGTCTTCCTGACCATTACCTCCTCACTAATATAACTGTTTTCTTGTTTACCATACAGTTCCTAAGGGGTAGAACAAGGGCTTACTCTGTTTATGAATAGATACAAAATCTGACATACAAATGTAGGAGGAATTGAGGGCCCTATTTTCATGGGAACTTTCAATCTAGATGACAGACAGACAGATAGACAGACAGACAATTATAGTTGATACCTTATAATTCCCTATTATATTATGAGTTGTGCCCATGCATTATTTTTTGTATAGAATTCCCTTCTAATTACTGGTTTCTGACAAATGAACCAACAATGCATTCAATGTGTTTTAATTTGTAGAAGTATTTTGTGTTTGTTTCTTTTCAGAGTAATGTCATAGTGTTCTAAACAGGTTAATGCTTGCTAGGGATGGCGCACTTGCATAGTAAGTGTCTTTGGACTCTGTTAGCTGAGTCCAGTTAGATTTCAGTTGTTTATAATTGCTTTTCCATTGATGTTGGTTCTGGTCAGTACTACTTGACATATACTAGACTTAAAATCATCAGAAAATATTTTTTACTGTGCATTTATCAAACCCTCTTTCATGGGAACTGAAATTAAAAAGTAAAAAGAAAAAAATTATATTTATTTATTATTTATTATTGCCATTTATATAGCGCCAACAGATTCCGTAGCGCTTTACAATATTATGAGAGGGGGATTTAACTATAAATAGGACAATTACAAATAAACTTACAGGAACAATAGGTTGAAGAGGACCCTGCTCAAACGAGCTTACATTCTATATATATCATAGACCTAGATTGTCAGGGGGCCTGGTCAGGGCTAGGCGCTTTAACAGTGCGACCGGGCCCCCTGTGATTACATCACTGCTGGGAGGAAGTGACTCCCCGGTCACTCCTCCCAGCATACAGAGAGCCTGTGCGGGAGGAAGCAGGGAGTCAGAGTGGGAACTCTGACTCCCATCAGGCTGAGCCACCACAGGACCCCAGGGAAATTCACAAAAGGTAGGAAACATTTTGTGTATGTGTGTGTGTGTCTATCTGTATTTTTGTGTGTATGTATGTGTGTGTCTGTGTCTCTGTATGTGTGTGTGTCTGTTTTGTCTGTGTCTGTGTGTGTCTCTGTATGTGTGTGTCTGTGTCTCTGCATGTATGTATGTGTCTGCATGTGTGTGTCTCTGTATGTATGTGTCTGCATGTGTGTATGTATGTGTCTGTGTGTATGTATGTATGTATGTATGTATGTATGTTTTTCATTCTAAATCACTTGTTTTTGGTAAAATTGCATGTACTCTATTTTGTGTTCTCTCACCCAATATTATTTGTTTATTTTTTCCTTAAGAATTATGTACTGGGTGAATTTAGCAAAGCAATCAAACATTGTAAGGATGTTTAATTGCGTTCTTGCTGTGAAATAAACGGTTTTACACTACGCAGTTCTGCCAAGGTCTTCATCAGGCGTCCAGACAGTGAACTGGTAGATAAACCCCTTAATTTGGAGTGTACAAATATCACCATCCAAGGCGTTTAAGTTATAGCAGATCCTTCATGCAAAAAGACCTAACAGAATTTGTTGCAAAATGTGTAAAAAGAAAGCTGGCAACTGTATCTTTAGAGGGGATATTGTACGTATTGTACAGTTTTATATTGGTTCAGCTTTATCTGCCAGTGCTTGAACATATTTTTTGATTAATCTAACATTTGGGGAAAGTGATTATTCCTGATTTCAGCAGCGTTCTACTATATAAATTGCAGATTTTTAGATGATTAGAATTACATTTGGCTGTTTTTTGCGTAAAATTTTAAGCATGCATTGTAAAAATCCCAAATCAAGTAAAGACGTATTTCCGAAAGTAAACAGTGGGTTATAGCGAAAATATAAAAATTCTCCAAGGTGCTGTTTAGTGAATAATCCCTAAAGACTTTCAGGAATTGACTACACAAAGCCCGTAATGGTCTGGAAAATGAGAATATCAACATTCTCATGGCTTATTTAATGTTGATGGGAAAATCTGTACTAAGACCCAGTGTAGGTATCACTGTTTAATTAGCCATTCGGCAGTAAGTTACTTCTCACCAAATTCCTGCGGTTTGTTGATGGTATTAATAATGTGATCTGCAGGGTATCTGGGCACCATGGGGGCCATGTCTGTTTGGATGGTTATTAAATGGCACTTAAGCTGTTCTATAAATTACTTTGTGACCTAGGAATCCAGCAGGTTACCTTTATAATTCAATGGTTTTACTTTATTGCACTTACCACCTGCTGGCCTACTCTTTATTAGAATGTCTTGTATATAACACCCACTTCTCCCGTGCACGGGGGAAGCTGTGAATTCAATTCATGCTATACTGTATTTGAAAGGAAAGCAGGATTCTAAAGAGAAACCATGATTTAGGAAGATTTTTGTACAATCTCATTAACTAAACGATAGACATGGGTTATGCTATTTTTGTTTTATTTTCCCTAAATATTGCTTTATTGATGTGAATTTAGATTTATATTATATGTAATGATTTCAGATCAACTTTGTGCACAATTTCTCATGCACCGCAGTAAATTTCCATCTCAGATTTCTGCAGGACCTGTGTGTGTTGTCATCATGTCAATAAAAGCAGAAGGTTGACTGAAACCAGTGGTTGGTCGATCATCAATGTGGAGGCCATGTCAACCTTGGTTTAGGTGACAGCCACCTCTTGTGGATCTAGGTTCTTCTACAAAGACATTTCTACAGAACATTAATAATCTAATCATGGCCCCGATTTAATATTTTTTATACGTTTTTTAAATGATTTTATCATAATTTATAAACTTTCAAAAGAATGTAATAATTTGAAAAATATTTTAATGTTTGTTATTAAATTTAATTTTTTTAACATCGTTTTTTTTTATATCTTGAAAGATCGTTTTAAAAGTTTATCAAAACTATTAAATCATTTGGAAATATTATCCAAAATTATTAAGTAAAGTCTTAGAATAACAACTTAAAGCTCCCCAGAACTTCGGCCTGGAAAACAGAACTATAAATAGGAAGGCCAAACAAGGAAAGTTCAAGCCAATTTGTTTTTAATTGGAGTGAGTTGTTGTGTGTGATGGGAGATGTCTGTCCTGTCTTTTTAGCTGAGCTTTTTGAGTTGTTGTTGATGAATTGTCTACATCAAAGTATCTGTTTATGTCCAGCCTATGGTCTCTGCTTTGAAGGTTACAATTTACTTTGAACCTACACCATTTCTGGAGGCAATGTCTTTCCAACAGAGCTTTTTCAACCTAAGAATTTTACTTCTGTTTTTCTACAATATGTTATACTTCATAATAATATTGTGACTGGGCCTTGCTTAGCTCTGCTCAATAGGTCCTCCAAGAATTTCTATTTGACCCGAGTTAAAGCCAAGTCTGAGCCATACTCAAAAAAACTAGAGTAGGATACAGCAGTACCTGAAAAAGTTAAAATAAATCCTCTTGGTGCAGCTACACCAGCCAACAAAATTACACAAGTTAAGAGTCACTCGTTATGGAGAGTAGTCTTATTAGTTATCGTTCAGAGTGTAACACTTATAGAACTATGGAGACCTCTGCTGGTAAGAAAGGGGACAGAACACAATCCAAGCATTTTATCCACAGATTAGTGTTTTTTGTTTTATATATATAATACAAATAGGTTTTGGATGGTAGTGCAACAAGCAGACTTGGCAAATAATTCATTTTGGACCCTTTAAGTTTTGAAACATGGGAACAAAACATAATGGGATATTGAATTTACTGATAAACAGCAATAAAATAGTATCTGCACATATTATAATCACGCATTTGGAAGTGTCAATATTAATTATAAATATTTCTGCTGTGGCTTTTTAGGGTAAAGAGATGTTTTTGAACCTGTTACGCATAATTCTAAACACATAAAACGTTTTGCCACAGCACCTTGCTCAAGAAATCTCACAGGTAATTGAGGTGTGAAAAAAATTCCCCAAAGTGCTCATTGGTGTGGGCGACTGGCGACCCCAAATTAATTTGTGTGGCATCAGAGTGGGCATGCAGTCACCAGTCAGTATGGTCTAGCTGTTAAAAGTATATGCTTTACAGCTTAAGCAAGAATAAAAACCTCACCCTACTAGCCACTAAAGCCATATACATGCACTTTGGGTTAGACAGTGGATGAAAACCAACAGTTAGTGGATGTAGTCTTCCCTGATTCCATACAGGGAGGTCATAGTGTAGGAATAATTGTGGGTAAACGGATTATAGGACCATTGCCATAACTTGGATTTAAAGAGTTAGTATTGTATAGTATTGTATATTTGATCCTAAATTCTTGTGGTTCAACCTAAATTTTAAATCCAACACAATGTAACATACAATAACTATATTACTTAAAAAGTAACATTTTATAAGATAGTAACTTGGCCAATAATCATACAATATATAACATGTCACAATATAATTCCCATAGTAGACAATGAAAGACAATATTGCAAATAACAAAATTTAGTTTGTTTGTGTATACAATCCATCATAAAGTGGCCATGTCTTGGTTTCAAAGTTTACAAACATAAATGACCTTAAAACACATGACGTCACGCATTAAAAATATTTTAAAAATTGATTAACAATGAGATACATTTCTAAATATATCTTGTGGCGGAACCAACCTCGCCACTGTGCATTGGAGGAGCCATAGACCCTTAGACTATGGACCGGCATTTAAAAACACTATTTTCCCTGCAGAAAGGCTTATTCGTGACTTTCTGCCCGGGGCGTTTGGTAGATTCAATCTACCAAACAAACTCACGAACGGCCGACCAGCAGGGACTTTTGGATGTCTTCAATTGGCCTCCCAGAAGCGGCGTGTGCCATCAATTGACCACCAAGGTTAACCGCAGCTTAATTGATTGCTACTGAGTGGTCGCAGTTGCGCATAACTAACACAGGGTGGCATCATTCTTCGTGGCCAGCGGTGTTCAGTCCCAAATTCATGGAACTAAAAACGGACACTTATACTCGCGAACACCGCTGAGCCGCCAGCCTTCCCTGCTTCTAGCTCCGGTCGTTTAGCCGAACGCCGGATCAATCGAGACTTGTGTGTGAAGCTTTAACCCAGATAGTTATGCCACGGAGCCTATTCGGGTAATAAGATACTTTGGCTCCATGGCAATTGAACTGTATGTGTGAGATCTGAGCACCATCTGGTAATAATATGCGCTCAGATCTAAGCTATCTGGGGATATGTTACATGTGGGTATTTTATGTAATAAATGTAACATTGTATATTTTAATGTCTTTTTACCGTCCTTGGTCTGCCATGTGGTTAATGGAGTCTTGCCTCTGTCCTTGGAGATAACTGGATTACTTCCCAATTATCTCCAGGATAGAGAGGAGGGATTACAATGTATTGTGGGAATGTTTTTACACTGTATGTCTGTAATTGGTCAGTGTCTGTCCTGTATCCCAGTCTTCCATCTGGTCCCCTAGGGGAGTATCCACCAGGTGGGAGACCTGCATAAAAGCCTGCATAAAAGCCGGGCAGGTAGCCCCAATAAAGGAGATTCTGCTTAACCCTCAAAACGAAGTGTCGTCTCGTTATTGGGGGAATTGTATTGTATGTTGATTGCCAGGAGTGTAAGCTGTTCGTTTGTTTTTTCCTGTTCGGCTGTTTAACAGCATTCGTGTGTTTCCTGTTCAGGAGTTGGAGGATTCTTATGGTTCCAGTTCGGGAGTTGGAGAATTTGTGTGTTCGTTGTTCGGGAGATTGGTGATTGCAGTAGCTGCCCATGCATCTGAAAGGGGAATATCGCCTAAACGGTTTTTAACCTCTTGTGTGCAAAACGTAGTCTCTGTGCCCAAACCACAGGGGGTAGGGACGGTCGGTCCTGTCCCCCAGCAGCAGGCCTGGTTGCGCAAAGGGGAGACAGTCGGTCTCCCACTACAGCAGCAGTACCAGATCCAGAGAGGGCATATATATATATTTGGGAGTCCAAGCCAATGCCCGGTTTTGCACCCCTCCCTGTCAAAGGTGCCTGATTGCAGGGCCCTATTTAAAGGGACACTATAGGCACCCAGACCACTTCAGCTCTTTGAAGTGGTCTGGGTGCAGTGCCCCTGTCAGTTTAATCTTGCAATTATAATTATTGCAGTTATTGGAAAACTGCAATAATTACCTTGCAGGGTTAACTCCACCTCATTGATTCAATGCTTTCCTATGGGGTAGTCCTAATGCGATAAAGGCACTCGCCGCACATTAGGTCCCACCACCCCCCATCAGCAGAGGAGGAGCAGAAGCGGAGCCTGACCTAACACCAAGTGACAAAAGGGTGTTTAACCTTTTTAATGCTGGGGGCAATAGGGACGAGGGCACTACAGTGCTAGAAATACAACTTTGTGTTCCTAAAACTATAGTTTTTCTTTAGCCTTGACCTGCAGAGAGTCCCAGGAGGAAGCATTTCCCAAGTGAGTGGATTAATCTCATAAGGGCAAGCATTAGGCTGCTAGAGTAGGACCTGCCAAGAATGGGGTACATTAATGTTGTGGCAGGCTTATGCAATGTATGATCATATACTGTAACTAAACCCCCATTATTTTTTGCCTAGGTGAGGGTGTTTTTAAATAAAACTATTACAATCTGTAATATTTAAAAATCATTGTTTAGTGAATAAGCGCGTGCGCTAGATTGTGTATTTTGTATATTTTGACCCCAGCAGCATATAATGTAACTAAACCCCCATTACTTTCTGCCTAGGTGAGGTGTTTTTAAATAAAACAATTATATTCTGTGATACTTGAAATCGCTGTTTAGTGAATGAGCGACTGCGCTGGAATATGTATGCTGTATGAATTGGGTCCAAGAGCTTCCTATAATGTATGCATGTTCAGGTGAGTGCAGACTCTTGGTTATATATATATATATTAACCCCCAATTCTTATTTCTCTGACTAGAGGTATTGTGGTCTGGACTTTGATTCTTCTTACTCACCATTAGATGGAAGTCCCTCTTTGTTTGAGTTAGCAGATAGTAGATTTTATAGCTTGGTAGAATCAACAAAATCTATTTGTTCACATTCTCAGCAAAAGTGGTTTAAGTGTTTTGAAGTCGTTTAGTGAATTAGATAATTGTCTAATAAGGAATTTGGGTGTCAATTAACAACTTGCTCTCAACTTTTCTCCATGTCAGGAATACAAATTCAGCCATTTGGGTTTAGCTACAAAAATAGCAGTGATACCATATTTTTTAATTGCGTTATGTAGTTAAAGGACCACTCTAGGCACCAACACCACTTCAGCTTAATGAAGTGGTCTGGGTGCCTGGTCCAGCTAGCTTTTACCCTTTTTTTTTTATAAACATAGCAGTTTCAGAGAAACTGCTATGTTTATACTGAGGGTTAATCCAGCCTCCAAAACCTCTAGTGGCTGTCTCATTGACAGCCGCTAGAGGCGCTTGCGTGATTCTCACTGTGAAAATCAGTGAGAGCACGCAAGCGTCCATAGGAAAGCATTATGAATGCTTTCCTATGCGACCGGCTGAATGCGAGCGCGGCTCCTGTGGGAGTGCGAGCCCGGCGGGAGTGGGTCCCTGAGGGTGGGGGCACCCTCAGGGCACTCTAGTGCCAGGAAAACGAGTATGTTTTCCTGGCACTAGAGTGGTCCTTTAACAGGAGGGTGGCTACAAATAGAAGAATATTGATATTTTCTGGCATAATATGTATGACAACAGAGACTAGCCGTTGGTTTTCAAACACTGTCCGACCCAAGGGCTGTAGGATCCTGTGAGATACTAAAAGGTCTATTTATTTAAATCTTTCAACACTTGATGAAAGGATAATTGTATTAAAAAAATGTTTCGGTACAATAATCCTTTCATTAAGTTTTGAAAGATTTTTGGTTTTGTGATAGTGGACGGCTAAGTACATTATCTAAATATTATCCAATGTTCTAAATCAAACATTACGTGATATGGAAAGGTGAGAAACCCCATAATGACACATATGCCGTTTCCTTTGGCCTACAATGCTCATTCTAAGCCACTGTCATACCTTTCATTTACAACCTTTGTCGCTACATTCTACCTGAATGTTGCCACTCAATAACACACTTGGCAAGCAGCGTCTGGTTATCGAATGCAACATTCTAACAGCAGTGAAACAGCTATACCAGCAGCTTCTACTGAACAGCAGTCACTAAGTAGCAGCTAACAGCTCCAATTATTTTCCACTAATCAATACTTAGCGACTGCTTTCCACCGTGTTACTAATCAAACACTTCACACCAGCCTGGTGTCAATTAGAGACTGCTGAAGCGCTGAACGTTCCATTAAAACAAAAAGGACTTAATAGCCGTGGCTTACAACAGCTTTCTACACAGAAGATTGTCCGCAGTGCACGGAAGAATTGTTACTTGGATTATATGGTGATGACTAGGAATATGTGTGTGCACTTAAAAGGTTACTTCAATCACCATGACCTGTTTTTATAACGTGGTATTTTCACGTCACACTGATTTGAGCTGTCCAGATCAGTGTGACGTGAAAATGCCCAATGGCACTGAAAGTGTTTGTAGCATTGGCGATGCCAGAAGGAAGTGAAAGCAGGTCACATCCTCCCACATTCAGAGGGAGACGCAAAGGAGGCAGGGGAGGCACAATCAGTAATGACGAGGAACAAAGAGAGTCATTTATATAGCACCAACAGATTCCGTAACGCTTTACAATATTATAAGAGGAGAGATTTAACTATAAATAGGACAACTACATGAAAACTTAAAGGAACGATAGGTTGAAGAGGACCCTGCTCAAACGAGCTTACAGTCTATATATAGGATAAGCCTGAATAAGCATCAGCAGGATCCCAGGTAAGTGACCTTCCTGTAAACAAAAAGGTATGTTAATAGGAGGGTGGATATAAATATAAAAATTATGACCTGTATGTGTGTGTCAGTTTGCATGTGTAAGTATGTATGTGTCAAAGTGTGTAGCTATGTTAGTGTGTGTATCTGAGTGTGTGTGTGTGTGTGTCAGTGTGTATAGCAACACAAAGAAGGCTGAACTTAATGGACGCAAGTCTCTTTTCAGCTATGTAACTATGTAAATAAGTAACAAAATGCAAACACACTCTACAATCCAACATTACAAACACAATCCTGTATTAAATGCCAAAGTTATATTCAAACACCAGCAAGACACACAAATGCATACCTTTATGTAAAAGCTGACACTAAATACAAACACACCCCTGCATTCAAACGTTAGCACTACACACAAGTATGCCACTGTATTCCAAAGGCAATAGAAATATACATACATATATATATACATATATATATATATATATATATATATATATATATGTGTGCATACACCCCAGCACTTAAACGGCAACACTACATACATACACCCCAGCTTTCAAACTTCAACACTACATACAAACACACCTCTGTGTTAAACACCAAACTTATATTTAAACACACTCCTGCATTCAAAAACCAACACTACACATAAAAGCATTTTTGCATTCAAAACGCCAACACCACATACAAACACACCCCTACAGTCACACAAACAGGGGCGGACTGAGCACTTGGGCAAATCGGTCACGGACCGAGGGCCCGAGGCTCTGGGAGGCCAGCCCGGTGCAGTGGAGTAATGGCTGAGCTGGGGAGTTAATCTCCCCAACCAGGCTGCACTCAGTAAGTGGCTCGCACAGCCTTCCGCGGGCCCCTACTGCTAAAAAATATTCTCCTCCGTGCAGGGCACACTGAGGGACCGCTAAGGGGCCTTCCCAAAGACCCCACTAGGCTACCCCTCAGTGTGCCTGTCTCAGTGTAACATTGCTCAGGGCAGCTCCAAGCGGCTTGTTCTGCAGGAAGTAACACCATCAGTCACAGTTCAGAGTGAGTTGTGCAGAGCTGCCATGTTACAGACAGCAGAGTTACAGAGTTACAGACAGCATGTCTGGGTCGGTGAAAGACCTCCAGAAGAGGATTCGTGGACCACCAGGTAAGACTTGAGGTGGGGGGGATTTATTTTCTTTAGTCAAACATACTCCACACAAAACATGCTTACATTTAAACACACAAACACTGCTCAGTGCTAAATACAGCCCTGCAAACATGGGGAAATAGTAGAACCCCAGCTGTCAAAGCATTGTTGGAGTTGGACGACAGATAGGGATCTACCTTTTGGCCATCCTTGCGATAGCAGGATGCAGCAAAAAAAAAAAAATTGCACCAGGGCCCTGTCTGCTTTAGTTCCACCACTGTGTTGGGGTGGTGGGCGTGATTGCATGCCAGGTAGTGGGGGGAGTCAGGATCCAGGGGACCCAAATCAAACGAGTCCATCTCTCATTACATTGGGGACTAAAACTTTAGTGGACAATTTTCACATATGTGAAGCATCTGATGGGAAACACATTACAGCTCATTGGCTGCCATTTACTCTTGTAAAAACAATACTCTTGGCTCCCACCTTTTTTGAGTTTTATAGTTTTTATATATTCCCTGGGGATCCTCAGCAAGATAGAAGTAAACAAATAAATGGAAAATGAAATATATTGGAAATTCAAGGAAAATACCTTTAAACTGTATAACTCAGTTTTTATTGGTTTGTTACCACGTGGGTGTCACCCTTGTTGGGAAACTTGCATAAAAGGCCAGTGTGCCTCCATTAAAATTGAGTTCCTCTTCACCTTCAACTTGAGTCTTGCCTCTTGTGTGGAGGGGACAGCTATATCACTACAAGGGATTGCTATAATCATTATACTCCCTTGGATTCTCTGATCTCTTGTAAGAGCTATTTCTTCTTGACTCTCTGGAGGAAGAGAGGTTCACCCACTGGAACCTGGAGCCTTGTCGTAGGTCCAGGGTGGGTAGGAGACAGTGAGACACCAACCAAGCTGCAGCGGTTGTGGGGTCTGCAGTGCTTATGGGGTCTGGAGGAGTGCTTCCTCAGTGAGCACTAGGAGCATCCGTCGGCACAGGTACCCAACCAAGGTACAGGAAGCTCCGTTACAGTGGGCTTCAGTGGTTTTAATTTCTTCCTATCTGATAAGCATTATAGCCTGCGTACTTACTACTCAATCGCTATATTTACATTTATAGGCAACACTAGCCTGATACTTCCCTGATTGCACTGAACATAATGCTCTAGATGGTGGCATTTCACTTTGCATGTGTATACTTTATCTCCTAATCCTGATTATCAACAGCTTGAATTTATAGCTATTAATGACCATTTACCTACTGACTAGCATGTAGATTACGTTTTTTCTTTTACACAAAAAAAAAAGTGCAGCATATTTTGACTAAGCATAACTTTGTGTTAACATACCATATTTCCTGTTACGAACCATTGTCATACCTATTTGAAGCAATGCACTCCAAAAATAAAGAATTATAAAAAAATAAATAAAAAACATGCCTTCAGACATCCGACGTGTATTTCACAACCATCTGAATCGGCATTTTAAGATAACAATGAAGTTGTGAATTTTTCAGACAATTTTACAAATTTTATTCCATCTTTACAAAACTAAGAAGACAGATAACAATTTGCGTCGACTGAATCAAATTTTCTTCTTCCAAAAAATGTAAAATTAAAATTTAGTTTGGGTAGTCAGAGTCATCCATGTGGGAGTTCAGCTTGTCTGAATATCATCCGTGCAACAATTATCAGATCAACCAAAAAAAAAAAAAAAGGCATGAGAATGGGCCAGTATACTGAAAAATATAAATATACATTTGTGTGCCATTTGGATCACAAATTAAGTGCGAAAAAGTTACCAACAGAGGAGGGGGCAGAGGGGGCGGAGGTGCAGAAAAAAAAAAAAAAAAACTATATTTAAATATTTTATATTTACTTTGTTTTTTTTTTACTTCTCCTTTTTGCTCCCCTTTATTGGTTATTCCTTACTTAATGTGTGTGGGGGAAAAAAAAATCTACATATGGTGGCTGTCTCCTAAGCATCAATAGTCTTTTTATCCCTTCAAATCATCTCATTATTTCTGCCACAGATGATACTCCAAATCACGAATCAAACGAACAGGCTCATCAAGCAGACTGGACTTACTGTGGATGAATTGTAATTAGTCCCACATTTATTTTAATGATTAAAAGTAAAAAATGTTTAAAAAAAAAAAAAAAAAAAAACATAGGAAGCTAGGACAAAGTTACCATGAGTGTAAATAACGTATTTCGAAATCTTTGGAACCCCAAAAATATTAGACTCGGTCCTGAGTACAATGAGAAAGTTCTCACTTTCACCCGGATATCCTCATTATAGTCTGACTTGCAGGATTAGGAAAGGTCAATAAGAGTAACTTTAATTATTTCTGGATTCTTGAATCCATTTTTTCATGTACTCCACTTCCATTGCACGAGCCTGCAGGACTGACTTGGGGTCATATGCATTATTAGAGCGCAGATCCAAATGGTGGGCACCTTCAGGAATCATGATGGCAATCAAAGAATCGCTAAGACTCTCTTTCACTCCGCCAGCGGACCATGGATCCAGACCACCATTACTGGGGGGGGGAAAAAATGAAAAATTATTAACAAAAAACCTACTATAGAGTTGTTACATTATGTTTCTTTTTGGCAGAACATCTTCAATTGCATTCATCACAAAGCAAAAAACTCTTCAGATATTAACATATACAACAGTTCTTCTTAAAGGGACACTATCATCACTAAAACAACTTTAGTTTAGTTTGATGAAGCAGTTTTTGGTGTATAGACTATGTCCCTGCAGTCACACTGCTCAATTCTCTGTCATTTAGGAGTTAAATCAGTTTATGTAGTCCTAGTTACAACTCCCTGCAGCTTTCCTAAATACTTCCTGTAAAGAGTCATCTAATGTTTACACTTCCTCTATTGCAAATTCTGTTTAAGAATTTCTTATCTCCTGCACTGTTAACAGCTTGCTAGACCCTGCAGGAGCCTCCTGCAAGTAAAGTTCAATTTACAGAGCAGGAGATAAAAACTTTTACAGTAAGTTACATCTGAATGAAAATCAAACCGTTTTGTTTTCATGCAGACAGTGTCAGTCACAACCAGGGTAGGTGTGGCTAGGGCTGCATACACAGAAACAAAAGTTATTTAACCCCTAAATGGCAGAGAATTGAACAGTGAAACTTTACAGGCATGATATGTACACCAAACTGCTTCATTAAGCTCAAGTTATTTAGTTGACTATAGTGTCCCTTTAATGAATCATTCTGGGGTTAACTCGCCCTGCAGAATTGGTGAGAGAAGAGAATGGTGAGGCATGACACATGAAGGGTCCCTTTACTTTCTGCATGTTACCTGCTTTGTGCTATGCCCACCTTGACTATTATAATGGGGCCATGGCACTTCCAGGATTTAAAATAAATATCTAACATTTGTTCTCGATGGGTGAAAAATTATAATTAAATGTAATAGTTCCCCTTTATGATTAGCACTATGAAGCAAACTGAGTGACACAGCATGACTCGAATTGCATAGACTACTAATGTTTTAAATAAGCAATACCAGCATTGGCAAGGGGAGCTATCCAATGTTCTAGGAATTGCCTAAAAAGATTTTATTTAAAATGCATACAGTCTGACAGTGGCCAATCATCACCAGTCTGTACCCAGATCTCTGAACCCGTATGCATCAAATGCAGTTTCTTAGTTTGGCTTTGTTGGAACCAGTAATATTGGAAGCTAAAACACCAGGCATGATCCCTTTTGGTCAAATTATTACTGCTGCAGCTCTAGGATATGAATAATATCTATTTAAAAATTTATTTTTTTTAAAAAAATTGGCTTTGTATTGTGTTTTTATTTATTTGTTCTGCTGTGCATGAAACACCACGTATAGGATGGTATAGAACTGTACAATTTTGTGATTATTTAGATCTCATCTGCAGCAAAATTAAAAGTACATCATTTTTTCTATTTTGCTCCAGTGATGTATTGGCTCATAGTAAAGAAATATTTACTAATAATAATAGAATATTACTAATCATATGGCTTAATCTACAGGTAAATATATATAATATACATACATGTACGATATTAGCTCTAAGTACTTTTGTCATTCCAGACAAATAAAAATTAAACATGATTACATATCGTAATCAACGCTATACTACAGAGAAACACAAGATGGCAGTATTACAAATGTGTAGTCTTGCCTAATAAATGGAACATAAGACAGTGATTATTTAAAGAAACAATCCAGGCACAATAACCACTACATCACTTTGTAGTGGTTATGGTGCCAGTAGTGCCGTAGTGCCCTTCCAGGGTAAGGGTAATTGTGAATATACAGTAGCTCTAATGCTGAAAATGTTCTGTCTTAGATGAATGGGTAAATAGCCACTTCAATGTTATTTAACATAACAGTGTTTAAAATTATCTTTTTATGTTTTTTTGCCAATTACGACTTTCTTTTTACCAACCGCACAGCATAATTTCATGGAACTCTTTCTGGGCAGGAGCCTCGTGTGCGGTTGGTCAAATTAAGACTTCAAAGTAACTCCCGAACCCCTGAACCGATCTGGGTGATTTTTGAATATGTTGGACCCCAGATCAGGGCTATCAGGGGATATAACTTTTGTGGGGTTTCCATAGGTTTTCGGGTGCTTCCGGGCTTTAGAATGTGCGTCCTTTGCCCCACCATTTATCTTTTAAATGATTTTATTGTTGTCTGCCTGATTTCATTCGCCTTCTTTGTTTCTTCTCTAATAAGGTTTACTACCAAATTTATCTCCCAACCATGCACTTGCAATTTCACACATGCCCACTTCTTGACGAATTTCATCTGACAACCAACATCAAAATAGAGGTTTAATGTTTGCCTGCTATACACTAGCTGGAGGATTGCAGGGCATGTGCGGTTTGATTAAGAACATTCCATGTGATAGGATGGCGGTAGGAAGTGAAATTCGTGTGATATCTCTGACAAACCTTACAAATGAAGCAGAGCTTTACTGGAGCAATGTGCTTTTTGCAATATAGTTTAAATGGACAAAAATACTAAATGGAAAATAGCCCTTATTTCTCTTCATAATGAACTTTAAAAACAAAAAGGGGTAAAGGAACACTCCAAGTACCATAACCACTAAAGCCAACTGTAAGGATTATGGTGCCAGGACATTGGTAGTGGAGGCAGGGAGCGGCGCCCAGAGGACCCCAGGTCCCATTGCTCAAAAATAGTTGACTCCTTACACTAGGGGGGGCAACAAGGACCTACCGTCACCATATAAATGAACATATTTGAAATATGGCGCTGCGCAATATACCACACAGTGTGCTGCAACTGACCACCAGTGACATTAGCCACTTACAAGCTCACAATAATGTGCTAAAATACATAAAGAAATAAAGTGATGGCTTACAATGTGAAACATTATAATGAATATTTATAGAACTTGTAATGAATGCAATTCAAGAACTGGAATAGCTAGTAAACACTTCCAATCAGGTCATGGAGACTCATGTAATAGGCCGTTTCTCAGTGACCTGATTGGAAGGGTTATCTAGCTTTTCCAGTTCTTCAACGGTGTTACATGATGTGTAAATATACATTTTGAGACTGTCTGTTGGGTGATCAGGAGGACGGACACAGTATAACCAACTGTAACCTAACCAACACAGAGTATCTAACGTGTGTGGGAGCCTCGAGTGTCCCTTTAATAATATAAACCCACCCGGTATAACTAACTGTAACCTAACCTACACAGTGCACCTAACGTGTGTGGGAGCCTGGAGTGTCCCTTTAATAATATAAACCCACCCAGTATAACTAACTGTAACCTAACCTACACATGTGTGGGAGCCTGGAGTGTCTATACAAAGGAGTGAAAACAAATGAAAAACATTAAAGCAAGTAAATTAAGATTTAATTATCTTTTTAAGTTTTATATTTCCATTAGTGTTATGGAATGAAAGGACTTAACTGTCTAATTAAAAAGAGTTAATTCACTATAAAATATGAAGACACTATCCAGCAACAGCAACGGGACATGTATTCACTTCAGCTCACACTATGAAACGTATATTAATTGTTTTGTTTCTTCTGAAATCCCTGTGACCTTCTTCTTCTTCCAAACTGTGTTCTATTCAATTACACATGGAGAACATCAACACATTCCACACTGATGGTCAAAAGGATATCATCTGAGTGAGGGTCAGTGTTTCTCAGCAAATTATGTCGTTACTAATGTTACATACAGTAATTAACCGGGCAAACAAATATTCACAGATAGTTCGTGTTGAATACTTCATGTTTGGAATGAACAGTCACTCATTTCCGAAGCAAAATACATGATGGACCGCCTTACCTGAAGATAATATTGCTGTAGGAAGTGATGTTCTTTCCACCATATACAGTCGTAATCCATGAGGCACGTGGCCTGACTCCCCACTGCTTATAGCAATCATCAGAGTAAGCCTGGAAATCCCATGTGTGTGGTTCAAACATGTCATTTACTCCATCTGAACAGAAGGGCATCACCATTTCCGTACAGGCCTGGAAGGTAATAAGGCAGTTTATTCATATTATACTAGTATCCAGTGAGTTTCTTACACCCCGTATACTACGGGTTAAGACACGGTCTAATAAGGTGTTAAAAAATAAACAAAAACACCTTGGTCTCAAAGATTAAGCATTAGCAAAAAGGTGGAATTTTCACTAGTTAATCTCAAATTTACACTTTTATTATACCGTTTGTACTCTTTTGCACGACAGTATTTTCTATACCAATATTAAGATTAACCTCTGTGGTTTCTTCATTGCTAGCAACAATGAGTTCCAGACAGAATTGTAGAATCTGGCTAAACCAAAAAAGTCAAAAAAAGGTTCTGTTCCCTGGAAGGCTTAACTCAGCTTTCAAAACATACAAGATCAATAAAATACATACCATTAAATTGGAAAATGAAAAAGGATTATCCAATGTTTTAATTCTGGGTGAAGATTTATTACTTTTACAGATGGACAAACAGACAATCAACGTTTACCAGAGACCCACAGTTAAAACCACCTGATCCATATTTTGAAGCGGAGAATATTTTGCTCAATGTATGTATATATAAGCCTAACCAACGTGACTTTAATTACCTGATAAGTCCATCCTAGGTCGCCAAGACTTCCTGAAGCCGTTTGAGATGTATTGAGACATTGCGCAGTTCCAGTGTAATTGTAGTAGACATTGACAGCCTGGAAAATGTCCTGTAAAAGCTCTTTCTCCCCACTATTTGGATTCCTCAAATATTTGCAAACAACCTGCAGATAAATACAGTCAGATAATGGAAACACTACAATTCTGGACAAATATAACCCTCCCTCATTGGTGCAACATAAACAAGATTGAACGGCCACGTTGGACAATTGAACGATAAGGGTTATAGGGCCAATGCACAATCTGATAATTAAATCCTGCAGTTTACAAATAGATAAAAGCCATATACTTCAGGCTTCGAGGAATGGGGGAAGTTGGGAAAGGGAAGTGGGGGCAAAGGGGAATAACCATGGCATACATGTAATATTGTATTTACCTGAATAGGCCAGGCAGGAAGAGGCTCCAAGAAGTTGGCAGGGTAAGGATAGTCCACCATTGCCAGGTTGGTCCAGGTTTCAATTAGCCAACCTTTGAAATTACCCACATCCTCTTTGGTTTTCAATGGACTGCAAAGATGGAACGCATCGGAAAGCCACTGCAAACCATCACCTAGAAAGCAATGTTTTACATTGTTTAATCCAATATAGAATATAGTTTTCAGTACAAATCAAGGTCTTTGTGCTTTCCTTTACTTTGCTTTTGTTGGGCCAAAGAAAAGAAGAATTGAGAACAAAGAAGACTTCGAGATTTAGCCAAACTCTTGAGGGTGGTGGACAATGATATGTCTGCTCACCTTATGTCATTATCTGGTCCTTTGGTCATGGATTAACCTTTTCTTTTTTAAAACCATCTGCTCACTGGCTGCTAGTGCTGCCATCTGCAAATAGTTGTGATTTTTAGGTCTGAATTGCAAAACAAAAGAAAAGGCTTGTTCATTGTCCATTTTGTTTGTTTTGTGATATGCCCATATATTATCTCAGAGTTGCGGAATTCGGACAGATTTCCTAAAATCCGGACAAAATCGAGATTATCCAAAAAGGAATGCACAAGACTAGTGGTCATGGTGCTTTTAGTGTTCCTTGAATGTGCACTAGGAGAAACCACTGGTTCATTTAAAAAAAAAATGGCAAAGCAAAAAACTACCCATGAACTGTGTGTTCACTCCTACAGAATAAGCCTTGCTTAGTTAGAAAAAAAAAAAAGGAAAAAAAAAAAACCACAAAAGATAGATAAATCTCCAAACCAGTGAAGCATAATATATACATATAAAAAACAAAACAAAAAAAAACAACAACTTTTTATTGAGTTGTAAAATCCCAAGAAATATCTTATGATACAAAATGTGTGGGTACACATGACATGGTAAGATCTGCTTTTTCTTTCAGAATCACTCTTATTTAGGGGTAAAATTGTGTAAGTGTAAAATTGAGATAACTGATCTCCCTTTCATTTTTTATGTGATTTTGGGAGAGCGTTTCCTTTGCCTACATGAGGTTCTTTAGCCGACTACTAGGACCATAGATTGGTCATTTTTAATCCATCTGAAGGTCTGCTTTTAAAAATTTAGATAATATTTCTAGTAGTTTAATAATAATACCCCTAGATCAGTCATCATAAAAATGGAATCAGATCTTCCAATAGGGATGTATATAGGATCGTAATAAGTCACATTGTATCATTATGTTTTTCTGTAGTTTTACCATTTCAATAAAATGACCTTAGATCTACGTCTATGGAGACCAATCCAAGTTAGGTTTTCTAGGTTTGTATTACCCCCCCTTTTTTAACATTAACCCCTAAGCTAGCCTAACACCAAATCCCTACATTCCCCAATAACTTGCACCCACCCCAGCTAGCTAAATATATAATTTTAAAATATTTAAATTCATTTTAAAAACCCTGAGGGTTAAAAAAAAAAAAATAAAAAATTTAACCCTCAGGGGTTAAAAATTAAATACATTTAAAAAAAAAAAAAAAAAAAATGACAGTAAAATGTAGTCCGTGATCAATTGGTAAGGAAGTGGTAATTTTATTAAAACAGGAGAAAGGTGGGGGGGGGGGGGGGGAGATTTCACAGATTTTTTTTTTTGCAGGGAGATCACTGCTGATCTGTCTTCCTGCACTTCACACCAGGGCCGGACTGGGAGACATTTTTTTTTTATCACAGCGGCCCACTAAGAAGGGGGCGGGGCAGAGAGGGTGTGTTTCATCATCACCAATGACAAACACGCCCCCTCTCAAAGTGAGCATGTTGGGCTCTTCCAGGGCAGAACTCTGCTAAAGAGTTCTAGCATGAGAAAAAAAAGCCCTGTATTTGTTCTGCACAGTGCAAGCAAATTTAATAACATGCTTGCACTGTGTTTCCTTGCAACTTGTCTCTGGGGTCTCTATAAATGAATACCAGGAGACAAAAGGGCCAGGAAAGATATTGTGCATGTGTTTGGAGCCTGCTTGTGGTATTGCGTGTGTGTAGAGTGAGCTGATTCTGGTGTGGTATTGTGTAATAAGGTCGGTTTTAGTCGTGTTGTGTTTTTGGTGTAATGTAATGCATATGTGGCCAAGGGCTGTAGAGAATGTGTGTATAGGGGATGTAGTAAGCAGGGCTCGAGTCCTGCAGGAACTTTTTCCAAAGCAGGAACGCCGTTCCCGTTCCCAGTCCTGCAGGACCTGCCCTGCTACCTGCACACAGGGGCCATCACACACTGTGTTCCCTCTCCGGCTCTAACTCTCGCGAGACCACGGGTTACCATGGCAACGCTCCGCACAGGCGAGTCTCGCGAGAGTTAGAGCTGGAGAGGGAACACAGCGTGTGATGGGCCCCTGTGTGCAGCGGCTGGGGCCGGTATGCTGTCTGACTGGGGCGTGTGGTGCAAGTAGTGGGGGTGGGGGTGGAGCCCAGGGGGGGAACGTGGGGGTGGAGCCCAGGGGGGGGAACGTGGGGGTGGTAAGGCAGCCAGGAAGGAACCTTCTCCTCCTGCTCCGCAGGAAATCAGATCTCCCTCACTGCCTCTCCAGCAGGCAGCAGCCCTTCAGCACTGCCACTGTCTGACAGCAGGAAGTAGCAGACACTGAGTGTTGTTGTGCATCGTGCAGAGCAGAGTCCCCCCAGTCAGGCCAGGTCCAGATCATTGTGTCTCCCCTCTTTGACCCAAGGTAAGCCAAAGTGAGGGGGACAACAAATAGGAAGGTGTATTGTTGTTGTTGTTTTTTTGCATTGCATTGTTGTAGTATTTTAAAGTCCTTAATCCCCACCACAGTGAGTCCCTTGGCAATCCTGTGTGCTGCCCATCCCCCTTTGTGCATCCTTTCCTCCTGTTTGAACCCCTTTACCCCCTCTGTGATTCCCCCTTTCCCCCTTCTGTGCAGTTCATTCCCCCCTTTGTGCAGCCCCCTTTCCCCACTTTGTGCAGCCCCCTTCCCCCTCTCTGTGCAGCCCTCTCCCCCTTGTATGAATCCCCCTTTTTCCCTCTGTGCAGTTAATTTCCCCCTCTCCCCCCTCTGTGCAATTAATTCCCCTTTGTGTGCAGCCCCCTTTCCCTCTCTGTGTGCAGCCCCCTTTCCCTCTCTGTGTGCAGCCCCCTTTCCCTCTCTGTGTGCAGCCCCCTTTCCCTCTCTTTGTGCAGCCCCCTTTCCCTCTCTGTGTGCAGCCCCCTTTCCCTCTCTGTGTGCAGCCCCCTTTCCCTCTCTGTGTGCAGCCCCCTTTCCCTCTCTGTGTGCAGCCCCCTTTCCCTCTCTGTGTGCAGCCCCCTTTCCCTCTCTGTGTGCAGCCCCCTTTCCATCTCTGTGTGCAGCCCCCTTTCCATCTCTGTGTGCAGCCCCCTTTCCATCTCTGTGTGCAGCCCCCACCCCCTGTGTGAATTCCCCTTCCCCCTCTGTGCAGTTCATTCCCCCTTCTCTGTGCAGCCCCCTTGCCCTCTGTGTGCAGCACCCTCTGTGTGCAGCCCTCGAGTGTGTGTGTTAGTGTGTGTGTCTGTTACTGAGTGTGTCTGCTAGTGAGTGTCAGTGAGTGTTAGTTTTTGTGTGTTTGTTAGTGTGTGTGTTAGTTGTGTGTGTCTGTTAGTGAGTGTGTCTGCTAGTGGGTGTCAGTGTGTGTGTGTGTTTGTGTGTCAGTGAGTGTGTTACTGTGTGTGTCTTACTGAGTGTGTTAATTTGTGTGTGTCTGTTAGTGAGTGTGTGTTTGTCAGTGAGAGTGTATGTATGTCTGTCACTAAGTGTGTCTGTCAGTAAATGTGTGTGTCTGTTAGCTAGTGTGTATGTGTCTGTTCGTAAGAGTGTGTGTGTGTGTAGTAAAAACCCCTTCAGCACTTACCTTTCTCCAGCGCTGGGCTCCCTTTGCGCTGGGGATCTCTCCGCCCTGATCCGCCTCTCAGCTCCGAATGCGCATGCGCAGCAGAGCCGGGAAAGTATTCAAACTGCCCATAGGAAAGCATTACTCAATGCTTTCCTATGGACGTTCAGCGTCTTCTCACTGTGATTTTTCACAGTGAAAATCGCGGAAGCGCCTCTAGCGGCTGTCAGTGAGACAGCTACTAGAGGCTGGATTAACCCTTAGTGAAACATAGCAGTTTCTCTGAAACTGCTATGTTTTCAGCTGCAGGGTTAAAACTAGAGGGAACTGGCACCCAGACCACTTCATTGAGCTGAAGTGATCAGAGTGCCTATAGTGGTCCTTTAAGTCTATGTGTATCTGCATGCACTGGCGTACATCACGCGGTCACAGGGGTCGCACCATGTGTTGCGGCCCAGGCCCGTGCAGAGTAAGCGTGTGGGGGGGGGGGGGCACAGATCAATTTTCGCACCGGGGCCCCATGGATCGTGTGTACGTCACTGCACACACATCATCCCGCACTCACACATCATCCAACACACACACACATCCTTCAGCGCACACACACACACACACAGATCATCCAGCGCGCGCACACACACACACACACACACCATCCAGCGCACACACGCACATCTTCCAGCACACACACACACACTTCATTCATTATACATACTCTGCACTCACTACAAACACACTACATTCACTACAAACTACATACACTGCATTCATTATACACACCCTGCACTCACTACAAACACACTACATTTATTATACACACTGCACTCACTACAAACACACTACATTCATTATACACACACTCTGCACTCACTACAAACACACTACATTTATTATACACACTGCACTCACTACAATCACATTACATTCACTATACACACTCGGAACTTACTTCAAACACACTACATTCATTATACACACTGAACTCACTACAAATACACTACATTAATTATACACACTGCACTCACTACACACACTGCATTCATTATACACACTATGCACTCACTACAAACAGACTACATTCATTATACATACTCTGCACTTACTACAAACACACTGCATTCATTATACACACTCTGCACTCACTATAAACACTACATTTATTATACACACTGCACTCACTACATTCATTATACATACTCTGCACTCACTACAAACACACTGCATTCACTAGACACACTACATTCATTATACACACTCTGCACTCACTACAGACACACTGCATTCATTATACACACACTGCAGTCACTACAAACACACTACATTCATTATACACACTCTGCACTCACTACAAACACACTACATTTATTATACACACTGCACTCACTACATTCATTATACACACTCTGCACTCACTACAAACACACTGCATTCATTATACACACTGCACTCACTAGACACACTACATTAATTATACACATTCTGCACTCACTACAAACACACTGCATTCATTATACACACTCTGCACTCACTACAGACACACTGCATTCATTATAAACACTCTGCACTCACTACAAACACACTACATTCATTATACACACTCTGCACTCACTACAAACACACTACATTCACTATACACACTCTGCACTCACTACAAACACACTACATTCACTATACACACTCTGCAGTCACTACAAACACACTACATTCACTATACACACTCTGCAGTCACTACAAACACTAAATTCATTATACACATTCTGCACTCACTACAGACACTAAATTCATTATACACATTCTGCACTCACTACAAAAACACTACATTTATTATGCAGACTGCACTCACTACAAACACAGTACATTCATTATACACACCCTGAACTGCACTATATGCATAGGAGTGTAATTTTTTTTTTTTAGGGGGGGTGGGGGGGGGGGGGGATGGGAATCATGGGTGAGTTCCCACACTTTTTTCTCCAGGACTTGATCCCTGGTAGTAAGTGTGTGCATACAGACTATAGTGTGTGTATATATAAATATGTGATGTAGTGTTTGTAGAGGTTGTAGAGAGTGTGTGTTTAGGGGTGTAGTATGTGTTTGTTTACAATGAATCTAGTGTGTTTATAAGGGATCCAGAGTGTGTATTTTAGGAATGTAGTGTGTATACAGGAGTCTAGTGTGTGTTTGAAGGACCCAGAATGTGTAGGAGATCTAGTGAATGTGTATATATAACCGATTCAGAGTGTATAAAGTGATCTAGTGTGTGTATATGATCCAGAGTGTGTATATGATCCATTATAAATATGTTTGGAAGTATTGTGTGTGTGATGGATGCTGTGTTTGAGGGGGCTGTGTGTGTGGGTGCTGTTTATGATGTGTGTGAGGGTGCTGTGTGTAAGGGTGATGGGTGTGATGGGTGTGAGAGTGCTGTGTGTGATGGGTGTGAGAGTGCTGTGTGTGATGGGTGTGAGAGTGCTATGTGTGATGGGTGTGACAGTGTTATGTGTGATGGGTGTGACAGTGTTATGTGTGTGACAGTGTTATGTGTGATGGGTGTGAGAGTGTTATGTGTGATGGGTGTGAGAGTGTTATGTGTGATGGGTGTGAGAGTGTTATGTGTGATGGGTGTGAGAGTGTTATGTGTGATGGGTGTGACAGTGTTATGTGTGATGGGTGTGACAGTGTTATGTGTGATGGGTGTGAGAGTGTTATGTGTGATGGGTGTGACAGTGTTATGTGTGATGGGTGTGACAGTGTTATGTGTGATGGGTGTGACAGTGTTATGTGTGATGGGTGTGACAGTGTTATGTGTGATGGGTGTGACAGTGTTATGTGTGATGGGTGTGACAGTGTTATGTGTGATGGGTGTGACAGTGTTATGTGTGCGAGAGTGATGGGTGTGACAGTGTTATGTGTGCGAGAGTGATGGGTGTGACAGTGTTATGTGTGCGAGAGTGATGGGTGTGACAGTGTTATGTGTGCGAGAGTGATGGGTGTGACAGTGTTATGTCACAGTGTTTGGGGGGGTAAAAATTATTTTTTTACAAAATAAGCAGGCATTATGTCCCCCCCTCCCTTCTTACCTTTAGCCTGGGAGGGGGGGACCGGCACGGTGGTACCAAGGAGAGAGAGAGGGGGATTCAGGCACTCTCACACCATCCCTGGTGGTCCAGTGGTGAGTGAACTCTCGCGAGATCCGGTCATTGCCATGGCAACGCTCCAGATCTCACAAGAGGAACCCGGCGGAGCTGCAAGATAGAGCTCCGCCGGGTCCTCCTCTCCCTCCCCAGCCGCATGTCGGTCCAAGTGGGCCAGTGAGGGAGATCTTTGATCTCCCCACGGCCCATAAAGGCACACAGCAGGGCCAGCGCTCGGATAGTGCCGGCCCTGCATAGACTGGCAGGAGATGTCCTGTGACCTCCCCTGCCGGCCTCGGCATTTGCCCGGTGAGCCCGATGGCCAGTCCAGGCCTGCTTCACACTGACCGCGGAAGCACAGAGAGGCGGATCAGAAGTCCCTGCAGCACATGTGCTCACTCTGACAGGCGGTCTGCAATCTGAGGTTAACTTTAGTAAATGACGGAAATTTTCCGTCAAGGGTCCTTAATGCAAGGACAAGCTTGACGGAAAATTTTCGTCTTTGGTCGGGAAGGGGTTAATGCAGTAGATCTGGTGTCAATAAAAGTTTTGCTACCCCGTCTAAACGTAGAAAATTCCTGACAACTCACACTTTAGTGAATAACCCAGTGATTTATGTAAAAAAAAAAAAAAACTGCTTCACTACTCACCGGTTTCTGACAAATGGTTAATAGCTGCCCATGAATTTAAGATGCTTTCCGAGCATCCTGGTCCACTTTTCTTAAAATCATTTGTGACGGTTTGATAAAACGTATTGCAAGGAACCAAATCTTCAAACTGCCAGATAGGAGCAGAGGATGCAAGAGCCCTTCAGAAAAAAAAAATAAGAAAAAAGCAATTGGATTGTAGATAAGAGATTGCTACTCTTGAGCACCGCAACTGTTGAATCAATCTTTTATTTCAAAATCTTCATTTTAACCAACACCTTGCAAATCACAGTGAAATGGTTCATAGATAATCCTTTATAATAATAAATAGGAAAAAGAGAAAAGAAGAGACTAAAGATTAGAGGAAGGTAGGAATGAAGACGTGTTTCTTGAATCTTGCCATACCCCGGGGAAGACTTATGGAAGTCCAACCTTGTGGGGGTAAAGAGCTCCATATGCAGAAATGGGGGGCCCCCAGTGTAGGGTTGGAAAGACTCAGCTTTTTTATGTTTTGGAGTGCTTTTTACACCAGGAATGCAATCTAAAACTAGGCCAGGAACCTCACTGAAAGTCAGTGCAGATAATTGAACCCCAGAGGTGATGGAAGCATCAAAATAGTCTTACCATTCATGTTGCTGCATTCCACACTACTTGATGAGTAAATAGGCAAGCTCTGCATCAATGATAATCCTGCTATCTAGTACAGACAGGAAGCAATGACGGCACAAAATGGGTATTTTATGCTTGGACTAGCTAAAAACGATAATAACATCCTTAGGGCCCATAGGGGTAACTTTTACCTAATTTGACAATGGCTGATTTAGACTACAGCTTCTGTAGCCAGCATTCTGAGCCTACATAGGTTGTGTAAGATCCCAGCCTGAGTGAGCCTGCTGCATTGTCTGACATTTAAAATGGCAGTCAGCATGTGAACTGAAAGCATAGAGTCATAGACAAAACAGGTCCAGCTAGGTATGATAGTGTAGGAAGTAGATCAATTGCATTGTCCATCACTCCCACATTACCCTACGTGGCCAAGCATCATACGATGATCATTGGTGTGGAAGGTACCGAACAGGACTAGCATGGCCAAGAAGTATAAGCAGTTCCTGTCCATGGTGATGGGGAGATCACCTGTAAAGCAGACTGAAGAGCAGCCTTGAGATACACTCTGTTACTCTGTTAACTAAGCACATTGGCATCTCTGTATGAGTTGCTGTCTCACCCATGCCATTGTTGTGTTCATTTTTGCATTGGCTGCACTATGCAGCTTATCATGCTCAGGGAAATTCTAGCACAGGCTGGGAGTCAAATAAATATTTGATGTAATGGGAATGTGGGGCAACCACTTGCTATGAAACTTTATATGAAATAATTCCCATCAACTTCATCCAGTGATTAGTTGACCCAGACAAAAAAAAAAGTCCTCAACAGCTTTATATAGCAAGTTGCTATCTGAATGGCAAAAATGAAAGGTTGCCATTTACGCGCAGCTCAGCGCCCCGGAAAAGGGAGCTAAAGATCCAAGATACAACAGTGGGAGGTGGACCTAGGGGGGCCTTAGAAGGAGAGGACTGGGTAGATATATGGGAAGCGACGGCTAAGACGTCGATCTGTGTACTACACCAGGAACAATCCTATAAAATGCTTATGAGATGGTACACCACACCTGTTCAGCTCCATAAAAATGGGGAAAACCTCGACAGACATGTTGGAAGGGATGCGGTGGCAAAGGCACCTTCGTCCACATGTGGTGGGAATGCCCTGAAGTAACCAAATACTGGAAGAGTATCCAATAACTACTGACAGATGTACTAACACGACACATTGATTTAGACCCCTGGGCGATCCTATTGTCCCGACCAACAGACGGCCTCCCTAGGAAGGAACAACAGCTTCTAAATAAACTCACACTGGCAGCAAGAAGAGCTCTTGCACAGATGTGACTAAAACCCACGGTTCCCACCGATAACGACGTGATAGTAAAAATCAAAGACACATATCTGATGGGCAAACTCACAGCCCAAATTAGAAACACGGAAAAATCATTCCAAAAAATCTGGCAACCCTGGGAAGTATATGCTAATGAATGACACCACATAGACTAGACAGGGTGAGTGGTCCATACGGAGACCTAAACCCGCCAGGCGCCCCGATGAACAGCACGCCACTCCCCCGCACCCTCACTCCAGCCCACAGCCCCCCCCCCCCCCCCAATTCCCCGTCCACCTCCCATATTGCCAAACATACGGTGCACAGTATTGGACAACGAAACGGTCTCATACGCCTACCTGGAACCACAGGTGAAACACACAGGGTAACCCAGATAGGCAGCGAAAACAGGATGAAAAACACATAGGAAAGCTCATGTTGTGAACGCTCACAGTGGTAGAATGACCACCACACACACACGACCCGGCTAGAAGTCCCTTAGGGAATAACCCCAAAGGGGGGACGAACGCATCATAAGGGCCATCAACAACTTCACGGAGAATGTTCCCAACTGGGGAGTACACAACACGGACATAGATGTACATTACCTTAAGGGACAGACCTACACGACGTCCGCGGCCACTATAGTACGAAATCAGTCCAGACGCAATAGCGAACACATAAGGAGCACAATAGCACGAACTACTTTGAGTGTTAAACAGACGACCACAACGACTGTGAACCTGTCTGTCGGAATCTAGAACCGCACAAAGTTAACTGTTTTATATGCCACACAGTCATGTATCATATTGTTTGGATTTAGTTTTTGTTTATGTTTGACACATGGGCTCGAAATGCCCTAAGAAATTAAAAACTACACCGAGCGGCACATTAGAACTGATATACATGGTACAACTCCACTTATCTTCTGTAACAGGAAATGTAATACATGTTGATGATCGGCCCCTGCGTGGGCCACTAAACGTTACCAAGCCGCACTCAGTGTCGAAACAAAAATAAAGAATTAAAAAAAAAAAAATTTAAAAAAATGAAAGGTTAGTTTCTAGGGTTTAGAATATATTTGTGATAATATAAGTAAGTGCATTTTTGTTCTGAATATTTTATATAATATAATAGAATACAATATATATATATATATATAATTAATTAATTTTTTTTGAACATTGAATGATATTCTTACCCAACCACAACCTGTGGATACTTCATTCTAAACCAAGCCGCTAACATTCCACCATAAGACCCCCCAAGGGCAATCACCGGGCTGTCTTTAGCTCCTTCAATGGACGATTTAAGAAACTTTATCAACACAGCAAAGTCAGCAAGGGCCTGTTCAGATGTCAAATAGTTCAAGTATTTAGGATCCTGAGAAAAAAATAAAAAAAAGTATGTAAATAGCATGCACATATGATTAAAGGTAGATGCAAGAACAGGTATATTTGTCACATTTGTGTATATTTGTCACACGGAGTGTAAACTTTTTAAACCTCTGGTGCTTTCAAGTCTTTGTGTACGTCATGTATACTATAGGTACAGATCCTCTCTAGTTTTACTAGCGGGGATATACGTGACAGAGAGCTCTTGTTTTTCTGCAAGATACATAGAAGATTGAAATCATTTTGGAGGAGAATACCACATTATTTAAAACGCTTTAGAATGTGAGCTCATTTGAGCAGGGTCATATATAACGTTTCTTTGTGTGTCATGAAATAGCCAGTCCTCCGAGATATCCAAATTTTGTGCATGTCCCATTCAGGTTTATCTGTGCTTGTTTCTAATACTGCAAGTTATACTGCCTTTATTATCATTACTTTATTTATTACACATGGCTCCAGTGAATTCACAATTTCTTCTGAATTAAGTTTTAATCGTTTCCGAATTACCAACGATGTACGGGTAATATATGTTACTTTCAGGCACTGGATACCTCACAGGGAAGGCTGCTAAACTAACTAAAGCGGTGATGTCACACATACTCACACTGTGAAAATTATTTGTACAGACAAGTGAGAACGAAAAGCACTTTTATAATCTGACGAGACAAGTTTATGTAGTCTACACCCCTGACCTAGTCAGATTATGAAACAGTGTTATTACTGCCCTAAGACTGGATGCAGATACTTAGAGAACTGCGTAGTATTACACGGTGAGAGGGTAGGGAGAGGGAAGTTGAACGATAATCTGAAGTTGTTATGGTAGTTGCTTACACTGTATGACAGGTCACCGAATGGCATGGATTCCCCATAATAGCGGTGTTCAGCAAAAACCAACATGGCTCCAAGCTGTTCCGCCACATCCCACATGAACCCCTAAAAAATAAAAAATAAATCCAGAATATATCATTAAATACAAGTGTGTTCAAAAGAAAGCTTAAATTGCATTGAATCTTTATGGCAAAATGTTTCTTTTGATAAAGAAATTCCATCATGTATATAAACATGAAGCACTTCTTATATCTACCTATACTTACTGTATTATTGCAGAACAATGTGATATCTCCCTCATTGCCCGTATAGAACAATATGGGCCCAGCAGGCTTCCGCCAGTGGCAGTCTGAGACCAAATAACGCTGCTTGAAAGAGGCATCCTCGGAAAATCCAAAATGGTCTATCTGTTGAACAAAAAGGGAATAAAAGCTGAGAAATAATACAGGGGGAAATTTTTTTTTAAAAAAAATAAATAAATAAAAAAGGATGAGACTGTTGGAAAACCTTATCCTTGGCACTACAGAGAAGATGTGCTCATATCTTAAGTTGGACTGCATTAAAATCCCTTGAATCCTTTTTAGTTTGCTAAATGTCCAAAGATGTGATCGCTTAAAGTGACTTTATAGGTACCCAGGCCACTTCATCTCATTGAAGTGGTCTGGGTACAGTGCCCATGTCCCCTTAGCTCTGTAATGTAAAACATTGCAGTGTTAAAGCAGCACAGTCATGCCGCACGCACCTTTCCCTAATCGCTTCCTCTTCCCTCCCCTCTCTCATGATCTGTTCTTCCTATCTGATCTAATTTTCTTTAAAACATAAGACAAAGTAGGGACTACTTTGTCTGATGTATTTTTCCTACGCTTGACCAGCTTTGACCCACTTACTGTGTGAAATTATCCCAGAATACTCACCCTTTGCTCCATGATCTCGTGAGGCTTCCTTTCAGTATTCCCAAACGTCCGGTCATTTAGACTGGATGCCGGAGAAATTACCACATTTTGTCCTATAGGAGTATATAGTTTGTTCATTCGTGTTAGGACGCCATTCGGTACTTAGTTCGGTTCAAAACTAGATAGCTCCCAAATATCGTGGGAATTGGGAAGCTATCTACCAAAAGACCAAAATTGGTCTTTCAGCCAACTTTACTAATACAAAGTAAAAATTACTTAGCATTATTAAAAAAGGGAGACAGCCCCTACTTGATATGCTGCAAATATGTCTACTAAACAGTGAGCAGCCTGTTGTATAAAAAAAAAAGGGAAAAAAAGTTCGTCCTCCCCCGAATCCCACACCTGTGCCCCGCAAGTGGGGGCTATTCAACTAAACGGGGGACATAGGGCTCCCCTTGACCCCCACTCATGAGCGGCCGGTGGGGGACCTAAATGACAATAGGGGGGACCTATTGTTTTCCCTCCCCCTTTGGCCCCCCACATATAAGCGGCGGATTGGGGCCCTAAAAAAGCCAAATTAAAATCCATAAAGTCAGTTGAACTTCTAAAATAAAAAAAAGACCCGAGCGCAAAGAAAATGAACATCAAAACAAACGCAAAATAAAAAAAACCTTCACCCAGCAAGGGCACCGCGCAGACTGAGCTCCGCAGGGCAGGGAAACGCTTATAAAGCCTTCCCACGCCCTGCAATTTGCCTCAGAGCACTCTGATTGGTTGGTTTAAGCCAACTAATAAGAGTGCTCTGATAGCTTAATAGTGAGCCTTACCGGATTGGTTTTAGGCAATACAGCCACTAGAGGAGGACTTAACCCTGCAAGTGTAATTCATGCAGTTTTCATAAAGTTGCAGGGTTAAGGGTAGTGGTAGTGGGAGTTGGCACCCAGACCACTCCAATGGGCAGAAGTGGTCTGGGTGCCTGGAGTGTCCCTTTAAAGAAAAAATAATAATTAAAAAGAAAAATCATAAATTACAGTGGAACAGCACATAGCACAATTTTGTTTTGTTTCAGAACGTGTACAATTCCATTCTTCATTAAGGGGCTAACAGAGTAGGAGATCGGCAATTCTAAATAGTTCAAATCCTCTAAAGGCACATTGGGGTCTTTCCTCCGCACAAACCAGATAATCCTAGATATTTATCAAGCCTTCGATTCATCATTTCAGAGGTGCACTTATACGATTTCTGGTTTTCAGCTTTTCTGCCGTGAATAGAATTGCCAAATAAATAAGTAATTTGGATAAATGCTTGCATATAAGCATGCACAGGGGGCAATGTTAAATATTAAAAGTAAGAGGCGTTAATTGCTAATTGGTTATCGCTAACTCTGCTCACCAGAACGTGTCCAGGTAAGCCTAGGTGATGTTGTTTATAAGCTGAAATAACCAAAGCATTTCTATTAGAAAGCTGCTGGTCTGTCAATGAGGGCAACCAGCCTGAACTACTTGTAGTATATGCAGTACCATCCTTCCCTCTTGGGAAGTCGGGTCAGTTCTGTATCCTTCAGAAGGGACAATGGCGAGGGGCCTTTGAAAATTCTGGAAATCATCCTGTCTGGTCAGTTTCCTCATTTGCAGAAGCTTCAGATAAAAGTGAGGATTTCCTAAACTCTGCCACATTGTGCTAGTAGGTGGGGCAGGAAATCGGGGTCTTCATCTCAAACGGATTGTTTATGTTATGAATCTGAAGTCTATTCTTAAGCAAACTAAATGTCAATGTTTCATTGGAGCCACAACCGGTCGGTTTAAACACAAATACTTTGCTGAAATGGACATTTCTAGAATAGTAACAATGACACAGAGTGTTCTGCCATACACAATTCAGGAAAGCTGAACATTGGCAGAAATTGTCAGCCCTTCAACTATTTAAAGGGATGAATCCCCCTCCCGCCATCTTAAAAGGAGATCCATCAATTCTTTGGAAATTACGTATTCAAAAATCTTTCATAACTTATGATATCTATTTTAAAGAGCTGCTGGATATATTTGCACAATAATAAATACTCTTTTTTCAATAAGCTTAACATTTCACCATTAACATCTCAATCCAATGTAGTCCAGGCACAGCCAGAACTCACATAGTATTGGTGGAAGACAAAGAAGTGCAACATTCAGTGGTAAAAAACAGCAGATATTACAACACTGATTGAGAGGGAGCCAAGATGAGACAGGTAAATACAGAAGTGTGGATTTTTAATTTTTTTTTTCTCCAGGCCTCACAGATTAGTTGATGGGTTACTCCAAGCACCATAACCACTTCAGACTGCTGTACGTGTTATAATAGGAGAAGTACCCTGACACCGTTTCCCAGTAAGGGGGCAAACCGTTTAGCAATGGATTACCACTTAATTGGGTCATGTCGGGAGCCAAACCTCCAGGCTGACCAGCAACCAGCTTCTGCAGAGTTACTGAGCCAATTATAGACTTACTGAGCTACCTTAAAGGGACACTCCAGGCACCCAGACCACTTCTGCCCATTGGAGTGGTCTGGGTGCCAACTCCCACTACTCTTAACCCTGCAAGTGTAACTATTGCAGTTTTTTTATAAACTGCAATAATTACATTGCAGGGTTAACTCCACCTCTAGTGGCTCTCTATTAGACAGCCACTAGAGGGCACTTCCTGATTTATAGCAAAGATTTTCTTTGCTAGAGCGTCGCTGGACGTCCTCACGCTGTGTGAGGACCTCCAGCGTCGTTCATTTCCTCATAGGAAAGCATTGAAAATCTTTTTCAATGCTTTCCTATGGGGAGCGCTAATGCACATGCGCGGTATTGCCGCGCATGCGCATGAGGTCTCCTCGGCCGGTGGGCGGGATCAGTCTCGCCCACCAGCCGACGGAGACAGTAGAAGGAGCAGCGCGGAGGAGGAGACAGCGACATCATCTCTGTCCCAGGTAAGTGACTGAAGGGGTTTTCACCCCTTCAGTAACCGGGGATTGGGGGGTGGGAGGGAGAGGGTCCCTCCAGTGCCAGGAAAACGGATTGTTTTCCTGGCACTGGAGTTTTCCTTTAACTTACTTCTTAGAAAATCTACGGTTACACCAGACGGGAACAGTTACTTTGCTACTCGCTATATTTAATATTTAAATATGATATTTAAAAACAAATTTGTGTAGTTTTAGGTAAAAAGAGTTCAAGGATTTATGGTGTCAACTTTTTTTTCCTAAAAACAAGAACACACACACGTTTTACAATGACAATAGCAATATCTATTCTTGAGTGAAATCCCACAGGAAGTTTGTCAACCTTTAAGGCAGATGGACAACTACTTATGAGAGCACCTACGGATGGGACACAACTATAAACTAATTAGTGGCCAGTAGTGTGAAAATAAGCGCATCCTCTGAACACTCCAAAGAAAACAAAGTTAAAGAACCCCTCCGAGCCCTCTCTATTAATCCAAAAATATAAGATGACCGAAGCCGCCCTGACATCTGCTGTCCCAGCAGGAACTAAAACAGAGCAGATGATGACCGTTTAATATGGGGGATGACCTCCTCACCCGTTCTGAGATGTTTTTATCAGGAAGAGCCTGGATGTGCTCAATGTTCTTTTATAGAATGACTCAGATAGTGCTTCTGTGCAAGGATGGGAGGCAAACATTTACCAGAATAGCTGGATATTCAGCCCTAATTAACAGACAATTGAAGAGGATATCTTTATTTGGAATATAAGGATTTGGAGCCTAAAGTGCCTTTAAGGTATTAAAGTGTACTAGTCGTGGTACCTATACAGAAAACAAGCGCTTTGTGAAGAACAGACATTCAGTTACACATTGTGCTAGAAAATGTAAAGATAACATTTTAACTGTAGACCCCTATCCCACCTGCCAATCAATTCCCAGCAGTGTGTGCATGCCGAAGATTGATTGACAGGTGAAGAGCCAGATCTCCTGTTAGCCTTCGGCGCTCTGCCGAATACCTACGTCTATCCTCTGTCCGTACTCCCACATCTGATGCTCGCCTTCAAGACCTCTCCAGGGCTGCACTTTTCTGTGGAACTCCCTTCCCTTCTCCGTTAGACTTTCACCCAGTCTCCACTCCTTCAAAAAAATATCTTTGAAAACTCACTTTGAAAAAATACTTTTCTAGCAACCTATTTCGTTACCCCTACTTATACCCTTTGTGTCACTATACCCCACTCCCTCTAGCACGTAAGCTCATTGAGCAGGACCTTCAACCCCTCTGTTCCTGTGCGTCCGTTTGTTTGGTTACAACTGGCGCTATATAAATAAAATAATAACATTTAGCAATATTTTAACTATACCAGAAGTTCTTAAATCATTGTTGGACTCTCATCCTATTTCAGTGGATTCTCTATCAGGAACTGAAACAGGAACATCATATATGTTGGAACTCAGGCAACAACCCTTAACTACCCCATGTTTCAGCAGAGGTAAATTATGTGCAAAAGATATACTTTTCACATTTGGGAGAGTCTAATAGATGTGATATGAAGAAATACAAATATCTTGCCCATTAATATAGAAGGTAACCAAGCTAAAATGGTGTACGCTATTTGGGACCATGTTAAAAAAAAAAAAAAAGAAAGAAAGAAAGAAAGTGTTAAGGCTAGACTTGTGTATTTGGTTTCAGACAAATCGCAGTTTGTATAAATTTGGGCTGATCAGCTGGTCCTCCAAATTCCATGACTCCAAAGAGCCATATGGATGTAAGACTGGAAAAAAAAAAATGTAATAAAAAATAAAATTACAATTAAAAAATATTAATAAAAAAAAAAAAAAAAAAAAAAAAAGGTGGACGGAATGATCATTTGGAATGATAAAATACCATTCTATTCAGTTCGGTCGACCAAATTCCAACCAGAATTAGCTTTATTAAAAAAGCACTAAAATGAGCCTGATATGCAAGATATACATACATATAAATGTTATCTTACAGTTTTTCGCTCCCATTTGATTTATTGTAAAAGGTTTTCCCAAATGATTTGCATTAACATATCCAGATGAGCCGAACAGCCATGTCGAGTAAATTCGTTCGACCGGATTTAAAATAAAAACATTTTAAAAATTGTCTGAACTGACTGAAGTCAGAAGTTTAGTTATATAAGTAACAGTTTCCACAGCACTTTACAATGATACAATAGGGATTTTTAACTATAAGAAATTGATATACACAAATAATATCGGCAGACATAAGAGGTGACACGTTGCTTCTTTTAGGATAGCAGTTATGTCAATTGTGAGGGGACAGTGTTAAAATGTAAGGATATCAAAATGAATTACTTACTTATTTCCCTCAAGCACGCCAGTCTCTGTGGAGGTGCCCCACCTCTGCTTCCTGTGATTATCAATCTTTATAATCTCAGCCTATGGTTCTGGGGATTATAGTGTAGTGCCCCTTTAAATACATATTAATTAGCATTTACCATTCTATTTTAGTTATTGTCTATTACCCGGATTGAAGGCAAATATAGTTGTAAATTCCGCGTGGAGCTAATGTGTGGTTTGTGAACTACTTACCCCATCACACTCAGCCAGCTTACCAAAGGAAGAAAAGAAAAAAAAAATTGGGTGGGGATACAGAATGAAACAAAGTAATAATGAACGCATTTCACTATGCTCCAGCATTTTATTTTTGTTTTGGATGTCAAAAAGAATAAATATAAAACTAGGACCATCACATACTGTTAATTATATTGATGTTTTCTCTGAGGATCTATAGTATGAAGGTGGTCCAGATAAGGGGTTCTTTCTAGATAAATGCTTCCAATATAAGCAAGATGTTTTTTCATGCATAAATGTAGTTCAGGAACTACCAGCAGCGGCAAGATTGGAGCTCATTGCTTTAGATTATAAAACCCTCCTAAAAGACCAAATACCTGCAGAAACTTAAAACACAAAGTAAGATCACTCTAGGATAGAAAGTGTAATCTTCTGGTTCAATGCTCGATTCTCATATCTTGGAAGCAATCCACACTCTAGCCATAACAGGACACAGATCATTGTTTGAATTGTGTGTGATTGAATGTTAGTCTCAATAACAAATGCATCTTTAAAAAGGGACAGTAACATCTCCATATTAAAGTGGAAAATATGACAATTTGCTTTTATTTTTATCATTTATTTTGCATGTCTAGTTGCTCCTAACCATCCTGATTTTAGCGGGACAGTCCCTCTTTTAGGATCCGGTCCCACTGGACTGACTTTGTTCTCTAGTGACTCGCTTTTGGATACACCAGGGAACCGTGCCCAGAAAAAGTTTGAATGTGTCATTTGATGCGTTCACTCCATGTTCTGGCTTCTATGAGCATGCAGAGAGCCCTGAAACTGCACTCTTGACATGGCCCACCCTGGATGGGCCGACTTGTTTGATTGGCAGACAGATTGGCATACCTGCCAATTCTTTTTATGCTCCTTCCCCAATTATACAAGTCCCTAGTGTCTCCAACCAGTGTTTATTTGCTCCCAATTCCCCTCCCGTACATTAAATTTCCCAATCTTCACAGTGCCAGAAACTCATTCCTGGTGTAACCATTTTCTTATTTCTGGTGTTGTCATATTGTCACAGCCTTCTTTGTCCACAGTATGTGACCGGGGAGTACTTTGTAGAGAGCTGCCGCCGCACATGCCCAATAAGCCACGAGTGGTGAAAATTGTATCGGGCATGGGTGGCGCTCAAAAACCTCGCAAGGCAACAGAGCAAGGACAGGGTAGATGCGAGTATTGTGGCAGAGATATCTTGACAAAGCAAGTGGAGCTTTCCTTATGCTCCACCCTTTTGTCACAATTCTCAAGCGTGGGAATACGCTTATGCTTTAACCCCTTAAGGACACATGACATGTGTGACATGTCATGATTCCCTTTTATTCCAGAAGCTTGGTCCTTAAGGGGTTAAAGAGAAATTGATCAGAAATAAAGAATAGATTGGGAAAGAGGAAGAGAAGAGGAAACAGGAGAAATTGAAGTTTGACGTGACGGAGCCACTTTAATGGGATGGTGAAGATAAAAAGTTTATCCTTGAAATCAATGAAGCAAATCAGGATTATATCGCCTTTCCAGGGAGAGAGGGTGCTTGGCTGCAGCCTGAGGATTCTTCGATCATCACCGGTTTGACGTGACAAAACTTGACAATGGGCAGAGCTTATGGATCAAGTCTCCTTTGCCAAAACAATGCATCAGTGAAATTAACCCCAGGACACATAGCAGACATCATGGAAAGAGGGGAAAAAATGGCTGCGCCCAGATATTATTATTATTTTATTATTATTTATATAGCGCCAACAAATTCCGTAGCGCTGTACAATGGGTGGACTAACAGACACATAATTGAGATCAGACCACTGGACGTACAGGAACAGAGGGGATTGAGGGCCCTGCTCAATGAGCTTACATGCTAGAGGGAGTATCACAGTACTGCTACAAAGCGGCTTTTTACTTTCCAGTTCAGTGATGGGTATCCACGGCACTGCAGATGTTTGCAGACTACGATTCTCATTATTCATAACCCACCATTACAGCGGGCATCTGTATGCTATCCATACATTGGATACATTTTTATATATATAAAAAAAACACACACACACACACTCTCTCTCTCTAACAGCTGTTGTGATTTTGATCCTTGCTGGTAAATTTGATCCTTGCTGGTAAGGATTTTGATCCTTGCTGGTAAGATTGTAGTAAACCAGCAGGAGGTAGTAGGATATGAGTAAGGCTTCCTGCCCGGTTTGGAAAGTTACGTGTGCCGTTTGACACTTTGATAAAACAGTGCATAAATCTATAATTTCACTGGCAGGCTACAACAAGGACTTCCTTATTTTACTTAATTGCCAAACAAAGCCTATTGTTTCTAATTGTCTGTATTGCGCTATTAACATCTACATTGAATGCTTGCCAAGTAACTGTATCCACTTCAATAAATTCACAGTACTGCTACAAAGCGGCTTTTTACTTTCCAGTTCAGTGATGGGTATCCACGGCACTGCAGATGTTTGCAGACTACGATTCTCATTATTCATAACTAGCATTAGGGTATTCAGCAGATGGGACCTGTGATGAAACCCTTAATAATGATGGATCCCCCAGGTCTGCAGACTCCAATAACAAGTAGTCTGCAAAAGGAATGACTTCTAAAAGGAAAGGTGGGTGTCTGAAAAGAACCGAGTAAGGACTAAAAGGAAAAGGGACAAAACCTGAGAAAGGACAACAAGATAACAGAGGGGCAGATTATTAGAGACAAGGGACCAGAGTACAGTGGGCAGCCAAGATGACAGTGCTTCATTATCCTCCAGGACCTGATAGTCTTTAAAAATCAGCAGGGTCGGTCTCTAGAACATTGAATGTCGGAGTTGGCTCAAGCAAGCAATAGAATTTACACCAATAATTAGATTTATATTACAGATTAAGCAAAATACGTCACTATCCAGTTTGTTCTTGACACAGTCAGGGCACACATTGCAAATGAGGAGGAGATAGATAAACAACAGGGGGGAAATTATCGAAGGCTTATGTTCTAAAAAGTGGTCTAATGTCCTAAAGATGGAGCAATCACCATGGAAACCAGTAGAACAGCAGAGACATTCCATTGGGGACTCTTCCTATTTCCATCACATTTTAGAACAGAACGCTTCAATACAATGCATTCATATGGAGAAGCTTGGAGACGTGCGCAATACTAGTCACGCATGTACACCAGGCACCCAATGCTCTTCTATGAGGGCATTGTATTGGGACATCTCGAAGGAGTCCATGTCTCCTCCATGATGCCGCGGAAGACCGAGAGTTAATGGCACTGAGGGAGCCTTGGCACTGGAAAAAGATGAGTAAAAACATTGTTATTTTTAAGGAACAAAAAAGGAGGAACCTATATAAACAGAGACAGGAACACTAAAGCGTTAAGAATACATTCATAGAAACCATCTATTAGTTAGCTAAAAACACAGCAAAAATCTTAAAGGGATACTATAGGCATCAAAGCAACTCTGATCATCATGCCCCTTTAGTCTCAATGCTCAATTTTCTGCCATTTAGTAGTTAACTCACTTTTGTTTCTGTTTATGCAGCCCTAGCCACACCTCCCCTGGCTGTAACGGACACAGCTGCATTTAAAAAAACAAACAAAAAAAAAAAAATCAGTTGGATGTTACCTGGCTTTAGAAGTTTTATTTTATAATTTGTCAATGGAACTTTAAAGGGCCAGTTTAGTCACCAGAACAAATGTAGTTGCTGGTGAGTATAGTCAGTCCCTGCAGGCTTTCCTCAGTGAAAAGATAATCTTTACTTTACAGGCCAGGGATAACTCCACTGGCCACCCTCTGCATGGAGACACTAAACTTTCCTCATAGAGATGCATCGTTCCTTTAATCACACACAGGAGGCTATTGCGGGCTCTGTAAGGCTATTAACAGAGCAGGAGATAAGAAATTCTAAATTAAACAATGTGACATAAAGGAGTGTTTAAGAAGGCTGTGCAAATCCCATGCATGGAGGTGTGACTAGGACTGCTTGGTCTGGTACCAGCACTTTATTTAGTCTACCTTAATACAAAAAGAAAGCAGCCCGATCCTCCTTCTCCTACAGAGCACCGCAATTGTGGAACGACCTCCCGCACACTTTAAAATCTTCTCCAAGCCTAAAGTCCTTTAAGAGATCCCTCTCTACATACCTCAAAACAGAATGCACGTGTTATGCTTGATTATATATTTCCTACCTGTTCTATGTTAAATTTTGTGTATTAATATTGTTTTTTTTTTATTTTATTGTACCATAATGTATCAATGCAATGTTTTGTGGACCCAGGACATACTTGAAAACGAGAGAAATCTCAATGTATCTTTCCTGGTAAAATATTTTATAAATAAATAAAAATAAATAATTTAACGCCTAAATGGCAAAGAATTGCGCAGCTAGACAGCAGGAGCATGAGCTATACACCAAAACTGATTAATTAAACTAAAGTTGTTTTGGAACCTACAGTGTCCCTTTAATGGATTTACTCAATTGTTGTCTCAGGAATTTTCACAGGCTCAATCTTTTTTTGATTGGCTGTCTTGTCTCCCATGAAGCTTATCAATCTCACCCACCTCTGCCGTACTTCTGGTAAGTCAATGTATCAATAAATTACATTTTAAACTAAAATTTGTGCATTTCAGTTAATTTCCACTGCCTGCTATATATCATGTACAGCAGGTCCCCATCTGCTCCCGTGACCTACTGTACCACAACTACATCCTCTTCTCGGTAACAAGATGTTCCCTGAACTTCCCCACAACTCTGAAGCTCCCTACCACAAGAACGCCCACAATCTCCCATCTCCACGTCATGTGTTTTACTTCCCAAATTCCATTTTCTATTGAAGGTTTGTGATTAAGGCCCTCGACACCTACAGAATTCTGATCTGGAATTTAGATCTGTATCAGATTTTGTTTGATGACACCCGCTTCATTCAATATACCAAGTATTATGGAGAATTGACAAGGAAATTAAACATTTTACATCTAATAGCCAAGTTGAAAAAATTTTCAGTTTCTGCAACTTGGCTTTGAAATTTGCAATTTCAGTCTCAATTCCTCAAAATCCCATTGTTCGTTAATAAACAATGGTCATCAAAGGTTTACTTCTCTTTTTTTTTTTTTTTAAGTTTATTACATTTAATGAAACTTTTTTTTTTCCACCTACTAAGTGTCCCTATTTAGGATGAACAGTGTCTATGCTAGGTCCAAATCCCCCTGCCCCTCCTTTCAATCCTTTTGTCCCTCTTTTCTAGGAGCTCTGTATTGTTGGTGTGCCTAAGTGTATAACAGAGCTTCACAGCAATAATACTCCCAGTAATGTGTCTGAATGTATAACAGAGCTCCACAGTAATAATACTCCCAGTAATGTGTCTGAGTGTATAACAGGGCTTCACAGCAATAATACTCCCAGTAATATGTCTGAATGTATAACAGAGCTCCACAGTAATAATACTCCCAGTAATGTGTCTGAGTGTATAACAGAGCTCCACAGCAATAATACTCCCAGTAATGTGTCTGAGTGTATAACAGAGCTCCACAGTAATAATACTCCAAGTAATGTGTCTTTAAACTACAATAAATGTGTTTAGAAATCAGTCTGTGTAAATAAAATAGTGATCTTCTAAATTACATTTTAGTTCTATACATTGTTATTAGTAAGCCACCTAAAAAGTCCTAGAAGAGAACCGCCCCTGGCCACACCCCCACTCACACCCCTAAAATTCCTAGATTTTACTATTAACATGACGTAAAGTCATGATTTTATTAAAGACACGGAGGCGAGTATTATGCTTCTCTTTCTTTAATTCTCCCTCAGCAGCGAAGAGAGATATATGCAAAAGAGATAAAAAAGAACAAATAACATAAGCATATTGACAGTGCTATCATGGGTATCCACCCCCTTAGTATATAAGGTGTAGCACTTCCTGTTTCTTCCTCTTTCTTCTGCGATCCGAAGACCAGATCCATAACTGAACGATAAACTTGGCCCGAACAGGAACAGTGGGCGGTAGTCAAAATTCCATTCTTTGATGATGGACTGTAGAACTTAGTAACGGTACTTCAACACCATGACAGTATAATTCAGGCTAAAATGAAAGGAGAAAATATGGTAATATTCGGTTGATGACTGGTTGTATCATATACCCCCACAACAGTTATAATTAATGTGTACAGCATTATCGTCATGACGTCAAACATAAGATATCTATCAGATTATGTCCACAGTAGCACGTAGAGCCACTTACCTGAAGGATGTAGGAAAAACCTGTAAAAGGCAGTTGAACTTACGGTTACATCCGCTTGAGGTCGATATCCTTGCAAATCCAATCCCTCCACCCAGGGAGGGCGGGAAGGGAATAATACTCGCCTCCGTGTCTTTAATAAAATCATGACTTTACGTCATGTTAATAGTAAAATCTAGGAATTTTATTAAAGACACGGAGGCTCCTATTATGCTCTTTCAAAGCTGAGCAATAACTCTTTCCGAAAAATGTTGGATTGGTTTAAAGTAGAAATTCCGGAATGTGGATTCCGTAGACCAGTCTGCGGCCTTCAGGATATCCTCTAATCGACATCCTATCGTCGATGCTTTAGAAGCCATAGCGCCTCTCACCGAGTGGGCCGAGAAAACTGTTACGTCTATCCCTGCTGAAGCTAATAACCACTTGGCCCAACGGGCAAGCGTAGGTGTAGATACCGGGAGGTGCGGTCTCTTCAGAGAAATAAACAACGGGCCTTCGTTTGGTGGTCGGAGGGAAGAAGTACGGGATTCGTATTCTTTCAAGCACAGTACTGGGCACAGCTTCTGTTGGTTCGGGAGGCGTGGATAGAAAACATGCTTAGTCGCTGATTTAGTTCTTCGTGAAATATCAAATGACACCCCCTCCGGGGTGAATGTGCGGGCTTGCCAGTCTAAGGCTCGTACATCTGACACTCGTTTACAGGATAGTAAGCATAAAATCATGAGCAATTTAGCAGACAAATGTTTAAGTGATAGTGCCGAGTTGTCGGGCCACTCTTCTAAGAATTTGAACACAATGTTGACATCCCAAAAGGACCCGTATCTGGATTTTGGAGGCCGTGCAAAACGTATGCCTTTGAGCAGGCGACAGATCAGGGGGTTCTGTCAGAGAGGACTTCCGTCTACATTATCGTGACCAGCCGAGATAGCCGATCTGTAGATGTTGACTGTACGGAACGCCTTGCCCGATTCGAATAAATGAGTGAGAAAGTCTAGTACTGTCTTCACAGGAGCTGATATGGGATCCACTGATTTCTCCAGGCACCAATCGGACCAAACTCTCCATGCCGCAGCATATGTGCGCCGAGTTCCTGGTGCCCATGCGTTCGCCAAGAGTTGGGTAGTTGTTCTCGAAACTTCCGTGATTTCCCAGGGTCCCCTGAAAGGAGCCATGCCATGAGACGGAGTACTCCCCGTTCTATCAGGTCGTGGTTCTCCCCATCCGGATTGGTTAACAGGGACGTGTGATCCGGCAGTAGATGTGGGAAATCGATTGCCATTTCCAGAAGGTGAGGGAACCAGGGTTGAGATCTCCAGCATGGTGTTATCAAAACTACTGTTGCTTTGAACCGTCGGATGTACGCCAGAGTCCGAGCAATCAGGTTGAACGGGGGAAAGGCGTATGCTCGTCCCCCGGTCCAGTCTTGAAGAAAAGCATCTGTTGCCAAGGCTTCCGGATCCGGTCGCCAGCTGAAAAATTGAGGAAGTTGTGTGTTCAGTCTGGATGCAAAGAGATCCACACTCAATGGACCCCATAGCCGTGCGATCTTGGAAAAGACCTTCGGTTGAAGTCTCCAATCCCCCAGATCCCTCAGGTATCTGGAGTTCCAGTCCGCGGCGTAATTGTCTAGGCCTGGTATGTGCTCCGCGGTCACCGACACATTGTTTTGTAAGCAGTAATGCCAGAAGTCTCGAGCTAAAACCGCCAGGATGCGTGATTTGGTACCTCCCAGATGGTTTATGTACCTGACCGCCGAGATATTGTCCAACTTGAGGAGGATTGAGCAAGAGACGCTCCTGGGAGTGAGGCTGCGTATGGCAAATGAGGCTGCCAGTAGTTCCAGTGAGTTTATGTGGAGGAAGGATTCGTTTACTGACCATCTGCCTCCTGTGGAGATGGAGCCGCAGCGCGCGCCCCAGCCATGTAAGCTCGCATCCGACTCTATTATTATATCCGGAGTGGAACCGAAGATCGCCCGTCCGTTCCATGCTTCCATGTGGGTCAACCACCAGTCCAATTCCTCCTTGGATTCCTCGTCTAGAGTGATGTTGGACTCGTACGACTGCCCGTTCCGTAGGCAAGAAGCTTTCAGGCGCTGTAACGCCCGATAGTGGAGTGGTCCCGGGAAGATCGCCTGTATGGAGGCCGCTAGTAATCCGATTACTCGGGCTAGTTGTCTCAGGGAGATATTTGGACGGTGTCTTATCTTCCTGATCTCCTTCTTGATGCTGGACATCTTGTCCGCAGGGAGACATAGAATTTGTTGTACCGAATCGACTCGGAATCCCAGGAATTCCATCTGCTGAGATGGTTGTAGTACCGATTTCTCCCAATTCACTAGGAAGCCTAGGTTCTGTAGGAGGTGCAGAGTCCACGACAGATGTGATAGTAGAAGGGATTTCGTTTCTGACAGTATGAGGATATCGTCTAGGTAGATGATGAGACGAATTCCGTGTAATCTGAGGAATGTAACCACTGGTTTCAATACTTTCGTAAAGCACCAGGGGGCGGAGGATAGACCAAAGGGAAGGCAGCGGAAGCGCCACTTCCTTGTGTCCCATTGGAACTGTAATAGGTTCCTGTGTGTAGGAGTTATCGGGATCGTAAGATACGCATCTTGCAGATCGAGTTTCACCATCCAGTCTCCTGGGAGAAGGAGGTCTCGGAGGCAGTGTATGCCCTCCATTTTGAAATGATGGTATCGGATAAAGGCATTGAGGGGTCTTAGGTTGATAACCGGGCGGACACCCCCGCCTTTCTTTGGTACCAAAAACAGGTTGCTTACAAAACCTGGGGTATCTAGAGGGATTTCCTCTATGGCATTTTTGTTGTGAAGGACCTCTATCTCTGCGGAGATGAGGTCGCGGTGTGACTGTGGCATGTGTGGTACCCTGGGAGGGGAGTCCTGAAAGGGAAGACCCGTCAGTTCTAGGTGGTAACCCTCTACAGTCTGTAACACCCAGCTGTCGGATGTGATAGTGGCCCAAGTCTGAGTGAACAAAGCCAACCTGCCCCCCACATTTATATGGGAAAAATGGGGAAAAATCGTACTCACCATAAGGGCGTTTTCCTGGGGTTGTACCTCTGCCGCCGCGGGCATTCCAAGCCCTTCCTCGAGAGGGGAAGAATGGTGTATAGGAACGCTCCTGGTTCTGCCTCTGTGTGTTGAAGGAGCCTCTGCCCGGTCTGGAGAAACCTCGGGGGTTGCGGCCGGGTAGACGGCTCCTACCTCTCCCGGCCCCACCGAAAACCTTTTGGTGGAAGACCCTCTTTATAGATGACTGGGCTTTGTCAAGGGCTGTGAAGGTTTTTACATAGGAGCCCAGATCCTTGACGAAGGAGTCGCCAAATAGCAGACCCTTAGCTGCGGCCCCTGGTTCAGAGGAGGCCATGCTAGCCAGTTTAGGCTCAATTTTCAGCAGGATAGCCTTCCTGCGCTCCGTGGACATGGCGGTATTGGCGTTGCCGATCATGCAGACCAGGCGTTGGAGCCAGCCAAATGCCACCTCAAAGTCTAATGATGCCTCACCCGACTGAGCTGCCTCCAGCATCTCATAAAGTTTCGTAACGGGACCCAGGGTGTCGAGGAACTTGTCCTGACAGTTACGGAGGGAATAGTCTAGTCCCCTTTTAGGTTTCCACCCTGTCTTGGCCAGAAACTGGGCTATCTGGGGGTCCACTTCTGGGGTTTTTGCCACAGCATCAGGAATTATGGGTCGGGGGCATTCTGCTCTCAATTTATTACGGCCCTCTTGAGAGAGGGACTTACGCACCCTGAGGGCCAGATATTGGGCGATATGTTCGGAGGGTTCCCACTCAGCAGAGCGTGGGTGTCTCAGGTTGTCCGGGTCGAAAAGCGGAACCTCTTTAGGGTCGTGTTCAGTATCTGCCCCGGTCGTCCCTGAATGTGCCAAGGCACGTGTTGGCGTTAAAGGGAATTGTTTTCCCTGGAGGCTTTCACCCTCTGAGAGCTCGTCCTCGTACGGGTCTGAGTACGGGACGTCAGACCCCTCATCCCCCTCCTCGTCTGAGTCAGACATAATATCTTGGGCTCTTGCCCGTTTCCAGTCTCTGGTAGCCGTAGCTCTCCCAGAAGCTCTACTGCGCGGTTGTTGCGCGCCATCTTGGACAGCCTGAGGCATGTCAATCAGAGCAGGTTCAACCTGCGTGGGGGGGGGGTCCTGTGAGTGTTTGCGTTTGCCCAATGATTTGCGCCCCGGTAGTGTCCCTACAGGGGGGGCCTGGGCCAAGGCCGGGGCAGATTGAGGCTGTACTTGCCTGAGTGCAAGTGCTATGGAGTCTGATATGGTAGAGGACATAGCGCCCATGGCCGATGATATGGCCTTTGAGATAGAGTTGGACATGGTGGTGTCCAGGAGGCATTGAAATTCTTCTGAGCCCATCAGTCCAGGGTCAACCTGGGGGTCAGTATTAGTATTGGCCATAGGTGGGCTAAGTTTGCCAGGGAACTTATCACCAGATTGCATGGTGGATAATGAGTGCAAGTAAGGAAATAATAAACGAAATATGAGTGACAGGCAGTATCAGGATTGATTAACCCAGATACAGGATGGGAAGGATAGTGAGATGGAGGGTAATATCAAGGTAGAGAGGGTAGGAAAAGACTATACCCGTCTGAGGATGAGAGAGCAACGAAAACCAGCGTGTGAGAGGAACAAAATCCGTGAAACACGCTACAGAAAATGGCCGCCGCCTTAATCGGCGACGGAAACCGAAAAAATGGCCGCCGCGAGCAAACTGCGCATGCGCGCCACTCGCGAGCGGCGGGAAATGAAACCGCCGCGCGGATAAAGTAGATCCGGCCGGCGGCAACGGAAATAGTGCCGGGAAGCGCCGCGGGGGTGTTAGACGAGCCCCGCCGGCGAAACCCGGTAGTGTGTGACCGGGGGGAGAGCCCCACCCGGAGGGGGGGCGAGGGGAAAGAAAAAACGGCAGCGCCCAGAGGGCAAACTGCGGGCAGCCCGGTCACACAGTGAAAGGTAACAGCACAATAAAATATCTTAGTAAATAATAATAAATGAAATAATAAATGAAATATACAAGTAAAATTATGTAAAGGTGGGATAAAGGGATAACGGGAAGAGAATATCCCAACAGTATATTAAATCAATACAAGATGTCACAAGCTAAAAACCCACCAGAGCACACCATAAATAAAAATAGAGTGTACTTATCTGAGGGAGCAGCGAAGAAAGAGGAAGAAACAGGAAGTGCTACACCTTATATACTAAGGGGGTGGATACCCATGATAGCACTGTCAATATGCTTATGTTATTTGTTCTTTTTTATCTCTTTTGCATATATCTCTCTTCGCTGCTGAGGGAGAATTAAAGAAAGAGAAGCATAATAGGAGCCTCCGTGTCTTTAATAAAATTAAAGTGTTTCTCTTTGTCCATTTGAAATGTTGAAAGGTATATCTTTTGGGTCAGACTACTTTTGACTGGACAAATGCGGCTAAACCAAACTCCCCTGCTGCTGCAATTTCAATCACCCAACATGGCTGCTCACCCAGATTTAAAATAAATAAATGTTACATTTTCTCAAAAAAAAAAAAAAACATCTAAATTATTACAAAAATTTTAAATCATTAAATACAATAGACTTTTATAAAACAATGTTTTCAGGATTAAACCATTTGAAAAAGGTGCTGCCCAGGCAATCCTGCCCCCCATATCTTGATTAAAATTATGGTTTTATTGGGTGGGAGTGTTCCTAAAAGGATAAATAATTAAATTTAAAAAAAATAAAATAAAAATTTGTGGAATTGCAATTGTTTTTCTCAATCAGTGACAAAAAGTGACCTGCGCAGTATCACAATGAAGATGCCACACAGCCAAGGGTGTTGCTAGGTTACAGAAACACCTGGGGCTGGAGCCCAAAGAAAAGCTCAATGACCCCTACACTAATAGAGAGGTGGGGATATGTTAGGACGTATCGCTGCTTTTCATTGTTATGTCTCACGTCCCCATCAGTGGTCTGCTGATACACTCTGGGATCTCAATGAAACTATATCCAGGTTTTCAATGCAATTCCCCCACTCTAACTAATGGAGGGTGTGTCTCAAAGTTCTACAGCCCCCCTTGCTGACAGTCACCTGGGGGTACCACTCCCTACCCCTAAGTAGCCAGACAGAGCTCTATTACACAGGGCTTTATTTTTAAGAAAACAAAACACAAATATCCTCCTATTCCTTCCACCAGCTGTAGAGATCTGGGGGCAAAGAGTCCCACATCAGGGGCGTCTGCCCCCAAACCCTCCCGCAGCGATGCCGGTGTGTGACATACATAACATATAGAGCATCGCTTCAGCCAGTAAAGCACCATTGTTTCAGGAGACCCTACTGCCAGCAACGTTCTAACACCTGAATTTCTGCATCAATGGCTTTCAGCTATTTACGTCGGGTGATCATCTTACACTATGTTATAGGGGTTTATTCTCTAAAAAACAAATGAGGGGTAAAGATAATGAAAATTTAGGGTATAAAGATTTTTGGAGCAAAAACTAAATAAATAAATCTCCACCAATTTTAGATTACCAGCTATTATTGATATTTTTTTTTTTTCATCTAAATTAGGCGATTGTGCTGTACCCGATTTCCAGTTCAATTAATAAACCCTAGGATGGAGTCGACTGTATTTTCCAAAGTATTGAGGACAGTCTGACAATGGGATTTAAAATAGAATTCCGTGCCGGACGTCTGACAGCGCCGCTATATTGTGGCAGTTTTAATCCTATAAAGGTTATTCACTAAACTCTGAATTTCAACAAAATTAAAAACAGAATTTTGATCTGATAATTTTACAATTCAGCTGTCAAAAAAAATTCCCAGGGCACACAGATGAAGTGAATGTATAGATAATAAATGAGTAACTCTTTACACCCAGTGATGTACTGAACTGACCCTGCAATCATTACCCTGAGACCCTGCTGACTTCATGGAATAAGATCAGAGGAAGTAAAAATGAAATGTCAGCAAATTGTACTTAAACCAGAGACAGATCAAAACAACTTGCAAAACCCAGACACTCGTGACCAGGAAGCATCCACACATTACCCAATACTTGTAATGACTGGATAATTTAAACCAGGGCTGGCCAAGAGGGAGTCAGAACTACAACACCCACGATGCTTTGCCAGCTTTAACCCCAAAGGACACATGACATGTGTGACATCATTCCCTTTTATTCCAGAAGTTTGGTCCTTGAGGGGTTCAACTCTTTAAATGCAGAAGATCTGATTGAACTATTGTGCTAGCTCGACAACCAAATCACTGACATCTACTTACAGACAGTATGAACGCTCATTGAATTCTGCAATCTTATCGACTGTACAATGGTTAGCAATGTGGCACTCCAGCTACAGGGGACTACATCTCCCATCATGCTCAGAGTATCACAGCTGGTAGATTCTACGAGAACTACAGACAGGAATGGGCAGCACAACTCCCACCAGGCTCAGCAGACTCCTTGCCTAAACTATGTTTGGTAATCAGTTGCACAACAGATACTACATCCCCCAACTCCCATCATGCTAGGCTAACACCACCACCACCATCATCATATGATGGCAGGTACGGTGTGCAGCTGCTGGTTCCCCAATTGCTCTGGACTGCAAATCACATCATGCACAATGCAAAGTGGAAATCGGTCTTACCCTGTGCAATCTATATAAAAGGGGTTTGCATGGCTGGGGTCTTTGATGCTGACCCCTCTCCCCACAAGGAGCAGCTCAGCACCTGACCCTGCTGTATCCAGCTCATTGCCTTACCTTCTGGTTAAAGTAGTAGGTTTTGTATGAAAGTCCAGGGTTGGGAAGTTGTGCTGGTGCAAACTGCCTGGACACATGGAAGGACTGAGCAGCAGAGATCCAGAGCAGGTTCAGTGCCAGGATGAGCCAGGTTCCCCCATGGAGATGGATGATACTCCTGCAGCCGTCAGTGGATGCCATGGCTCTGTGTGTGTGGGATATCTGGGGATTCCCTGATCACAGCACAGGCAGGCAGGCAGAGGGAGGGACCAGCTAGAGGAGGAGAGACTGCATTTCCCTGTTAACCCTCTCAGTGCAATGCTCTGTGCTGCAGCTTCTGCTGATTGGCCACAGAAAGAGGAAGCATCTCTGGTGGAAACACTAAGCAGCTATCTGGATACTTTGTATCTCTCCAACAGAATGCCACATGACTGGGCTGCCTTGTATGACGTCATCCTGCTAAATCTATACACAAAAACATTGTACATATTGAATACTGTCTGGTGTAACGTTAAACGTTTCAGATGGGGAAAATATGCATTTTGTTTATATCTTATTAGTGTGGGCTTGGGAATTTGTTTGTAAGAAAAATAAAAAAAATAAAAACACACACACACACACACTCACTCACTCTCTCTCTCTCTCTCTCTCTCTCTCTCTCTCTCTCTCTATCTATCTCTCTCACTTCTGGTGTAAAGAGCCTGTCCCTGCAGTATCTGTTTTGTAAACACTGCCTCTTCTGTTAAAAAGCTAGGTTTACATTTGTCCCTAAAAAAACCTCTAATGGCTGTCACTCAGACAAAAACTAGAGATGTTTCTTGTTCCGACATTCAGCATCCTAAGTCACCAAATGCTCCCCGTAGAGATTCATTGGTATATGTTGCAGCTCATGCGTCTCTATGGAGAAGCATTGGATTGGCTGAGATTATCAGTAATTATTATGACCGACACGACGAGGGACAAAAGATAAATATAACCAATGTATGTATTAAAGGGACACTATAGTCACCCAGACCACTTCAGCTCAATGGTGCCAGGTCCCTCAGGTTTTAACCCTTCAGATTTAAACATAGCAGTTTCAGAGAAACTGCTACGTTTACATAGCAGGGTTAATCCAACCTCTAGTGGCTGTCTTCGTAACAGCCGCTAGAGGCGCATCTGCGACGCTGGATGCGAAACTCGCATCCAGCGTGCAGAACGTCCATAGGAAAGCATTGAGAAATGCTTTCCTATCGAATGTTTAAATGCGCGCACGGCACTTGCCGCCCATGCGCATTCCGCTCCACTTGGAAGCTGACTTCGGCGGTGGACTAAGGTAAGCTGCTGAAAAGGTTTTAACCCCTTCAGCGCCACGGGAGGGGGACCCTGAGGATGGGGGCACCCATAGGACACTATAGTGTCAGGAAAATGGGTTTGTTTTCCTGACACTATAGTGATCCTTTAAATCTAAAATGGCAAGAAATAACTAACATTAGAAATTCATGTCGTATTTAATGTTTTATTTCCTTGTTTATCCCTACGTAAAGTAAAACTGTAAAAATATAAATAAGAGCATTGGTAAAACATTGAAGGATATATTTCAAAAGCTAAAGGTAATTCAAGGTATAGGATAAGGATAACGATATATCTCTATAGTAGAGATGTACAATGTTTTCAGATCAGCCATTTTTGCCTTAGTTTTGCAATTCAGGTTTTACAAGTTGGTGGTTACGGAATACAACCCATACGTTTTGGGTTATTCTTTGGGGGGTCTTGGAATCGTGATGTGAATTAAACACATTCTTTATTTACACAGAACCTGTTTCTATGTAAATGTTTAAAAATCACTTTTCATAGTCACGTCTTCAGTTAAAAGCTTTCTGAGGTTAATGATTTGATTCTGGAGCAGTTAAAAGCAGTTAAAAGTGCATAACGAGTTCAAGGGACATAAAAGGAATAGGTGTAAATGGGGTGAATTGCAATCAACATACACTCAGGTACTTTGTATACATTCTCATTTAGACAATAGGAAAGTGCATTGTTGTCTCTCAGGTTAATTTAAACTAGAGCTGGCCATTGCAGTCCTGTCACAGTGACAAATTGCCTTGGATTGATTTGTGATAGATGTGTAAACTGAGTTCACCCTACAGGAGGGCTTTGCTACTGTGACAGTTATTCCAATCACAAGTTTCACATTATTGTAGCAGTGCCTTTTAAATCAAATTCATTTATTTTTGTGTCCAGAGTCTACAATTCCAGATTTTCAAATACTAGATTTCAACCAGTCAAGATGCAACCAAATGGCTGAAATCTTGAATGAAATGATAAAAATATTGCCTTGATAGGGGTATCAGCTGAGGGAGTGTATTAAAAGGACCAGAAAAAAGACACCTTATTTTATTTGTTCTGGTGAGTATAGTCAGACCCCTCAGGCTTTTTGCAGTAAATGCTTTTTTTCAGAGAAAATACAGTGTTTACATTACAGCCTAGGGACACCTCAAGTGGCCACTGCTCAGATGGCCACTGGAGGTGCTTCCTGGGGCAGTGCTGAACACTGTGCAGTACTGCAATGCAGTGTCTCCACCCTCTGGATGGAGACAATGAACTTTCTTCATAGAGATCATAGAGATGCAGACCCACGCGGTGCTTGAAATAAGGTAAGTTCTAAATGGAGAAGCCATGTGTAAAAAAACGAAGTACTCCTTATAATTCGATAGCTTTTAGAACCACCATAGGCAGCAATAACTTGAAGTCATCATTTTCTGTATGACTTTATCAGTCTCTCACATTGTTGTGGAGGAATTTTGGTCCACTCTTCATTACAAGTAGATTCAGTTCATTGAGGTTTGCTGGCATTTGTTCATGCACAGCTTTCTTAAGGTCTTAAGGTCCACAGCGTTTCAATTGGATTAAGGTCTGTACATTGACTCAGCCATTGCAACCCATGGATTCTCTTCTTTTTCAGTCATTCTGTTGTAGATTTGGTGCTGTGCTTGGGATTGTTGTCCTGTTGCATGACCTAAGTTCGCATTTCACTCTAGAATACTTTGGTATACAGAGGAGTTCATGGTCGATTCAATGATTGCAATGTTCCCAGGTCCTGTGGCTGCAAAACAAGCCCAAATCATCACCCCCTCCAACACCATGCTTGATAGTTGGTATGAGGTGTTTGTGCTGATATGTTTTTTTCCCAAATGTGGTACTGTACAATATGGCCCAATATCTCCACTCTCAAGTCTTGTGGTTTGTACAGATGTGTCAGGGCCCGCGGTCTCCCCTTCCTATGCCTGTTGGCGAGCGGCGTCCTCACAGCCTCGGACGCCGCTCGCATCCTCCTTCTCGTCTCCCGGCGGCAGCGTTTATAACGCTGCACGCTGGGAGACCGCGCATTTATGCAAATGCCGAGGTCAGCCACGTGACCCGGCGTTAAAGTCACAGTATGACAATCACAGTGGGAGGTATAGATATCTCCCACGTGTGATTGTTAATTCTGATTGGAAGTTATCCAATCAGAATTAGCCACAGGGTTTAAATACTTACCTTTCCTGTCCCTCAGTGCCCTGTTGTGGTCTTTGGTTACCTGTATTGCGGTTTGCTTGTGTTTCTCTCTGGTTACCGATTATTTGGCTTGTTCCTCCGACTCTCCTGTATTCTCCATCCCTTTGACATCGGCTTGTTTCACGTTCTCCTGTTTTCTGGCTCTCCTTACTCGGCTTGTCCCCTGACTATTCTTGGTGTGCTTAACCCGGCCATTCTAAGGACCGGTACTGCACCTTTTCCTCTCTGTGACCTGTTAGCGTGTTAGGTCCCCAGAATCGTGACAAGATGCTACTTTGCAAACCTAAGCTGTGTTGCCATGTGTTTTTTTAGAGAGAAGAAGCTTTCTCCTGACATCCCTACCAAGCAAACCATACTTGTCCAGTCTTTTTCTAATTGTACGTCATAAAATGTAACATTTAAAATACTAACTGAGGCCCGTAGTGTCTGAGATGTAACTCTTGGGTTTTTTACAATTTCTCCAAGCATGGCACGGTCTGACATTGGGGTGAATTTGCTGGGACGTTCACTCCTGGGAAGATTGGCAAATGTCTTGAATGTTTTCCACTTTTGAATAATCTTTCTCACTGTAGATTGATGGACTTTAACATGTTTGGAAATGGCTTTATAGCCCTTCCCAGTTTGATGGGCAGCAACAATGGCTTCTCTAAGATCATTGCTGATGCCCTTCCTTCTTGGCATTGTGTTAACACGCACCTGAATGCTCAAGACCAGCAAACTGCTAAACATTGGCTTTTATAGAGATGGTAACACTTGCTGATGATCAATTAATCAAGGGCATTTAGTCGTTGTAAGTTGTATTCCTAAAACTATAACTCCCTCTGTTTCCACCCTTCCCTCACAACCCCCTGCACAATAAAAAGACAAAAACCCTTTATTTACTTAACCAATCCCAGCACCAATGTCTCGTGTTGGTGGGTCGGTGCTATGTCTCTTCCGACATCATCTGACTGTGGGGGGCTAATACGCATGCAACGCATTACACCATCCCCATGGGAAAGTATTGAATCAATGGTTTCCAATGTGGTTTTCACTTGAGGACGCTTGAGGTCTTCATGCAGAGTATGAGGACATTCAGCCATCATCAGTTAAGCGGCCAATAGTTGCCTAGCAAGCAGGAAGCTTCTCTCTATTGGCTGTCCGGTAGATAGCCACCAGAGGCTGTCTTAGTGCTACAATGTAAACATGTTTCAAATTGCAGCACAAAGTGCAATAGGGACACTCTACCTAGATCACTTCAATGAGCTGAAGTGGTCTGGGTGCCTTTATTGTCCCTTTTATAACGTGAGAATTCAAAGTGAATTTCAAAATAAGGCCAAAGAAGCTGAATTGAAAGCATAGCTGATTAAGAGATTTTTTTTCCAGTTTGAACTTAAATTTGTATTTGATATTCATTTTAAATTCTGACCTTAAATTACCCTGTGTGTAGCAATAAAAAAGGTGGAAAAATCTTCTTATTGAAAATATTCCAAGATTTACAAAAACAACATTTACAAAAATAACAATGAAATTAGAAAACATAAAACTGCTGAAAAAATAGGTGATAACAGGAATTCTGCAACCTCTGTGCAGCATCTGAAGTGGGCTCTCACTTTCTGAGAGTTATACGACAGTTGTCAGGTTTAGAGGTAGAGAAAGATATGGTGGGTTAAAGAAATGATTAATAGATGAACCCAAGTTGAAAAAAATAAAATAAAAATCTCAGCATAACAACATGCAACCTGTCCAAACTGGAAGTGTCCCTTTAATGATTTGTTAAATACAATATTGGTGACTGGATAATTACCAAAGGTATTTAACCCCTTAAGGACACAGGACATGTGTGACATGTCATGATTCCCTTTTATTCCAGAAGTTTGGTCCTTAAGGAGTTAAATGCCATCCAAACTGACCTTTAAAGATTTAACAAACCTAAATGGTGTTTTAAATGCACATTGATAATCCGTACTGTTGCAGCAAATAATTCAGCTTGTTGGTAATATATCAGGTGACAAAATGCACTTTATGACCATTGCGTGACTAATTGACACCATGTGGAGCAGATGGAAGGGAGAAAGACATCTCAAAATGAACAGGTCTGCAGTCAATTTTAAGCGTGCATGGGGCAGCTATGTGGCGATTATAGGGTCAACGCAGGCCAGATGTCATTGTGTATCTACACAGTACCGTAGAAAAATCCAAGCAATGCTATCCATTAAGATAATAGGGTTTTCAGATTCACTGTCTTCTTCCCACACTAGCAAGCGTTCGAACATACAAATTACATGGTTACTCCAAGCACCATGACCATTTCCGTCATTTGAAGTTGTGATGGTGCCTGGTATCTTTTTGTGCGGCATTTTGCTTTGAATGTTATGTTTCACTATAAGTTATGTTTACATACACAAAACTCATAAAAATGTCCAAAAATTATTTCACAGGTTGCATTTTTATACTTCTGTGCTATAATTTCACAGTCAATAATTTGCAAAAGAGCTGCAGAGTCTGTTTGTTTTACTCTAGGACAGGGGTAGGCAACCTTTTAGCAGCACTGTGCCGATATAGGATTGTGATGTCCCGTAGCGTGCCGGTCCTATTTTTTTTTATAAATCGAGGTGTGTATGCTGCCGTATTCTGCTTGTGTTATTTGTACTGTAATTGCTTTGTATCGTTGTATTTGTGCGTATATATGCAGGGCGGTCTTTAATAATGACTGGACCCTGGGCAAAGCATTTACTTAGGGCCCCCTGGACCTTGTCCCCCCTTCCCAGGCATGCAATCACGTCCTCCACCTCAACACAGTGGCAGACCTAAAGTAGAGAGGTGCAAGAATTCTTGGCGGTCTCCCTGTTGCACGGGTGATTACAAGGTAGATCCCCATCTGTCGTGCAACTCCAGAAATGCATTGACAGCTGGGGCTCTACCATTTACTCATGTTTGCAGGTCTGTATTTAGCACTAAGCAGTTTTTGTGTGTTTTTGTGGAATATGTTTGTATGTGGTGTTGTCGTGATTGCAAGCACACACACACACACACACACACAGAGACATACTGACATACACACAGACATGCTGTCATACAAACATACTGACACACACACACACACACAGATATACTGACACAGATATACTGACACACAAATAGACATGCTGACATACAAACATACTGACACACACACAGATATACTGACACAGATATACTGACACACACACAGACATACTGACACACACAAAGACATACTGACACACAAACATACTGACACACACACAAACATACTGGCACACACACACTGACAGACATACTGACACAGACATACACTTTAAAACTCACCCTCCAGTTTCCTACCTTTCCTGCTGGTGGCTGAAGGCGTTGGGAGTTGGGGTCTAGAGCTCTTGGCCAGCCCCCCTCCAATCTGCCTACTCTTCTTTCCTGCGCGCTCCTCTCTTTGTGGGAGGAAGTGATGCGTGGCCGTCACTTCCTCCCAGCCTGCTGCCGAAAAGCAAGGGGCCTGCTCGCGCTGTTAAAGCACCTCAGCGTGTGCCGGGTCCCTGCTGACAGAAGCCCAGCGGGTGGTCCTTTGTGCATGGGCCACCCGGTGGGCCTCCTTAGTGTGCAGATTACCAGCCAGAGGGTTAGAAATAGTTGAGGCCAGCAGGGCTCACGGTGCAGCTGCCCAGTTTGCCCCACGTTAAAGAAGGCCCTGCGTATATGAGCTATTATATTGTTTATGTTCATGAGTAGTTTATGGTATTTTGTATGATACATATGAATGTAAGCTGTGTATGGGTGCTGCTTGTGGAATTGTGTGTGTGTGTGGATGGATATGTCAAAGTGTGTGTTTGGTAGTGTGTGGGGGCTGTTTGGGGTATTGCATGTGGGTTTGTGTGCATGTATGTGGATTGTTAGTGGTGTTTTGTTTGTGCGGATTGTGTGTATGTTTGTGTGTGGGCTGTCCGTATTATTTGTATGAGGGGAGGGTTATTCTGCATTTCTGTGTATATCTAGCAGTGTGGGTGGCTTCCCTGGGTTCCAGTGGGGACTAGTCTGGCCAGTTACATGTCAAGGACAGGAGCTGCAACAGCAACTGCGAGCTGCTCTACTACAGAGTGGCTTCCTATTCACAAGTGCTGGGAGGAAGTGATCTGAGATCACTACCTCTACGTGCTGCAATGCATAAATTGAGGATTGTCCTTCACCACCTTTTCGGATTAGCAGATATCTGAAGTTTTACTGGGACTCCTGATAGGCCAGAGCCTGTTTGACTCTAGCAGCCTTGAGTGCCGTGCAAAGACACCTCGAGTGCCGTGCATGGCACTAGTGCCGTAGGTTGCCTACCCCAGCTCTAGGAAAATGCATAATTTGATTCAAATAAAATATTCATGCAGTAACAGGCATAAAACAGTATTGTGTTTTATTATGTAACACAATGATGTGCTTAAATTAAAGGGACAAATAAAAAAAATCACAGTTTAATAGATATCCCTCAATGAAAACCTGCATGCATTTAATTATGCATCTTTTCATTGGAGTTATATCTAAAAACAGCTTGAAGAAACTGACGATTTCTTGTGTTCAGCCTTTGCAAGCCCTCCCCTTCTAACCCCGCCCAAAGTGTCTGTGTCTGTCCAATCACAGACTTCCCAATGAAGCTCAATGAGAAGTCTTTGCAAGGCAGGTGCTCTGGGTAATTGCAAGGCAGGTGCTCTGAGCTAATCAAACCAGGAAGTAACCGGATAGACAACCGGTCCTGTTACTTCCATTTAGTTTAGTCAGATAGACCATTTTTGTTAACAAAACAAAAAAAAAAGAGGTCCCACTCTCCAACACAAAGCATTTCAGTGTCTTTAGGGGTCTGGCATGTTCCTTCAAACCATGTAAACTATGGTTCCCGTGCCACCTAGCAGTGCTACTACACAGAAGGTAAGGTGAATATGAGGCAAGAGGGACACAGTAGGGGCACAGGTGAAGCGTGATATGAGGAGAGGGACACAAATGGAGAAAGGGGGCTGGTGAAAATTATATATATATATATATATATATATATATTTAAAATAAAAATCTCTAAGTCAGCTATACTTCTTTACCACTACTTTGGCTTTAATAAATTCCAAATTCACTTTAAATTCTTACTTCAGTAAATAACCCTCTATAAAATGTTTCAAACTAATGCTGAGCTGGAAAACAATTGTAGTAAAAAACAATGTAATATAGTTCTGTGCTTTATGGAGACGTATGGACCCAGGTATACTCAGATGCAGGAGAGAGCAAACATGGGACACTGGATCAAAACCCTGAATTAAGGACTGTCCCATTGAATCCAGGAATATAAGGAGGTATGCCCCTGCATTTGTTCTCTGGAACTTCGCACAAATACACTCCTGCAATCTCACAAGACAGCATGGTAGAACGTGTGGATAGAGGTGTTTGTAACCTAAAGAGATTCAGACCCTCTGAAAGAGAAAGACAAACTTAATTTCAGACATTTAACCCCTTAAGGACACATGACATGTGTGACATGTCATGATTCCCTTTTATTCCAGAAGTTTGGTCCTTAAGGGGTTAAAGGACCACTATATTGCCAGGAAAACAAAATCATTTTCCTGGCACTATTGGGTCTTTAGCCCCCACCCTCAGGGTCCCACTCCCGCTGTGCTGAAGGGGTTAAAACCCCTTCAGCCACTTACCTTTCTCCAGCGCTGAGTAACTCTCCTACTCCTGCTGACGTCAGCGCGCGCGCATTCAAACCGCCCATAGGAAAGCATTTCTCAATGCTTTCCTATGGACGCCCTGCGTCTTCTCACTGTGAAAATCACAGTGAGAAGCGCGGAAGCGCCTCTAGCTGCTGCCAGTGAAACAGCCACTAGAGGGTGGATTAACCCTCTCTGAAACTGCTATGTTTTCAGCTGCAGGGTTAACACTAGAGGGACCTGGCACCCAGAGCACTTCATTAAGCTGAAGTGGTCTGTGTGCCTATAGTGGTCCTTTAAACTTTAGTACCAACTGTTAGTATTTGCAGTCATCATAATATAAGGCAATATACTAGCATAGAATGTTCAGCTCGTTTATTTTTGTTTAGTTAATGAAATCATAAATCAGCCATGTGTTCTGTTCCAAAACAAGATCTTTAATTATGTTATGACACACACAGACGGTCATTGATCCTTAATTGGTTAAATCAATTGTTCACATCCCAAGGACTTTACCACAAATATTCATCTGCAGCTGCATCTCCACCTAGTGGATAAAAGTGAACACTAACTTAACCTCACAGCTTTGAGGAGTGCGCGGTTTAATATTGACAATATTGCACTTTCTAAGCATTACTCTTCAAGATTAAAATGCTTTTGAGCCACCTTGGTGACATCTTTTCTAAGAGCTAAGAAAGTGGCTATTTAAAATAGTTTATATAAACAAAGCAGCAATCTAACTAAGGGATTTGTCTTAATGCACTGGCTATCAGATAAAAAAACAAAAAGCCACCTAAAGCTTTCAGCAATATCCTGCCTTCTACTGACATGCTCCCAACCACAGCTTCTGAACACACTGAAACAACTAAGAAGGCAAGGTCCGCAGGGTTTCCTAGACACATATTTTTAAATGAAGTTAGCATTAAAGGAGAAGTACAAGCACCATAATTGCCACTTCCCACCTCACCCCCCCCCCTCCCCGGTGACAGAAGTCAAACTGTTTAAGAATGGTTTGACGTTTTACATTAATTTCAATAAGCACTGCTCCACAACTAAATCCTGGCAGGGTTGACTCAGCCCTTCATCCTTCCTAGGTAGATAAAACGAGTAGAAAAATACAAACAGTATATATGTATATGATACCTCCAAATAAGTACCAATAGTATCTGAATATACTTATACTTATCTCATGTAGTTATAACAGCCTCTCAAGGTCGTGGCCCAGTTCCCGACCTTTTACAACATATATAGACACAAAAAGGAATGAGATACGGCTGTGCATAATCTAAAACAGGAACAGAAAAAGAAACATAGTGTGATACAGCAAAGTGAGAGACAATGCGCTTATACAATGTTGCACTCACGAGATCAAAGTGAATAAATCGCCAGAATAGGAGCCTGCCCAAATTGGTTTGGGTGGCTGTACGTCTCCACTCTCCACTGGAACTCCAAGCGGACCAAAGATGGAATGAGACTTCAATAGAGGTAGGTATGATAAATATGCAGATTTATTGATATAAAAAAGGCTATAAAATTGTAGCCGTATTTAGGTAAAGTAAAAGCAAAAACGAGGTCCTACGCGTTTCGTTCCTATACAAAGGAACTTCCTCAGGGACCAAAATACAATTCAATAAAATCAATCAGTACAAAAAATGCATACAACCTTATCCCCCCAATAAGTCTCTATAAATAGGCCTAAGCCTTCAGTTCATTGGTGGATCCAGTGGGAGTTACCCTTGATTGATGACCCGGTTCAGATGTGAAGTGTCCATCAGATTAGTTCTGGTGTGGAGAAGGTGTTCCGACGGGTAATTCTGGCGCCAGCCGATGAAACCGGAAGTGACACTCCGTTTGTACTTCCGCGTTCCATTGCCCTATGCGTTCCAACTCATAAACGAAAAGCAGTTAGACAGGTCACCATCTAGAGGTCGCCCAGGATATAGCAATTTTGATATTACTGCACAGTATAACATGTTTATAACAGGCAAACTTATTTTGACAAAAGGTAATTGCAATCAGAATGGTTAAATTTAAATGATACAGTACTTCCAAATCAGTTTAGTATCAATCTAATGCCTTCCTATTATAATTCACTCAGTTTGTCCTTTGTCAGTACAGTACATTTGAAAAATAATCTGATTCCGTTTGTATTGTCGGTATTATGAAACTCTCCAATATAATATTAATATAAGACTAAACTAGTCTACCACATGAATCATCTTATGGTTTAATTGTCAATAGCATGTAAGAAAAAATAATAATAATAATATATAGTGACGTCATATTAATATACGACTGGCAATTTGATAAGTGCTGTTCATAATTCATATTTCACTAATCAAAAAAAACAATATTAAGAAAATATATTTACAAAGTATATACATCTGTGGAAACACCTTAATATGAACGACATCATCAAATACGTTTAGGTGTCAACCCATATTATGTCAATTTATTTAATACTGTATATCTATATATTTAATGTATTGGAGGAGTTTAAATCATAGTCTCCATAGTACAAAGTGCTCCCAGTGGTATATCCTAAGAATTAGGTAATAACCTTCTATTAAATACCTTCAGTGAACCTGTTCCTTAAATTGTAATAGTGTGAGTTTATCTCACGAAATACAAATCTCTTAGCCCTTGTATAAGGAGGGTAAGAAAATTGCAGACAAAAAGAAAAAGGAAAAAAAGAGGGAAAAGGAGAAAATCCTTCCCATCAAGGCACCGCTGTGGGATGACCCAAGAGTTAAGACCAAGTTTAATCCAGAAAACATATGAGATCTATATCATGATTTAGTCCTTTGGGGTGAAGAGTCTGTAGTTTATGAATCCAAAAGGTTTCACGTTGTGATAGTTTTTTAAGTCTATCTCCTCCCCTCCAGTAAGGTGATACTCTCTCAATTCCCACACACTTAAATTTGGAAAAAGAAAAATGGGGACATGTATTACAGTGGGTAGGTACAGAGTGAGTCTCAAGCTTCTTTTTAATATTATTGAGATGTTCCATGAATCTTATCTTGAGAACCCTCTTTGTACGACCTACATACTGCTTGCCACACGGACACCTCAGTAAATAAACGACAAAGTCCGTGTGGCAACCAATATCACAATATCTGTCAGCGTTTGCGGACTCCTTCTTGCAAAAATATGCTCAAGGAGCATTGTCCTATATTAAGGACACCAAATCTTTTTTGCAAGAATTGGAGTCCATTGAGTGGCATGCTGAGTACAGTTGGGCCACGCTGGACGTGACCTCGCTCTACACAGTGATCAATCATGAATTAGGAGTGGAGGCATTAAATCACTTTATGACACAGGACACTAATTTAGCAGATAATCTCCAGCAATTTCTTTTGAGTGCGGTTAATTTTATTTTGAAGCACAATTATTTTTATTTTAATGGTGAATTTTAGTTATAAACCACGGGGAATGCCATGGGCACCAGGTTCGCCCCCAGTTATGCCAATACCTACATGAGACGTTGGGAAGATCTGTACGTGTGGTCGGGTCATGACTGGAGGGAGAACCTGGTGCTCTGGCGGCGGTATATAGATGACGTTATTATTATTTGGCGAGGTTCCTCTTCTTTATTTCAGGATTTTGTTAATTTTCTTAATTCCAATACCTATAACCTGGTACTGTCCCCTGTCTGGAACAAAGATGTGATCCATTTTTTGGACCTCACATTGTTCCTTGATAAGGGAGAGATTAAAACCAAGTGCTTTTTCAAACCCACTGACGGGAATGGGTTTGTTCATCGGCAAAGCTGCCATCATAAACCCTGGCTTAGGGGCATTGCGAAAAGCCAATTCACACGCCTAAGGCGCAATTGCTCCGATAGCCAGGATTTTAATATTCAATCTACACAAGTCAAAAATAAACTAATAGAGAAAGGCTACAAAAAGAATACTCTAGAGAGAGAGATCCGGCTAGCTAAACAGATTAATAGAAACAAGCTACTGGGGGACAAACCCCAGATCAATATGCCTAAGGATGAGAGAACATTTTAATTAGCTTTTCTAACCCAATATAATACTGATTATAATAAAATTAAAAGATGTCTACAACAACATTGGCCGATCTTACTACAGGATCCAGTGTTGGGGACCACCTTACCACAATTACCCACAGTCATTTACAAAAAGAATAGGAACTTCAAAAACATGTTAGCTCCCAGCTATGCCCTCAAACTAAAAAATCAAAAGGCCTCTGAGACATCGGGATCCTTTAGGGGATGTAACACGTGCAAGGCTTGTGCCACCAGCCTTGTACTCAGAACAAACCTTTTTTGCAGCTACAGCACGGGAGAAGAGTTTAACATAAAAAGTGATATTGGTTGCCACACGGACTTTGTCGTTTATTTACTGCAGTGTCCGTGTGGCAAGCAGTATGTAGGTCGTACAAAGAGGGTTCTCAAGATAAGATTCATGGAACATCTCAATAATATTAAAAAGAAGCTTGAGACTCACTCTGTACCTACCCACTGTAATACATGTCCCCATTTTTCTTTTTCCAAATTTAAGTGTGTGGGAATTGAGAGAGTATCACCTTACTGGAGGGGAGGAGATAGACTTAAAAAACTATCACAACGTGAAACCTTTTGGATTCATAAACTACAGACTCTTCACCCCAAAGGACTAAATCATGATATAGATCTCATATGTTTTCTGGATTAAACTTGGTCTTAACTCTTGGGTCATCCCACAGCGGTGCCTTGATGGGAAGGATTTTCTCCTTTTCCCTCTTTTTTTCCTTTTTCTTTTTGTCTGCAATTTTCTTACCCTCCTTATACAAGGGCTAAGAGATTTGTATTTCGTGAGATAAACTCACACTATTACAATTTAAGGAACAGGTTCACTGAAGGTATTTAATAGAAGGTTATTACCTAATTCTTAGGATATACCACTGGGAGCACTTTGTACTATGGAGACTATGATTTAAACTCCTCCAATACATTAAATATATAGATATACAGTATTAAATAAATTGACATAATATGGGTTGACACCTAAACGTATTTGATGATGTCGTTCATATTAAGGTGTTTCCACAGATGTATATACTTTGTAAATATATTTTCTTAATATTGTTTTTTTTGATTAGTGAAATATGAATTATGAACAGCACTTATCAAATTGCCAGTCGTATATTAATATGACGTCACTATATATTATTATTATTATTTTTTCTTACATGCTATTGACAATTAAACCATAAGATGATTCATGTGGTAGACTAGTTTAGTCTTATATTAATATTATATTGGAGAGTTTCATAATACCGACAATACAAACGGAATCAGATTATTTTTCAAATGTACTGTACTGACAAAGGACAAACTGAGTGAATTATAATAGGAAGGCATTAGATTGATACTAAACTGATTTGGAAGTACTGTATCATTTAAATTTAACCATTCTGATTGCAATTACCTTTTGTCAAAAGAAGTTTGCCTGTTATAAACATGTTATACTATGCAGTAATATCAAAATTGCTATATCCTGGGCGACCTCTAGATGGCGACCTGTCTAACTGCTTTTCGTTTATGAGTTGGAACGCATAGGGCAATGGAACGCGGAAGTACAAACGGAGTGTCACTTCCGGTTTCATCGGCTGGCGCCAGAATTACCCGTCGGAACACCTTCTCCACACCAGAACTAATCTGATGGACACTTCACATCTGAACCGGGTCATCAATCAAGGGTAACTCCCACTGGATCCACCAATGAACTGAAGGCTTAGGCCTATTTATAGAGACTTATTGGGGGGATAAGGTTGTATGCATTTTTTGTACTGATTGATTTTATTGAATTGTATTTTGGTCCCTGAGGAAGTTCCTTTGTATAGGAACGAAACGCGTAGGACCTCGTTTTTGCTTTTACTTTACCTAAATACGGCTACAATTTTATAGCCTTTTTTATATCAATAAATCTGCATATTTATCATACCTACCTCTATTGAAGTCTCATTCCATCTTTGGTCCGCTTGGAGTTCCAGTGGAGAGTGGAGACGTACAGCCACCCAAACCAATTTGGGCAGGCTCCTATTCTGGCGATTTATTCACTTTGATCTCGTGAGTGCAACATTGTATAAGCGCATTGTCTCTCACTTTGCTGTATCACACTATGTTTCTTTTTCTGTTCCTGTTTTAGATTATGCACAGCCGTATCTCATTCCTTTTTGTGTCTAGATAAAACGAGTACCATTATTTTGGTAATAGTAACATCCCCTGGATGTTGGGATAAGGTAACAGAGCAATCTGAATATACCTTCCCAGGTTAAATACTTTGTTATCATCATCATCATCATCATCATCTGAAGAGTCCCCTCAATAGACATGGTGGCAGCCGCGAGGGACAGCTTCAGGTAAGTAAAACCTACTTTCTCCTGAACTACCAGTCCACTGCACATCAAGCGGTGACGTCACCATCGGCATTCGTGGCAAAATATGCAAAGACCCCAGAAGGTTGTCTGGGTGTCTATAGATCGCCCTTACAATAGTGAGGATCGAGGAGAGAAGGAATATCTGTCACTGTGTTATGAAAGGAGGGTCATGACAAAGGTGCGCAATAATGCTGATTCCACAAATCAGAGTTATTGCGCCAATACAGATAGTATTGCGGAGTTGTCCACACAGGTATAGTTCTGGAAGTAGAACAGGTGATAATTTGTGCTTCTGATGTCCTCAGCATTACAGAAGAGTTGCAGTGCACAGAGGATTAGTAGTGCCTTATATCAGGGGTGCCCAAAATGTAGATGCCCAGAAGATTCAAAACTACAGCTTTCTTGATGTTTTGTCATTGTAAAGGCATCCCAAGGGCATGCAAAGCATCAAGGGAGTTGTAGTTCTACATCATCAGGGGATCTACATTTCGGGCACCAATGCCTTAGAGGATTTATTTTTAGATGGAAGTGCTTGTTACACAGAAACGCAGCAAAAAAAGGGGAAAAGGGCCTGAATAACCCTGCTTCATATACAGATACATTTTAAAATACTCACTTCTTCAAGAACATGCATTGTTTTAATTTCAATGGAAACATTTTTAAATGTACTCTTTTCTTCTACAACTCCTTCTTTAAATGTAACTAACAAAAATAGAAAAAAATGTGTACACAAAGTGCTACAAAAATATGTATTTACCAGGACATAAGGTACAAATGTTTCAGGTTATCCCCTTTAACAGTGCGTGCCCTTACAAAAACAGGGTGAACCCACCATTAAATACATGACCCAAATACACCGGACAGACCATAATTCCCAACACCTCCTTTGCATAATTGAATAAAGCAGCCCCTCCCTCCGCCATCTTGGACACTGGATCACATGACACTATATTCGGTTGCTAGGAGATGAACAAAAACAAAACAGACTGAGTACGCTAGGTACAGAGGACTCTAAGGGTCAAAAAACATATACCACAAAGCTGACATCGCATAATGGCAGAAATAACTCTTTATTTAAGAACACAGCTGTAAGCAGAGAGCGAATAAATCATCTAAATAAGCACATAAAAAAAATACATTGGAAAAATGATTTACAAAATAAATAAAAATAGATATAAAGTTCCAAAAATTTTCTAAACTGCAGTGCTGGTAGCACAGGTAATTATAAGGGGCTTTACCAACCAGACACAGGGTAGAAGACATTTTATTGATGTGCACAGAGGGGTTGTGAAATAGAAAACGGGTAAACGTGTTTCCGGATTTTCTTCCAGTAGATTTAGATTCACTGAGCTTAGTAGGGCTGTGCCGGGCTTCACTCATTGCCAGAGAGCATCAGCTGAACACTCTCAATTAATGGCCGTGGCCTCGTATCGGACCTGCTTAGTTCAGTGAAGAAACCCAGCTTCTCCGACAGGAGAATACAGGAAGCAGCACAGATGCCCAGGCAATCAGGTACATTTGCTTAATCTTTACCTACTGTTCCTGTATGTTGTATACGTTTGTTAAATTAATGGTTTGTCTAGCATACATATTGTACAGCAATCTGGAACATGTTGGCACCACATGAATTATTGTAAGTTTTCAAACTGTTTTAATAAGCACTGCCCAGCCCTAACACTGCATTCAAAGCACTTCTCACATTCTACCCACATTGCCAAGGGCTAGCTACTGCACTGCCCAGCACTTCTCACGGTCTACCTGTACTGCCCAGCCATAGCTAATGCATTCAACTTGCCCACCCTACACATTATATCTGCATTGCCCAGCGCCCTACACATTATATCTGCATTGCCCAGTTATAGATACTGCACTCACAGCGCCCTACACATTATATCTGCATTGCCCAGTTATAGATACCGCACTCACAGCACCCTACACATTATATCTGCATTGCCCAGCGCCCTACACATTATATCTGCATTGCCCAGTTATAGATACTGCACTCACAGCGCCCTACACATTATATCTGCATTGCCCAGTTATAGATACCGCACTCACAGCACCCTACACATTATATCTGCATTGCCCAGTTATAGATACTGCACTCACAGCGCCCTACACATTATATCTGCATTGCCCAGTTATAGATACTGCACTCACAGCACCCTACACATTATATCTGCATTGCCCAGTTATAGATACTGCACTCACAGCACCCTACACATTATATCTGCATTGCCCAGTTATAGATACTGCACTCACAGCACCCTACACATTATATCTGCATTGCCCAGTTATAGATACTGCACTCACAGCACCCTACACATTATATCTGCATTGCCCAGTTATAGATACCGCACTCACAGCTCCCTACACATTATATCTGCATTACCTAGTTATAGATACTGCACTCACAGCGCCCTACACATTATATCTGCATTGCCCAGTTATAGATACTGCACTCACAGCTCCCTACACATTATATCTGCATTGCCCAGTTATAGATACTGTACTCACAGCTCCCTACACATTATATCTGCATTGCCCAGTTATAGATACTGCACTCACAGCGCCCTACACATTATATCTGCATTGCCCAGTTATAGATATTGCACTCACAGCGCCCTACACATTATATCTGCATTGCCCAGTTATAGATACTGCACTCACAGCTCCCTACACATTATATCTGCATTGCCCAGTTATAGATACTGCACTCACAGCGCCCTACACATTATATCTGCATTGCCCAGTTATAGATACCGCACTCACAGCTCCCTACACATTATATCTGCATTGCCCAGTTATAGATACTGTACTCACAGCCACCTACATATTATATCTGCATTGCCCAGTTATAGATACTGCACTCACAGCGCCCTACACATTATATCTGCATTGCCCAGTTATAGATACCGCACTCACAGCACCCTACACATTATATCTGCATTGCCCAGTTATAGATACTGCACTCACAGCCCCCTACACATTATATCTGCATTGCCCAGTTATAGATACCGCACTCACAGCTCCCTACACATTATATCTGCATTGCCCAGTTATAGATACTGCACTCACAGCTCCCTACACATTATATCCGCATTGCCCAGTTATAGATACTGCACTCACAGCTCCCTACACATTATATCTGCATTGCCCAGTTATAGATACTGCACTCACAGCTCCCTACACATTATATCTGCATTGCCCAGTTATAGATACTGCACTCACAGCCCCCTACACATTATATCTGCATTGCCCAGTTATAGATACTGCACTCACAGCTCCCTACACATTATATCTGCATTGCCCAGTTATAGATACTGCACTCACAGCACCCTACACATTATATCTGCATTGCCCAGTTATAAATACTGCACTCACAGCTCCCTACACATTATATCTGCATTGCCCAGTTATAGATACTGCACTCACAGCACCCTACACATTATATCTGCATTGCCCAGTTATAGATACTGCACTCACAGCGCCCTACACATTATATCTGCATTGCCCAGTTATAGATACTGCACTCACAGCTCCCTACACATTATATCTGCATTGCCCAGTTATAGATACTGCACTCACAGCACCCTACACATTATATCTGCATTGCCCAGTTATAGATACTGCACTCACAGCACCCTACACATTATATCTGCATTGCCCAGTTATAGATACCGCACTCACAGCTCCCTACACATTATATCTGCATTACCTAGTTATAGATACTGCACTCACAGCGCCCTACACATTATATCTGCATTGCCCAGTTATAGATACTGCACTCACAGCGCCCTACACATTATATCTGCATTGCCCAGTTATAGATACTGTACTCACAGCTCCCTACACATTATATCTGCATTGCCCAGTTATAGATACTGCACTCACAGCGCCCTACACATTATATCTGCATTGCCCAGTTATAGATATTGCACTCACAGCGCCCTACACATTATATCTGCATTGCCCAGTTATAGATACTGCACTCACAGCTCCCTACACATTATATCTGCATTGCCCAGTTATAGATACTGCACTCACAGCGCCCTACACATTATATCTGCATTGCCCAGTTATAGATACCGCACTCACAGCTCCCTACACATTATATCTGCATTGCCCAGTTATAGATACTGTACTCACAGCCCCCTACATATTATATCTGCATTGCCCAGTTATAGATACTGCACTCACAGCGCCCTACACATTATATCTGCATTGCCCAGTTATAGATACCGCACTCACAGCACCCTACACATTATATCTGCATTGCCCAGTTATAGATACTGCACTCACAGCCCCCTACACATTATATCTGCATTGCCCAGTTATAGATACCGCACTCACAGCTCCCTACACATTATATCTGCATTGCCCAGTTATAGATACTGCACTCACAGCTCCCTACACATTATATCTGCATTGCCCAGTTATAGATACTGCACTCACAGCTCCCTACACATTATATCTGCATTGCCCAGTTATAGATACTGCACTCACAGCTCCCTACACATTATATCTGCATTGCCCAGTTATAGATACTGCACTCACAGCCCCCTACACATTATATCTGCATTGCCCAGTTATAGATACTGCACTCACAGCTCCCTACACATTATATCTGCATTGCCCAGTTATAGATACTGCACTCACAGCACCCTACACATTATATCTGCATTGCCCAGTTATAGATACTGCACTCACAGCGCCCTACACATTATATCTGCATTGCCCAGTTATAGATACTGCACTCACAGCGCCCTACACATTATATCTGCATTGCCCAGTTATAGATACTGCACTCACAGCGCCCTACACATTATATCTGCATTGCCCAGTTATAAATACTGCACTCACAGCTCCCTACACATTATATCTGCATTGCCCAGTTATAGATACTGCACTCACAGCACCCTACACATTATATCTGCATTGCCCAGTTATAGATACTGCACTCACAGCGCCCTACACATTATATCTGCATTGCCCAGTTATAGATACTGCACTCACAGCTCCCTACACATTATATCTGCATTGCCCAGTTATAGATACTGCACTCACAGCACCCTACACATTATATCTGCATTGCCCAGTTATAGATACTGCACTCACAGCTCCCTACACATTATATCTGCATTGCCCAGTTATAGATACTGCACTCACAGCTCCCTACACATTATATCTGCATTGCCCAGTTATAGATACTGCACTCACAGCTCCCTACACATTATATCTGCATTGCCCAGTTATAGATACTGCACTCACAGCTCCCTACACATTATATCTGCATTGCCCAGTTATAGATACTGCACTCACAGCTCCCTACACATTATATCTGCAATGCCCAGTTATAGATACCGCACTCACAGCTCCCTACACATTATATCTGCATTGCCCAGTTATAGATACAGCACTCACAGCTCCCTACACATTATATCTGCATTGCCCAGTTATAGATACTGCACTCACAGCGCCCTACACATTATATCTGCATTGCCCAGTTATAGATACCGCACTCACAGCACCCTACACATTATATCTGCATTGCCCAGTTATAGATACCGCACTCACAGCTCCCTACACATTATATCTGCATTGCCCAGTTATAGATACCGCACTCACAGCACCCTACACATTATATCTGCATTGCCCAGTTATAGATACTGCACTCACAGCACCCTACACATTATATCTGCATTGCCCAGTTATAGATACCGCACTCACAGCACCCTACACATTATATCTGCATTGCCCAGTTATAGATACCGCACTCACAGCTCCCTACACATTATATCTGCATTACCTAGTTATAGATACAGCACTCACAGCAACCTACACATTATATCTGCATTGCCCAGTTATAGATACTGCACTCACAGCTCCCTACACATTATATCTGCATTGCCCAGTTATAGATACTGCACTCACAGCGCCCTACACATTATATCTGCATTGCCCAGTTATAGATACTGCACTCACAGCGCCCTACACATATCTGCATTGCCCAGTTATAGATACTGTACTCACAGCCCCCTACATATTATATCTGCATTGCCCAGTTATAGATACTGCACTCACAGCCCCCTACATATTATATCTGCATTACCTAGTTATAGGTACTGCACTCACAGCACCCTACACATTATATCTGCATTGCCCAGTTATAGATACTGCACTCACAGCGCCCTACACATTATATCTGCATTGCCCAGTTATAGATACTGCACTCACAGCGCCCTACACATTATATCTGCATTGCCCAGTTATAGATACTGCACTCACAGCGCCCTACACATATCTGCATTGCCCAGTTATAGATTCTGTACTCACAGCCCCCTACATATTATATCTGCATTGCCCAGTTATAGATACTGCACTCACAGCCCCCTACACATTATATCTGCATTGCCCAGTTATAGATACTGCACTCACAGCGCCCTACACATTATATCTGCATTGCCCAGTTATAGATACTGTACTCACAGCCCCCTACATATTATATCTGCATTGCCCAGTTATAGATACTGCACTCACAGCGCCCTACACATTATAACTGCATTGCCCAGTTATAGATACTGTACTCACAGCCCCCTACACATTATATCTGCATTGCCCAGTTATAGATACTGCACTCACAGCGCCCTACACATTATATCTGCATTGCCCAGTTATAGATACTGTACTCACAGCCCCCTACATATTATATCTGCATTGCCCAGTTATAGATACTGTACTCACAGCCCCCTACATATTATATCTGCATTGCCCAGTTATAGATACTGCACTCACAGCGCCCTACACATTATATCTGCATTGCCCAGTTATAGATACTGTACTCACAGCCCCCTACATATTATATCTGCATTGCCCAGTTATAGATACTGCACTCACAGCGCCCTACACATTATATCTGCATTGCCCAGTTATAGATACCGCACTCACAGCACCCTACACATTATATCTGCATTGCCCAGTTATAGATACTGCACTCACAGCACCCTACACATTATATCTGCATTGCCCAGTTATAGATACCGCACTCACAGCGCCCTACACATTATATCTGCATTGCCCAGTTATAGATACCGCACTCACAGCACCCTACACATTATATCTGCATTGCCCAGTTATAGATACTGCACTCACAGCTCCCTACACATTATATCTGCATTGCCCAGTTATAGATACCGCACTCACAGCTCCCTACACATTATATCTGCATTGCCCAGTTATAGATACTGCACTCACAGCTCCCTACACATTATATCTGCATTGCCCAGTTATAGATACTGCACTCACAGCGCCCTACACATTATATCTGCATTGCCCAGTTATAGATACCGCACTCACAGCTCCCTACACATTATATCTGCATTGCCCAGTTATAGATACCGTACTCACAGTGTGGTGGAATCTCAGTAGAAATAAATTTAGTAGGCCGAGATTACCACGTGGCATGTGTACGTGCATATGCTGACGTATCGGTCGGTTGGTTGCACGTGGCAAGATACGATCAGTAGTGTACGGAGCATGTGCGAGAATACAGGATGTAGTATTCCCCTCCTCCATTGTGCTGGACAGGCCATGCGGTCAAGCAGGAAGTTAATTCTTATTTGTTTTGATTGGTTAAGAGAATGTGCGGGTGGAGCTTAATATGGGAGGAGTTATGTGCCTATATAAGGAGCCTGCACTATTGTCCAGGGCTCAGAACTTGTTGTATTTTGGTGACATTAGTCCCTCTGAGTCCCGATCGGTGAACCGAATAAAGAATCTCTTCCTTCCTGAAGAAACCTGTGTCCATCTCTCTGTGCTTGGCTTCCGTCAGTTTCTCCGGTATCATTTGGTGCATTGGCCGGGAAGCTCATCGTTCAATGGTAGCTGAGAAGCAGAGGCGTGAGACGGTCTATCTTTGCCCACGTTCTCTACGGCTGCACCCCTGAACTTCTGCGTGGACCTCCCTTCGTCTCGGCGCCACTGGTCTGTTGTCCAGGAGATCATCGGCCTCTACGTAGTAAGTGCTGGGGTGTCCCCGTCGATGAGTGTGAACTCAGGTTCAGGAACGAGGAGGTAAGACGACCGCTGTTTTAGACGGCGGACCCACTAGGGGTATACCGATTGTGCGGTAGGCCCATAAGGGGTTAATCTGTGTATGGAATCTGCCCCCTCTGTCGGAGGGAAGGAGCGAAGGCGCACTGCTCAATCGAACGCTCTTTAGTAAGACCGTTTGATTTGGTTTGGAGTCAGGCGGGGTTCTGTGTAAATAGCCCTTGCCGGACACCGGTGTCTTGTCTAGACTAGCGTTCTAGGGTGTACAATTTGTTCGCTAGGTCGGAGGGACCGGGAGACTAAGCGGCGTCTGTGTAAATTCGGTCCGCTAGCTCTCAACCTATCTTGGCTAAGTGGGAAGGCGTGTAAATTTTGAACCCACTAGACTATTGATAGAGTAGAAAGACTAAAAGGGTTCTGTTGTAAATTCCGCCCTCTAGTTCGCTATATGTGGTGCTTGGGCAGTGTGGCTAACCAAAACGGATGTAGATAGTTTTAGGTAGTCCATCAAGGTACTGGCCAATAGATTAGTTGGGATTGTATATGTGATAAAGATTGTTTAGTAACGTGTATATCTTGTTAGATAGCATGAGCTCTGCCGTCTAGCGAGAGTGTTAATAGTGTGTTGCTGTATTATAGTGCACGGTACCATAACCCTGTATATTTACTGACACTGTATATAAGTACTAATAATTGTCGTCTATTGCATGTCTAACACCATAACCACTAATAATTGTATTGTGACCTTAAATTGTACTTTGACCTATGCTAACCGTACTGTAACTGCTGTTTGTAAAGACGATGTTACTGGGGTGTGTTATAGACGGGGAATTATAGCGTGGGTGACTGTATAGTTTCACCAAAGGGCATAATATCGATTACTTAGTGACTGGTGTAACAGCTGTGTGTGTACGGGAATTCCCTGAGTGTTTTTATTGTGTTACTGTGTACGTTTCACTTGGTAACTGTACCACGTGGTGCTGTTGCCGAAGGAACGGGTGTGACTGTTGCATAGAGTGTGTGTATAGCATTCGTTGTCAACGACGCTCCATTGATAAGTATGGGCGCGTCAGAGTCGACGATTATGGATCCCTTAGGATGTATGGTAAAGAATTTTAAAAAGGGATTCACAGTATGTGATTTTGGGGATAAAATGTCTCCTGCACGTTTGATCACTTTGTGCACTAGGGAATGGCCTACTTTGGTTACGGCATGGCCGCCACGTGGCAGTTTAGATCCAAATCTGGTACAGCGTGTACACGTGGCTGTCTCAGGTAGGCCTGAACTTTACGGACAGTTTCCATACATTGATTGTTGGAGGCAGGCCGTAAACGACTCGCCAAGATGGATCCGAATATGCCACGAGCAGCAATGTCGCCTCATGGTGGCCAGGACTTGTTTGTCCACTAGGACCACGGTTAAGCCCATTTTGGACACGCCCCCTGAGTCCGAGATCCCTATGCCGCCCCCTTATTTCTCTGCAAGGGGAGGTGATACAAGTACAGGAAGTTCCACACCCCCTCCCCCGTTGTCCCCATCCACTTCCACTTCCTCCTCCAGCTCAGAATCCACCCCACGCCATACTAAACCTCCCCTTCCGACACCAGCCCCCGTTAAGTCCATCTATCCCGATGTGGCGCCACTTCAAGCTTCCGGTCAGGCTTCCTCTAGCCCGGCTCGGAATATTTTATTCACTGGTCTTCCCCATGATAAAGCTTCTCTATCCGCACGTCTTATTACCCCCCGACCGGAACCCCTAACTGAGGCCCCTCCACGAAGCCCTATACTAACCCGACAACTGACTGGAACCCAAAAACCTAAACATTACCAGTTGCCTCTTCGTTTGAATCCCGGGTCAGCTTACCTTAATAATTTAGGTCAAATGGTGTATGCTGACCCAGTCTTCGTATATGTCCCGTTCACGACTACCGATCTCTTGAATTGGAAGACCCACAATTCCTCGTATACTGAAAAGCCACAAGCCATGACCGACCTGTTCACCTCGATAGTCCAGACACATAACCCAACTTGGGCTGATTGCCAGCAATTATTAATGACATTGTTTAACAACGAGGAGAGGACTAGGATAAACCAAGCGGCTATTAAAGCGCTGGAGGAAGAAGCTCGTACTTTAAACCAAGCAAATCCAGCAGCATGGGCCGCAACTCATTATCCTAATGCTGATCCCGAATGGGATGTTAATGGCGCAGATATGGTTCAACTAAAAGCCTATAGAGACGCTATAATTGCTGGCATGAAAGCCGGAGGGAGAAAAGCCATAAATATGTCAAAGACGGTTGAGGTGATTCAGAAAAGTGATGAAGCGCCTAGTGTCTTTTATGACCGATTATTGGAGGCATACCGCTTGTATACCCCCTTTAATCCGGAAGACGCTGACAATTCCCGAATGGTAAACTCCGCCTTTGTCAGCCAAGCTTACGGAGATATTAAGCGCAAGCTACAGAAGTTAGAAGGGTTTGCAGGAATGTCCATCACCCAACTAATGGAGGTAGCAAATAAGGTGTACATGAATAGGGAATCAGAAAGTAAGAAAGAGGAGAAGCGTAAGATAAAAAGGCGGATATGCTAGCGGTAGCGATCGCAGGCGTAGATAGAAGGGGCCCAGATAGAGGCGATAGTAGGTGGAATAGGGAACCCCTGAGTAGGAATCAGTGCACGTATTGTAGAGAAGAAGGGCATTGGAGAAACGAGTGTCCAAAAAGAGAGCAATACGAGAGAGACCCACCCAGGGCAGGTTATGGAAACTTTAGAGGCAGAGCGAGAGGTAGAGGAGGTCCCGGAGGGAGTAGTAGTAATAACAGAGGAAGTGTAAGAGAAGACAGGTACTATCCCGCAGCGCAAAGGTCCCGCGATAGAGAAGATAGGGACTTTGTAGGATTGGCTGACACGGTCATGGAGAACTATTGATACCGACCGGGCTCCATCCCCCTTGGTCGAGCGGAGCCTATGGTCGATGTATCAATAGGGGGAAAAAGGAGTGCATTCATGATCGACACTGGTGCTGAACATTCGGTGGTGACTGACCTAGTTGCTCCTCCATCCGGAAGAACTATTACCGTAATAGGAGCAACTGGAAGGAGTGCTGCAAAACCGGTTCTTAAAAGTCGACTCTGTACATTGGGAGGCCACGTAGTTAAACATCAATTCCTTTACATGCCTGAATGTCCAGTCCAATTGTTGGGATGTGATATGCTATCCAAATTACAAGCGCAGATTACGTTCCTACCAAACGGAACAACATCCTTAAAGTTTAATGGACCTTCAGGTATTATGACATTATCCGTACCAAAGGAAGAAGAGTGGCGACTTTATACAGCGTTGACTAGCCAAAACCCTAAGAGTGATGAATCCTTATTCAACATACCAGGAGTTTGGGAAGAGAACAACCCACCAGGACTGGCCCGCAATATTCCACCCATTCGAATTGAACTAAAGCTTGGGGTTTATCCAGTGAGCCTACGGCAATATCACATCCCGCAGAAGGCTAAGAAAAATATTTAATCTTATCTGGATAAGTTCATATGGTATGGTATCCTAAAATTCTGTACTTCCCCCTGGAACACCCCGTTGCTGCCTGTTCAAAAGCCCGGTACAGATGAGTATCGTCCTGTGCAGGACTTGAGAGCAGTCAATGATGCGGTCGTTAGTATACACCCAGTTGTGCCCAATCCGTATAACCTGCTTGCTTTAATTCCGGGCGGGGCTACCTATTTTACAGTCTTAAACCTCAAAGATGCCTTCTTTTGCCTCCGAATTGCTGCAGAAAGCCAATGTATCTTCGCTTTCCAATGGGAAAATGCTGTAACGGGCTCGAAACGCCAGATGACTTGGGCAAGACTGCCCCAAGGGTTTAAAAACTCACCGACCCTATTTGGTTCAGCTCTGAGTCAAGATCTACTGGATTTCAAGTCCATCCCAGGAGAGTGTGTATTATTACAATATGTAGACGACTTGTTGATAGCAGCAGTTACAAGAGAAGTATGCCAGCAAGCAACACACGATCTACTACACATTCTCTGGAAGGCAGGATACAAGGTGTCTAGGAAGAAGGCTCAGTTGTGTTTACCAACTGTCAAATATCTGGGATTCCATATCTCTGAAGGTCAAAGAATAATGGGGCCAGAGAGAAAAGAAGCTGTGTGCCAAATACCAACACCCAAGAATTGAAGACAAGTGTGAGAGTTCTTGGGGGCAGCAGGCTTCTGTAGGATATGGATTCCCAGTTATGCGATATTGGCGAAACCTCTGTATGCAGCTATCAAGGGTACAGAACCCTTGCAGCTATCAAGGGTACAGTCCTATGGACTCAAGAACAGCAAACGGCATTTGAAGATGTGAAGAGGGCTTTGATGAGTGCCCCAGCATTAGGTCTACCTGATCACACACGACCATTCTATCTGTATGTACACGAGCAAAGAAGAATGGCTGTTGGAGTATTGACACAGTACTTGGGATCATGGCAAAGACCTGTTGCCTATATGTCTAAGCAACTGGAAGCAGTGGCCAGCGGTCTTCCACCTTGTCTAAGAGCCGTAGCTGCAGCCGCCCTGCTGGTAGCTGAAGCCGATAAACTCACTCTGGGTCAAGAACTTTATGTACGAGTCCCACATGCAGTACAGACGTTGTTGGATTACAAAGGAAATCATTGGTTTAGTAATAGCCGTATGACCAAGTATCAAGCAATGTTGTGTGAAAACCCAAGAGTGCATTTAGAGACTGTAAATACCTTAAATCCAGCTACCCTTCTGCCACAACCTACTGAAAGTCAACACGATTGTTTGGAAGTGATGGATGAAGTATTTTCAAGTAGACCAGATCTTCGTGATTTTCCCATCCAGAACCCCGATGTCCAATATTATACAGATGGCAGTAGTTATGTGAAAGAAGGGATTCGCTATGCAGGATACGCAGTAACAACGATAGATAAGGTGATAGAAGCTCGGCCACTGGCAAAAGGAACATCAGCACAAAAGGCAGAATTGATAGCACTGACACGAGCGTTACAATTGGCTGAAGGTTTAAGAGTGAACATCTACACGGACTCCAAGTATGCGTTTTTAACCATGCCCACGGAGCTTTGTATAAAGAAAGAGGACTATTGAATTCAGAGGGCAAAGAAATCAAGTACGCAGCTGAAATACTACAACTATTGGAAGCAGTATGGGAACCGAAAGAAGTCGGTATTATACATTGTCGAGCGCATCTGAGAGGAGACGGTGATGTAACCAAAGGAAATCGGATGGCAGATAATGCAGCTAAGCGTGCCGCTGAATCAGGAAGACAGGAATATGTGGAACATATAGCTGCTCTTATTCCAACTCCACTGTCTCAATGGACTCCAGTTTATACAGCTCAAGAAGAGGAGTGGTTAAAGACTGAACCTGGAAAGTACCTGGAGAACAAATGGTATCAGTTAGAAGATGGGAGAATAGTTATTCCAGCATCACTAGCGGTAGAAATCGTCCAAAACTATCATACCGGGACGCATTCTGGAAGAGATAGTACAGAAGAATCTCTCGGAAAACATTTCTACATACCAAGATTGTCCAACTTAACTCAAGCCATTGTACGAAGATGTGTAACGTGTGCTAGAAATAATGCAAGGCAAGGACCAGTAAAGCCACCAGGAGTTTGTCACGATCCCGGGGAACCCAACACGCTAACACACACACAGACACACACACAGAAAGTGTGCTGTACCGGTCCTTAGAGTGGCCGGGCTAAGCACACAAAGAATAGTCAGGAGACAAGCCGAGTAAGGGGAACCAGAAAACAGAATAACGAGAAACAAGCCGAGGTCAAAGGGTAGGAGAAAGTCACAAAGTCAGTATAACAAGCCAGAGGGTACGTAACCAGAAAGCACACGTTCACAATCGATACTATAAAGCAAAGACCACAACAGGGCACAGATAGACAGGAAAGGTAAGTATTTAAATCCTAGCCTGAATCCTGATTGGCTAACCACCAATCAGTATTAACAAACACACGTGGGGGATATCTATACCCCCCACTGTGTTTGTTGCACTGTAGCTTTAACGCCGGGTCACGTGAGTGACCCCGGCGCTTAGATAATAGTGCCGGCTCCCAGCGTGCAGCGTTAGACATGCTGCCGCTGGGAGGAGGAGAGGAGGACGCGAGCGGCGTGTCAGGAGGAGAGGACGCCGCTCGCTTAACGGTAAGGGGAGAGGGGACCGCGGGCGGCGACGGACCGAGGGTGAGTGCTGCGAGAGGATTGCAGCCTCCCCTCACCGCTGCCCGCGGAGCCCTGACAGAGTTCAGTATATGGGGGGACTCCCTATGTCCGATCTACAAATTGACTATACAGTAATGCCTAAATCTGGTGGACATCGCTACCTATTAGTAGTTGTGTGCACCTATTCAGGCTGGGTAGAAGCATGTCCTACTCGTACAGAGAAAGCAGGAGAAGTTGTGAGATTCCTGCTACGAGAAATAATACCCCGATATGGACTACCCTGCTCTATAGGATCGGATAATGGTCCAGCTTTTGTTCACCATTGCCTACAACAACTGACTCATATGCTTGGTATAAAGTGAAGACTTCATACGGCATAGATACCTCAGAGTTCTGGTAAAGTAGAGAATGAATAGAACTATTAAGAACCAGTTGGCAAAAATGTGTCAGGAAACCCAACTTAAGTGGAACGTTCTTTTGCCCATAGCTCTGTTACGAATTCGCAGTACACCTACCAGAAGGATGGGTCTCTCTCCTTTTGAAATCATGTATGGGCATCCACCTCCCGTACTTGGTAACTTAAGGGGGGATTTGAGTCAGTTGGGAGAAGGAATTACCCGGCAGCAGGTTGTAGAGTTGGGTAAGACTATGGAGGAGGTACAGAAATGGGTACAAGATAGATTACCTGTGAATATTTATCCCCCTGTTCATAGTTACCACCCAGGAGATCAAGTGTGGATTAAAGAGTGGAATAATGTACCGTTAGGGCCCAAGTGGTGAGGTCCTTATGTTGTTCTTTTGTCTACCCCTACAGCGATAAAAGTGGCTGAAGTGACTCCGTGGATTCATCACTCTAGAGTTAAACCAGCAGCGGTAGATTCTTGGCAAGCTACAACAGATCCAGAGAATCCCTGCAAGATCCGGTTAAAGCGCACGACTCAGTCGGAGTGACGAGGAACCTTGTGGATTACAAATTTTATTGTTTCAGAGATTGGTAAGTGAGTGAGAAGGCCATAATAAAGCCTGTCCGCTCACCAACGTGTAATTTAAAAGTCAGGAAAGTCTCGAAGGGACCCCTGTGAAGACGAGCAGAACTCCATTCCCTGCAGCCCTTACATCCTGGAAGCTGAGGTGCCATCGCACGGACGAAGATTGAGGATGCAGCCGACGAAAGATGTATTTGTGATAATGTTTATTTATATGTATTTTTATATTCAGGAAGGTAGAGGTACCGACACTCCTAGCTGTGAGGTATGCATTAAGACTACAAGAACAGGTAACCATATTTCCCAGACCCTAATTTGGCATTCGCAATATGAGTGTAAAGGTGATGTGTCTAGGTGTAGATACTTAAATGTAGAGTATAGTGTATGCCATTTAGGGATAGGAGAACCTAAGTGCTTCAATCCGGAGTATCAACCCCGTACAATTTGGTTGACTCTCAGGAATGGAGATCCTCAGGGGACCCTAATAAATAAAACAGTGTTAGAATCCGTACATTCTTCGGGTGTTCTGCTATTTGATGTATGTAAAGCAATATCAAGTGGTAGAAAGCCGTGGAATGTATGTGGGGATCTTAGATGGGAGAGAACGTATGGGTCCAATGATAAATATATTTGTCCCAGTAGTAAAAATAAGTATGTGAGTCCTAGATGCCCAAATAAGGATTATAATTTTTGCCCATATTGGTCTTGTGTGGGGTGGGCAACTTGGGGACAGACAGCAGACAAGGACATGATTGTGACTAAGTTGCCTACCAATCCATACTGTAAGTCTATGGAATGCAATCCAGTCCATATTCTTATAAATAATCCTGACCAATTCTTAGATATTCTTAGATCTTCTTTACTTATTAACCCTTAATAGGGAACACATGGGATGGGTAGCAGCATTGTAACCAGGCTGTGTGATACAAAGTAAATACAAATACAAAAAGAGAAGTCCTGCGCTTAAGCAGCAAGGACTACAACACACATCAGCCCCAATATATAGTAAAAACCAAAGAAAAGAAAATGTTACTTGCGCTTTTTCCTTAATCCCTATGTATATTTAGACAAATGGAGGCCATTTAGTTGCTCCAATGGCCATTGGAGGGATGCCCGCCTGCCAACGTCAAGGCAGACCCCCCCCTAAGCGGGTCCTAACACTGACCCTTCAGCCTGCTTCCTTGAGCTTCTGGCAAAGATATCTCTAATGAGACAGAAAGGGGTATTTTTTATATACACCCCTTTACTTATTAACCCTTAATAGGGAACACATGGGATGGGTAGCAGCATTGTAACCAGGCTGTGTGATACAAAGTAAATACAAATACAAAAAGAGAAGTCCTGCGCTTAAGCAGCAAGGACTACAACACACATCAGCCCCAATATATAGTAAAAACCAAAGAAAAGAAAATGTTACTTGCGCTTTTTCCTTAATCCCTATGTATATTTAGACAAATGGAGGTCATTTAGTTGCTCCAATGGCCATTGGAGGGATGCCCGCCTGCCAACGTCAATTCTTAGATAGATATGGTAACTTATTTGGGTTTCAAATATACGGGACGGGTTTAGACCCTGGGACAGTATTGTTTATAGGGATAGAGACCGATACAGTAACCTCCCAAACTCATCAGGTATTCCATTCGTTTTATGAAGAGATGAGTATAGATAATAAGATTCCCCATAACGCTAAAAACCTGTTCATAGATTTAGCTGAGAATATTGCCGGTAGTCTTAATGTAACCAACTGCTATGTGTGTGGAGGTACTAACATGGGAGACCAATGGCCTTGGGAAGCAAAGGAGGTAATGTCCGGTTCTGAGGCAGTTGAACAATTAATATCTTCACAAGCCGATTATCAGATGAGTGTTAGAGGTAAATCTGAGTGGAGATTAAAGACCTCCATCATAGGTTATGTTTGCATAGCAAGGAAAGGAATGAGGTTTAATACTTCTGTAGGAGAATTAACTTGTCTAGGGCAAAAAGCTTATGATGATGATACAAAGAATACAACTTGGTGGTCGGCTTCAAATGTCTCAGAACCATCTAACCCGTTTGCAAGATATGCCAATTTAAAGGACGTATGGTTTGATTTATCTATCACATCTAGTTGGAAAGCCCCAGCAAATTTGTACTGGATCTGTGGTAAGAAGGCCTATTCGGAGTTGCCACAGGACTGGGAAGGGGCATGTGTGTTGGGTATGCTCAAACCATCTTTCTTCTTGTTACCTATTGAAACAGGTGAGACTTTGGGTGTTAAAGTGTATGATGTGAATCATAGGAAGAAAAGGGGACCCATAGAGATAGGTGCCTGGGAAGATGATGAATGGCCTCCCCAGCGTATTATAGATTATTATGGGCCAGCCACGTGGGCAGAGGATGGTACTTTCGGATATAGAACCCCAATTTATATGCTCAACCGCATTATAAGTTTACAGGCGGTGGTTGAGATAATTACTAATGAGACCTCACAAGCGCTCAATCTTCTAGCGAAGCATAATACCAGGATGAGGACAGCAGTGTACCAAAATAGATTAGCCTTGGATTACCTATTGGCAGTAGAGGGAGGTGTATGTGGGAAGTTTAACCTGAGCAATTGCTGTCTTCAAATAGATGACGAAGGGCAAGCAATAGCTGAGCTTACTAGCCATATGGTTAAACTAGCGCATGTGCCTACTCAGGTATGGAAAGGGTACAATCCAAGTAGTTGGTTTGGTAACTGGTATGAGCAGTTTGGAGGGCTTAAGGCATTGGTAGGCGGAGTCATACTGATTTTAATGTTGTGTCTGCTCCTGCCTTGTCTTATTCCCTTAGTAGTTAGGTCTGTGCAGAGCCTGATAGAAAATATATCAGAAAGGAAGGCTGCAGCACAGATAATTGCCATATATAGATATGAGGCTCTAGATCAGGGAGAACCAATGCAGGAAGAGGAGTGTTGAGGGATTCACATCATAGGAAAAGTCTGGTCTGGTTCATGGTAACCTGAGGTGTATGCAAACCAAGGTTAAGTGATGCCTCAAGTAATTGTGAAATATCAAGAGGCATCAAAGGGGGGAATGTGGTGGAATCTCGGTAGAAATAAATTTAGTAGGCCGAGATTACCACGTGGCATGTGTACGTGCATATGCTGGCGTATCGGTCGGTTGGTTGCACGTGGCAAGATACGATCAGTAGTGTACGGAGCATGTGCGAGAATACAGGATGTAGTATTCCCCTCCTCCATTGTGCTGGACAGGCCATGCGGTCAAGCAGGAAGTTAATTCTTATTTGTTTTGATTGGTTAAGAGAATGTGCGGGTGGAGCTTAATATGGGAGGAGTTATGTGCCTATATAAGGAGCCTGCACTATTGTCCAGGGCTCAGAACTTGTTGTATTTTGGTGACATTAGTCCCTCTGAGTCCCGATCGGTGAACCGAATAAAGAATCTCTTCCTTCCTGAAGAAACCTGTGTCCATCTCTCTGTGCTTGGCTTCCGTCAGTTTCTCCGGTATCAACAGCTCCCTACACATTATATCTGCATTGCCCAGTTATAGATACTGCACTCACAGCTCCCTACACATTATATCTGCATTGCCCAGTTATAGATACTGCACTCACAGCTCCCTACACATTATATCTGCATTGCCCAGTTATAGATACCGCACTCACAGCGCCCTACACATTATATCTGCATTGCCCAGTTATAGATACTGCACTCACAGCTCCCTACACATTATATCTGCATTGCCCAGTTATAGATACTGCACTCACAGCTCCCTACACATTATATCTGCATTGCCCAGTTATAGATACCGCACTCACAGCGCCCTACACATTATATCTGCATTGCCCAGTTATAGATACCGTACTCACAGCTCCCTACACATTATATCTGCATTGCCCAGTTATAGATACTGCACTCACAGCTCCCTACACATTATATCTGCATTGCCCAGTTATAGATACTGCACTCACAGCGCCCTACACATTATATCTGCATTACCTAGTTATAGATACTGCACTCACAGCACCCTACACATTATATCTGCATTGCCCAGTTATAGATACTGCACTCACAGCTCCCTACACATTATATCTGCATTGCCCAGTTATAGATACTGTACTCACAGCTCCCTACACATTATATCTGCATTGCCCAGTTATAGATACAGCACTCACAGCTCCCTACACATTATATCTGCATTGCCCAGTTATAGATACTGCACTCACAGCACCCTACACATTATATCTGCATTGCCCAGTTATAGATACTGCACTCACAGCTCCCTACACATTATATCTGCATTGCCCATTTATAGATACTGCACTCACAGCGCCCTACACATTATATCTGCATTACCTAGTTTTAGATACTGCACTCACAGCACCCTACACATTATATCTGCATTGCCCAGTTATAGATACTGCACTCACAGCTCCCTACACATTATATCTGCATTGCCCAGTTATAGATACTGCACTCACAGCGCCCTACACATTATATCTGCATTGCCCAGTTATAGATACTGTACTCACAGCTCCCTACACATTATATCTGCATTGCCCAGTTATAGATACTGTACTCACAGCCCCCTACATATTATATCTGCATTGCCCAGTTATAGATACTGCACTCACAGCGCCCTACACATTATATCTGCATTGCCCAGTTATAGATACCGCACTCACAGCGCCCTACACATTATATCTGCATTGCCCAGTTATAGATACTGCACTCACAGCGCCCTACACATTATATCTGCATTGCCCAGTTATAGATACTGCACTCACAGCTCCCTACACATTATATCTGCATTGCCCCAGTTATAGATACCGCACTCACAGCACCCTACACATTATATCTGCATTGCCCAGTTATAGATACTGCACTCACAGCTCCCTACACATTATATCTACATTGCCCAGTTATAGATACTGCACTCACAGCACTCAGCTTCTTGGAGCCGGGTGTTTAGAACTCTAAGCAGGTCCGGTGACTCCGGGGGGAGGCGGTCGCTCTTTGATGACGTCACCGCACAGTCCTGGGTTTAATTTTTGTTTTGTTTTTTAAAGTACCACCGGGAAAACAAGGGTCTCCTGAGAAGGTGAGTGCAGTGGTTATGGTGGTTCTGGGTAATTCAGGGATCCTGGGTTACCATGTCTTCCAGTATCAGACATGGAGTCCCCCATGGCTGCTAGACAGTCAGCTATTGACCAAACTGATATTTATGTCCTGAATTCACCTCTTTGGTGTCAGCTCCCATCACTCTCAGTCACCTAGCAGCTGATTGCAGGTATTTTTAGAGCTGCAGTTCAGCCACTCTGGGATTTTATGATGTAATGGGTGTGGGGTTCAGTCTGTAAATACACCAATACACATATTATATGTGAAAGCTCCATTCTGATTACTGTCTGTGGCTTGGAGTGGACCTTGCTGGGTCCCTCTCTATGAATGATTAACTGGGGATAATGAGACTCACAATGACAGAAACTATTACAGCTGTTTTCACCAAAGTGAATTTCAAAATTGACCTAAAGAATAATTCCCAATAGGGCACTATACCTGAAACAAAACCAGTAAAAAAAAAAATAAATAAAGTTACTGTAACCCTTTAAATAGAGCATTAATATTTCACACACAACCAAAAGGTATCAAAGGACAAAGCAGTAGCTGCTTTGTCTAATGTGCACTGTGATGTTTAGTCAAATGTGGATATTCCATCAGTGATCACTTTAACTCCCATATATTGTTGTTTCCCATCAGCCGTCCCTCCAAATGGCTCATGAGAGCAGGCATCTTCTCACACACTGTACAACTGATGGCCATGGCATCTCTCAAAAAGATCTATCCAGCATCCTGAGGGATCTCCCATGGAAACCTGTTTTGCAAACACCCATTCATGACTATACCATTAATTAATCTGTATTCCTTACACTATAGCTCTCTTTGTCCACCTCCTCCCTCGGAACAAAGGGTTAATGATCCCTCTCTGTACTCACCCAATTCCAGCGCCGATGTTCATTGGCACTGGGTTTGCACTGTGCCTCTTCCTACTTTACCCGATGAGGGGCGGGGGGGGGGGAATGCACCACAAGCACCTTAGGCCCTCCCCATAGGAAAGCATTGCTTCAATGCTTTCCCAGTGGGATTTAACTGATGCAAGATGTCATCGTGCAGAGGATGAGGACGTCCAGCGTCTGTTACCAAAAGAAGTCTAGCAAGCAGGAAGTGCCTCTAGCGGCTCTTAGTCCTGTAATGTAATTAGGGCAGTTTCTCAGAAACTGTAATAATTAACATTGCAGGGTCACTGCACTGTGACCATTTCAATGAGCTGAAGTGGTTTGGGTCCTATAGTGTCCCTTTATTAAATATCTTTTGTTTCTGTTTATGAGGCCCTAGTCTCCATGGGGTAAAATGTCCTCTCTCGCCTTGACTACTGCCATCTGCTTGCACATTTACAGTCTATAATGAATGCGGCGGCGAGGCTCATCTTCTTATCCGCCCGCACCTCCCACGCCTCAACCCTCTGTCAGTCCATACATTGGCTTCCCGTAAAATATAGAGCTCAATTTAAAATTCTGGTTCTTGCTTTAAAGTCTCTACATAATGCTGCTCCCACCTATCGTTCCTTCCTAATACACGAGTATGTCCCGTCTAGGCCCTTACGTTTTGCCAAAGACTTGCGTTTATCTTCTGTTAGGCCTCCCACCTCTGATGCTTGCCTTCAAGACTTTTGTAGGGCTGCATTTTTCCTGTGGAACTCCCTTCCCTTCTTCACCCAATCATTTTTTCACAAAAGCGTATCAATTAAACTGTTAATGGCCCCCAACTGATTCCTCCCCTGCAACTGTCATTACTTTTCTAATACTATCCTTACTTTTTGTGTCACTTTACCCCACTCCCTCTAGCATGTAAGCTCATTGAGCAGGGCCCTCTGTTCTGGTGCGTTTAACTTGTCTAGTTACAATTACGTGTTTGTTAGTCCACCCACTGTAAAGCGCTACAGAATGTGTTGGCGCTTTATTAATAATTTAGGTGAATTAAATATATAGACTCCAAACCTATTGTATTGTATATGCTGAAATATAGTAAGTGAGTTTCCTTTTCTAATGTTAACAGGGAATTTCTCTACCTGCTTCTGGAGATTCACTGCCATTCACTGACTGACTACTGCTACAGGTACCTTGCAGCCAAATGATCTGAATAAGGAAAGTGATTTGCAGAGCTAGAGCATATCGTCAGAAAAAAAGTCTTCATCAGGTAATACTTCATGGGTGATAATTGGCAGCAAGACAGGATTAAGAATGCTGCCACCACTGAAATCCTATGGAAGATACTTCATTTCACATCAACACTTTCCTGTCTATGAAATCACTTAAAGGAACACTATAGTCAACTGAGCCACTACAGCTTAATGTTGTTGTTCAGGTATTTATAGCATTTCCCTGCAGGCTTTTCAATGTCAGCGCTGCCTTTTCAGAGAAAAGGCAGTGTTACTTTACTGCCTAGGAACACCTCTGGTAGCAGTCTCTCAGACGCCCACTTGAGGTGCTTCCTTGGTCAGTGCTCTGCATGGAGACGCTGAACGCACCCCATAGAGATGCACGGATTCAAGAGGCGCTGATTGGCATTGTTGCGCAAGACTCTCAGTATTACATTATCTGAGATCATCAAGGTTGATGATCTCAGCCATGGAAGCGTAGCCAGCCACGGCGAGGGATGAAAAAATCTAAAGGCCTAAAATCCTTTAAGAGATCCCTCTCTACATATCTCAAAACAGAATGCATCTGTCATGGTTGGTTATATATTTCTTACCTGTTCAATGTTAAATTTTGTATATATATGTTGTTTGTGCCCCTCTGTTTTTTTTATTGTATTGCACTCTATTCTAACGATACAATGTTTTGTGGACTCAGGACATACTTGAAAACGAGAGAAATCGTAACGTATACATCCTAGTTAAATATTTTATAAATAAATCACATTTTCATTGCAATCTGTGGGGGCATAGGACCTAAACAGTTACTCCGTGACTATAGTGTTATGAACACAGGTTTGTATTCCTAACACTATAGTGTTCCTTTAATACATCGTCTTTGCTGACTATAAAGATGATGTGGGATTGAATGCTGGTGCTGCTTTTTAATGTCTCCGGAGTAAAGTATTATGACACTAAATAGATCACTTTTTTTTTTTTTATTCTTTATTTTTATTGTGCATGTGGTTACATATAGACTTGCGATACCACAACAGTATTGGCAAGCAATTTAGGTTACAGGTTAGCTTTGACATGGTATATGAAGTAAATGCACAATTTTTAAAAGTAAAATCAAGCTGAACATTAAACAGAATGGTAAATCTATCAGTATGGAGTAAAGTAACAACAGTCTGGATACACTAACTGGCAGTGCTTCAGTGTTAAAGAACATACTTAAGGGCAGGCTATACATATTTAACTGAACACAGGCTGTGAACCAAGGAGTTTTCAGGCAGGACATCAAACACTGGGATATTGCCAGGTGCAGGTGAGTGGAAAGTATGGCTGATAAATCGTTTATGGCTGTGCCAGTAGGTAGATCATCAATACAAATTGCTAATTAGTAGGTGCAGCCTAAGTGTAAGCCATACAGGGATTTATGCATCGTAGTGTTTAGCAGGTTTAGCAGACACACATTTAGTAATAGCACACTAGAGTGGTTGTGGATTCTGGTTATATTCTCCAGATTTTGAGCTGCAGTGTTAATAGGAGTGACTAGGTAGTAAAAACCAAGTAATATAAGTAATAAACTAATGTAACAGGAATGTGCATTGGTGCATGCAATGGGATAAACAGCAAAGTAGAATATAATGCCCGTAGGAGATTCAGAGTTGTTGGTTATAATTCGAGTGAGGTAAGTGATGTGCTGTAGAGTACCCAAAAACCTGTAAAACTCAAAGGGGCAGCAAGCATTGATTTCCCCTACAAATGCAATGGTTAAAGGGTAGGTTGGATGGCCACACCGTTCAGCCGATACCGTCTGTGGGTATTACACTGTCCTCCAACCCGGAGAGATACCACAGGCCTTTGAGCCTTGAGGTGAGTTGGAGAGCCAAGCCATATTTGTCGATCAGAATTTCCCTCAGTATCTCTGGCAGGTCTGGGATCCCAGTGCTAGATCGTAGCTGTGTGCGCTGTTCGTGTTGATAGTGATGAACGCTTTCTGCTCCGGGAGTGTTGTTTGCTTCTTTCCCTTCGGACGTGCGCCAGGGCCGACTGTGTCTCACGTGTGTGAGTGCTGTGGGTGGTCTGGGCTGGATCACTGAGAGTTTTAGCCGGTGCCTCCATGGGGTACTCACTATCCGAGGCTGAGAGATGTGTGTGGACGTACCCACCCTCGTGAACAGAGTTCCAGGTAAGGGTTGGCTGGTAGCAGGACGGCGTTTTCTGGGTCGGGAGGGATCCACGATTGCCCATCTCTGTGCCTGTTCAGCAAGCATCGCCCAGAATTGGGCCCAAAAGCGATCAAAGGCCTCTGCTATGTGATCCACGTGGTGGGGAACAGAGATCAGGTGTCCGTGTGGTGGCCACCTTTGCTGCGAGCATTCCGTAGATTCAGATGCTTGGTACTGATTATCACCCTGCACTGGGTTGTTCATAGGCAGGCACTCCGTGGGGACCGGAATAACCCCCACCGGCCCAGAGGGGGGAGAAGCTTGGCCCAAATTGTCGTCGATATGTAAACTAGAAAATAGAGTTCGGTCCAGGTGGTGCCCAGATGAACTCAGGGTTCAGATTCAGCTGGTAATGTGTGAAAATCAGCAGGTTATGGGCCAGTTTCTCAGTTTTTGCCGAGGAGCTCTTTCAGCAAGCGTCCTGCTCGCTCTGTAGTCAGGCCCCGCCCCCCAGTAGATCGCTTTTAATGCCTGTACGTATTGTTTTGTGGTTTATTTTCTCTCCCAGAAGGAGCCATATGACCCTATGGATGGAAAACGAACATTTCTTATTGCTACAGTTCTTTCAGTGCAAGATTCCAGCTTTACATATCCTGCTTGTCACAACTGCTTCTCCCGGGTGATCCACACTCACAGCAGGTAACCAAGAGAGAATAAAAACTAGATTTCTTTTTTTAGTTATGATCCATTGCTGAATGTGATTGTATTCTCTTAACAGGTACAACTGCCCCAGATGTGGCTACAGTAGCAAAGAAACCAGTCAACGTTATAAACTGTGCTTGAAGGTCGCAGAGGGCCACAAACTTCATATCATCACTGCGTTTGGAAGATGCCTGGATCACATATTTGGAATCAGTGCCAATTCTTTGCAGCAGTAAGATTTTTTTTCCTTGCACCAGATAAAGCCAGCTTTTGCCATTTCCAGAATAAAAAAATGTAAATAATTGTTTTATGTGATTAAATTGAAAATCAAACACACAGATTTTTTTTATTATTATTTTGAGGTAGCTGATGTTTTTTTTTGCTCTGAAGACATATCCAGAATCTTCCCAAACACAAATGTACTTTACCCCATGTGAAACCCTATCATTTCTTCACTTTTCTCTATTTATATAATTTTATATGTAAATGAATGTTCTTTGCATCACTGACCCACAAAGCCCCTCTAGTAGCCATCTGAGTGACTGCCACTGGAGGTGTCCCTAGGCAGTAGCAATGGAACATTGCCTTCTCTCTGAAAATGCAGAGTTTACATGAAAATGTCTGTAGGGACTGACTATACTCACCATAACAACTGCAATAAGCTGTAGTTGTTCTGGTGACTATAGTGTCCCTTTAATTTGTAAAAGTGTTTCTTCACACATAAAGCATTTTATATGCAAGCTGAAGTGCTTCAGGGATCTAGAATGTCCATTTAAGTCAATAGTCTGTCTGTTCCTTTTGTTGCTGTTTCTACAAAATACACAAATCTGTATCCATATACATGAACACATTAAAAAATAGTAAACAAAAGAAAAAAAGTTTTTAGCTTTTTTCCAGTGTTGAATCTCCCTCGGTGCTGCTGTGCCCTCTGCCTACCCCCCGAAGTGATTGTGGTGGTATCTCCTCCGCAATAAATGTCCATAACGCTCCTCCTAAAGAACAGTGGGGATTGTGTGCAAGCTTTGCTATCAGCTGCATATGGTTACAGGACAAAGTTTCATTGCCGTATTTAAAAAAATGTCAATGTTTTACACTGCAGGGTTTACTTACTGCTCGTTTAATGAAGACAAACTGCTTGTTTAATGAACACAATTAAACTGCTCGTCTCTTCTATAGGCATCTGCAGGATTCGATCCAGATATCAAGCAAGCTGGAAAGTGACCGTGCCCCGGACTTATTCTATAAAGCGGTGGAATATTGTTTCATTGGCAGGAGTTTTCTGTTTGGGGTGAAGGTTCGATTATTTTTATTATTATTATTATTTATTGTGGTTAGGGGATACAGTTTATATGCTAGTCTACCATAGTTTTTAAACATGTTCACAAAGGCATGTTCCTCAAAAAGAAATAACTCATATTCTTATGGTGTTTATTTGTTAACACAAACCTGCAGCCAGGAATATTACTCGCACTAATGATTCTCTATGGGAGGTTACAGCTAACCGTTTTGAAATGGTTCCAAAACAAGCAAGTGCCTGTGACAGCTCTATGTGGTCTATTCCTCAACACCATCACTGGTGGGAATGGGGATCTGAGTGCCCCTGGCTATTGCTGATTTCCTAACAACTGAGACAGTCCAGCAATAGACCAAGATTGACTCCCAGGCTCTGTGGTCACCCTGGGAGCCAATCACAGAGATCGTATGCTTTAGGTAATGTAATGTGATTAATGATTGGCTCTCACAGCAACAACTGAGCCTAAAGTCACAGACTAGGGTTGTATAATTAAATATAGTATCTCAAATATCAAGCAGCACATGCAGACTCCTACTATCATGACCACTTCCACTTTTAGAAGGTGGTTGGAGTAACCCTTACCTTCAGCCAGTAGCTTAATTCATGTTTTTCTTCAATAAAACTCCTTTACTGCAACTTTAAGAAGGATTTACTAGTAAGCTTAAAGCGGCATGGTGTAGTATTGCTTTATTTGTTTGTTTGTTTTTTAAATGTTTTTCTGTATTAAGGCAGACTCACTGTAATGTATGGAAACATCAGTTGTGGTATTGATTTCACTTTTAAATTCCACATGATATGTTATTGCAAGTTTTATGAGATAAACATTCTATTTTAGAATTTGTCTTATTTAGTTTAACGGAATAGTAATTCTGAGTAGATTATTTTGCTTCATATGTATTCCATATTAAAGGAACAATATAGGGTCAGGAAAACAAACATATATTCCTCACCCTATAATGTTAAAACCACCATCTGGGCCCCTCATGCTTCCCTAAATATAGTAAAATCTTACTTGTATTCAAGCCTGAAGCTGTAGCTCTGCATGCTGTTTGCCTCAGAATCGCAAGCTGTCTGCTGACATCATCAGAAGTGATAGCCTGATCCAATCACAGTGCTTCCCCATGGGATTGGCTGAGACTGACAAAGAGGCAGATCAGGGGCAGAGCATGATTCAAACACAGCCCTGGCCAATCTCCTCATAGAGATGAATTGAATCAATGAATCTCTATGAGGAAAGTTCAGTGTCTGCATGCAGAGGGAGGAGACACTGAATGTTTGGATGCATTTTAGGCAGCCATGACCCAGGAAGGATCTCTAACAGCCATCTGAGGAGTGTCCAGTGAAGTTATCACTAGGCTCTAATGTAAACAAAATTTTCTCTGAAAAATGCCTGAAGGTAATGATTCTACTCAGCAGAACAAATTCAATAAGCTGTAGTTGTTTTGGTGACTATAGTGTCCCTTTAAAGTAAAAGGGCATGAATGCAGAGTGTGATTCCTACTTCGCTGTCATCGGTATTGTATATTTTATTCAGATTCTCTTGTGTACATGTGTATTAGAAATATGAAGTTTACTAATGTGATTTGGGATGGTGTGGGTGTCTGTCCCCACAACGTCTGAGCAGATCCATAGACATCTGATGTAATTCAAGCTCAGGTGGAAGCATGGAGTTAAACGTCTGCATCTTTTGCCGTATCAATGAATGACTGAATTGTATAGCTGCATCTTTTATAATACAGTACAGATATGAAATTAAATCATTTTTCTGAATGATTGCTTAGGGAGGGCCTGACAATATGTATTTATGTTGTGTAATGATCATCTTGTCTCCAGATATATATCTTCTTGAATGCTGTTTCACCTGGATCACTCGTAGTCATCTTGTGACGTCGCTGTATCATTGTGGTCACCAAGTGAAAGATTAGTTTAAAATCATAAACTTTCCAGAATTTTTTTTTTCCTCTCTTTATTTTATCTGAAACAATAAAAAAAAAAAAAAAACATTAAAGGGTTACTCCAAACAAAAACCATAAAATGCTAGTTTTTGTTAAGGTAACACTTTCTTAGATGGTCTGCTACCTACCCATAAAACAGTATAAAAAATAAAATAAATGCTAAAACTCACATCTATTCTATCGCCAAGTCTAAGTTCCCCATGCAGCCTGATCCTCCAGACCGACATGCTCCTCTTTTGCTAAAGGGGCAGGTAGGTCATGGAAGACACACTGAGGGGTGGAGAGGGCCATGCTGCCATTGGCTGCCTAGTGCCAGCAGGCTCACATCAGACGCCAACTTTGTACAGAATAGACATGAGTAAATCCACCTCCAGCTTCTAAGGGGTTAATCTCTTGTATGTTTCAAAGCGAAACGCTGAACATACAGACTCCAGGCACATTGATCACTTCAAATCAATGAAGTGGTCGTGGTGCTAGGAGTGACACTTTAAGATAGATGAGTGCTAGTCATTCTTGCTGCTCGGTAAAATTAATAATTTACTATACTTAATGCTAATATCATTGATATTTATGTTTTATTTACAGATTCCTGCAAATCACTGTGACAAGGATCAAGGCTGCCGTCTTTCCTCATACGGATCTGTCCAGCATATGTTTGCATGCCAGATTTGTCTGCCAAATGGTGACCCTATTGGTTGCACAGTTATTCAGCACTATGATTATCTCTTGCAATGCTTTTTGAGTGGTCAGCAATCTATAAACAGTGCATCAAGTCCTTCAAGTAACAATAACCAAAGTTTGGACCTCTCATGCCCTTCGGCGAGCAACTATGATCTATGTCCAGATGAGACTCAACAAAGATTAGATTTTTGGCAAAAATCTTTGGGCTTAACATCTGTCGCATCAGCATCTGTGGCTAGCACAACAGCAGAACCCTCCACCTGGGAACTGAGTAGGAATAAGCGGAAGTCGTTTGCACACTTCTCAAGTGACACCGGAGATCATTTTAACCGAGCATCCCATTCTTTTCAAGAAGAAATTAAATCTGACACATTCAATATCTCTAATACTAGTACACCAAAAAGCAGATGTGCTAGTCAAGATGCAAACATTGCTCCACTGGTTTCCAAAACTCATAGGAATATTATTGAATGTAGTCCCTTTTTATGCACACTACGATCTACAGATTCCCCTTCAACATCTAAAACTGCTTACAAGGAGGAAAATGTTGGGCGGATGCTGTCTTGGAACTCTGTTAATTGTACGAGCCAAGTCATTTCCCTTTGTTCTGTTGATTTGTCTTCCAAGAAAAGTAACACAGCTGGTACCCATCAAGAAGAGACAGAAATATGGGAGGATTTTCTGTTCTCTGAAAGTCTGAGTGAGTTTATAGCAAAAGTTGAAAAAGAAGATGCAGAATGTCAGTTGAGCTTTAGTGCATGTAAACAAAACTTGAATACACTAACAAATAGTTCTCCCATCCGGCATTGCGGTATCTCTACAAACAATGGGTCAAACACAATTGTGAACGAGAAGATTCCATTTACGTCTAGCAACTTATCTAACCTATCAAAAAAGGATGAGAGTTTTTCCTTTGTCTTGAAACCAAGATGTCCAATTGCTGCACAACAAAGTAATTTTTTAGGACAAGAAGATAAGCTTTATTCACCTGTGAGAGATCATCTCTCTATAGCCACCAAGGAAAATTGGTTAACACAAGCATTGTTCTTCAACCCGAATGGCAAGACAAGCTTAACTAGGGGGAAAAAATTCAACCGAAATAGTTTTGGTTTATCCATACAGCACGGCCGTGACATTCAGCTAAACTGCACACAGTTATGGGATTCTGACTCCACTGAACATCCATTAGAAGCCAGTGATGAGAAGTACAGTACTTCCGCAGATCTTTTTGAAACTAGGGAAAAGATAGATGACACTACAGTACGAGGGACTCCTGTAGCATGCCATAACTTTGTGGATAGAGGCTTTGATGGTAAAATTAAAGAAACATGTTTTCCTGTAAATGTTGTTACTGCTGCAGATGAAGATCTGACCCAAACTGATGTCTTTGTTCCATGCTTGCAGTCCACTCCGTTAGTGAAACGTATTTCTGGGTCACATCTGCTAGGGATTAACAAAAAACCTTTGAATGTCTTATCAGCTAATAAGACAGGCCTAATCTTCTCGTTGCGTGGAATATCACGATGTTCACTGAGAAATGATTTGCTAAAGAAAATGTCTCAAACTTCTTTTTTAGAGAGTACCGGTAATTCAATTCTGTTTTGCACTGTAAGCAGGTCCTCTCTCGCCCTAAAAAGTCCAGCTCTGGGAACTTTTATTAGTCATTCTGATGAATATAGCACTCGGCCATTGAAACAAATACTCCCTGTGTCTCAAGTCCTTAATCAGGAAACACCAAGAGCTGGACCATCATTCCATAGAAGAACACATACTGCATTTAAAGCTGCTAAAATGAAATTTCCTTCAGTAGATAAAGAGAACACTAATGACCAAAAAGATCTGTTTAGCAATGTAATAAAGAGTGCGTTTGAAAAAAATAATTATAAAACAGTAAGGAACAATGAAATTAATGGATTTCTAAATAATTCTTTGGACTTATCACCTATTAACTGCTTACCCTTTCCCGTTGTGGAAGGCACAGAACCAAACCCTTTTCCAAATGACTGGTCTCCAGAACTATTTGCTGAAAAATCAAATACTTGCCGCCAGGAGGAGAGTTTGCAAAGACGTTTGTTTTAAAATTTCAGTTCTGGTTTTGGATAAGACGTGGGGAAGTGGAATTCTTGTACAAAAGAAACTAGTCAGTAATTACAATGTGTAAGCAAAAAAAAACAAAAAACATTATTACTGTACGTAAAACACTGCAGGTTGGATTTAACTTTTTTGTTCTGGTATTCAACTAGTCCTTGCCCTCTCATCATGATTAATGGAAGAGCTAAGCATATAACATAAACTGCTGGCCAGCAAAACAAGCGTGAATGTTAAAAAGTAAGTCGATGGAAGCTGTTGCTAACTTTTTACAACTTTATCACTGATTTCCATTGCTGCTTTTTTATGAATTGAGCTAGACTTGTACACTTTGCTGTCTTCATACATCTCTAGAAGAGTGGGACAGGGGACCTCCTTCCACAATATTTTAACAAAGTTGTTTTGGTACTTAGAGTATTCTTTATAATATATAATTATTAAATATGTACAGATTTTAAATGGACAAATTAGGCACCATAGCAACTTCATCTAGATTAAGTTGTTATGGTGCTCGACCGGTTTAAACCCAAAGTAAGCATCTAGTGCCAATCCTCAGGTCTCCTAGGCGGCTTCTGAATATCAGTTTCAGGAAGCATGGAGTGCCGTCTGGCAGGGCCAGCGCTGATTGGTACCCCAATAACTCTCCATTCATAAAACTGGCTTGAAAAATATATTTTTCTTTTCAAGCCAGTTTTATAAATGGGAAGTCACTGATTGGCTGTTAATGTCAACTGACCGTTCTCAGCCAATCAGCAGTGCCTCTGTTTGGCAGAACTCTGCTTCCTGAAACTGAGATTCAGAAGCCGGGTGCTGCCTGGGGCACCTGAGGATCTGCGCTGGAGGCTCACTTTGGGGCTCGAGAACAGTTTAACCCCTTAAAGAGACACTATTGGCACCCAGCTTCAGCTCATTGAAGTGGTCTGGTTGCTGTGTCCCTGTCACACTTAGTCCTGCAATGTTGAAGTTTTAGAGAAACTGCAGTGTTTACATTGCAACACTAAGACAGATATTACCAGGCTTTAGGTCGTCTGACACTGGACGTCCTCATGCTTTGCCTGAATAGATCCAGCGTTGGTTAAATCCCCATAGGAAAGACGTCGGTGGAGGCGGATTGACGACCCAGAGCATAGGGACATCGCTCTGGAATAGGTTAAGGGTTAAAAGTTTTTATTAAGGAATACAGATTTGTATTCCTAGCACTATAGTATGCCTTTAAGGCAAGAGTGCACTCGGGGCCTCCTGGCACAATAATAACTTAATTTACATTAAGTTGTTTTGGTGAGTGGATTGCTCCTTTAAAATGTCTTAAGCTCCAAGATCAATGGACTTCCTAACAGTTATGGTAAAAAAAAAAATGTTCCACAAATGTAGAATGATTTGCAGTATTAAGACTGAGTGACCAGGTAACTGCCACTATTACCAACAGACTTCCAGTCCGGCCAAAGCCAGATGCACCAAAGACTGATTTCTGGGAGTTTTAGTTCAGCTGACACCTTTGTACAGCAGAAAGCTGGTAATTGAACTATAACGCCCAAAAGCCACTGCATTGCCATAAACCACTGATTATGGCATAGTTCAGCATTGCTACAAAAAGTATAGTAAGCATCAGATACTTCCTCGTTTGGTAAGAACTCATTGCAAATCCCAGTCAGCCTGGAATTTCAAACGTGTGTATCGTCTATATTTTCCACTTTAATGTTATATTGGTTTTGCTTTATAATCCATTACAAACTGTATTGGACAAATCCAACCTGATGTGTCCGCTTATCTAGTACCCCAACCTGATTAGACGTAGACAATGGGGTAAATTACACAAAGAGGGTTTTTCGCTGAAGTGAAAATGTAAAGTAAAGGCCAGAGTATCCGACCTAAAAACATAAGAATTTTTCCAGTTTGGCTATTGCAATCTTATATTTGAAATTCACTTTGAGTTCTCACTTCAGTGAATAACCCGAAAAGTCGAATATGCCTCTGGCTCTCTAAGTAACAGACAATTTACGGACATATTTGCATTTTGCTTAAAACACTGTCCAAGATGTTTTAGTACTTGGTTTCTTGAATTTATTTTGTGAAGAATGCTGTAGGTTTTCTTACTGCAAAGCGACCTTGCCTGTTCTTTAGTGAAGCATTAAGTATAGTAGGTTGTCCTGGACTTCGTATCATTACGGTACGATCTGCCGCACTAAGATTGTTTAGTTATGAACATTTCATGCGAATACTAATGGCATGGTCCACATGAACTTCCCATTGGGCCAGCAGTCTACTCAGAAATACCACAGTCTTTATCGCATGATTTTTGCACCTTACTGGACAGTAAACACATCGGCTAATGGTTGAAAAATGTTTACTGCATTGGCACTGCCCTGCTAATGAATTATTACGGGTTTCTGCCCTGCTAATAAATTATTACGGGTTTCTGCCCTGCTAATGAATTATTACGGGTTTCTGCCCTGCTAATGAATTATCATGGGTTTCTGCACTTTACCTTTTTGTTTTGTCTTAATTTGGGTACCTTTAACAACTAGGGGCTGTTTATCTCCCTTCTAGGCAAAATAAATAAAACATAATTAAATTACCTAAAACACACTGTAAGATTTATTAGTTACTTATATTGTTGGTGATCTGCAAGAAAAAAATTATTTGTAACAATCCTGTACTCTAGATACTCCTCATCCGTGGTAGGATAAAATATTGTGTTTGCATTACAGAAATAACTGTTTAACAAACAGCTAATAAATTATTGTGAAACCACTGCTTGGATTGGAGTTTTATAAACAGTTTAGTCAAGATGCAACTGATGAGCTGATGCTCTCCGCCAATAATCTGACCCTGGCACTGCAGGGCTTAGCTCAGTAGACCTAATAAAGGTTCCTGCTTAGGAAATTCTGTCTCACTTGTGTTGGTATTAGAGGTGGGGATTGGTTGCTGGTGAACCCCCGGTAAGAAGTCAAACCATTCAAAAATGGCACTATAACCACCACAGTGATTTGTAGTGGTTATGGTGCATGGAGTGTCTCTTTTTAGGATGCTGAGCTTCAACTACTCTGTCCCAAACTGACATTCCCCCACCCTTTTAAGCTGCAATACCTGCTGATTTTTGGACATCCACCCACATGATTAAAACTATCCTCTTTTGCCCAGGAAACCTTTTCTGCATACACTCCTATTAATAGGGAGAACTCTAAGTTATGTGAAAATTTACGGTTATCAGATCCATGAATTCTTGTCACTAATAGCATCTTCATGGTGATGGGCCATACAATAGAAAGATAAAATAAAAGAGCTGTTGTGCAGAATATGACATTCATATTCTGCACTAGAGAAAAATGTTCATCAAAGCCAGCTCTTTACAATCCCCACTCGATATTGATATTGGATTCCATGTTATTGAATGGGTTAGGCAGTGGCTGAGTGACAGGCAACAGAGGGTTGTAGACAATGGAGTATATTCGAAGCTTGGGCTTGTCACCAGTGGTGTACCTCAGGGATCTGTACTTGGACCCATTCTTTTTAATGTTTTTTATTAGTGATATTGCATAAGGTGTTGATGGTAAGGTATGTCTTTTTGCTGATGATACTAAGATATGTAACAGGGTTGATGTTCCAGGAGGGATAAGTCAAATGGAAAATTATTTAGGTAAACTAGAAAAATGGTCAGAGTTGTGGCAACTGACATTTAATGTGGATAAGTGCAAGATAATGCATCTTGGACATAAAAACCCAAGAGCAGAGTACAGAATATTTGATAGAGTCCTAACCTCAACATCTGAGGAAAGGGATTTAGGGGTGATTATTTCTGATGACTTAAAGGAAGGCAGACAATGTAATAGAGCAGCAGGAAATGCTAGCAGAATGCTTGGTTGTATAGGGAGAGGTATTAGCAGTAGAAAGAGGGAAGTGCTAATGCCATTGTACAGAACACTGGCGAGACCTGACTTGGAGTATTGTACGCAGTACTGGAGACCGTATCTCCAGAAGGATATTGATACCTTAGAGAGAGTTCAGAGAAGGGCTACTAAACTGGTTCATGGATTGCAGGATAAAACTTACCAGGAAAGGTTAAAGGATCTTAACATGTATAGCTTGGAGGAAAGACAAGGCAGGGGGGATATGATAGAAACATTTAAATACATAAAGGGAATCAACACAGTAAAGGGGGAGACTATATTTAAAAGAAGAAAAACTACCACAACAAGAGGACATAGTCTTAAATTGGATGGGGCAAAGGTTTAAAAATAATGAGGACATAGTTTTAAATTAGAGGGACAAAGGTTTAAACATAATATCAGGAAGTATTACTTTACTGAAAGGGTAGTGGATGCATGGAATAGCCTTCCAGTTGAAGTGGTAGAGGTTAACACAGTAAAAGAGCTTAAGCATGCGTGGGATAGGCATAAGGCTAACCTAGATATAAGATAAGGCCAGGGACTAATGAACGTATTTAGAAAATTAGGAAGACTAGATGGGCCGAATGGTTCTTATCTGCCGTCACATTCTATGTTTCTATGAAAATTGGATTTCCACTCTTCGAGCATATTAGTCGTAATTACTGCAGGATAGAGTTATATGTGCCCAGAAAATCATGGTGAATTTGGTAACCCCAGGGCAGCTATAGGCAACTTTCAGCACTACAGGGGTTGTGGACTACATCTCCCCCAATACTTTGCCAGCATTATTATTGTACACAACATTTAGAATGCCGAAGGTTGCCTGTCCTAGGGTATGCTCATTTTGTGAATTTATCTATTGGTATAGCTGGTTCAGAATTTTTGATTGAGAGAAAATATAAATGGTACAAGAACAATGAGATCTACAGTAAGTATGAATATATTAAAGCAGTTTTTTGTTTTTTTTTAAATATATTCAAACAACTGCAGGACAGCCTTTAAAATTCCATCATATCACGTATGCGGTTTACACAATGCAAAGATTTACGATGACAGAGCTCACGTGGCATTAATCCCTTTATGTGCTCAATTCATTCCTTGCTGTCATCATAATCTGGTCTTCAGACATTATTCCGGCATGGAATGTTTATCACCATCAGCTCTACACAGTCCTGCACTCCTTATAGTTACATTGTAGTGAAATATATTGAATTATCTATCTATATATATATATTTATTTATTTTCACAAAATGTGTTTGTGTAATGCTTTAGATTATCGGGTCCTGTTTTTTTTTTTTTTTTCATGAAAATTAAATTTTAAAATGTAAAGACTAACTTTTATTCCAGCACATGGACAGCCTTCTCACTGCTGCTTGATCCTCCTCTAGTCAGGTGATCAGGCTCGATGATCTGTCTTCTATCACAGGTTTCTCACACAGAAGCATTGACGACACACAGGACATGCTGCAATGCACCAATCCAGTGCTTCTCTCATATAGAAGCATTGGAATCACACAGTGCCTGGTGACAGTATACTTTGTATGCTGATGCTGAACTCCAATAGATTACCTTTGGCACTCGAGATGTTGTGGACTACATCCCCCATAATGCTCTTACACCCAGAATGCTGGCAAAGCATCATGGGAGGTGTACTCCAAAACATCTGGAGTGCTAAAGGTTGCCATGCCTGCGAGTCTAGAACCTGGATGTGTGGATATTGCAGCATGTAAATCGTGCTATTTATCTCTGTTCTCATCTGCAAGGCTGGAGGGGCATTCTCTATGTCCCCAAATTACTTAACTATAATGAAGTAATTTAGATACTAACAGAGTTATTCACCAAAGTGACTATTAAAGATGAATTTCAAATTTAAGATCAAATAGCCGAACTGGAAAACTTCTCTAAGTCAGCTACGCTTTCAATTCGGCTACTCTGACCTTAAATTTAAAATTCACTTTGAATTCTCACGTTCGTGAATAACTCTGCTAGTGTCCCTTTAAATGAATGAGTCCTTTTTGGACTCGTACTTGATGCGTCCTGACGTAGTGGGACAATACGAGAAACCTTTTCTGTCACTGTAGTTTTGTCTTGCAGTTGCTTGACATTGGGTGTGTGTATATATATATTCGCTGTGTGGACAATGTTGGTAGTACCGTATATACTCGAGTATAAGCCACCCGAATATAGGCCGAGGCCCCTAATTTTACCCGAAAAACTGGGAAAACTTATTGACTCAAGTATAAGACTAGGGTGGGAAATGCAGCAGCTACTGGTAAGTTTCTAAATAAAATTAGATCCTAAAAAAATTATATTAATTGAATATTTATTTACAGTGTGTGTGTGTGTGTGTGTGATGCAGAGCCTTGGTGGGGGGTGGGCATTTTTATTATTATTTTTTATTAATTATAATTTTAATATTATTATTTTTGTTATATTAATATATTTTTTTTATTTTATTATTATTATTTTTATTATTATTAATATTTTATTATTTATATTTTTTTTTCTTTGTCCCCCCTCCCTGCTTGATACATGGCAGGGAGGGGGGCTCTCACTCCCTGGAGGTCCAGTGGCATTGGCAGTTCAGTGGAGAGGGGCTGGCAGGAAGCATTTTCTTACCTCTCCTGCAGCTCCCTCCTCCTCCGCGCCGGACCGGTCAGCTCCCCTGTCAGCTCACAGTGTAAGTCTCGCGGCCGCGCTCTGACGTGGCTCTCGCGAGACTTACACTGGGACTTGCAGAGGGAGCTGACCGGACCGGCGCGGAGGAGAAGGGAGCTGACAGGAGCTGCAGGAGAGGTAAGTAACAGCTTCCTGCCATAATACAGACATTGACTCGCGTATAAGTCGAGTTGGGGTTTTTCAGCACAAAAATGTGCTGAAAAACTCGACTTATACTCGAGTATATATATATATATATATATATATAGATATGGTATATGAAAGCAAGCAGTAATAAAAGTTTGACATGTTATCTTAAATGGGATAAAGGATAAATAAATCATATTTAATAATAACTAGCCTTTCCCGACTTGTCAGCAATATATGCAAGACTTTTTTAAATTATTTTTTTCTGGCTCTCGTTTGATCAGGAAAAAAGGCGGTCCCCATTATGCATCCATAACTCCCACCTGCAGTGCATCCCAGCAACCGAGTCTCATTCAGTTTATTTCTTCACTGTACTAAAATAAATAACTAATGGATTGGTCATCACTGATTCATTTATTTTTAATAACCAATATGGGCAGGGAAGTATCTTGTTGCATCTTGCCGTCGAAGGACAATTTGATGCCAGTTGTGCATAGTTTCAGTTTTCACTGTGCATACAGTCCACCTGAGCCCTGCATCAATAGTCATTTTAATGCTGCTGACGCCAAACAGAGTGAAGTTAGTATTACAGCGTTGTCTCCCAATGTGCGTCTGTGAGTGAGGTAGATCATTTGACTAGATGATCATGTGCGTTATTTCCCAGCTGACCTTCAGACAGTGTGAGTCAGACTGACGTAAGAGTATAGACGGTGGCTGTGTTATCATTTAATCTATTGTCATTTGATTTGCGCTACAAACGAATCATGACATTTTGGGAATATATGTTTTAGTGTAGAAACCTCAAAGTGCTAAATTTGCCCACGATATAAAGTAAACATTATATGATGCAGCCAACAAAACCGAAATTTTATTTAGCTTTTTTTTTTTTGTATCTATAAATTGCCCAATGCAACAAATTACTTAACATAATGTTTCCCACATTCTGTATAGACTAGTTGAAGGGACAGAGAGATCTGTGTCACTTCTCAGGTGACTGGTATCAGGATGAGTGGAATAATTAAATATGAGCCGTTGGAAACACAAAAATCGCTCTCCTATAATACCATCATCTGGCTAAAATAATAAAGAACTCGATGATGAAGTTACCAACATTTACCATCAGATATGACTTATTAGATTGTAGAAAACCTGTTTTTATTTCCTCCAAATAGTATTAGACACACTGCCATATTGGTAAAATGGATGATTTGCCTGTTACCTTGCTTTTTATACTGTCTCTACAATACAGAACTAGCTAATAATACCCTTGAATGATATTTCAAACATCTAAAATAGGTACAGACAATAAAGAGTTCTTTATTGTCCTTTGTTCAGGGTATTTGATAGTTTGCATAGAGGGCAAATATTTGGATTGGCAGAGAGAAAGCTTTAACTTCCTCCTGTGATGTCACTCATTAAGGGGGTGTGGCTTATGGAAGCAGATTTTAATATTCTAACAACATTACATTTTAATCAACAGACATTAATTGATCCTATATATATCCTAATCCATCTAACACATCTTATTTCTGGGCAATTTCTGTGCAATTTGTAAATGAATCCACCAATATTATGTCAAGCTACCTTGTATCAGTGGATCATTCAATTTATATATCTTTCATTAATTTGTTCGATTATTCATGGGCACAGATATATTTGTAATTAAATCTATTTTGTATTTATGAGTCCTTTGTGTGTGTGTGTGAGAGAGAGCGCACAGGTTCAATAACATTTCAAATTAGATTCTACAGAGGATATTGATCAGGAACAAGCAAATCGTGGTAGATTGATTAGTAAAACAGTAAATCTTTTGCTGTGGATATATCCAGCATATCTTAGTATTGCCCAGTGAGATCCATCTATTATCTGTAAAACAGATTACATGTAAAACAAAATAAGCCCCTTAAACACCAGCACATGCATGACTTCTATCTTTTATCCAATATACATCCTTACTGACAAACATGTTTCCATCAAATATCTTCACAAATTAAACTGGAATTTTATGTACTTGCCCTTATACCAGAAGGTCCTCAGGGGGCCCTGGCCAGTACCACTAAGTATACACAAAATAAGGGTTTGATTGGAGGTTTTGTGTTTTTGTGGATGATTTTCTTTAATTAAATAATAAGAGACAGCTGTTTTTCTTGACAAAAACGAAGTAACTGCATTGAGAACGGTCAGGAGATGAAAGTGTCTCTGTGATTATCTTAACATGTGGACGCCAGAGAGTCAATTTAATTTTGGAATGCGCGATATCTATACATCGTGCTGGTTAGACATCACATGCATTTATTGAATTATATACTATTCTAAAGCCAACATATTCTTATTTCAAGATGGCCTCCCACACCAGACATATGCAAAGCAGTCTACTCTCAATTAGACAGAGAGAAAAAATATGGTTAGCAGACAGAGCAACTTACTTCCATTTCAATTAAATTATCAAAACTCCATAAAAGCTATATTAGACTGAGGTTTTTTTTTATTAACTATAAAAACTGAAAGGCAAAGTTTTGACCTAAGTCGTTTTCGAGGTACACTAGAGAGTCATGTCTTCTACCCATAACTAACCCCCAAATTAGTAATTTATAATCTAAATAACTCCACTTTTACTCATTGCAAATCGTTAGACTAGCGCTGTGTATAGACGTAAAATGTTGCATGTAAATGTCCCTTTAACCCCTTAAGGACACATGACCTGTGTGACATGTCATGATTCCCTTTTATTCCAGAAGTTTTGTCCTTAAGGGATTAAATACTTTTTATACACAGATAATCCCATCAACGTCTCACCATCTGAATAGACATAGTTCTAGCACAAATTTAAAGCGATATCAGATTGAAAGCATGGGGACACTTCAAATACATGTTTTGCATGTCAGGGTCACTTTAAATACTTTAGTTTCAGAATACTTTAGTACACCAGCACATCTGAATAATCAAATATACGTAGACTTGTACTAATTTAAATGGATATCAGAAGGTAAAGGGACGCATTTAACTAACTGAATGTCGAACCTTATGTAGTACTGCAAGTTGCGGAAAATAAATTTACTAGACTTGTGCCTAAATCCGGTTCATCCGTAAATGAATCGATTTGATTTCGTTCGAATGTGGATTCAAATTATTTTAATATGATCGAATCGATTTGCTTATGGTCAAACGAAAGTTTCACACGTCGTGCCATGGAGCACTTTGCCTTCCTGCCAGGCCTGGACTGGCCATCGGGCACACCGGGCAAATGCCCGGTGGGCCGCGATGGCCGTGGGGCCGAGGCTGGCAGGGGAGATCACAAAGATCTCCCTCACCGGCCCAGAGACACTGAGATGCGGCAGCCGGCTGGGGAGGGAGGGAGGGTGGGAGAGGGGACCGGCGGAGCTCTATCCAGCAGCTCCGCCAGGTCCTCTCGCGAGGTCTGAGCGTTGCCGCGGTTACCACGGCAACGCTCAGATCTCGTGAGAGTGAACTCTAGCCTGCAGGTTAGAGTTCACTCTCACCACTGGACCACCAGGGAAGGCAGCATGGTCGCCCTCCCAGGCAGAACGGCTCCCCCTCCCAGGCTAAAGGTAAGAAGGGAGGGGGGGATATAACTTTTTTTTTTATTATTAATAAAAAAATATATATTTTAGTTTAAATAAAAAATACATTCTCACACACACACACACACACACAACCCCCAGACACACACAGCACCCCCAGACACACATAGCGTGCCCCCAGACACACACAGCGCACCCAGACACACAGCACCCTCGCTTACACACACATATATATAAATATATATATATATAAAATATATTAAGTAACCCTCAGTGAGTTAACAAAGAAAATTAGAAACCTAGAATGTGACGGCAGATAAAAACACCCTCACACACAGCACCCCTCTTACATACACACACACACACTGCGCCCCTCACACATACAATACGCACAAATATATATATCTATATATATATATATATACATATACACACATACTACAGCACCCCTCACACTGCACCACTACACACATTACGCTCCAGATACACGCTAGATCCCTTACCCTATATACACTCTTAATCTTCTATACACACAAACACACAATCTCCTATACACACTCTGGGTCCTTTACACACTAGATCTCCTACACACACACACACTGCATTCCTTGTCAGCAAACACACACAGCATTCTCTAAACACACCCTCTCTACAACCCCTACACACACTACGTCACCTATACACACACACACACACTACAGCCCGTATACACACACTCGCTACATCCCCTATAACACTATGCCCCCTTTACACACACTCTCTACAGCCCCTAGCCACACATATTACACCACAAACCCAAATGAAATTGACCTATATACATAATACCACACCACAATCGGCTCACTCTACACACTCGCAATCCCTCAAGCAGGCTCCAAACACATGCACCATACACTTTCCTGGCCCTTTTGTCCTAAGGTATCCCACTTTTGGAGACACCAGAGACAATTTAAAAGCAAACACAGCGCAAGCATGTTATTAAATTTGCTTGCGCTGCGCAGAACAAATTCAGGGCCTTTTTCTAATGCCAGAGCTCTTCAGCGGGGCTCTGCCCATTGAACCAACATGCTCACTTTGAGAGGGGGCGTGCTTGTCATTAGTGATGACAAAACACACCCTCTCTGGCCCCACCCCCTTCTTATGGGGCCGCTCTGATTGAAAAATGCCCGGGCCGAATTTTTTTCCCAGTCCGGCCCTGCTTCCTGCTATAATATTAGGACACAAAAAAACATCCACAAAATTAGTTAGTAGTCACAAATTTCATTGTGATTTTGTTTTTTTAATATTTATATAAAAAAAAGGACAACTGTGTTTCAAAGCATCTAAGTATTACAGCAAAAAAAAGAATAAACTAACACATACCAGATACATTCTTAATGTGAAATTATATAGAATAGTTTATAACATGTTCCTATGTTCAGAATCCGTTGCATTTTGTATGTTACCTTTACACACGTAAACTATTTAAATAAAACGGCAAATAAGACCCTGGATTATACAGACTTTTACATTTTCGTGATAAACTGAATTCTTACATTTTAAAGGATACTTTTTATATATTTTTTTTAATGCCTCCTGCTATCAAACAAAATTAAAAAATATAGCGTTAAAATTTATGGAAAGTGAAGATTGTATAATAGCCCAGAAATGCATGTGAAATGGCCAAAGGTAGATAAAAAAAAAAAATATAGATATACAAATTAATTGACAAACAAAACAGAAAATGTTGAGGTCTATTCTGCAGACAATGAATTTTGGTGGGTTCATAACTAACTCACAAACGTTATGGTCAAATAGCACATTGGTAATTCGCCTTCTGAGAGTTCATTTTATTTATTTATTATGTTTTGGGTAAAATTCTGCATGTCAGTCTTCAACTCACCACAACTTTGTAGCTTAGTAAATAGATCTTTTGCATGCGCTATATATTGTAACAGGTGATTCCAGACTTGCTTTTCAATTCTAACGTGTTATTCTTCACATGTCAGTCTTTAAGTAGAATTTATCTAATAGGCTTCATTCACTAACCAGGAAAATGAGGAAAATCGACAGATTAGAGATATAGGCTAAATTTGCCAAGCTCTAAAAACAGCTGAACGTGTGACTTTCCCTATTTAGCGACTCAGGCATTGGTTATTTTCAATTCCTTGATCAATTTTGTGCAGATCCTGGGTTTAGTAAATAAATCCCAAAGTCTCAAGCATGTGAACAATGGACTTTTCTGTGCTCAAAGGTATCCTGAAAAATGAGGTTTCTAAAATCTCAGTGTAATTTGTCACAAATATGGTTATATGGTAGAAAAAAAAGACTGATCACATTTAGCTGAAGGTGCAAAATATAACATATCGCCCTTATTCTTCAATGAAAACATTACACGTTTTACTCAAAACTTAATGGGGAGATAATTTTCACGGCTCCAGAAACTTATACACATTCCTATGGCTTTAGTGAAATTAAAGGGACATTATCACACATTAGAATTTTATTTTTAATGTTGCATAGCATTGTGAAGTGTAATTTTTTTAATTTTTTTATTATTAAGTGGGGGTCGCTGGTACTCTGATTCCTTATATTTATATTTCTTTGTCTTTCTGCTGGCTCACTAGTTAATTATAATATATGTTTATTAAAAATGTTCACATTATAGGTGTGGGTCACCAAAGTCTTTTCCAGGCAACAGCTACTTTGCAAACTAGTTCCTCCTTGCATACTTGCTTAATTTATAGGGAGTTTTCCAATATAAATGTTTGAACTTTCGACAATATCAGGGGTGCATGCTTTAACTTGCATAGACCACTAGAGGGTGCTCCTCCCTGTAGTGAAGCAGAATGGCTCGCTATGACATCACAACTCCTATTTGCATCATTATACCGCTCGTGCATAACTGCTTCCTGCAAACAAGTAACTTAGTTTGGTTCCATTCTAGACGCACCCAGTCATGTTTTTTTTTAGGGAGAAATCTGAATAGGTCCAGACATTTTATTTTTAACAGGAAAGAAGTAAGGTACAATTCGAATAGGTTTTCATTTAGCACAAAAAAAAGAATTGTAAACAAAACGTGTAAAGAAAACGACACAGAAATTTACAAATTTTATACAAACTGAAATCTTCAGTAATTTGACCTGACCTGAATTATATTTTATCTTTAAACTTAAAAAAAGTGAGAAAAAAAGATACTGTCCCTTTAAAATATTTGAATATACAGGTATGCTTTTTTTTTTTTTTTTTATATATCATTGAAGCCCAATATGTATTTCTACTTACTATCTGTCTATATTACCAATAATCGTGAAATTTAAATACAATTCCAGCCATGGGATGAAGGTTAAGCATCAGAGGTCTTATAGCAGACTTCCCCAAACTCCGGCCCTCCAGATGTTGCTGAACTACAACTCCCATGAGTCTCAGCCTATCTATTTCATTCATAGGATCATGGGAGTTGTAGTTCAGGAATATCTGGAGGGCCGGAGTTTGGGGAAGCCTGTCTTGTAGCATAGTCCTGATCACAGGGATGGGCTGCACAAATATATACTTTCACAGTGAATTTCCATTTACAAATGGCCTAGAAGCTGAATTTCCAGTTTTATAAACGGACACCTCATGCAACCATCTGCATTGCACTTGTTGAGAAAAAAAAAAAAAAAAATTCTCAGGGGCAGAATAAACCTTTCAAGGCAGCAGCAATGTACGAGGCTGAAAGATGTGGCAATGACAAAAAATGTTGGCATAAAGAAAAGCAAATATTAAAAACCCAAAAGGATGCAATTTCACTTAATCCTTGGTTCACGTTATTCACCCCAAATAGTCAATTTTCTATCAATAACTGAAAATAATAATGGCAGTTCCTAAATCCTAATTGGGAAAAATGTAACGCTATATAAATGACAATAATAATAATAATAATAATTGTCTGGATTCGGAGGTAACAAAAAAATGCCCCTCAGAACTATAACTTTACAAAGATGACGGTTACCTATTTGGCAACTTCAGGAATAAACTGAGAAAAAATAATATATAACTATATATCGGAATGGATTTACAAGTAGAGCAGGTATAACGTGTTGTATACATTCAATGGAATGGTTTCAATAATTACACTGAAGTCCGTTGGCATCTTGGTCCATTAAGGGGTCTGATGGCTGTTTTAGGGTCTGGGGTCTGCTAGAAACCAAAAATATCACGGAATATAATCACAGAGGTTAAATTCAGTTAGAAAATGGTAACGTAAAGGGATGTCACGCTTAAATGAACTGTGCTAGTACATCAATGCAAAGCATTCTGGTATTATTTGCATGTCAAAGTAAGTTCTAGAATGGCGCTGTGAGTGCAACAAAACAATATGAGTCATAAGCATATAAGAATACTGGTAGAACTGTGTGTAGCCAATAGCAGACAGACTCTCTGCAATGCTTGACTACAACTGCGTCAACACACAAGTCTGTTGAATATTCACGGGGGTTTTAGCTTCTTTACAACACCTCAGTGAGACTGCATCCTGAGGTCAGAGCATGTGGGGAAGATGTGATTTTCAACAAAAATAACTTTTTCCTCCGTTTCACATCCTAGGGGGAGGATGTCCCAGGCTGCATTTTTGGGTCCCGCCTCTGCAGAGCCAGGCCCATAGCTACTGGTTAAATCTGTATGAATGTCTGAAAAGACTGCAAAAGGGATACATGTGGTGCAACTAAGTTACTGTCCTCCTGACCTGCACTCCACGTTGTCAATATTTATCAACACATACTGTATATATAACTATTGGGCTGTGGTTTTCTCGCATTTTCACTTGTTCTGTTATTAATATATTTATTAAATACATTACATTAGTCTAAATATCAGTGTGACCAAGGAAAATCTATATTATCATTAATGATGAACTGAATGATTATGTAACCTTCTAAATTATAGTGCCCTTCTAATAGAGATCTGCTTCATTGCTGGACGTAGTAAGAACAATTCTGTATATAAATAGACATGATGGCTTGACATTACATATTCACACTTGAAAAACTATACATTTTAAGTTCTCTCTCAGACATGTTATAGTCCTGACAAAGCAAAAAAAACAGCACTTTAATTCCACTTCCCTTGTGTCAGCCTTAACAAGCATGCTATTAGGTTACTGTTACTAATGGCTCGATGTACTATGCTTAATTACTGGGCATTTATTGAGTGTGCATGTGGGTTTATGTTTGAATTCGGCAGCTCTACTGGGATCTCACTATCAATTGACTTTTTAAGATACAAAGAAAGCTTTCTGAGAGGAAAGTTTTGGGTGGGAGAGATCCCAGTGGTGAGTTGGCCAGTGCACTAACAGCTGTGCAATGTGACAAAGGAACTGGCTAATAGTTAAGTAAGGAGATTATCCAACACACGTAGGATCAACTTTGAACAAAGAAAGTGAAGACTAGGTAGACAGGAAGAGAATTGACCTGGAACATAGGAAGGGAGGTTTATATACACAGGAAATAAAATTACCTGGAACATAGGAAGAAAGGTCTAGGTACATAGGAAGCAAAATTACCCGAGACATAGAAAGTGTGGTCTAGGTAAACAGGAAACAATAAGGATTAAAGGAAGTAGGGTATAAGTACAATGGCAGTGAAATTACTTGGAACATAGGAAGTAAAGTCTAGGTACATGGCAGTGAAATTACTTGGAACATAGGAAGTAGGGTGTAGGTACACGGGAAGTGAGTTGACATTGACCATTGGTAGGGTCTAGGTATGGGGTCTAGGTATGCAGGAGGGGGATTTTAATCTGGAACATAGGAAGTGCCAGCAACTGAATATGAAGGAAAGGCATTGGCTGAGCAAGCAGGCAAGTGGTAAATAAGAAATAAAATTAGAGAGTTACCATGCAGATATAGAATGAGCGAAGACTCTGCATGTAGTAGGAGATATGACTCTTGCTATGTAGGATGAGTGGTGATAATGGGTATCAATGATACAATGTGTGTTTTTATATGTTGATGGGGATATCTTTGTGCATGCTGGATGAGAGAGGACTCTGGGTATGTGAGATGGGTGATCCCCCTTGTATTCACAGTGAGTGTTCACTCTACGCAAAATAAGTGATTACATGTGACTTTAGGTATGTAGGATGTGGGATTCCTAGTTTGTTGCAAAATTGGAAGCGCTTCAGACTGGGTTTTTTGCCTTCTTTTGGATCAACAGCAAAAACATATGTGAGGAAGGCTGAACTTGATGGACGCAAGTCTCTTTTCAGCTATGTAACTATGTCTCTTAGTATGAACAATGGGGATAGCTCTGGTTTTGTAGGAAGAATGATGACTCTGGGAATGTATTTAGGACGGATGAAAACGTTGGGCATGTAAGAAGGTTATGACTGCTAACTCTTAGTATGTGAGATGGTTAATTAAAAAAAATTTATGCTGGAATTGCCACAGTATGTAGCTGAGGGATGACCTTAATATGTAAAATGATTAGCGGATGACACTTAGTATGTGGAATGGGGAAGTAATACCAGTATGCAGAATGATGTGTGACTCTTGATTTGTGAAATGGATGCACTAAAACTATTTTATTTAGTTAGATTAGATATTTTTTTTAGGATGCAGTGCAGAATATATCCAGGGTATCAGAGCCATTTATGAACTGCTATTCTACTGGTCTCATTGGAGAGCACAAAGACATACCAATAAGCAGCAATCCATTGTATCCATTTAGGTGCCAGAACAGCAAGCAATGCCCACATGTGCGATACGTGTCACCCTTCTGGCATGCTAGGGATTAATGCTACACTGAGCCAAAGCGTTATGTGCAGTTGGAATCAATGGGGGGAAAAAAAATCTAAATACTAACATTCCCAAGATCTAACATAACCCCTCCCCCACCCTCAAAACAAACGGAAAGAAAGAGATGTAGATTATATGTTTGTATCTCACATTCGGTAAACATACAGCCTTTTTTTTTTTTTATTTCTTTGTCCTTGAAAATGTGTTTCTATTTATTTTAAAAAAAATCACCCTAAACAGGTGTTCACCATCTAATAATATCCATACAGAGCTTAGCTCTAAGTAACTTTTTTTGTTGTCCCACACACAGTGGACGCACCCTTGTCCGCCAAGAAGCAAATTAAAATATTATTCTCCATCAACTGTACGCCGTCTTGCTATGGTGACCTGCAGAATAAAAAGCATGCGGTCCTCCATGCTTAATCTGATCCGGAGCTGGGATCAGGAGGTTAAAATGACAGGGACATCCTGCAGGAGACAAGAGATCTCAGCCCATTCTGAGTGTTTCATATTCTTTTCTTTGTTTTTTTTCAGCTGTGCCAGATACTAATTGAAATTACAGCAGTTCAAATAACTGATGTTTCTCCCTTCTCCGGGCAACGAAGAGTCTACATTGTTCACAAGCGCGTTTTGCCGCGCTTCGCTGATCAGACGGCATGCCAAGTCCAAGAAGAGCTTTTCGACATTATCGGACTCTTTGGCAGATGTTTCCAGATAATACATATTTTGGGTCTCTGCAAATTCTTCTGCCCTTTGCTGTGAGACTTCTCTTCTTTCCGCTAGGTCAATTTTATTACCTGTGGGAAATAAAGTTTCAAGATTAGATTGTTTGGAAAAAAACGGTCTTGTCGGAGATATTAATTATTGAAAAATCCTGCAGTGATGTCCAGAAAGCTCTGTCTTATAGGATCTTCCATCACAATATCTGCACAAAAAATGATCAAAATTGCTCTCCATTTCTTCACTAATATTGGTGTACAACTTTTATACAAACTAATCCGTTCATTATCTGGGCATAAACTTAAAATAACACTATAGGTTCAGGAACACAAATGTGTATTCCTGACCCTGTAGTGTTAAAAACATAGTTTAGCTTCTTGGACCCTTTTTGTCCACTTAAAAAGGTAATAAACTATATTCTAGTGTTGCACAGGTCTGCCGGACGCTGTCTGCTCCCCCAATCTACCTCCTTGGCTGAGATCATCAGAATTGGATTTGACAATCAGCATCTCCTCAATGCATCTTAATGGGGAAAGTTCAGTGCAAGGCTGGCGTCACCTAAAGGCGAATTAGGCGCCGGCCTAGGGCGCATATTTGGTAGGGGCGCCACTTTATGCGGCGCTTCTACATGTGCCGCAGCAGCATCAATTGAGGACAGAGGCGCACCTGCTCTAAAATGAGTGATTGAACTGCCTGGCGACGGAAAGGGCTGCATTTCCCACAGGTCCAGCATATGGTGGCTTAACTGGAGTCTGGGCAAATGAGCTGCCCAGGCAGACACAACAAAGAGCATTAATACTGGCCAGTCGCCCAGACAGCTGTAGGAGCAGTCCCTCAGGGATGGGGCATATGTGATGTCATAACATGGGCGAATCATGTGGGTAGGACATTGTGATGTCACTACATGGGGGGGGGCAGCAACTAATTTTGTTGCCTAAGGCGGCAAAAATCCTTGCACCGGCCCTGGTTCAGTGTCTCCATGCAGCAATTAATTTGATCCATTTAGGTGCCAGAACAGTCTTTCAAGCATGGAGGTGCAGGTAACAAATGCATACATCTGCCCCCTACAATGAGGCTAGTACCAACCGTCTACTTCATTCTACATTTTTCAAGCCAAATGCTCTTACTGAACTCCTGATAATGCCACTTGTTCTGTTTATTACTAAATATTAAATGTCTCCTCTGACTGTCCCATCCCTGCCCTTAGCCATCTCTCCCATTATTTTTAAGTTTATTATTTAATTGAATTATTATTATTATTATTATTAATATATTATTTGTTAGATTCCAATTATTATTGGCATTTATATTACGCCAATTTATTTTGCAGTGCTTTACAATATTATTGTATGGCAAACATTTTTTTAAAGTATACAATAAATAGTAATAATAATAAAAATAGATAGTACTATTTTTCAAATAGAAAACCTGGTGCTCTCTTTAAAACGTCCGTTAGCTTTTTTTATTTATTTATTTATTTTCATATAGAAAAAAAAAAACATAATGTAGAACTTTAACCTCTTTCAGTCAATGGAAGCATCCTGACAAATTGTTCACTGAATTATAGAAAAGTGACAAGTAATAAATACAATTCAGATCAAAACAGCTGGCCTTCTATTTCTTTGTTACTTTAGCGTAAAATGTGCTTTTGTTAATTCTTTTTTGATACATGCCCAGCGTTTCCCTATGGAGATTAATAGGAGACATTTTAACATTTTATTAAATATATTATTGAAATTGCTATACGGCACAAGCATCAGCCAAGTATCTGTACAGGGGAATCCCTACGCGTATGACTGCTCTCTCGCCATGCTTCTCCCACTGAAAAATATGAGAGATCAAGGATTGGCTGGGATGTCCCAGCCACTCTCTAATTGTGGCACTTTCTTACTAGTGGCGGATCGGCGCCTGGTGAAGACCTGAAAAAGAGATTCATTGTAGCACATTGTTTTAAAAATAAAATGCAACAAAAATTGGATGTAAAATATTTTATCAATGTAAATCTCTGTAGTACTCACCCACAAGCACAGTGATAACCTCATTGTTAGCATATTGTTCTATCTCTCGAAGCCACTCTGGAAGGCACCGAAATGATTCCTCGCAGGTAATGTCATAGGTCAGGATTAATGCGTTGGCACTTCGGTAGTAGCTCTGGGTAATTGAACGAAATCTCTCCTGACCTGCCGTATCCCAGATCTGGAGCTGTTTCACACAACAAGGCGAAAGAGGTTTGTTATTAATATTGTAACATATTATATTTGCCTCAGACCCACACAAGGGGTTTTACTTAAAGGGACACTTAATTACCAGAATAACTACAGCTTATTATATTTGTTCTGGTAAGTAGAATCAGTCCCTTCAGGCTTTTTGCAGTAAACACAGTGTTTACACAGTGTTTAAATGCAGTGTTTACATTACAGCCTAGTGATAACTGCACTGGCCACTCCTCAGATGGCTGCTAGAGGTGCTTGCAGCACTGCCATTCAGTATCTCCTCCCTCTGCATGCAGACACTAAACTTTCCTCATAGAGGTGCATTGATTCAATGCATCTCTCTGAGGAGATGCTGATTGGCCAGGACTGTGTTTGGTTTGTGCTGGCTCTGCCCCTGATCTGCCTCCTTGACAGTCTCAGCCAATCCTATGGGAAAGCATTGTGATTGGCTCACAGAATCACTTCTGGTGATGTCTGCCAAGCAGGCAGATCAGGGGCAGAGGCAGCAGATTTTACTAGATTTAAGGAGACGAGAGGGAGGCTGTTGGGGGGGGGGGGGGGGCTAGATGGTGGTATTAACACTATAGGGTCAGGGGTACATGTTTGTGTTTTTGACTCTATAGTGTTCATTTAAGGACACATTTACAACAATTCTATTGTAAGCTGGTTTTAGTTAGGCCCTACAACCTAATTCAAACCAACTTTGTGCTGATGAATTAACTAAAAAATAATTATTTATGGCAACTGGACAACATGGCTCCTACCAGTGGGATCTACACATCTTGAAGCTTGAGGTAGTGCGGTCATAGATATTTAAAGTGGATCACCAAAAATAAACTTTATTTAAGCTATAGCTCCCCATTGTCAGAATCGTTTTTTATTTTTTTCTTCTGTGCTGTAGTTTTCATAAAATACATAAGAAAAGTAGGGACTCTAAGCTTAAAGGGATACTGTGGGCACTTTATAACAACCTTAATACGATGAAGTTGTTAGTGCTTGCTGTCATGCCCCTTCCCCCATCCCAAAAAACAATATTAAACTATTTTGAAGGCTTTGAAGAACGGCTTCAAGCGATGCCTCCAGGCCCTCTGGATATGAAAGAAGTCTTACTTCCCAATTCTCATACTATAACATATTGTGAAGTTGTGTGGGCATTCGCAGTGCCGTAACGGTTGGCCATAGAGAAACATTGAATACAATCTCTATGGAAGAATCATAGTCCCATCATGACACACAGCAAGGCCTGTGCTTGGATAAGACCAGCCCTTTATGGGCAGATAGGGGAGATTCTCTGAGCTCCTCTGATGGCTTCCGTCCATGGCCATCGTGGCACAGCGGATTTTTGCCCGATGGCCAGTCCAAAATGTTGAACAAAAAAATTGATACACACTTCCGATAGATAGTTAATGAGGTACACTAAACAGAACACTAAAAGGGTTACTCAAACCCTTTTTAACAAATCCCTTTATTAAAACTAGAGTGTCCTATTGTACATTACTAATAAGCCCCGGCACCTCTTATAACCTGCAAATAACAATGTAAAACTTGCAAATCTTGAAATCCAGAACCGTAAAAAGTTCCCGGTGCTGACCTCCACTCCTACGTCAGATGTTATCCCAGCCCTCACGTGGGCCAATTAAATCCTTTTAAAAAAGACACTTTTGATTGGACCGTTTTGCTGGCTGAGAGCACATACGCGAGGGAGGGAAAAGGATGGGCATTTTTCCTAAAAATATAACAACTAAGCAGCAATGAAAGGAGGTGGGAGGGAGGCAGAAGGAGAACACAAAGAGAGGAAGGAGAGAACAGTGCTTCCCCTTGCAGGCTAGTTACAGAAGCTGGTTACATCTGACGGACAGAAATTTTGCACAGAATTGATAATTTTGCACAGAATAATAATCAGAATTTGATAATTCACATTTGCCAGGGATGTAATTGCAAATATCTCTTTATGTTCAGCATTTCAAGCAAAAATGCAAATACAGTCTCCTACCACTATGACCACGTCAAATCACTGAAGTGGTCATGATAATTGAAGTAACCCTTTCATTCAAGAAATCTGTTTTTTTTTTCACCAAATTTAATTTGCTAATTCTGTCTACACAAAGACTTTAAGAAATAACTTGGGTTAAGAATTTTAAAAACACGTTTCACAATTAATGCTTAATAAAAAAAAAAATCCTTTCAGTTACATTGTGTTCTGAGGTTTTCTTAAAATCTGGTCTTTCAACACAAATAAAGACTTCTAACCAAAGGGTAGCTGTAATAACACAACCCAGCTGGCATCCCTTCAAAGTTTCGGGATCTCGAGTGATTTGTAGATTCAAACTCAAGGAGCAAAACAACTGAATTCTTTCAGGACTATATTGTACGTACATTTTGTTATCAAAAGCACAGCATCATTGTTAGAGGATTAAACAGTACAGACAAAAACACCAGATGATGTGAAACCTTGACAAAAAATGGTTTACAAAGCATGATTCATAAGTAATGAGTCAGACAACGATCCTTTCTGGGGTGCTGACATATAAAGTGAGTTACACTAACAGCATGTAGACCATATCTTCAAAGCGTGGCTATGAATCAAGGTATCTTCAAAGCACAATCACATCACAAGCCACCTTAAAGTAACACTACACTTCTATTTGAAGGAAGCAAGTGCTAAAATGTAAAATGTAAAATATATGTGTGATTGGGATGTGTGCATGTTGAAAGCATAACCCCAGCATGCCCACAGTCACAAGCAAGGTTGGGAGAGGTAGCATTCATCGTTCGTAACTTAGAGGGAACACTGCATGTATAGTGTTTGCAGACTTGTAAAAGATACTGTTGTACTGGAGCTATGTCATGCGCAGCTGATTCGCAACAGCTATATATTTGTAGTTGGTAGATTTAAACACAAAGTGCCAACACAAGCTGAGTTGGCATCTTTCACACTGCACCCATGATCTCAAAAATATGCAGTTTTTTGCACAGTCCCACTTTTATTTTTTATACACTGCCGGTTGGTTGATGTCACCACAATAACAAAGGTCCCCACGTCCTTAAACATAACTGAATGAGCGCCCAGCTGCCTGGCATAATAATGATGGCAAATGTGATCTCTAATTAATGCCAGGGGCGCTCATTCATCCCTGGCATTGGGCAGCACTACAATATTAAAGAAATAAATAAGATTAGGAGGGTTGGAAAATGACAGACAGGAGTTACTTAGGTCCAAAATTGAATTCGAAATTCATCCAGTGACCTGGCTTCACTTAAAATATCACATTAATTAAAACATATTTAAAATCACAAACATACGATCATAGGGAGAGGGGGAGCTGGAAAATACAAACAAATACCTAAAACGTTTGTGTGTATGACCACACTTAATCATGCCTATGTAAAAAAACACGTAAGGATGTGTTAACAAGTTGAAATATATAATTAAAACCTTTACTGACCTTTATTTTTTCTCCTTTTATTTCCACAGTTTTTATCATAAAATCTACCCCTATAGTTGCTCCTTGCCCTGGAGGAAAGAGGCCCTGAAAGAGAGAAAGTGGATAATTAATTAAAGGATATTCTAAGCACCATAACAACATTAGCTTAATTAAGCAGTTTTAGTATATAGATCATGCCCCTGCAGTCTCACTGCTCAATTTTCTGCCATTTAGGAGTTAAGTCACTTTTGTTTCTGTTTACACAGCCCTAGCCACACCCTTCCTGTCTGTGACTCACACAGCCCGCATTAAAAAAAAAATGGTTTCATTTTTAGTCAGATTTTACAGCACAGTTTGTTTACTTTAAAAGTTCTCAACTCCTGTTTTGGTAATTAAACCTAGATCACACACAGGGCACTCCTCCGGGGTATAAAAGACATTCTAGATTAAACAGACTATGCATTAAAGGAAGTCTAAACATTAGATCTCTATTTTATATCATTCTTTATTTACTCTAAGGTGGTGGGTAGCACCAAAAAAAACTTCAAAAACACCCAGATAGACAGATGACAGAAGCACAAAATACATACACGTTATAAGGTATCAGATCACGAAATAAAACAATATTCGTTTACTGTAAAAAAACAAAGCCTACGGTGGTCTTTGAAAAGTAACAATGTTAAACAGAGGAGCATGAAGGTCTGCCTGCTGTAGGTCAACATAGTAAATTTTAGGCTAAATCTTAATCCGTTGGTGAGTAAAGAAAAGCATAGAGACATACAAGTGAAAGCTCAATATCAACTGTCGGGTAATGAGAGTAAACTGTACTTTGACCCACCATCCAAGGGTGTGTGTATATATATATATATATATATATATATATATAAAATTCTAAGCAAATTTTATAGTGCTTTTCTCCCTGTGAGACTCAAAGCACTTTACAAATATACAAACATAAAGACATAAAAGTTAGGGGTTTCTGAAGGTCAGCTGAGCGGACTGAATGCCTGATGGAAGAGGTGGGTCTTTAGCTTTTTTTTTTAAAAGTCTGTAAGGATGGTTCCTCTCTGATTGCACACGATGAAGAGTTCCAGAAGGTAGGGCCAGCATGGCTGAATGCCCTGGAACCTGAGTCTGTCTTTATTGTTGGCACTGACAGGAGGGATTTGCTGGCTGACCGAAGTGAATGGGATGGAATGTAGGGTGTCGGGTGCTCTTTCAGGTACTGTGGGCCTTGACTGTTTAAGGCTTTGAAGGTTAGCAGGCCAATTTTAAAATATGTTTGCCATTTTTTTGGAAGCCAATGCAGCAAGTGGAGAACGGGTGTTATGTGGCAGGAGCAAGTTTCATTGGTTAGTAGTCTGGCTGCTGCATTTTGTACAGTCTGAAGGCGATGGAGTTCCTTTTCTAGGAGGCCCAAGTAAAGTACATTGCAGCGAAGATGATACAAATGCATGGATTAATGTTGGCATATCATCCGGTGGAATTAGGTGTTGTATCCTGGCTTTGTTTTTCAGATGAAAGTAGGAAATCTGCTATTTAAATGATAGTCTGCTGTTTAAATGATAGTCCAGAGTCAGTCAGCACTCCGAGGTTTCGTACCTTTGATGAACTAATGATTTCAGAGCCTCCAAGCTCCAGGCCAGTTGGGTGATCATGGGATATTTTTTTGCCCGGGGTCCCCTCACCAAGAGTAACTCTGTTTTGTCCGAGTTCACTTTAAGCAAACTAGCATTCATCCATTCTGTGAGGTCTGCTAAGCAACTGTTGATGCGGCATGTTGGGTCTGTGGTATCTGGAGCAAAGGAGAAGTAGAGCTGTGTGTCATCAGCTTAACAATGATACCTTAGGCCATGTCGCCTAATGATGTCCCCCAGTGGTAGCAAGTAAATTGCGAATAGCATGGGAGACAGGATGGATCCTTGTGGAACTCCGCAGGCCAGTTCTGTTGGTGCCGATGAGCTTGATCCTGATGTTACTCTCTGTGATCTACCAGTGAGGAAAAATTTAAACCAGTTAAGGACTGTGCCTCCTAGATCACAGATGTGCTGCAAGCGCTCTATTAAAATCCTATGGTCAGTAGTGTCAAATGTAGCTGAGAGATCCAACAGGATTAGGATGGAGTAATCACCTTTGTCTCTCGGCATAAGGAGATCATTTAGCACTCGGACTAGCGCTGTTTCAGTGTTGTGGCGGCATCTGAAACCTGAATGGAAAAGATCAACGATGTTCAAGCTTGATAAATAGGCCTCCAGTTTAGTTGCCACTACTTTTTCAATTATTTTCCCCAGAAATGGAAGGTTGGGTACTGGTTTGTAATTAGCCATGCAGTCTGGGTCTAAAAGGTTTCTTTAGGAGTGGCTTTACCACAGCTTATTTTAGAGGATCTGGGAAGTCTCCAGTTTTCAGTGGACACTGCACTTGTTTCAATGCATGCAGATAAAAGCTGAGTTGGAGCAGGTACTAAGTCACACGTAGTAGCGAGTAACTTTTGCATGGTTCTTTTAACTTCCTTTATATACACATTTGTAAAAGTGGACCATAAACTGGGGCAATCTGGCATTCCATTGTAGTGGTTCTGGTATGTAACTGTTTGGCCTGCTGTGATAGAGACTCGATTTGAGGAAATCTTTTCTCTGAGGAAGATCGCAAATGCTTCACACTTATCCTGAGAAACGTTGGTGGGGATATGCATACATGCTGGCTTGCAGACCCTTTCTACTGTGCGAAACAGTTGCCTGGGTCTATTGTGGGAAAGAGCAATTTTGTGTGATAAAAATGAAGATTTCTTTTGAGTTATCTTGAATTGATATTCATTTAGATGTTTGTTAAAAGCAGCTTTATCATCTGGATCATGTGTCCTGCGCCACATAACTCCACCTCCCTTGCAATCTTGTCTCGGGCGGTAGAACACTCTGTAATTGCCTGCAAAAGCTGCCTCTACAATAGGCCCCGCATTTTCATCTAGCCATGATTCTGTAATGCACGCTAATTTGCATGTTTTAATAAGGTCAGCAAAAATAGCTGCTTTGTTCCTAATTGATCTGGCATTGCACAGGATTGATATGATAGGACAGTCTTGGGATTCTGAGTTTTTTGCTCTGTTCTTTGGAAACAGTGTGTCTTCTAATGGGAATCACACAAAGAGGTTTCCTTGATTTGATAGTGTGGTTTTTGTGGCTTCTGAATCACTTTAATTGGGCTTGCAGATAGACACCGTGGTGGAGCAGCTGTGATAGTGTCAGGAGATTGAACTTTAAGTTTTGATTTTCCTCCACGACAGCCCCTATCAGTCCCTTTGAAGATGCCAAGTGATTTTAGGGTAACCCCTAGCGAGGGACTGAGTGCAGCGACCGCTTTTTGGGGTTTTAGGGAATACAGATATGAGGGACGGTGATCATTCCCCCAGCAGTGAAGTAGTTAAAAAAAGCTTTTGATTTTTGAAGGGATACCTTGTATGTGGTGTTCTGCTGAAGGTATCTCTTCCTGGTAGCAAGATGGTCCAGTGGAAGTATGTTTCAATCCGTTGTGTATCTCAGTTTAGTAATGCCATCCGCTCAATTTTGGTGAGTCCAGTTGAGTGATATGTGGAGTAAATATTGGTCCATGAAATATTTATGATGAATTATGAGTGTAAGGAGGTTAAAATGAAGATAATTCCTGGAGAGGTCAGGAGCCTGAGAAACGTGTGGCAGCCAGCAGGGGCGCCTGAGAACATATATATATATATATATATATATATATATATATACAATCAGGAGAACAAAGAAGAGAGATGAGGAGGAAACAGAATAGTAAAGTAAAGCAAAGAGTAGAATAGAAAAAGAAGCAAGATAAGGAAAGAGTCGGGTCGACACTTGGAGGAAGAGTGGAAGAGTGGAAGAGCGGCGGGGTTGAACCATAGATCTCACCATCTCAGGAGGAAGGAAAGGAGCCGGATGGCAACAGGGGGAGTGGGGGAGGCAGCGGCACCCAAACCAAACCACACCACTCCGGTCTCCCCCTCCAACTCAGCCGGTCATGGAATAGGTTTCACAGGGTTCCCACACTTTCTGAAGGAACATCAAATCTCTCTTTACATGTGTAGGGAGATTATGTAGGTCACATGCAGTGAAGTGTGATTAGGGCTAAGTGATAAGTCCTAAATGTCAGTGTATAAAACCCTGAGTAATGTCATTGAATCTTTTATTTGGGTAAGTATTATTTGGTGTAAGTATTTACACCAACTATTAGAAAAAAGTGTCATCAACATCTTGACATTTGAGCCTAAATGTAATATTTTTTGGATAAACTTTTCAAATTATTTGATATTTTTGGATCAACTTTCAATTTACATAATACCTTTAAAAATATTTTAATATATTTTGAAATTATATTAGTAATAATTTTTTTTAGTAATTTGAAAAAAATATAATTAAAAGTTTGTAAAGAAAATATTAAATAAAAAATTATAAATTAAATAATTTGAAAAATTTTTCCAAAAATATTATATCTAGGCCTGAATTAGATAAGCCTGGAAATGAACTTTGTTACCTACAGGCTACTGAAAATCTATTTTAATCAAATCTCTTTTATTTATTGATTTTACCCTGTTGTCCTTTTAATAAATTATTTTTTTATTCATTAAAATCATCTTGCAAATTATACAATAGTTGGCTATTTGGAGAGTTAAATGCAAAGAGTTACTTAATGCTAGTATTCTTGATACATACATATAAAACAAGACCTAAATGTTATAAAATGTGAATTCTGTGTTGTGTGAACTATAAACACATCAAAGCGGAAGAATATATTTTTGCAGTTTTCATATTGCAAACACAAATTTACATTTAACAGTAGTTAGAAAAATATCGCTGGTAATTAGAGTACTGCATTCAACACATTCGTTACTAATTAATGGAAGTGCATTAATGGCACAGCTACCTTAAATACCCTATTCAATTCAGAAATGTAACAATATCAAGGAAAATGACGCCAAGATTAATGTGACCTTGTGAATGTAATAATTCATTATTAGGGGCAAGAAAAGTAGGTTAACAGGACGCTTTCTTTTTGTCTTGCAGACCGATTACGTCATCAATGACATCACTAATGACCAGAATCAACTTAATTGCTCATTTCAGAATTCAATAAAGAAAATGCACTATTTAATCCTGACTTGTTTTTTATTAAACTATTAAATCGATGAATTACTATGCCAGAAGCATGGGATTCACCATCTGTAAGGGCCAGGTATATCTGCACACAAACACTCCAGCACAATGATATCATCTTCAGTTATGGCCAGATCTATTGGAGCAAACTCTAAGACATAATGAAAAATAGTTCGGATAATGCTTCTATAATTGCTATACAGACTGGTAGTAAAGCTAACACCACGCAAATGTGAGATAAGCAATTTGGTTTATTATTGGTGTTATTATTTACATATAATATATACATTATAGGATGTATATATACACAGGGCCGGTGCAAGAGTTTTTAGCCCCCTCCCCCCAAAAAAACATCTTTACCTGTGTGCCTCTTAACCCCCTTTTGTGTCTTATCCCCTCTTTTACCCCTTTTAAATGTCTTGTGCCCTATTTTTTCCCAATTTTGTGTCTTACACCTCCCTTGTTATCTCTTACAACCCCCCTTTTTGTGTCTTACTCACCCCAGCGCCTTTGTATGTCTCTTTCTCTCTCAGACCCTTTGTGTCTTTTACTCTTCCCAGCTCCTTTGTGTTCTCTTTTACCCCAGCCTATATGTCTCCCCCCAGCCCCTCTGTGTCTCTTTTTCCTCTTTTCCAGCCCCTGTGTGTCTCTTTCACCCCCAGCCCCTTTGTTTTTCTACCCCGAGGCCCTTCTGTGTGTCTCTTTCATCCCTAGCTCCTCTGTGCGGCTTTCTCACCCCCAGGCCCATCTGTGTGTCTTTCTTCCCCCTCATGTCCCTCTGTGTGTCTTTCTCCCAACTCAGGCCCCCATGTGTGCCACTCTCTCCTCCATGTCCCTTGGTGTTCTTTTCCCCTTCCCTCCATGTCCCTTAGTGGTCCTCTCCCTTTCCTGTCCCTTAGTGGATCCCTTCATGTCCCTTAGTAGTCTCTCCCCTCCCTTTCCCTTAGTGGTACTCACCCCCTCCCCTTCCTGACCATTAGTAGTCCTCTCCCCTCCCTTCCCTGTCCCTTAGTAAACCTCCCCCTCCCTCCCCTCTCACTTAGTTTTCCTCTCCCCTCCCTCCTATGTCCTTTAGTGTTCCTCTCCCCTCCCACCCATGTCCCTTAGCGTTCCTTCCCCCACTCCCTTAGTGGTCCTCTCCCCTCCCTTGTCTCTTAATGGTTCCCCTCTGCCCATAGTGTTCCTCTCCCCTCCCTTCCCTCTCTTTTAGTGCCCCCCCTGCCCCCAAGTGTTCCTTTTCCCTTCCCTGTCCCTTAGTGCCCCCCCTTAGTGCTCTTCTCCCCTTCCCTCCACGTCTCTTAGTGTTCATCTCTCCCCCCCTTCTCCCTCCTAAGTGATCCACTCCCCTCCTTTCCTGGTATGCCTCAATATCTCTCTTAGCATGGCCGAGCAGAGCTCAGTGAGAACTTCCTGTCAGACCAGCCGGGTACCGGAAACGGAAGCTCCTGTACCGTGGTCCACTTTGCTTGGCTACGCTACATTGAGTGGTTGATAGGAAAGAGCGCTGTGCGCTTCCCTGCTGATAGTCACTCTAATCTAGGGCACCCCAGGCTTGTGCCGCATAATGGATGCGCCAGCCCTGTATACACATTATGCTTCCTGAATATAGAGATCTGGAAAAGGACTACTGGTGGTTTGTCAACTTCCAATAAATCATTGTTCATGTACAAATATGATTTTGTCATTTAAGTTTTATTTATTTTGTCCCTCCTCCTTCCTAAACATTGCTGGAGATTTCAGAGATTGAGACATTTATTTTTTATTTTATTTTTTGCAATCTTTGTTTTATTGCGACATATGAGATGGGATACAGAAAAAAGAAAAGGGAAATGTACTGTTTGTTCACAGCATGGGTTCAATACATCGTTAGCGTTAGGTACATACACCTTGTTTAGTAATGCCATGTTTTTTGTTGGTTTGTTAAGTAGATTAACGAAAACATATATAAAGCATTTTAAAGGTAAGCGAACAACGGTTATGTTAAGTTACTACCACAATACTAGAGCCATGCTTGGAGCCCAGCTGTCAATGTAGATACAGTGCAGAAACTGTCATGCTATTCACCTAGACAATAGTTAAGACGTTGGGATCGTCTGAGTGCAGCGTGTCTAGAACCTTATGAGATAGCTATTCAGTGTGAATTAACCTGCCGATACCCTATGTAGGTAGTAAACATGTGATTGCAAGGTAACTAACCAAAATATACATAAACGTAACTGTACAGAATAGACCTATCTGCGGCTTATGAAGTCCCATTACGCATTATTTCCAGGGTAACGATGCCTTATTTTAAGTTTAAACTGTAGCATGGTAATTCAGGTTTTAGGTTATAAAATCCAGTATGTAGCATGCTAAAGTAACAGTGCATGAACTAATCTTAATATTCCAAATGTACAATACCAAGTAGGGTAAACCGTGAGTCAGCTGGTGTGCCTTTGCCAGTCATTAAGATAGTTAAAACAAGCTATTGCATTATGATTATTTAACTGCTGCATATTGATTAAAATCACAGTCTCAAGCAAGAGTGGGTTGGGACATTGCATGACATGAAAGTAACACAGGTGTGTGGTATAGTGTGGAAGCATGCTGCGGCACTATAGTGATTTGTGAGGATGGAGCTGTACTATCCGAGTCTGTTAAGATGGACATTCTCGGGGTCAGGCTGGTGTGTCGATATATGTGTGCGGTGGTAAGCTGTTGTGACCGCTATACAGGTGGCGATGGTAGTGTTGGTCTTATGTGTGGTGCCTGCTTACAGCCAGCTGTGCCGGGTGAGTGTACTCCCTTGGTAGGGATGAAGAATGTGTTGCTTATGGCTGGGTCTGATTACCTTGCATTAGAGTCTATAGTTCGGTTGATTAATAGTTTAGTCTCTGCGTTGTGTTATTGGTCGCGGGCCGCGGCCTGTATGAATCCGGGTTGCCTCACCCTATGCCCGTTCTGGTGGCTCTGCTTGTGCGACTGGGTAAGTGTAGGCCGCTTTGGCTCCCTTTGGAAAGGATTTCCGGCATCGTTTTCAGGTGGGTCAGCGAGGAGTGGATGAGGTTGCAGCAGGGGTCTTCTCCCTTATTCCCAGCATCATGTGGGGTTGGTACCTTGTGGCCACAGACTCGGTTGCCTCTCGGGGGCGGGTCTTTCCCATGATGGGCGCTGTGGAAGGCCCTGGTGGTTGTCCGCCGCCAGCGGTGGGCGGCTCTCCTGCGGTGTGGTCGGTGGATAGGAGGGAGTCTCCTAATGTTCCCCTGCCTGGATGGGTGTTCCGCCCGTCGGTGCGTGGCGGCTTTTCCCGGGGTCTGCCCGCTCTGCCTTGCAGCCTGGATCTGCCTCACCTTTTCTCGGTGTTTGAAGGTTTGATGTGCCATCCGTCTTTCCAGCTTCTCCCAGAACCGGCTGAGCAGTGTATCTAGATGCTCGTGTAGAGGCTGGGTGGGAGCATGCTCTGTAGCTTGGTCTGAGGTTGCCATTTTATGAGCGTCTGCTTGTCTTTGTGTTTCGTGCTCTTGGCTGTCTTCAACAATTGCAGTCGATTTAAGTTTAAGGTACATGCTTGTATGGACCAGGATAACCCTCACTGGTCCTGGGGGGAGGGTAGGGAGGCCCGATGCTTCAGGTGCCGCTTGGTTTAGCGAGTCGGGAGAGCGGCCGGTCTCTCCCCACCACCATACGGTATAGGCCCCAAGTTCCCGGCCCGGATTCCCAGCGGGTTTGTAGACCTGTGAGGTGTCCTTCTGTACCCCTGCTTTCACAGTGCCAGTTGCGGTGGGTTGAAGGACCAATTTGGGTGAGTTTTCCTCCGTTTTCCGCCGAAAATCGGGCCCAGGCTCAAGAGCTCACAGAAAGCGTGTCTGCTCAGCACCCCGGTCAGGCCCCGCCCCCGAGATTGAGACATTTTAACTTGGTTGCTGGAAATCTTTTTGTGTTGTATTGTTTGGAAGTCAAAGTAAATTTCAAATTTTAGATCACACTGAACTGAAAATACAACTGACTTGAAGTATTTTTCCAATGGCCTAAAATCTGAAATTCACTTTCAGTTTCCGATAATTCACACCTCTGTGACTGCAAGTAACAGTCTTATGGCCAGGCTATGTGCTCTAAAACACGTGAGTGCAATTAGATTTGGGTTGCAGATGCACTTCATTTAATTATATTCTAATATTTTTGCATTGGTATTTATTCATTTTTTTTTCTATTTTCTACACATCTTCTTTTTATTATCTACCTATTTTGCTAGGCATTTGGCTTATTTTCTGTACTGCGTGTTTGGATTTGAGACAAAAGAAAGATAATCTTTTTCACAATCTTATTCTAAATATCTTTTGGAAGAGTGCCTGTACATATTTTCTACTTTAATCTAATTTTTTGTTATATTTAAAGATCCCTTTTACAAAATGTCATATTTCTTACTTTGCAATGAAGTAACTGAGCTCTTTAAGAGTTAGTGTTTGCTGTTCTTATCACACCGGTTCATCATAAAACCTCGGATTTCAGACTCATTTTACTGTGTAACAAATATTAGGAGACATTGAAAGTCACTGCTAAATCCGTAACAGGGCCATAAAAATACAAGATATCGTGGAGGTTAAGTTGTGAGGAATCTCCCAAATGTTGGAAAAGTGGTGTAAGGGACCGGTTTTAACCCCTTAAGGACACATGACATGTGTGACATGTCATGATTCCATTTTATTCCAGAAGTTTGGTCCTTAAGGGGTTAAAGGCAAGGAAAGAAATGTGATAAGGAGCTTTTTACACCATATGGAATGTCTCTCTAAATGGAATGTGAGCAATATTGGCCTTTTAATATAACATCGTATTACCATGTGGGGGACCAGGTAGGAGAGAGTTGTAGTATTTGATCACTGCTTCAGTGAAGATGGACTGCTTCCTCAGTACACCAGCGGGAGGCAACAATGGTGACTGGGTAGGAAGACAAAAGAGATATGTATGGGACATCTATAAATTTGGTCCATATTTGGTTTGCCTTTAACCCCTTAAGGACACATGACATGTGTGACATGTCATGATTCCCTTTTATTCCAGAAGTTTGGTCCTTAAGGGGTTAAACAAATACTGACCAAATCTTTTCCTATCTATCCCTGTGTCCTATATTGAGCCGTATCTTCCAGGGGCCAGGTATAAATATCAGATACAACCTATCAGTGCAGGTTTTAATGCACAAATATGGAGAATTTTAGTTATGGAAGCAAAGTATAGAGAGAATAAAAATAATATTTGCTGTAACACAGGGTAGACTGATACATCTAGTACTGAAAGCACACTTTTTTTTTTTGCTGAACCTCTGGGATTTAGTCACTAAACTTAATATTGTGTATAATTGAAGAGCGAATTGCAAATTCTTAGCCAAAATACAAAAACTGGAAAAAAAAAATGTATACTGTACAATGGTGCAATATTTTCAATCCCCTTGTTGATCCTGCGCGTTTTGCGGTTTAGTAATTTTTATTTCCCGTGTACTAAAGGGTTAAAGATATACAAATAATAAAATAATAATAAAATAATAAAAGAACATCCTATCTGAGTGTGTCTTACCTGAGTAAAGCGTCGGACGAGGCAGGTCTTTCCTACGCCGGCATTTCCGATCAGGACGATCTTGAAAAGAAAATCATAATCTTCCATGCTCGTTGACACAGCTGTACAAAGACACAAGCACAGAAAGAAAGACAGTCAGAGCTGCAACTCACAACAGCTGGATTCAGCGTCTGGCAACTGGAAATCACTCAGCTTCTCGCCCATAAACAAGACGCGTCAGTCATGGCAGGGAACTTTATACCTCCAAGTAAACAGGACAAAGGTCCCTCTGAACAAATGCTTAGACTCATCCAACAGGGAGCTGATTATGTGGCTGATGTTGGATCACTGCTTTAACGATCAACATAAATTGCGTGGCGTAATACCATTCAATGTGACACTAGATAAGACCCAATTAACCAATCCAGTCTGCTCATTGTAAAATATCAGCCAGATATGCCGTATTAATTCATCACAATAGCTCATTATGCCCACTTTGAGCATTATCCAATTTCTGGTCTACCACTGCTGCTGGAAGGCTATTCCATGTATGCACTACCCATTTTGTAAAGTACACTTTTCTCACATTAGCCCCAAGTCTGCCCTGTACAATTTTAACCCCTTAATGACACATGACATGTGTGACATGTCATGATTCCCTTGTATTCCAGAAGTTTTGTCTTTAAGGGGTTAAATGGTGTCCCTCTTTTCTACTGAATGTTTAAGCTATGCAGCCTGCTTTTTTTATTGTAACAGTTATATTTTATTCTGCAATCTTTCGGGCTATGCAGTCGGTTTTTATGGGGCTGTTTTATATTGTTATTTTATCATTTTTCTAGCTATAGTGTCTGTTTTTCTTTTAAGTAGCCGTTTTATATCGCTTTGTAACTTTTCAAGCTATGCAATCCATTTTTTTGTAACTTTTATATTGATTTGCAAGTTTTCTGGCTACTCACTTTATAAGGTAACAAAAACAGAGACTATGTGAACTCTGAGGCAACCCGTTTTTTCATGTAACTTTAACATTTTGTAACTTTTTTAGATCATGAAACAATTTTTATAGCCGATTTACATTTTACCCTCTTACAGCAATACGACTCAGACAGTTTGAAGAATATAGATGACAAATATTTTAACTTTCTAAGTGTCTCTTCTGGTAGTCCTTTTTGCCATGAGTCAAAATTGTTATACTTAATCAGAAAGAATCTTCCAAGTCAGTTATAGTCACAGTCAGATTATTTTATTTTAGCCTCAATTTTCCCTCTTTGCTTTTAATACAATACAGACTTTAACAAATACACCCTAGTGTGTTTGGTTAATTCAGCATATATTCAAGACGTGCACGTTTTTCGTTTCATATCCTCAAACCATTTTTTTAAAATTAACGTGATTTCGGATGATACCAGTGAGCGGACGTGCTTTGAGGATGCCAACAAGTCATATCACATACGCACTAAATCTCTCTCTCTTAAAGGAACATTATCATTAAAATTAAATTTTGTTTTAACATTAAAATAGTAATTATTTTACTTTAGATTTAGACCCCCATTGTTAAAATTAAAGGACCACTATAGTCACCGAGACCACTATAGCTTAATGAAGTGGTCTGGGTGCGAGGTCCCCCAGGGTTTTAACCCTTCAGATGTAAACATAGCAGTTACAGAGAAATTGCTATGTTTACATTGCAGGGTTAATCCAGCCTCTAGTGGCTGTCTTCCTGAAAATCAAATTGAGCACGTAGAACGTCCATAAGAAAGCATTGAGAAATGCATTCCAATGGGCGTTTTTAATGTGCGTGCGTCTCTGGCCACACATGCGCATTTGGCTCCACTCGGGCGCTGACAACGGAGGGGGGGATCACTAGTGCCGAGGGAGTTTAGCGCTGGAAAAAGGTAAGTGGCTGAAGGGGATTTAACCCCTTCAGCCCAGCGGGAGGGGGGCCCTGAGGGTGGGGGGACCCTAAGGATTATATAGTGTCAGGAAAACAGGTTTGTTTTCCTGACACTATAGTCGTCCTTTAACAGGTAATAAAATGTGTTTTGAGTAGTAACCATTTTTCATAATGTATAACTTAAAAAATAAACATAAGTTAAAAAAAATATATATATATGACCCTTATTTAGTTTTAAACTGCCTGAAAATGGTTTAAAATGGAATGGAGGGACAGCGCCAGGGGACGCCAGGCAATATAACCAATTAAAAATAGATTAAATTGTTATAGTGCCTACAGTGCCCTTTTAATACATTCCAATCTGCCCATCTTACTAGTTCCCAGTGGACCTCTCTTAAATAGGGCTCTTTTAAGATATGCACCTCAATATATTTTAGAATAGCTGATCTTGTAGATGTTTCTGCCTCAATAATTGTACGGCATCTCTTTAATTAAACCGGCACGCAGATCTTATCAATAACGATCCTTACAAAGCTGCTAAATATCTGATTTCAATCAGGGGTGTAGTAAATAATTAGTTTTATTATGTCACTTTGATTTACGGTGGCACTTGTCCATATTATTTAATTAGAAACATGGTATTGGTGTGCGAGTAACTATAGAAACTGCACCCCCCCCCCCCATCTCCACCCCATCAATTAATTATAAAGATTGCTTATCAGGATGTTAAAAAAATGTGTGGACACGATGCCTCCTTTATTTTGTTTTGATTAAGCATTAGGGTTAAATACCGGAGTCTATAAAGAATCCCATGAGTGATGAGCACAGGCCTCATCTGTTTTATAGTTACCTGGCCAGGTAGATTTAGCAAGTGATATAACATTCCAGTTCCTGCTAGGCACAACCAGGTCAAACAATGCAAATGAGGAGACATAGAAACATTGTTTCATTTCTCCTCTCCCCTATGTGCTTTCTCTGTGCTGACTGCCAGGTGCAAACTACATAGCTCAGGCATTCGCAAATTCCCGGCAGAGTGGGTCAGCAGCAGAGTTAAAGTTTTTTTTCCCCCCTTAGGATCCACACCCCTGTAGCTTATACGAATGATAGACAGGACACAAAGATGGAGGCACCCAGTTGTAAGAGAAAGATGTGTGAATTTCTACATTTATTTAAATTTTTACATCTCACACACACATATATTTGTTAATTATAGAGGATAAGTAAACATAATACTAAAGGGAAGCTATAGTCGAAAAATAATACTACTGGTTCCGCTTCATCTGAAAGAATGTCAGAGACCACGGGAGCCTCAATAGACAGAACTTTTTTCCCTTCTACCATTACTAGCGATGGCTGAGGGCTTGACAAACCTCACAGGAACACTCCAGATCCCTAAAGCACTTTAGCTTGCTGAAAAACTTTGGCAAAAAGTGCAGATTTAAATAGAAATGTATACTTTTATAAATTATACTAGTTACACCCCCTTGGCATTTCAAGCAGACATCAGACAATATTACTTCCTGGTTTGGTTAGCTTATTTACACTGAACTCAAGATTCAGCAATTTCCCAGAGCACCTGACTTGCAAAGACTTCTCATTGAGCTGCACTGGGAAGTTTGTGATTGGCAAACCACAGAGTGTTTGGGCGGGGTTACAAGAGGAGGGTTTGTAAAGGCTGCAGACAAGAGAACTGCAAGTTTTGCAAATTGTTCTTAGTTATAATTCCAATGAAGAAATGCATAATGAAATGCATACAAACACATTTATTTGGGGGTATATCTACTACACAGTGATTTTATTTATTTAGCATTTGGCAGTGGAATGTCTCTTTAATGGAAGTAGTTTCACCTATTTGCCAAGTTTGGTCAAATGTAGAAAAATACATAGGATAAAATAGTCTTTTGTCTTATGATATCTTTTGACTGTTTTGGAATTTTAAGGAAATTACCAACAAATCTTTATGAGCATTTCACAAGGTGTTTTCTTTATGGGAAAGCTCTTTTTGGGAGGGGGAGGGTGCGTTGACACAGCTACTTGAATAGATTAAAATGAATGCCTTGACCTTTACTTTTATCAATAAACTTGCAATCAAATATCAGTGGGTAGGCTGCTTTTTGTGAATGGAACCTCCTGTATATTTATTTTTGGGGAGAATGGGTAGTGTATTTTTTTATTTTTATTTTAACCCATACATGCAGCTGTAAAGAGTCAGCTAATGTTTATACTTCTTTCTTTGCAAATTATATTTAATTTAAAATCTATTTTACCCTGCACTGTTGTTAGCTTGCCAGGCCCAACAGAAGCATTCTGTATATGATTAAAGTTCACTTTAGAGAGCAGGCAATAAGACATTTTAAAGTAATTTACATCTAATTGAAAGTGAAACCATTTTTTTCATGCATTGTGTGTGTCACAGCCAGGGGAGGTGTGGCTAGGGCTGCATGGACAAACAAAAGGGATTTTACTCCTAAATTGCAGAGAATAGAGCAGTGAGACTGCAGGATCATGATCTATACATTAAAACTGCTTCATTAAACTAAAGTTATTTTGGTGAATATAGTGTCCCTTTAATAATGTATAAAAGTTGAAACTGATATATTTAGTTCTAAATATTTTTATTATATTGCTGCTTGAATCAAGAAATTGTGGCGAAACCAGCCTCGCCACTGGGCATTGGAGAAGACTGATTGCCAGCCTCCTGCCCTGTGACTATGGCCCCATGTTAAAATGCTTGATTTCCCCCTGCAAAGACCCAAAAGCCGGGTCATTCTGTACTTTCCCTATGTGAGCAGTGTTACCCCAGATAGCTATGCCATGGAGCCCATTTGTATAACGAAAGAATTGCTCCATGGCAATTGAACTGTATGTATGTGATCTGAGCGCCATTCGGTCATAATGTGCACTCAGATCTAAGCTATCTGGGGATATGTTGAATGTGTATGTTTTATGCAATAGCTGCACAGTTATATATTTTTATGTATTTTATTGTATTTTGCTACCATGTGGCTAATGGAGTTTTGCCTCTGTCCTTGGAGATAATTGGATTACTTCCCAATTATCTCCAGCATAGAAGACTCTGTGGAACTGGTTTTGGGCAGAAAAGCCATGCTTCATTTGGTCAAATATGACTTTCCCTTAACTTTTTAACCCCTGCATGGAATTGGCTGAATTTTGAGTATGTTTATAATTAAAGTGTGCTGAGTTTGAATGTGATTTTTATGTTTGTGGCATGTATATTTTGGAAGTTATTAATATTTGGTAAAAACTGTATTTCTCTGCCTGTGATAATTATATTAACCATTGTGTTCAGTAATCATATCACAGACAGAGGGGAGGATTTTGTGTGGGAGTGGCTGTGTGTATTGTACGGATTGATTGGTTGTTCTGTAAAGCCCTGTGGGCAGTACTAAGTTTGTGGATTGGGAACAAAAGAGGCTGTATGTGCCAGTTCAGTCAGTTCTGCTTGACCTCAAAACGAAGTGTCGTCTCGTTATTGGGGGAATTTGATTGTATGCTGATTGCCAGGAGTGTAAACTGATTGTATGCTTTTCCTGTTCAGCTGTTTACAGCATTCATATGCTTGAGAGCTTTCGTATGCTTCTCCGGTGCGGTGGTTGTGGTGTCTGCTGCAGTGCTTGGAGTCCTCAGGAAGCGCTAGGAGCATCTTTCAACGGAGGTGCCCAGTAGGGGTGCCCGTCGATCCTTTACAGAAATCATACTGCACATACATCATTTTAACAGAGCTCATCAGTAATTCACAAACAATGTTATAAGTCGTACTGAATATCACAGTAAGGATAATGATCTGAATTCTGATCTGTTTCTCTTAACAACTAACCTAATGAATTCTAGAATGTTTAGCTAAGTTCTACACAATCTGCTACCTCTTCGCTGTTATTTTTGTAATTTTTTTTATATTCATTATTTTTGCGGGTGAAGCCTAATGACACATTCAGTTAAAACATGTATACACGCTTGGGTTGCAGTGGTTACATTCACATAACATTGTAGACACTTTATGGTCACCTGTATTTTTGTTGTACTAGACTAGGTCATATACATTGGAGACATCACACAACAGACATATTATATGAACTTGTCGTCAGTTAAACCGGGTTTGTTAGATTGACATGTAGTCAGGTGTAAGTGGCCCGTCGGGTTGTCATCGGGTATGTCATACACATTCAGTCGCTAAATCATAATGTAAACCGAGTATAAACAAAGAAAAACCATTAAGGTGAGAACTATTACATTGCATTTAAACATATTGATCCAGCTACCGTTTGTTATGTCCATGGGTTGTGGAGGCCAACAGGGTGGGATGAAGAAGCGCCTCTAGTGGCTGTCAGTGAAACAGCCACTAGAGGCTGGATTAACCCTCAGTTTCTTTGAAACTGCTATGTTTTCAGCTGCAGCTGAAATAGTCTGGGCGCCTATAGTGGTCCTTTAATATATTGTTAGATATGATATATTTTTTTTATATACAAATACTTTGAAATTAATTTAAAAAGTTTAGCCAAACATATTAAATTTAAGGCCTACATTTCTTTAATTTCCAAGGTCCACATTTCTACTTAAACAAGCTCTTAAAAAGTCTAAAACCTGCCAGGCTACCATTGGTCCTTTGCAGAGAATCACCAGGGATGCATATTATGTCACAAGCACCTCCTGCCCCGCACACTCTGGTCGTACTAGTTTGCAACATGGGTGGTACTGCAATTCATATAATCACAGAAATGTACTTATTGACATTATAGATCCATAGCACGGTCTGTAATACCTTTTATTGTCTGGTGCCAAATAAATGCCTTGGTATGACAGTAACCCCTCCCAACAATTATGGATGGAAGGGCATTAGGAAAGACTGGAGGCATGCAGTAAGGCAAGCTGCAATACAGGAGGTGTATAAGTAATGTCTCACTAACACACGCTGGGATTTGTAACTCACAATTAAAAGGACACTATAGGCACCAAAACATTTTTAGCTTAATGAAGCAGTTTTGGTGTATAGAACATGCCCCTGCAGCCTCACTGCTCAATTCTCTGCCATTTAGGAGTTAAATCACTCTGTTTATGCAACCCTAGTCACACCTCCCTGCGTGTGACTTACACAGCCTACCTAAACACTTCCTGTAAAGAGACATCTAATGTTTAACCTTCCTTAATTGCACAGTCTGTTTCATTTAGAATTTATTTATCTTCTACTCTCTTAATAGCCTTCTTGACCCGGCATGCGCCTCCAGTGTGTGATTAAAGTTCAATTTACAGAGCAGGAGATGAAAAAAAAAATTAAAAATGTATGTACCATCCGACTGAATATTAAACCATTGTATTTGGTTAAATAGGTGAGGTGTGGCCTGGGCTGCATAAACAGAAACAAAAATTCACTATTAAATGGCAGATAATTGAGCAATGCGACTGCAGGGGTATGATCTGTACACCAAAACTGCTTAATTTAGCTAAAGTTGTTTTGGTGACTATAGTTTCCCTGTAAGTAGTTAACTGGAAACAACACAGCCATTTTAACTAATCTATAAGTAGTCTATCGCATTGGTGAATACATAAAGAGTACCATCATGGACGCATTATCTAACATTGGTGCAGTGGTTACCATTTTACCAACAATGGAAGGATGAAAGAAGAGACATTGAATTGATATGTTAAGGTTATTCCTAAATCTATCCAGTATTGACCCTCTGAGCAACATTACCATCTTTTTTACAGCTTCCTATCACTTGGTATAATATCCGTCATTCTTACATTTCAAGAAGTTTGGCAGAAAACGGGGATCCCCTAGCCCCCTGTTCTGTTTTTGTTCATTTACTGCCGCAATGTCATGCATATTTTAAAGCCATTCATTGGCTAATTGGGTTAGCTGACCTCGACAACAGATTGGCCAAGAACCACGGAATGACCAAACCAAACAAAAGGTTTCTAATAAAATCGTTTCACTGCTGCTGTTTATTGTTCATTTCTTATTTCTTATAAATACGGCCTTCCAACCATTATTTTGGAGAGAAATGTTTTGTACGCACTATAAGGCACCATAAGCGTAAAAACAAGATCTATGACGGAAATTGTCTTTTCAATAAAGCATTTATCACCTTGCCGTCATAACCGTACTGGATAATTAGTCATTTCGCAGAGAATTATATCAGTATTAATGTGTTGCTTGGAAACAGTCGCAGTGTTATATGTTTAGCCCATATAAGTCCTTATTAGCTCTGTCCGTTAGCCCTTAAAGTGACCAATTACAGTTCACAGCAGCATAGACTTCTCGGCTCTCTGGGACCCCGGGGACTTTGGCTGTAGAACATGAATACAAAATAAATTGGACAGAATTCTATCCAGTTCCTGTTTTATTCAAGTGACCCGAAGACCTCCTTAAAAAATTGAGGTGTGATTTTACAAATTACTACCTCAGTTACCTGGTACATCTACAAAGGAGAGTCCAACAAAAGTTAACTTATGGCCCAGTTCAACTAAGTTTAACTCAGGTGTTAGTTCCAAGATGGCTGACAGCAGGTAATCCGCCTGTGGCGATGTTTACCATAATGATCTGCAAGTCATTCAGAATAATGAGAAACACTGTCATGATCCTATGTATGACACCTTAATATATAACACCTATTAAACTAAATGTAATAGTTCAAATTGGACTTAAAGTATTTCTTAAATATCATGTTTCTTATTGCCACATGGGGTATACATTACAAGAGTAAATGTCAGGAAACCAGAAGCTTTCCATAGAAATCCATTTATGTATTTATTATCCTCAATATTTTTCGCAAAACATCCTAAAAGGATAACATTTCAGTGATCTAATGGATATCATTTGGGGATAGTCACTAAAATTCAAACTGTAGAGCAGGGGTCAGCAACCTACGGCACATGTGCCAAGCATGGCACTCCAGGTGCCTTCGCACGGCACTCAAGGCTGCTAGAGCCAAACAGGCTCTGGCCTATCAGGAGCCCCAGTGGGAGCTCTGGCCTATCAGGAGCCCCAGTGGGACTTCAGATATCTGCTAGTGCAAAAAAGATGGTGAGGGACAATCCTCAAATTATGCATTGCAGCACTTGGATACCTAGTACTTGTAAAAGTGAATTCACACTGGAGTAGAACAGCCTACAGCAGCTATCGCAGTTCCTGCCCTTGACCGGTACCTGGCCAGTCCAGCTCCCAGTGGACCCCAAGGAAGCCACCCACACTGCTAGATATACACAGCTGCAGAGTAAGCCTCCCCCTCATACAAATAATACGAACAGCCCACACACAAACACAGACCCCACAAAACCAAGATCTTGATTTGGCACAGTACTACTAAAAGGCTACCTACCCCTGCTGTAGAGAATAAACATACAAACGACAAAATTTAGGCTACAATATTATATTTCCCCATCATTTGAACTGGCCAAACAATGTGTATACAACTGAAAAAGACAGGTACCTGACGTCTCCATCAATTAATATATATACTGTATTAACCATCAGAACCAAGTGTTACTGTCTGATATGTTGGTGAGTTAGTCTTAATTATTTTTAAGCTAAATATCAATAAACAATACTAAACTGCTAAGGACTTTTCCTCTGTTTGTCTTTTGTTTCTCCAGAGAATTCAAAACTATTGAGACTCGTGGACCGCAGGAGAATGCAAAGTCATTTTTGTCTAGTGACATCATGTAGAATGTTGCAATTTGTCTCCTCATCTGTTTCTTTACTGCCATTTCTATTAGTGCTTCCAGGGCACATCATAACATATAAATGACTGGAATATAAATGTCTTGCTCGTACCTATTATGATTATAAGTTTAAACTGTTTTTAAAATTAAATCACAACTTGATTTGTTTACTACACTGAGCACTGCAGATAAAGGACAACCAAACTGCAGAATTTAGAGTCAAACCTTCTCGCTCAGTGTCTGTTTACAGCAGACCTTATACCTACTGGACTTACTGGACCTACCTGTAAAATAACCTGTAAAGTTCTAAGTATACCTGTATATGTAATATATACATGCCCGGCAAAGTGCTGAGTGAGCTCCTGCAAGTAATGTGTATTGACTTGAGTGGCATGAGTTGGCTGTAAGTGCTCACACCATTGAAATACTCAAACCGCTTAACAGGGAAGCCAGATTTTAAGACAATTAACAAGAACATGCGTGGGAATTAAAATGTACAGATTCTTTGCAACAATTATAATAAGCTGTAGCAGTCAACGTGATTGGCAAGATCCTTTAAAAATGTGTTATTTAATTCTTTAATCTCCAATTTTATCTTCGGTGATTATATGCTCATACCTGAAATTATATATTTTGTTTTTTACATTGCCTTTGAAAAAACTCAATAGACCTCTTATAGAAAGAAAAGGTTGACTGTCCCTTTAAGAATAAGAAAAAATGCCTTCTGTTCAACACTAAAGAACACTGAGCCAGTGAGAATGTAACAAGAATCAGTACTAATGAAATACAATTATCATCATATTTTAAAAACATCGGAGTAGACACTTCTCTTTTAGGGAAGGTAGATGAAGGTTGATTTTGTGGACAATGCTGGCAGAATACTAGCAGTAATTAAATAACTGTTCATGGTTTGTCCTACATGCCAATTTATCTTGTTGGACAGCCAAGGAGGGGCAATAAATCTTCAGGCATTTAATGAAAAGGCATGTTACGCATATCGATCCACCAGAATCCGATCACTTGTCGCTCCGATAGATTCCTGTTTCTCATTATTTCTAAATTACTGGAGGTTTTATTCACTAAACAGTGAAATGTAGTCGATTAAAAAAGTACCAAAAAGAATCACCAGGCTAAAATAGCTGAGGTGTGACTAGTTAAATGGACAATTCTTTCCAAATTGTCTATTTTTGCCTAAGTTTTGAAATGTGGTCAGCAGTTCACTACAAGTTCCTATTTACACTGATATAAAAAGCACCAACTACAGATTTTCAAGGGACATCCAACATGGAAGAGGTAGGTTCATCACTTGTGAATGGGCTTCAATTTATACAGGATAATGGGATAATGTCACTTGGAAAAAAATTATAGATTTAGTTTTTTCTTACGGGGACTCAAAGCCTTAAGCATAATATCAAAAGGTAACTGTATTAGCAGCTGGTAAATGGACATCAAAAGTAATTAAAGGGACACTCCAGGCACCCAGACCACTTCTGCCCATTGGAGTGGTCTGGGTGCAAACTCCCATCACCCCTAACCCTGCAAGTGTAATTATTGCAGTTTTCATAAACTGCAATATTTACCTTGCAGGGCTAAGTCCTCCTCTAGTGGCTGTCTCCTAGACAGCCACTAGAGGAGACTTCCATGTTCATAGAACACGAAAAGTGGTTTAAAACTACGCTGGACGTCCTCACGCTATGTGAGTACCTCCAGCGTCGACGAAATCCCCATAGGAAAGCATTGTATAAAGCTATCCTAGGGGGAAGTCTAATGCGATGGGGGGTGGGAAGGAGAGGGGCACTAGAGGGTCCTCCAGTGCCAGGAAAACAAATATGTTTTCCTGGCACTGGAGATTCCCTTTAATGAGAGAGATTTATCAAAGTGTTCTGCTTTATAATATTGTGCAAAAGTATAAAAGAAGAGGAGTCAGGTTCCAATAGTTTCAATGGTGATTGCCCTATGTTTAGCACTATAGACTAGACTTTCAGTGACGAAAAACTGATTCAGGAAAGCAGTGCTCCTCAACCCTCTCCTCAAGGCAGTCAATATCAACATCTTGGATGGAAAAAGTATTGCCATCAATGCTGGGGTGGGCATCAAGGTTTATTCCCATGTGAACTGCAATATCAGAGGACAGGGTAATTGCTCTTCAAATGGTCTACCTTCGACTGGTACAGTCATCTCTAGTATTGGAATTGCTTGAGGACCTCCGCAACATATAATGATGTACCATAAAAATACACATACAGTTGGAACTTGCAAATAAATCTGCATTAAAATTCTGCGATATTATTAGAATATTAGTATATCACTTTTTGCATATAGTACTTAAATCAGAATGGCTGCAGTGTAAATGTCATACAAGAATTTTTTAAAACGTAAAAAAAAAAAAATCAAAATGCTCAAACACAATAAAAAAATGGATCACATAGGCTTTGCAAACAAACTGTTCTTGCTCTCCAATAAATCTTTTCGTTGTTTTGAAATGTTGAAAGTCAATAAGGTCTTCTGTTGGAGTGTTCTGTGTATTTCTGGAGAGCAGCTGTAGAACTCTGCATCGTTAGGCACTAGCATGAGCCTGAGAAGACACTTTCTGTGCTTCCCAGGGATACATATGTCCTTTCACCATGAGGGACGAGGGATGAGTGAAAGGAGACAAAGAAATGTGGCATGTCAGATAAATTCTGATTATCTTCTCATCTCTTCCATCTCTCTCCATTTCTAATTGTCATTACCAGGTATTGTGGTAAATGTTCGGAGGATGGACCTCATTTGATCTTTGTTGGTTGTTCGAGGTGTTTCTAATATTCGTTAGTTCTTAAGGCTTCTGAGACTGTGTCCTAGGACAGGACTATTTATATAAGTCAGAGCCTGAAATCTATTCATTAGATCTGACTTCATGATTACTACTGATTCTTGGGCTTATTTAACTACCGGTAATCGTCATTTATCAGAGTTAACTGTAACCTGTAAATGAATTGTCTGGCACTGACCATGCAAAACAAGGGTTAAAACAGAGGGGAAGAGTCTGCGCTTAATAACAGAGAAGAAAGCAGCAACCCTAAAAAGGGAATCCCTCAAAACCCTTGGTAAAATAGGAGGAAAAAAGAGGAGTTAAGGGCTGCGCTATTGTACAGAGAATAGTACCATAAAATAGAAACCAATTGGTTGGAGTGTTAAAACCTAGGTATCATAGTCTCTTTTGCAATTATATAAAAATAATGAATAAAACAGAGTCCATCCAGATGTTCAGTAAAGATCAAATGATAAAAAAAATGTTGAATAAAATCAATAAAAACAGTCTCACTGATATATGGATAGGGTATGTGTACAATCCTCAGGAGTTGATCCGTCCGGGTTGTAGATAATCCGTATATGTGAAGATAAAAGAAAACACAGAAAACTGCCAATAGTGAAATATTGTAGCTCCAAGGGTAAAAATAAGTAAAAAGGAGGATTGTACACTCACATTTGATGGAGCTAGGGCCAGCTCTGGGGTGAAGGGCACTTAGTGGTATAATCCCCATTAAAGGATGTACTGGAAGGGTAGGTCCGTCCGTCCGGCTTGGGTTCTATCGTATTCCACAAGGTATAAGAAACAGCAAATAGTGCTCTCAGTAAGAACAATAAAATAAATAAAATAAAATAAAATATACTCACAAGAGTAGAGCAGAAAATACTGCTCTATTGCTACAGCGTTGGTGGAATTATCCCCACCTATGGATTTCTTGAGACGGGATACAATAAGAATAAGATAATAAAAAATGCCAGGAATAATAATAGTAAAAGTGTATGTGAACTACAATAAAATAAGTAAAAGATTGGTCCTTTAAAAAAGGTAACCAAAAATAACTTTTATTGTTATAAAATACACAATTTAAAACCATTAACACGTTTCACCTATAAGGCTTTTTCAAAAATGTGAATAGAACAATATACCTGGCATAAAACAGTATTTATAAGAGTACACATTGGTTAAATATGGTGCCAAAATCTGTTGCACCAATTACTACATTTTTAATATTCCTACAGTGTTCGCTTAGTCTAGTTTTTAAAACAAGGGTTAAACCTGCAGAGTACGTGACATGACTGTTGAAGATAGAGTTCAAGCTGGTACACCGTGCTCCTTAACTTACATTACAGCCAGGGCCAGATTAAGAGCCCAGTGGGCCTGGTGCTGACAATTATGACGGGCCTAATTGCAGAATCATATCGACCAAAAACAGTAAAACACTCCCAAGCGTCATGTATCTGATGGAGATGGTGCTGGAGAGAAAGAAAACAGCAGCTATAAGAAAACACATACCCTAGGCTAATCTCTCTCTAATTTATGTTTTCATCTTTTAAGTAAATCCATAACCCCTAACAGCAATGTCCAGTCAAGCAGGAAGTCAATGGGCACGGTAAAAGGGTGTACCACTGACACAAATCATGTAACCTGCCAAAAGGGGCGAACATGCCCAAAAAGAGGACATGTCTGCCCAAAGAATTAGAAGGCCAGCCTGGCATGAATGCATGTCAGGCTGACTGCCAATCATGCAGCTGGCCAACTAAGGGCATAATATGCAGACAGCACCCTGAGCTTGGCATAAATGCATCTAATGATGCGCTCGCTCAACGCTTTCTAAGGACTGTCCCCTAGCACTCGCTGGTCCACTTGTCTCCTTACCTTCTTACTAGCAAGCAGAAGCTCCTTTCTTTTTAAAATCAATGCGCCTATTCCATGGGCCTGGGCCTGGAGCTGCAGCTCCATCAGCCCCTATGTTAATCCGGCCCTGATTACAGCACTTATTCGTGCTGCACTGTCATGTTCTGCTCCAGTGTCGAATACCCTTCACCTTTACTTAGATCCACGTCCTGCTCCAATAGTTACCCATGCTAGGATCCACATCATGCTCCATTAGTTACCCATGCTAAGATACAAGCGTTGCTCCAGTAGTTACCCATGCTAACATACAAGTGTTCCTCCAGTAATTACTCATGCTAAGATCCAAGTGTCCCTCCAGAAGTTACCCATGCTAAGATCCAAGTGTCTATCCAGTAGTTACCCATGCTAAGATCCAAGTCCTTCTCCAATAATTATCAATGCTAAAATCTTAACATCACTCCAATAAACTTCAGAGAAAAGGCATCTTATACATTGCCTCCTAGGGACACCTCCAGTGGCAGTCACTAGAGTTGCTTTCTGGCTCACTCTGCGTTGAGACGCTAAACTTTCCCCATAGAGATGCTTTGAGTCAAAGAGATGCTGATTGGCCAGCGGGGCATTTGGCTCCACCCCCCTGGCTGAGATCATCAGAATGGCCGATCTCAGCCAATCCAATGCTTTCCTATGGGATAGCATTGGATTGGATTGGCTGAGATCATCAGTTTTGATGATGTCAGTCAAGGAGATGGGGCAGTGGTGGAACCAAATGCCCCGCTGGCCAAGCAGCATCTCCTTGACTCAATGCATCTCTATGGGGACCCGCGCTGCGCTGGAATAAAGGAAAGTTTATACTTTTTAAGGAGGTATTGGGGGAACAGGAAGCTCAACAGGGTTTTTAACACTATTGGGTCAAGAAGTGTAGCTGGCTATTTTTATCTTGAATTTGAAATTCACTTTTGATTTCTCACTTTACAAAAAGTAGAGCGTGTGAGATGTGGAATATCACTGGTTAATATCCTGGCCAACTCAATAGTGATTAACTGTTTAACCCCTTTACTCCCAATAGCATGCATCCAACCCCATGTTTTATACCATTGTAAAAGTTTGCAAATAAAAAATAAATGAATACAGCATTATGTACTTTATTATTTTAAAATTAATTTCATTGTTTTTTCTATGGTTGATATTGATAAAGTAGGTTGGTTTTTATGCTAAGGTCTAAATAACGTTTCATTTTTCTTCTGTCCTGGGGGTGTGTCTGGTCATCAAGGGGCAGGCTGCCAGTCTAAGGGATCATCAAAGGAGCAGTCCCATCCCTAAAGATTGTGGTCAAGCAAACTCATGGCCTGCCACCTCAGGCAGACGCATTCCTCTCCTTCATTTTGAAAGATCCCTGGTATCTCTTTTTGCTGGGATAGTTACCCAAAATCCAGGACTCTCCTACCAAATTCAGTACCTATTATTATTATTATATTATTTATAGAGCGTCGTCAAATTCTGCAGCGCTTTACAATGGGTGGACGAACAGACATGTAGTTGTAACCAGACAAGTTGGACACACAGGAACAGAGGGGTTGAGGGCCCTGCTCAATGAGCTTACATGCTAGAGGGAGTGGGGTAAAATGACACAAAAGGTAAGGATAGTATTAGACTAGTGACAGTTGCAGAAGAGGAATCAGTTGGGAGCTATTAAGAGTTTAATTGATACGTTTTTATGAAGAAGTGGGTTTTTAGTGATTTTTTGAAGGAGTGGAGACTGGGTGAGCATCTAACGGAGGAGGGAAGTGAGTTCCACAGGAAAGGTGCAGCCCTCAAGAAGTCTTGAAGGCGAGCATCGGAGGTGGGAGTACGGACAGAAGATAGACGTAAGTCTTCAGCAGATCGTAAGGGCCTAGACGGGACATACTTGTGTATAAGGGAGGATAGATAGGTGGGAGCAGCATTATGTAGACATTTGAAAACAAGAACCAGAATTTTAAATTGAGCTCTATATTTTATAAGAAGCCAATGTAGGGACTGACAGAAGGGTCAGGCATGGGAGGTGCGGGCGGACAGGAAGATGAGCCTCGCCGCCGCATTCATTATGGACTGTAACGGCGCAAGTTGGGAGCACGTAAGACCACTGAGAAGCAGATTACAGTAGTCAAGGCGAGAAAGTACAGTGGAATGGACCAACACCTTAGTCGCATCTGGCGTTAAGTAGGGGCGGATGCGCGCAATGTTTTTGAGATGGAAATGACAGGATTTGGCGATAGAGTGAACATGAGCCTTGAAGGAGAGGTCGGAGTCAAAGAGAACACCTAGGCAGCGAGCCTGCGTGGTGGAGCTGATGGTAGCACCATTGACTTGGAGGGAGACAGACACAGGAGTAACAACACTTGAGGGAGGAAAGACCAGAATTTCAGTTTTGGTCAAGTTTAGTTTAAGGAAGTGGGCAGCCATCCAGTTAGAAACAGCAGAGAGGCAGTCAGAGACACTAGTCAAGTGGGACGGGGAGAGATCAGGAGAGGACAGGTAGATTTGCGTGTCATCTGCATAGAAATGATATTGGAAGCCAAAGGAGCTAATGAGTTTACCAAGGGAGGCAGTATAGATGGAGAACAGTAGGGGACCAAGGACTGAACCTTTAGGGACACCAACAGAGATGAGTTGGGGAGAAGAAGCAGAGCCAGAGAAAGAAACACTGAAAGAGCGCTGGGAGAGGTAGGAGGAGCACCAGGAGAGAGCAATATCTTGTAGACCGATATTGCTAAGGATGAGATGAAGCTGTTGATGATCAACAGTGTCAAAAGCCGCAGACAGGTCAAGGAGAATTAGGATAGAGTAGTGACCACGAGATTTTGCAGCGAGTAGATCATTGGATACTTTGGTCAGTGCCGTTTCCACAGAGTGCTTAGCGCGGAAACCAGACTGAAGCGGGTCTAGCAGAGAGTTTGATTCGAGGAAGTCTGTCAATCTCGCATACACAATTTTTTCAAGGATCTTGGATGCAAAAGGCAATAGCGAGATAGGACGATAGTTGGATGGGGAGTTAGGGTCAAGATTGGGCTTCTTTAGAATTGGGGTTACAGTTGCATGTTTGAAGGGCGATGGAAATATACGAGAGGAGAGAGAGAGATTGAGAATTTTAGTGAGAGGTGGAGAAAGAGAAGAAGACAGAGTACGGATGAGATGCGAGGGAATTGGATCTAGGGAGCAGGTGGTGGGACGGGAGGACTGGAGCAGAGCAGAAACCTCTTCCAATGTAGCGGGTGCGAATGAACATAGAACAGCAGAGGGAGTGAAGTTAGGGGAAGTATTGCAAGGGGGAGGAGAAAGATGAGAGATCTCTTCTCTGATTGTAGAGATCTTGTCAGTGAAGTGAGTTGCAAAGTCTGAGGCAGTCAAGTTAGTAGGTGGAGGAGCAGTGGCGTACACATGACCCATGGGGCCCCGGTGCAAAAATTGATCCGTGGGCCCCCCCCCTCGCGCTTACTCTGCGCGGGCCGGGGCAGCAACACATGGCGGCGGGCACCTGGTCGCAGGGGTTGCAGGGCTGCGACCGCGGTATGTACGCCACTGCATGCAGATGCACACACACTTAAAGGACCACTACAGACACCCAGATCACATCAGCTCAATGAAGTGGTCTGGGTGTCAGGTCCCTCTAGTTTTAACCCTGCAGCTGAAAGCATAGCAGTTTCAGAGAAACTGTTATGTTTCACTGAGGGTTAATCCAGCCTATAGTGGCTGTCTCACTGACAGCCGCTAGAGGCGCTTCCGCCATTTTAAGACACTGAACGTCCATAGGAAAGCATTGAGTAATGCTTTCCTATGGGCGGTTTGAATGCGTGCGCGGCTCTTGCCGTGCATGCGCATTCGGAGCTGAGAGGCGGAGGGATCCCCAGCGCCATGGGAGTCCGGCGCTGGAGAAAGGTAAGTGCTGAAGACACACACACACACACTCTCGCGAACAAATGCATACACACTAGCTAACAGACACACACATTTACTGACAAAGACACACTCAGCGGCAGACATACATACACACTCACTTACAAAACATACACTCTCACTGACAAACACACACTCACTAACAGACATCAAACAGACTCACTAACACACACACACAAACACACTCAGTAACAGACACACACAGTAACACACTCACTGACACTCACTAGCAGACACACACACACTAACACACACACACACACACACACACTAACACACACTCACACTAACACACACACACTAACACACACACACACACACACACTAACACACACTCACTCACACACTAACACTAACACACACTCACTAACACACACACCCACTCACTAACACACACACCCACACACTTACACTCACACCCACACACTTACACTCACACCCACACACTTACACTCACACCCACACACTTACACTCACACCCACACACTTACACTCACACCCACACACTTACACTCACACACACTAACACTCACACACACTAACACTCACACACACTAACACTCACACACACTAACACTCACACACACTAACACTCACACACACTTACACTCACACACACTTACACTCACACACACTTACACTCACACACACTTACACTCACTTACACTCACACACACTTACACATGTTTTTTTTTATTTAATCCCCCCAGCCTCCCTACCTTTTGGAGTGCTGAGGGGAATCCCTGGGGTCCAGTGGTGCTGCTGGGCTCCTGGGGGGCCGGTCACCCGGCGGCCGGTCAGGCTGGCTGGTGCGCGAGGGAGCACTCCCCCGAGTGCTTTCTCTTCAGCTCCCTCGCGCGCCGCGTACTGATACCGGCGCCGGAAGATGACATCATCTTCCGGCTCCGGTATCAGTGCGGTGCGCGAGGGAGCTGAAGAGAAAGCACTCAGGGGAGAGTGCTCCCTCGCGCACCAGCCAGCCTGACCGGCCGCCGGGTGTAAGCAGGGCCAGCCTCGGGGGGCCTGGAGGTGGCCGGCTCCTGGGCCCCCCAGGAGAAGAGGCTGGCCCAGAGCGTACATACTGGGTCACAGGGGCGGCCGGGCCCCCTGGTGGGCCGGGCCCTGTCGCAGCCGCGACCCCTGCGACCCTGGTATGTACGCCACTGTGGAGGAGGTACAGCAGGGCGAAGAAGAGAGTTTAATGTGTGAAATAGTCGTTTGGGTTCGCGGGAGAGTGTGGTTATGAGGGTATTGAAGTAATTAACTTTTGCAGAGGAAAGAGCCAAGCTGTATGAGCTCAGCATAAATTTATAATGGAGAAAGTCAGATGCACAGTGAGACTTTCTCCAACAGCGTTCAGCAGTTCTGGAGCATTTTTGGAGGTATCGAGTGAGCTTGGTGTGCCAGGGTTGTTGTTGGGGGGGCCTGTGGCATTTAAATGTACAAGGTGCCATGATGTCTAGTTGAGAGGAGAGGGTGGAATTGTAGAAGGAGGTTGCAGAACTAGGACAGGTGAGGTTTGAGATAGGTAAAAGGAGAGTTTGGAGATTAGTGGAGAAATGCTCTAGGTCAAGACATTGGAGGTTTCTGTGAGAGTGATGTTCAGATGGTGGTGTCAATTGGGTCTTAGGTATGCCAATGTCAAAAGTCAGCAGATGGTGGTCAGATAGAGGAAAAGGAATATTGGAGAGATTAGAGGCAGTACAGAAGTTGGTGAAGGCAAGATCAAGAGTGTTTCCTGCTGTATGGGTTGCTAAATTTGACCATTGCGTAAGGCCAAAGGAGGAGGTTACAGAGAGCAGACGAGAGGCATCAGTGCAATTGGGGTTATTGATTGGGATATTGAAATCCCCAAGTATAAGGGAAGGAGTGCTAGATGAGAGGAAGTGGGAAAGCCAGGAAGAAAAGTGCTCAATGAATAGTCTAGGATATACGGGGGGGCGGTAGATGATAGCAATTCTTAAAGGAGTGGGTTTAAATAGGCGGACAGTGTGAACTTCAAAAGAAGAAAAGGATAGGGCAGGGGGAGTTATGATTGGTTGAAAGGTACATTGAGGGGAGAGAAGGATGCCTACGCCGCCTCCTTTACAGTTGATTCTGGGAGTGTGAGAGAATTGTAGCCCACCAAAACATAAAGAGGCAGGAGTAGCGCTATCAGAGGGGGACAGCCAGGTCTCTGTAAGTGCAAGCAGTGTGATTATGACTTCAAATACCTATGGATTATGACTTCAAATTTTAAATTCACTTGCATTTCCGACAAGTGACTCTTTATTGAATAACCTTGCAAAAGCTAAAGTAGTTACAAAACACGATGATTTAAATAAACAAATAGAATACAGAGCATTGGAACTAATGGAATATTAGTTTTATAGAAAGCACAGTTAATATATTGACTGGTCCAAGTTGCAGCATTTTTCAAATATGAATATACTATGGAGTTTTTCTCTAAGCTGGGAATTGTGAAGAAATGACTTGGGAACTGCCAAACTCAGGCCAAGATAGCTGAGCTGGGAAAGTCGCCAATTTGAAAATATTTCTGTCTATTTCTCGACAGTGAATAAAAAGCCATTAGCACATTTTTGGACTAAATCTGTGGGACAATTACTGCAAAATTAAATGAGTTTAAGGACTCTTTGGTAGAGAAAACTATGATACCAAATTATTGTGAAAAGAAAAGGAAAAAGCAAATCAATAAAACAGAAAAATTCATTTTAGACGCTTGGCTGTAAGACATCCAATTCAACTAGGGTATTGCAAACACAGCTGTACGGAAGGCAAAGCGAGAAAGTCACATTGCTCTCTTTTAAAAATAAATCTTTTTTGGATAAGCTGAGCTACGGAAAATTAGACATACTATGGGGAAAGCTGAACCGCACTACGGTGGGCGCAAACCAAAAGTAATATTACTCTATTATTAAGTAACACTATGCACCTAATTTGCTAAACACTTCTATCCAGTAAAAAATAGCCATGTAGAGGTATTAATATTGTTCATGCCAAGCACTATTTTGCCAGTAGTTTATTGCTGAAGAACATAAAAAAAGTAAAAAAAAATCAAACTCTATTCCAAAGATTATTAAAGAGAAACTGCTACCTCCTTCAATATCTTACATTATCTTGCTTGATTTTTATTTTATTATTCATTTATTTATACCATATGCAAAGCTTTTTAGACACTGCTTGGCATTCTATGTAAATTACTGCAAATCCCATGATGCTGTGAGCAGAATAGAAGGCACTATGCATGATGCTTACAAAGATGGTGGTGCCAGCACTCAGACGTGCTGCAGAGCTAGGGTGAGTACTGTCTTCCCAAACTAATTTGCCCCATTACTCTGAATCAACATATGCCCTCTAGATTGGGCAAAATTGTCCTTCTTAATACAGACGTGGAAATTCCACATTATTATCATTGTAGCTTGGTGGAGGTCTTGGACAAGTGTCTTACTTTATGTCGAAATGTTCCTAAATGGAATGACAGCAGGTTCCATGTGGGTATCTGTGGACTTTATACACTAAATGGGGAATCGTACAGAAGGGATCTGGAAATCTTAAACTAAAAAGAAAAATCTGAATAAATTCTCAAGTGATTTCTACAGCTTTGCTAAAACTTGCTAATTCCTTGTTAATTATCCACGATTCACAAATTAGTAAAACCCACAATCTGAGAAAAAACAAAATAATAAGTTATAGCACAAAACAAGTCCACTTGTCAGGCAGACAATGGGTTAACGTGAACTTACTGTTATCAGCCAGTTGTTTTAGTCACTTAGAGACTATTCCTGGAGACTGTAAATCTAGAATATTTTTAATGTTACAGAACAATCGATGAAGAGATACTGAGAGCTTGCTGCCTGAAGTGGAAACATCGTAATTTGATTAGAGGAGAGAAAATGCGTCAAAAAGGAGGGATTAATACACAATTGTTTATTTCCGTACCTTGTGTTTGGATTTCAGCACAGTAGAGCAGTAGTACAAACACAATGTGTCCATGCTAGGTTCTGCAGCACACTGCAATTTCCAATGGTACGAGTCATTCATTATCTATGCAACAAGGCACTGCAGCTATATGTGTCATAAGAGTCTCTTGCTAATATACAGTACATTAGTGTGTGCGTTTTGAGCTATATTTCAATGCATGCAGCAGTAGACATTGGCTTCTTAAGTGGACATTTAAAGGGACACCATAGGCATCAGAATCACTACAGCTTAAGGGGACACTATAGTCACGCAGACCACTTCATTACCACTTCAGCTCAATGAAGTGGTCTGGGTGCCAGGTCCCTCAGGTTTTAACCCTTCACATGTAAACATAGCAGTTTCAGAGAAACTGCTATGTTTATTATTATTATGTTATTTATATAGCGCCATCAAACTCTGCAGGGCTTTACAATGGATTTTACATAGCAGGGTTAATCCAACCTCTAATGGCTCTCTTCCTGACAGCCGCTAGAGGTGCTTCTGCGAGCCCGGCGCTGGATTAAGGTAAGCTGCTGAAGGGGTTTTAACCCCTTCAGTGCCACGGGAGAGGGACCCTGAGGGTGAGGGTCCCCCAAGGATGACATAGTGTCAGGAAAACTGGTTTGTTTTCCTGACACTATAGTGATCCTTTTATATTTCTGGGCCATAGAGTCTGTCCCTTCAGGCTGAGCAGTGTAAACACTGCCTTTTCTGGAAAAAGGCAATGTTTACATTGCTTATTAAATATTACACAGTGCAAGAACTAATGCTGACTGGATAAAAAAAGTGTTGTTGCTACCACCCTGTGTAACATCCCTCCACGCAACGCAATCACGGTGTTAAACTTAAAATAAAATGATAGGTGACAGCACGCAATAATAAATAAAATATTACCAATATTACCAACAATTAGGATTTAGATATAGCCTAAAATACACAAATATAGAAACAGACGATAGTGTAGCATGTGCAGTGTTTACATTGCTGCCTAACAACATCTATACTAACTGTCACTAGGGGAGCTTCCTGGGTTCAGTCCTGCAAAAATTGCAGGACTGACTTACAGAGTCTCCACCCTTTACATTGAGTTAACTGATTGGTGCAGCACAGTGATGTACCACACTTGTTCTAACTTCCCAATGTTTCCAAGTGGATAAGCATTTTATTGGCTGAGATCATCAGTATTGATCAAATTCCTTATGATTGCACACGTACATGCCTTTATAAAATGTTGTATCCTCCTTATGCAGTTTTTCTAATTTTATTAAATCCTTCTTTAAAATTGGTGCACTCAATGTCAGTGCATCAAATGCATTTTTAGGAAAAAAACAAAAAACTTTATTATATTATTTATTATTCCATTATGTGAATCAATGCTTTTTTTTTTATATAGGTGATGGTAACAAATCGGTCATTGCAGCAACTGACTGACATTGCATAATCTTGCCAAACCTGTTACCGTTATTCCCATAATCTGGTCATTTACCAATTTCATTAATAACATTAAATTGTATTTTAAAAAAGTATCTCATTCATTTTCTACAATGTGCAGTTTCACATGGACGTATCATTCGTGCATATCTAATCTGCCTCTAGATAAAAAAAATACCAGTGACAATTAATCAAATTGAAACTCCAACGTGCTAATGAGCTAATGGCTAGGAAATAGCATTTTGATCTGAATAATGTTTCCACAGAGTTTATCATAATCACATATAATCTCAGGATATATATTCAAGCACACTAGTAATATTTTGACATCAGAAATCAGAAGGACAAAAACATTCTGACTGTGCTATGTATATTTAAAAGGTACATGCATCACTTGACAATTACTTTTTTAGGCCAGCAAGCAAAAATGTTGAAATAAATATATAAACCAAAATAAAGCAAGAAAAATGTTGAGTATATAGTAAACATTTATAAACTTGGCCAGATTGCATTGTTGGGCACGCCTCTCAACTAGAGGTGTTTCTTCAGTCTCCCTTCTGCACATTCAACTCCGTTTCAGATCAGTCCACTAATAACTGAAACAGGGCATGATTGTGTAGCAGCAGGAGAGACAAACCTGACACTGGAGCCTGCTCTGTATGATCATACTGATCAAACTCTCTCTTTTCTCCCCCTTTTAGGATGTTGCAAAGTAAAGAGATCTGCAGCTGCACATGTGTGACTGTCAGGCATGCCCAATGCACTTTTCCTGTGTTCCTAGGGATAGGACAGTGATTGGTTAGATCGGAGATCTCTACAGTGGGCGTGAAAAGCATAAGAATGTAGAAGCAAGAAAATATGAAAAAAAAAAGCTTTTGAATGTGAGAGTTGTCTTAACCCCTTAAGGACCAAACTTCTGGAATAAAAGGGAATCATTACATGTCACACATGTCATGTGTCCTTAAGGGGTTAAAGTGATGCGTGTTCCTTTAAAGGGTTAATCTACTCATCATAACTAATACAGCCCACTGTCGTGGTTATGCTGCCAGTAGTACGCTAGCCCTGTTTCCTGGTAAAGAGGCAAAACATGTAGCAGCAATTTTCCCCTTAGCTGGGTCCCCACCAGGCTCTGCTGCTCTCTGATTGTCCATTGACACTCTTCTAGCTTCTGTAGAGCCGCCAAAGCCGTGGCTGTCCCTCTCAGCTACTTACTGCCACTCCATGCAATGACATAAGCACCGAACGTTGATGACACCCCAATGACACTGCCCGAGGTGAAGTTAAACCTTTGTCAGCAGAGGGATTACACTACGGGTGTGCTGCACATACTGATTTCAGGCACCACGACCACTTCAAATCACTTGAAAGTGTAACTATTGTTGCCTACACAATCTGTTTGCTAACAAAAAAAATTGCCAGATTTTGGAACCATGAACCACACCTATTAGAGTGAAATTGTTTAGTATTTCTCCAACTACTAGTAATACTGCGTAAATATTTTATGGCTCACATTGGGAATATAGCTGATATCTCACATAAAATAATAAACACATAAATAAACCTATATATACCAGGTTGCTTCACATAGATTAGTGATTATATAATTATAAAGGTACTCTAGGCACCATAACCACTTTGTGTTATTGTGTAAGGACCCTGTCTCTGTAGAATTTCAGAATGGGACTATAAAATATGTTATTTTCCGCAATTTGTTATTTAGTGAATAAACCACAGGCTAATTTGTTAATGTTGAATTTGAATATCTCTTGATTTTCAATCAAGAAAAAGGTGTAGCAAAAAAGGTTTAGAATAACGTATGCTTGTTCCTGAAACCTGTGTCACCATAAACCAGTCAGAGGAGACAAATGTACACAAAACTGACATATGAAAATGACAGATTGCACAACCATTTTTGGAATTTGAAACTTTCGAAAAAAGTACTTGATTCATCAAATGAGATTCACTCTCATCCAGTTGCAGATAATTGGCAGATTAGCTCCCGGTGGAATGTGAAGCTATAGATAGCATCTTCTGGCCCTCAAAATCACTCTGGAGAGAAAATGGACTCAGGACAGATGATGCAACATGAAATATTTGTTGTATCTTTTGCTGATAAAATTCAGTGCTAGACGGTTGATAATCAGGAGCCAAAAATATTCTATGTCTAGCCCTGATTGTTCTAACTGGCCTTGCTATGACAGCTATGTGCTAACACAGGCATGAAGAATTGGAAAATAGCCGGGTCAAATTCAGAAAATCATAAATGATGGTTCTCCTCGCGGCAATGATACATTAGGGAGATGCTTCGGTATGATCTTTGTGACGGGAAGCGACAGCATGGCCAGGACTTGGAATGCTGGTAGTGTGATGTAATTCCAGTAAAATACAAGTTTAGCAGGCTAAGATTGCCACAAGGCATATGTATGTATATGTGTTTGTAGTATCAGTTAAGTTAATTACACGTAGCTAAGATACTGTCATCACTGTACTGACCAGGTGCAGGAATGTAAGAACTGGAATTACGCGTCCCTCTCCTTTGTATCAGATGAGCCACGTGGTTAGACCGGATGGATGAGTTTAGACTCTATTCATTAAATAGGTTAAGGGTATGTGTGGGTGTAGTTAATTGTGGGAGGAGCTACAGTGCTATATAAGGAATGTACTCTATGTATTCAGTACTCAGAATTTGCTGTATTTTGGTGACGCTAGTCCCTCTGAGTCCCGATCGGTGATCCAATAAAGAATCTCTTCCTTCCTGAAGAAACCTGTGTCCATCTCTCTGTGCTTGGCTTCCGTCAGTTTCTCCGGTATCATTTGGTGCATTGGCCGGGAAGCTCATCGTTCAACGGTAGCTGAGAGGCAGAGGCGTGAGACGGTCTATCTTTGCCCACGTTCTCTACGGCTGCACCCCTGAACTTCTGCGTGGACCTCCCTTCGTCTCGGCGCCACTGGTCTGTTGTCCAGGAGATCATCGGCCTCTACGTGAGAAGTGCTGGGGTGTCCCCGTCGATGAGTGTGAACTCAGGTTCAGGAACGAGGAGGTAAGATAACTGCTGTTTTAGACGGCAGGACCCGCTAGGGGTATACCGATTGTGCGGTAGGCCCAAAGGGGTTTTTGAATCTGTATCTGCCCCCTCTGTCGGAGGGAAGGAGCGAAGGCGCACCGCTCGATCGAACGCTCTTTAGTCAGACCGTTTGATTTGGTTAGTCAGGCGGGGTCCTGGTGTAAATAGCCCTAGCCGGACACCGGTGTCTTGTCTAGACTAGCGTTCTAGGGTGTATATTACGTTCGCTAGGTCGGAGGGACCGGGAGACTAAGCGGCGCCTGTGTAAATTCGGTTCGCTAGTTCTCATCCTATCTGGGCTAAGTGGGAAGGCGTGTAAATTTGGAACCCACTAGACTTTTGATAGTACGACTAAGAGGCGCCTGTGTAAATTCGGTTCTCTAGCTCGTTGTATAGTGCGACTAAGAGGCGTCTGTGTAAATTCGGTTCTCTAGCTCGCTATATATGTGGTGATTGGGCAGTGTGGCTAACCAAAACGGGTGTATATAGTTTTAGGTAGTCCATTCAAGGTACTGGCCAATAGTTTAGTTGGGAATTGTAAATGTGTTAACGATTGTTTTAGTAAAGTGTATATCTTGTTAGATAGCGCGAGCTCAGCCGTCTAGCGAGAGTGTTAATAGTGTGTTGCTGTATTATAGTGCACGGTACCATAACCCTGTATATTTACTGACATTGTGTAATAAGTACTAATCATTGTCGTCCATTGCATGTTTAACACCATAACCACTAATAATTGTATTGTGACCTTAACTTGTGCTTTGACCTATGCTAACCGTACTGTAACCGCTATTTGTAAAAGACGATGTTACTGGGGTGTGTTATAGACGGGTAATTCGTATATAGAGAATTATAGCGTGGGTGACTGTATAGTTACGCCAAAGGGCATAATATTGATTATATAGTGACTGGTGTAGCAGCTGTGTGTGTACGGGAATTCCCTGAGTGTTTATTGTTATTGTGTACGTTTCACTTGGTAACCGTACCACGTGGTGCTGTTGCCAGAGGAAACGGGTGTGACTGTTGAATAAGTACGCGTGTATAGTATTCGTTGTCAACGACGTTCCATTGTTAAGTATGGGTGCGTCGCAGTCAACGATTCCGGATCCCTTAGGATGTATGGTTAAGAATTTTAAAAAGGGATTCAAAGTTTGTGATTTTGGGGTAAAGATGTCTCCTGTACGTTTGGTCACTTTGTGTACTAGGGAGTGGCCTACTTTGGTTGCGGCATGGCCGCCACGTGGCAGTTTGGATCCAACTCTGGTACAGCGCTTACACGTGGCTGTATCAGGTAGGCCTGAACTTTACGGCCAGTTTCCTTATATTGATTGTTGGAGACAGGCCGTAAATGACTCGCCAAAATGGCTCCAGACATGCCACGAGGAGCAGTGTCGCCTCATGGTAGCTAGGACTTGTTCGTCCACTAGGACTGGTGTTAGGCCCATTTTGGACACGCCCCCTGAGTCCGAGATCCCTTTGCCGCCCCCTTACTTTCCGTTAAGAAGAAGTGACGCAAACGCAGGAAGTCCTGCACCCCTCCCCTCATTACCCTCATCCACTTCCGCTTCCTCCTCCAGTACAGGATCCACCCCCCCTCGTACTAAATCTCCCCTTCCGGAACCAGAACCCACCCCCATTAGAAACGAATATCCTGATTTGGCGCCACTTCAGACTTCCGGTCAAGCTTCATCTAGCTCGGCCCGAAGTGTTCTATTCACTACCTTTTCCCAAAACCAACCTCCCACATCCCCATACCCTATCTCTCCCCGACCGGAACCCATGACTGACGCTTCCCTACGTAGCCCCATCCAAACCCGACAGTTGACTGGTGCCCAACAATTAAAGCACTATCAGATGCCTCTTCGCTTAAATCCCGGGTCAGCTTATATCGATGCCGCAGGTCAAATGGCACACGCTGACCCAGTCTTCGTATATGTCCCTTTCACCACTACCGACCTTTTAAACTGGAAGACCCATAATTCCTCGTATACTGAGAAACCACAAGCCATGACTGATCTGTTCACCTCAATAGTACAGACGCATAATCCGACATGGGCTGATTGCCAGCAGTTACTAATGACTTTATTTAACAATGAGGAAAGGACAAGAATAAATCAAGCAGCCATTAAAGCATTAGAAGATAGAGCCCGTGCTTTGAACCAAGCTAATCCAGCAGCATGGGCCGCAACACACTATCCCAACACTGATCCCGATTGGAACGTAAATGGTGCTGATATGGTTCAACTCAGAGCCTATAGAGACGCTATAATTGCTGGCATGAAAGCCGGAGGAAAGAAAGCCATTAACATGTCGAAGACAGTTGAGGTGATTCAGAAAAGCGATGAAGCGCCCAGTGTCTTTTATGACCGATTATTGGAGGCGTACCGCTTGTACACCCCCTTTAATCCGGAAGACGCAGACAATTCCCGAATGGTGAACTCCGCCTTTGTCAGCCAAGCTTACGGAGATATTAAGCGCAAGCTACAAAAGCTAGAAGGGTTTGCAGGTATGTCAATCACCCAACTAATGGAGGTAGCTAATAAGGTGTATATGAATAGGGAAACAGAAAGCAAGAAAGAGGAGGAGCGCAAGATGCGTAAAAAGGCTGATATGCTAGCGGTAGCGATCGCAGGCGTAGATAAACGGGGCCCAGATAGAGGCAATAATAGATGGAGTAGGGAGCCTTTGAGTAGGGATCAGTGTGCGTATTGCAAGGAAGAAGGGCATTGGAGGAACGAATGTCCGCAAAGAGAGCAGTACGAGAGAGACCAACCCAGGGCAGGCTACGGAAACTTTAGAGGCAGAGCGAGAGGTAGAGGAGGTCCCGGAGGGAGTAATGGTTATAGAGGGAGTAATGGGAACAGAGGAAGTGTTAGGGAAGACAGGTATATTCCAGCAGCGCAAAGGTCCCGCGATAGAGAAGGTAGGGACTTCGTAGGATTGGCTGACACGGTCATGGAGGACTATTGATACCGACCGGGCTCCATCCCCCTTGGTCGAGCGGAGCCTATGGTCGATGTATCAATAGGGGGGAAAAGGAGTGCGTTCATGATCGACACTGGTGCTGAACATTCAGTGGTGACTAATCTAGTTGCTCCTCCATCTGGAAGGACTATTACTGTGATAGGAGCAACTGGAAGAAGTGCTGAAAGACCGGTTCTTAAAAGTCGACTCTGTACATTGGGAGGCCACGTAGTAAAACACCAATTCCTTTATATGCCTGAATGTCCAGTCCAATTGCTGGGACGTGATATGCTATCAAAATTACAAGCGCAGATTACGTTCCTACCAAATGGAACAACATCTTTAAAGTTTAATGGACCTTCAGGTATTATGACTTTATCCGTACCAAAGGAAGAAGAGTGGCGACTTTATACAGTGTTGACTAGCCAAAACCCTAGGAGTGATGAGACATTGTTTAACATACCAGGAGTTTGGGCAGAGAACAACCCACCAGGACTGGCCCGCAATATTCCACCTATAAAAATTGAACTGAAACTTGGGGTTTATCCAGTAAGCCTAAGACAATACCATATCCCACAGAAGGCTAAGAAGAACATCCAATCCTATCTGGATAAGTTCATACGGTATGGTATCCTAAAATTCTGTACTTCCCCCTGGAACACCCCATTGCTGCCTGTTCAAAAGCCCGGCACAGATGAGTATCGACCTGTGCAGGACTTAAGAGCAGTCAATGATGCGGTTGTTAGCATACATCCAGTTGTACCCAATCCATATAACCTGCTTGCTTTAATTCCGGGCGGGGCTACTTACTTCACAGTCTTAGATCTCAAAGATGCCTTCTTTTGCCTCCGAATTGCCGCAGAAAGTCAATGTATTTTCGCTTTCCAATGGGAGAACGCTGTAACAGGCTCAAAACGCCAAATGACTTGGACAAGACTGCCCCAAGGGTTTAAAAATTCACCTACCCTATTTGGTTCAGCCCTAAGTCAAGATCTATTGGATTTCGAGTCCATCCCAGGAGAGTGTGTATTGTTACAATATGTAGATGACTTGTTGATAGCAGCAGTTACAAAAGAAATCTGTCAGCAAGCAACGCACGATCTACTACACATTCTCTGGAAGGCAGGATACAAGGTGTCTAGAAAGAAGGCTCAGTTGTGTTTGCCAACTGTCAAGTATCTAGGATTCCATATCTCTGAAGGTCAAAGAATTATGGGGCCAGAGAGAAAAGAAGCTGTCTGCCAAATACCAATACCCAAGAATAGAAGACAAGTGCGAGAATTCTTGGGGGCAGCAGGCTTCTGTAGGATATGGATTCCCAGTTATGCGATACTAGCAAAACCTCTGTACGCAGCTATCAAAGGTACAGAGCACGACCCCTTCTTATGGACCCAAGAACAGCAAACGGCATTTGAAGATGTGAAGAAGGCTTTGATGAGTGCCCCAGCATTAGGTCTACCTGATCACACACGACCATTCTACTTATATGTACACGAGCAAAGAAGAATGGCTGTGGGAGTATTGACACAGTACTTGGGATCATGGCAAAGACCTGTTGCCTACATGTCTAAACAATTGGATGCAGTGGCCAGCGGACTTCCACCTTGTCTAAGAGCCGTAGCTGCAGCCGCCCTGCTAGTAGCTGAAGCCGATAAACTCACTCTGGGTCAAGAACTTTATGTACGAGTCCCACATGCAGTACAGACGTTGTTGGATTACAAAGGAAATCATTGGTTTAGTAACAGCCGTATGACCAAGTATCAAGCAATGTTGTGTGAAAACCCAAGAGTGCATTTAGAGACTGTAAACACCTTAAATCCAGCTACCCTTTTGCCACAACCTACTGAAAGTCAACATGATTGTCTGGAAGTAATGGATGAAGTATTCTCAAGTAGACCAGATCTTCGTGATTTTTCCATCCAGAACCCCGATGTTCAATATTATACAGACGGCAGTAGTTATGTGAAAGAAGGGATCCGCTATGCAGGATATGCAGTAACAACAATAGACAAGGTGATAGAAGCTCGGCCACTGGCGAAAGGAACATCAGCACAAAAGGCAGAATTGATAGCACTGACACGAGCGTTACAATTGGCTGAAGGTTTAAGAGTGAATATCTATACGGACTCTAAGTATGCGTTTTTAACCACTCATGCCCACGGAGCTTTGTATAAAGAAAGAGGACTACTGAATTCAGAGGGCAAAGAAATCAAGTACGCAGCTGAAATCCTACAACTATTGGAAGCAGTGTGGGAGCCGAAAGAAGTCGGTATCATACATTGTCGAGCGCATCTGAGAGGAGATGGTGATGTAACCAAGGGAAATCGGATGGCAGATAGTGCAGCCAAGCGTGCCGCTGAATCAGGAAGACAGGAGTATGTGGGGCATATAGCTGCTCTAATACCAACTCCACTGTCCCAATGGACTCCAGTTTATACAGCTCAAGAAGAGGAGTGGTTAAAGACTGAACCGGGAAAGTATCTGGAGAACAAGTGGTATCAGCTAGAAGATGGAAGAATAGTTATACCAGCATCGCTAGCGGTAGAAATTGTCCAAAATTATCATAACGGGACACATTCTGGGAGAGACAGTACTGAAGAATCTCTTAGAAAACATTTCTACATACCAAGATTGTCCAACTTGACTCAGGCCATTGTACGTAGATGTGTAACGTGTGCTAAGAATAATGCAAGACAAGGACCAGTAAAGCCACCAGGAGTTCAGTTTATGGGGGGACTCCCCATGTCCGATCTACAAATAGACTTTACAGTGATGCCTAAATCGGGTGGACATCGTTACCTGCTGGTAATTGTGTGCACCTATTCTGGCTGGGTAGAAGCATGTCCTACTCGTACAGAGAAAGCAGGAGAAGTTGTGAGATTCCTGCTACGAGAAATAATACCCCGATATGGACTACCCTGTTCTATAGGATCGGACAATGGTCCAGCTTTTGTTCACCAGTGCCTACAACAACTGACTCATATGCTTGGTATAAAGTGGAGGCTTCATACTGCATATAGACCCCAGAGTTCTGGTAAGGTAGAGAGAATGAATAGAACTATAAAGAACCAGTTGGCTAAAATGTGTCAGGAAACCCAACTTAAGTGGAACGTTCTCTTACCTATAGCTCTATTGCGAATCCGCAGTACCCCTACCAGAAGGATGGGCCTCTCTCCTTTTGAAATCATGTATGGGCGACCACCTCCCGTACTTGGTAACTTAAGGGGGGACTTGAGTCAGTTGGGAGAAGGAATTACTCGGCAGCAGGTTGTAGAGTTGGGTAAAACTATGGAGGAGGTACAGAAATGGGTACAAGATAGATTACCTGTGAATATTTATCCCCCTGTTCATAGTTACCATCCAGGAGACCAAGTGTGGATTAAAGAGTGGAATACTGTACCGTTAGGGCCCAAGTGGAGAGGTCCTTATGTTGTTCTTTTGTCTACCCCTACAGCAATAAAAGTAGCAGAAGTGACTCCGTGGATACATCACTCCAGGGTTAAACCAGCAGCAGTCGATTCTTGGCAAGTTACAGCAGATCCAGAGAATCCCTGCAAGATCCGGTTAAAACGTACTACTCAGTCGGAGTAACGAGGAATTATTGTGGATTACAAATTTTATTGTTACAGGTGTGAGTGAGAAGGCCATAATAAAGCCTGTCCGCTTACCATCACATAGTGTATAAGCCAGGAAAGTCTCGAAGGGACACCTGTGAAGACGAGCAGAACTCCATTCCCTGCAGCCCTCACATCCTGGAAGCTGAGGTTCCATCGCACGGACGAAGACTGAGGATGACGGCGAAAGATGTGCTTTTGATTGTGTTTATTTATATGTGTTTTTATATTCAGGAAGGTAGAGGTACCGACACTCCTAGCTGTGAGGTATGCATTAAGACTACGAGAACAGGTAACCATATTTCCCAAACCCTAATTTGGCATTCACAATACGAATGTAAAGGAGATGTATCGAGATGTAGATACTTAAATATAGATTATAGTGTGTGCCATTTAGGAGTAGGAGAACCTAAGTGCTTCAGTCCGGAGTATCAACCTCGTACAATTTGGTTGACTCTCAGGAATGGAGATCCTCAGGGGACCCTAATTAATAAGACGGTGTTAGAATCCGTACATTCTTCGGGTGTTCTGCTATTTGATGCGTGTAAAGCGATATCGAGTGGTAGAAAGCCGTGGAATGTATGTGGGGATCTTAGATGGGAGAGGACGTATGGGTCTAACGATAAATATATTTGTCCCAGTAGCAAAAATAAATATGTGAGTCCTAGATGCCCAAATAAAGACTATAACTTTTGCCCATATTGGTCTTGTGTGGGGTGGGCGACTTGGGGACAGACAGTAGATAAAGACATGATAGTGACTAAGTTGCCGACTAGCCCTTATTGTAAGTCTATGGAATGTAACCCAGTCCATATACTTATTAATAACCCCGACAAGTTCTTAGATAAGTATGGAAATTTATTTGGGTTTCAAATATACGGGACGGGTTTAGATCCTGGGACATTATTGTTTATAGGAATAGAGACTGATACGGTATCCTCCCAGACTCATCAAGTATACCATTCCTTTTACGAAGAGATGAGTATAGATAATAAGATCCCCCATAATGCTAAAAACCTGTTCATTGATCTAGCTGAAAGTATTGCCGGTAGTCTTAATGTTACCAACTGCTATGTGTGTGGAGGTACTAACATGGGAGACCAATGGCCTTGGGAAGCAAAGGAGGTAATGTCCGGTTCTGAGGCAGTTGACCAATTAATATCTACACAAGCCGATTATCATATGAGTGTTAGAGGTAAATCTGAGTGGAGATTAAAGACCTCCATCATAGGTTATGTTTGCATAGCAAGGAAAGGAATAATGTATAATACTTCTGTAGGAGAATTAACTTGTCTAGGGCAAAAAGCTTATGATGATGATACAAAGAATACAACTTGGTGGTCGGCTTCAAATGTCTCAGAACCATCAAACCCGTTTGCTAGATACGCCAATTTAAAGGACGTGTGGTTTGATCTATCCATCACATCTACCTGGAGAGCCCCAGCAAATTTGTACTGGATCTGTGGTAAGAAAGCCTATTCGGAGCTGCCACAGGACTGGGAAGGGGCATGTGTGTTGGGTATGCTCAAACCATCCTTCTTCTTGTTACCGATTGAAACAGGTGAGACTTTAGGTGTTAAAGTGTATGATGTGAATCATAGGAAGAAAAGGGGACCCGTAGAGATAGGCGCCTGGGAAGATGATGAATGGCCTCCCCAGCGTATTATAGATTACTATGGGCCAGCCACGTGGGCTGAGGATGGTACCTTTGGTTATAGAACCCCTATTTATATGCTCAACCGTATTATAAGATTACAGGCGGTGGTTGAGATTATCACAAATGAGACATCACAGGCGCTCAATCTTCTAGCGAAGCATAACACCAGGATGAGGACAGCAGTCTACCAAAATAGATTAGCCTTGGATTACCTTTTGGCAGTAGAGGGAGGTGTATGTGGGAAGTTTAACCTAAGCAATTGCTGTCTTCAAATAGATGACGAAGGGCAAGCAATAGCTGAGCTTACTAGCCATATGGTTAAACTAGCGCATGTGCCTACTCAGGTATGGAAAGGGTACAATCCAAGTAGTTGGTTTGGTAGCTGGTATGAGTGGTTTGGAGGGCTTAAGGCAGTGGTAGGTGGAGTCCTACTGATTTTACTGTTGTGTCTACTCCTACCGTGTCTTATACCCTTAGTAGTTAGGTCTGTGCAAAGCCTGATAGGAACTATAGCAGAGAGGAAGGCTGCTGCACAGATAATGGCCATATATAAGTATAAGGCTTTGGATCAGGGAGAAACTATGCAGGAAGATGAGTGTTGAAAAGATTCACATCATAAGATAAGTCTGGTCTGGTTCATGGTAACCTGAGGTATATGCAAACCAAGGTTAAGTGATGCCTCAAGTAATTGTGAAATATCAGAGGCATCAAAGGGGGGAATGTGATGTAATTCCAGTAAAATACAAGTTTAGCAGGCTAAGATTGCCACAAGGCATATGTATGTATATGTGTTTGTAGTATCAGTTAAGTTAATTACACGTAGCTAAGATACTGTCATCACTGTACTGACCAGGTGCAGGAATGTAAGAACTGGAATTACGCGTCCCTCTCCTTTGTATCAGATGAGCCACGTGGTTAGACCGGATGGATGAGTTTAGACTCTATTCATTAAATAGGTTAAGGGTATGTGTGGGTGTAGTTAATTGTGGGAGGAGCTACAGTGCTATATAAGGAATGTACTCTATGTATTCAGTACTCAGAATTTGCTGTATTTTGGTGACGCTAGTCCCTCTGAGTCCCGATCGGTGATCCAATAAAGAATCTCTTCCTTCCTGAAGAAACCTGTGTCCATCTCTCTGTGCTTGGCTTCCGTCAGTTTCTCCGGTATCAGTAGGGTCATTTGATAAATAAATGATCATATAAAGAGTAGAGTGGGCAAACAATCAAATGTATCAAATTTCACAAAATAAATGAATAACACGGACCAATCCATCAGTAACTGTTGATTCACCGTAGTAGGATCTTATTAAATCAAGTGTAGGGAATTAGATGAGGCTGCTTGCCTATATACTATATAATTATATACTTTATGTACTCAACATAAATAGTTCAATTTAAAGCAACACTCCAAGTAGCATGACATGGATCCTAGGTAAAAAGTTAAACCATTCTTGGATGATTTAACGATTTACAAAGGGAGGCAGACGCCTTTTGACACCATAACTACTCTTGGCACCACTGTTATAAACGCTGTCCTTTGCACCTGGCAGTCAGCATAGAGAAAGCGAGGAAGATAAATTAAAGGGCCACTATAGTGTCAGGAAAACAAACTGATTTTCCTGACACTATATGCTCCTTAGGTTCCCCCACCCTCAGGACCCCCTCCCACTGGGCTGAAGGGGTTAAAAACCCTTCAGCCACTTATCTTTATACAGCGCCGGGCACTGGTGACTTCTCCTCCCCCTCCGACGTCAGCTCCCGAGTGGAGCCGAATGCGCATCCGCAGCAGGAGCTACGCGCACATTAAAAACGTCCAGAGAAAGCATTTCTTAATGCTTTCCTATGGATGTTCTGCGTGCTCAATGCGATTTTTGCATTGAGCGGCGGGGAAGTGCCTCTTGCGGCTGTCAGGAAGACAGCCACTAGAGGCTAGATTAGCCCTGCAATGTAAACATAGCAGTTTCTCTGTGGTTGAGCTCTGCTCCTCCTCCCCTTGCTAGTGAGGGTTTCCCCGGCACCTATTCTTGGGTTCAGTGGGAAACAATATCCCTTGTCACGATAGCAGATACCATGCGTCTACCAAGCTCCCAAGGCCAACAGCCCTACAATATGGAGGAGCTTGACAAACTAATTGTAAACTTCTGGGCAAAGATGGCTAGCTTGAATGGCAGGCAAATGTGGCCCACCATACTCTGATTACCAACTGCTAACTTACACATCCTGTTTCTTGTCTGGTGGAGGGTTCTGTTCGACAGAAGGGGCCAGCAGTAATCCAAAGGCGTCTCGGTCAAGTTGGAGTAATAACTCAGACCTGGCTGTCCAGGAAACCAAGGAGGCCGCTGTTTGCTCCGCATCATCCCAAAGTAAATGTTCCAGCTTGTCTAGCCCAAAAGGCAAGGAGGCTGCTATCTACTCCGCGTGACTCCTGTTGCATAAAAACTCAGGCAGGGCTTCTGCAGACAGTTCTATGCAATCGAGGATGGAGGTTGGAACGCGGTCAGAAAGCTTGCCATGTTTTGGGTTGGAGAACCCAGGTCTGATTCTGCAGTATGGAATAGTTATATACCTCTGGTGGGGGGGAAAAGGAATACCCCTCCAGCACGCTGCACAGCTATCTAGGAGAATGCTCCCACAACAATACCTTGCCTGTCCTCATCTGGCACCAACTGATCTATAATTGCAGTGAAATGCAATTTTTTCTATATTATTTGTTGTTTCGTTTGTTTTTTATCATGCTCCACTGTCGTGCCACCGCTGAGTTTGAGATATTGTTATGCCTATTTACTACTCCATAATTATTTTTCTGTAACTGCCCGATAAAAAAAATAAAAATTTATACTATTCTATAAATGAAGAAATACTACTAATAATATAACTTGCTTAATAGCTACTGTTTGATCCCAAAGGTGCTATGGATTAGACCAGTGAGTTAACTGTGAGAAGAAAGATCATCATATATCTTATAAAGTACTGCAACCGCCAGACATTTACTGCTAGATGTTCATTTTACGCACCTTTAAATTCTTACCACTATTCTCCTTAAATAAGCCATCACCTGCTCTTTACAAATTAAGATGCAAAGTTGGATATGAAGCAATCTTTTGTTTGCATTCTGCATGTACCTCGAGATCATCATCATGGGACTTTTGATTTATGGAGACAAACAAGGCATAATGTACTGTCTGTTCGAACAGCACTTAATAGACTTCAAAATGAGAGCCATGCGTGGTAATGTCTCTGACATCGCCAGCAATCTTACTGCAAAAGGATGTTGCTGAGGCAGATGATACCATGACATATATCAGTTATGGCTAACCTTAGCACACAAAGTGCAGACTACATTTCACTGACTACATTTCTCAAAATGCTCATATCTGGTTATGCTGCCACCCCGCCTGTAAGCATAGTAGACCCATGCGCCGGTGTAGGGGTGCATTGCGCCCAGGCGCTCTGTAGATAGAGATGCATCAGCGGGGAGGAGAGTACAAGGCTCCGCCCCTGCGTTAGACTCTGTCCCCTGAAAAAGGCTCCACCTATCGCACTCAGTGCCTGGGACCACCAGGGATCCAGATTCCACTTTCACTGGCCCAAGGTAAACCTCAGGGAGGGGGGAATTCAGCCTCTATCCCGAACTATAGCACCTAGCTCCCTACTACAGCCCCTTCAACTGCAGCCCTTATAATCAAACAGCAGCTCCTACCCCCCAGTACAGTCACTAACCCCCAAATGCAGTCACAACCTTCCTACTACAGCGCCTACTACTATAGTCACTTTCCCTTACGAACAGCCCTCATCTCCCCACTTGCAGCCCTTATCCCCTACTAGAGCCCCTAACCCCTCTTTACACCCCCTATCCCTACTATAGCCCCTCTCCCCTTATTACAGTCCTTATCCCCCATGAAAGTCCATATACTCCCCTCTACAGCCCCTCTCCCCCAATTGCAGCCCTTTCCCCAACTGCAGCAACCCCCCCATTTTAACCCAGAACCATCTACTACAGTCCAGTAATTCCCTAACCTCCCAATGACAGGTCCTAACCCTGCTACTACAGTCCCTACCTCTCCACTACAGTGCCTAGGCATTTACTACAACCCCTAATTACTCAATTACAGCCCATTTCACCCCACTATATCCCACAACCAGTGCCCCTCCCGAGATTAGGTTCTGGATCCGCCCCAGGCACTGATAAGCTATTTTGGGACGAAGATGACACTGGGAAGCTGCATGGGGACAAAGATGACACTGATAAGCTTTTTGAGGGCAAGGATGGCATTGTAGAAAGTGGGTGACATGTACCTGATGAGGTTGCGGGGTTCAAAGAGGTGGAGTGGATTCCATAGAAAATGGGTGTGGTTAGAAGTGTTATGTTTGTGAAGGGGAGGAGTAAGCGATATAGCTATTGCACCCAGGCGTCAGTAAGATTGGCCCTGCCTGTGTAAGCACTGATGTACATGGCGTCTGCGTTTTAAAGTGGTATTAAATAGTGTTTAAAAACTGTATTAAACAGTTTAAACCCAAACAAATCCCCCTGGGTACCTGACTTTTCTCCTTACAAAGAAACCATTTCTTGACCATGATTGACAAGATTTACAAGTATGGAGTGTCGCAACATGAAGATGACAAAGGGGGCAGGAAGGGGGTCTCTGGAATACATATTGTGTAAGATTGCTATTTTGGTATTCAACTTGCAGGTAATACATTGAAATAGAAGCCTATACCTGTTTTAGATCGGGAGCCCCTGATCCTTTAAGGCAGTGCTCCTCATCCCTCTCCTAAAGACACCTGCCAGTCCAGGATTTAGTGATTACCCAGGTGATAAAAACCCACCAAATACAACTTAGCACAATATCTAAGCAATTGCAAAAGGAATATGTATTATGAGCAAAAATTAGTCACAGTGCATATATAAAATAGATGCCAATCAAATGAGTTACACCAACAACTAATAAAAACAAAAGGGATAAAATAACAGAGGTCCTAATCACTTACTTGGGTTTTCAAAGTAAAAATTCTGCCCAGGGTGTCTCTGGTAAGAAAGATGGTGACTCACTCAGAATTAGATTCTGGCCCCCAATCCACACTTTAGTATCAATAGATATATACCCTGTGGATTACCAAGCCTCACCCAGAGGTGAAGATAAGGCATACCGATAGTAACTTGTGTTCCAGACCAACATAAATAAAAATGGAAACATTTGGTTCTATCTCCTCTTATGTACTTGCCACAGAAATAATAATTGCATCTATGAATATGTAACCATTTTTCAAATTCTTAGGGTTGAGGAGCACTGCTTTAAGGGAAACTCCAGACCCTTAAAGCATTTCAGCTTCCTTAAAGGACCACTCTAGTGCCAGGAAAGCATACTCGTTTTCCTGGCACTAGAGTGCCCTGAGGGTGCCCCCACCCTCAGGGACCCCCTCCCGCCCGGCTCTGGAAAGGGGAAAAGGGTTAAAACTTACCTTTTTCCAGCGCTGGGCGGGGAGCTCTCCTCCTCCTCTCCGCCTCCGTTCCTCCCCGTCGGCTGAATGCGCACGCGCGGCAAGAGCTGCGCGCGCATTCAGCCGGTCACATAGGAAAGCATTCATAATGCTTTCCTATGGACGCTTGCGTGCTCTCACTATGATTTTCACAGTGAGAATCACGCAAGCGCCTCTAGCGGCTGTCAGTGAGACAGCCACTAGAGGAAATAGGGGAAGGCTTAACTAATTGATAAACATAGCAGTTTCTCTGAAACTGCTATGTTTATAAAAAAATTAGTTAACCCTAGCTGGACCTGGCACCCAGACCACTTCATTAAGCTGAAGTGGTCTGGGTGCCTAGAGTGGTCCTTTAAGTGCTTTATGTGTGAAGAGCGTGTATTTTTCTTTTTTAACAAAAAGTGCAGATTTTATAGAAATTGGCACTTTTATAAACTAACCTGGTTCAATCCCCCATGCTGTCAATTAGACAACTGGTCATGTTAATTACTGGCTTGGTAAGCCCAGTGGAGCCAGACTCAAGAGGCAGCAATGGCCTGGAGCACCTGCCTTGCAAAGACTTCTCATTGAGCTGCATTGAGAAGTCTGTGAATGGACAATCATAGAACGTCTGGGCGGGGTTAGATGGGGAGGGCTTGCAATGGCTGTAGGCAAGATATCTGCAGCTTTTGCAAGCTGTTTTTAGACATACCCTGTGAAAAATGCATCATTAAATATATGAATTATACACAAGCACAAGTCTTACCTATTACAAAAACAAATCCCAGAGTCTTCTATTCTGTCCGCTTTTCATCCCACTTGTATTCTTCCATTTTCCCCTAATGTATTCCTGCTGCATTTCTTGCCTGGCTCAAGTTACACCAATCCTTATTTACTCTCTCATGATGTCCTGTCTTTACAATTATAACCTTTCACTTACAAGTCCTTCCTAACAAGCAATGTACTGAACTCCAAATCCATATCCTCCCCCCACCCCAACAAAAAGAAGATGAAAAGTCAATGATGCCCACCACAAACCTGCTAACCTTTACATCTCTGGCCTCACTAAAATACTTCCCAGTTCAGTCCGTCTGCTCTTCTCATAATGTATAACCACCTCTTCGATCACATCCTTCCTCTCTTGCTTGCAGACATGGTCCCAAGCTACCTCATACCCTACCACACTGACCACAGATTCCCTCTCATTTCAAAAGTAGGATAGATGGACTGCTGCACGTGAGTAAGTAGGGGACATACTAAGTCTTTAAAGGGACTACTCTAATTTTAAAACTCTCTGTAAAAGCTTCATGATACACACTAAAGAAAATTCCCTTAAATCAAATCAAACCTAGAGTTTCTATCATCTAGCAAGGAGAAGTGAATAAACTCCAAAGTGTCTAGTTCTATGTAATTTATTTGCATTATATGTGTAAATTAAAATACAAAATATTAAAAATAACAAAACAGGAGATGTATCATCCTTTTGTGCGTAGTTTTGTTAAAATGAATTATCTGTAGCACACCTACAAGGTGTTATATACTCTTACCATGCTTCATTTTTACATTTAATTCTGTTCAGGTGACAGGTCTGCTTTAAAGCTCTGATACTGAACTATTTTCACTCTGGTGGAAAAAAACATTAAGGACTTTAATGAGCTCTGTCCCAGAAGTAGACAATGTTTTCATGACTCAACCTATAGTCTAACTCATCTGTGTTCTTGGTATACATTGTGTCACTTATGATAAACATTCCACTTCTAGTAACGTAGGATAAATGGACTACTGCACGTCATTAGGTAGGGGACATGATAAGGGAACACTAATTTTAAAACTAAATGTGTTAATATTTACGTTAACTGTGTCCCATACTAATTTTGGTTTTAGATCCTCTTCCTGTTTTCAAACAAAAAAAAAGTTTTAAAAAATACATTTAATTTAGCACTAGAACAAAGGTTGTTATCTTTCGATTTTTTTTTAATTATTATTTATTTTTATTTTATTAGTTAAAATTTTGCAGGCAACTTTTTAAAGAAAAAAGTTTCAATCAAAAATACAATTGCTGAGTTTGCGATACTTGCCGAAAAGGAAGGAAACGGAAGGATTTGTTACTTCCATTAATTGATAGAAAATGTGTAGAAATGCTGGTTTAATAAGCCGCACATTTCCCAGAGTCCCACCAATTCTACGTGTAGGATTTATACATGCACAGAACACAGGAAACGAGAGCAGATGTTCCCTCTAAGAAGCGTGAGTTTGCATTTGTCTCCGGTTAAAGTCTCCCACCATTTTGATTTCCTTAACTATTATTTAAATTTTTTATTACAGCAGTATATATTAACCCCTTAAGGACACATGACATGTGTGACATGTCATGATTCCATTTTATTCCAGAAGTTTGGTCCTTAAGGGGTTAAAAGTGTTTTTCCAGCTAAACATTTGCTGCTCGCATTGTTTTGTCCATCACATTTATATTAATATGTTCTAAGATCATACCGCTCATAATCGTTTAATTGATTTTTTGTTGTATTTGTGGGGTTTAGGGATATACTGTTTGTTTGCTGAGTGTTGTCATCTTTAAATAACTATACTAACGTACTTTGGAGCTATTCTTTACCATATTGTATCCAATGGCATCAGAATAGAGGGTCCAGTCCAAAACAAAATGCTTTGAGCACCAGTATTATTAAAATTGCCCGTGAATATTGGAAGGTATGGATCCGTGATGGATAGGAGAGCGGGACACAGCAGGGAGAGAAAAGAGGGACAGAGGGATTTGGGTCTGAAATATGGACTGTCCCTCCTAAATATGGACACTTGGGTGGCATGGTGGTGTGTCAGACTGAAATGTTCCTGAATAGTTGTGTTTTGGGCTTTATGTTATGAGTTTACTTGGATTTAGCTAACCTGTTTATTCAGCTTGATGCTGATTGGGGACAAGTATGGATAAATGGCAAAGGAATTGTACATTGTATGGCAAAGTATGCAAAAAGTATGAATAAACACCTATTATTACAGAAGATATATATATATACACATGTGCCACCACCACTGCCGATCTCATAAAACATATAAATGATGCGCCCAGTGCTGAGAGGTAACAGCTTGATACAAAACTATGCAATGTTTCTTTTTTGACCTTACGAGAGAGTCGAAAACAATGACAGGACATTAGCCTGGGGGAAAGGACTGAACTGGATAGCCTCCTCTTACTGACAATTACTATGTTACACTGAGAGCTTCCTGCCATCACAAGCTCTCCAAGATAACACAGAGCGACAGCATATATTAACCCCACCTCATCTGGCAACCACATGTGAAGAACAAGGAATATCAGTAATTATTACGGACAAAACCGGATTACATGTAACCTAGGTTTAAAAAAAAATAGGCCACCAATAATTTGGACAATTGGAATTAGGTTTGAAAAAGGACTGTTGAAGAACTTTAAGAATCATTCAGATTTAATATATATATTTATAAAAAAATTTTTATTGAGATGTGTTTCTTATTTTTACAATTTGTTTTTTTTTATTCGTTATTAGAGCCCCAGGACACAGTTTCCTTACTGCAGCCTCCAGTGAAGTTAAAGGAACACTATTGGGTCAGGAACATGAACATGTATTCCTGCCCCTATAGTGTTAAAATCACTATCTTGCCCCCCTGATTCCCTCTTGCCCCCCAGCCCCCCCCCCCCCCCCCCCCGAAATATAATACAATCCTACCTTTATTCTAGAGAGTCTGCTACTCTAGCTCTGCCCCTGATCTGCCTTCTAGACTGATATCATCGGAGCCAATCACATTGCTTTCTCATTGGAAAGCATTGGATTAGTTGAGCTTGTCAAGGAGGCAGATCAGGGGCAGAGCCAGCAAAAGCCAAACACAGCCCATTGCAATCAGCATCTCATAATAGAGTTGTATTGAATAAATGCATCTCTATGAGGAAAGTTCAGTTTCTCAATGCAGAGGGTGGAGACACTGAATGTCAGTGCTACATAGTGTGCAGCACTGCTCCAGGAAGCACCTCTAGCAGCCATCTGAGGAGTGGCCAGTGAAGTTATCACTAGGCTGTAATGTAAACACTGCCTTTTCCCTGAAAGCACAGTGTTTACTGCAACAAGCCTGAAGGAACTGATTATACTACTCAGAACGAATACAATAGCTGCAGTTGTTCTGGTGACTATAGTGTCACTTTAACAATCATGATGACTTTTGTCTAATTAGATGCTTCTCACATAGACGCCTTGAGGACACAAGGACCATGCCCTGCAATCTCTGGGATCCACCAATACATTGCATTTTTATGAGAAGCACAACATTTGATTCTTCTCATAGAAAAGTATTTAATAACAGTCTTTATCAGCATGCATGCTGACGACGAACATAAAATATATCTAATAATTTAATCTTTTCCAGTCTGAAGCACCTGTTGGAGTCCTGACTAACAGCCACTTGTTGGAGTGGAAACAACACGTTTTCTAAGAAACTGCACTGTTTACAATAGGAAGCTACAGGGACAGTATTTATGCCCCAAAATGTTTTCATGAAGATTAAATTAATTGGATACTTAGACTGTCCCTTTAAAGGAACACTCCCAGCAGCTGGCTGCAGTGGCTATGGTGCCAGGAGGGCTCTGGCAGGCTCCAAAAGTAATTAGTTAAACCATTTTAGAACAACTTACCTATGTCCCTCCATTAGCAGAAGACAGATATCTTCATTAAGATGAGCAAGTCCAATAAAGGCCCATGCTCATTGGCCATCACACAGCTGACGCTCTACGTCAATAAACGTGCTGTGTGACCACATGTGTCCAGTGAAACACAGATTAATTTGTCAGGCTGTTCTACAATGATTTGCAAATTACTCTGTGATGGTGCCAAGGCTTTCCTTGCACCATAACTACTACAGTGTACACTTGCATTAGAGACTGCTACATGATGAATTATTTTTGGCAGCAATGGCTAAACCTTGTAACCCAAATGCTTTTCAACTATATTTCCCATGATCCTTAGCAGCCTAAAGGACTATGGGGACTAGCTATGCAGGAATGCCCGGTAACTTTCAACTTGCTTAAAAAAAGACCTGAAAGAACTTGCTCCTGCTTTTTATAGGTAAGTGTAACAAAGAGAAAAATTAAAGGATCACTCTAGTGCCAGGAAAACATACTCGTTTTCCTGGCACTAGAGTGCCCTGAGGGTGCCCCCACCCTCAGGGACCCACTCCCGCCGGGCTCTGGGGGGAGGAAGGGGTTAAACTTACCTCTTTCTCCAGCGCCGGGCGGGGAGCTCTACTCCTCCTCTTCTTCCTCGCGACGTCATCGGCTGAATGCGCATGCGCGGCAGGAGCCGCGCTCGCATTCAGCCGGTCGCATAGGAAAGCATTCATAATGCTTTCCTATGGACGCTTGCGTGCTCTCACTGTGATTTTCACAGTGAGAAGCACGCAAGCGCCTCTAGCGGCTGTCAGTGAGACAGCCACTAGAGGCTCTGGAGGCTGGCTTAACCCTCAGAATAAACATAGCAGTTTCTCTGAAACTGCTATGTTTATAAAAAAAAGGGTAAAAGCTAGCTGGACCTGGCACCCAGACCACTTCATTAAGCTGAAGTGGTCTGGGTGCCTAGAGTGGTCCTTTAAACTTGACATATTTTTGTTTAAGACTAGTCTTCATAAAATATGGTGTGTTGGTGTGTGCGAACAGTGGCAAATACATTTAAAATAAAGCAACACAAAACAAAATCTGTATAACCCAAATCATCCAAGACATCAATTCAAGACAAAGGGTCCACTTGCATACCCTAACCTAAAGTGATAAAAGAAATGAGAATAGACTTCACCGGTTCATTCAACAAGCCGTATCGTAGTGGGCCTGTAGGGAATTGGTTTATGAGAAGTCGTAAGCAGAACTTAGAAAACCTCAGAGAGTGATATAAAACACATGTTCTTCATTGAACCATTGCCCAAACAACAGATTTACTGCGATTGCGAAAGACCATTCCATGCACCTAAACTGCAAGACGGCATTTGAGAAATCTCCCTGCAGAACACGCAAATCTCAAGACTTTGTTGCAAAATGGCCATTTAAAGCCAGATTTTTTTTTATGTCCTCATTAAAGACATTGAGATGAAGTGGTTTGGCTATAGTGCTCCTTTAACCCCTTAAGGACCAAGCTTCTGGAATAAAAGGGAATCATAACATGTCACACATGTCATGTTTCCTTAACCCCTTAAGGACACATGACATGTGTGACATGTCATGATTCCCTTTTATTCCAGAGGTTTGGTCCTTAAGGGGTTAATATTTCTTTTCAAGAAAACAGGGCATCACATGAAAAAAATGTTAACACAAGATATAGGTGATTTTCAATGTTTTATTGAAAGGTATAATTTCCAGATAAGAGTCGGTTCCTCTTTAAAAATTGGTGGCAAGATCAAAATCCCACCTGGAGCATCAAGTAGTGTTTTGTCGCACGTCCTAAGGACTATAATAGCTACCTAGATATGCCTCTGCAGCAGAATGCTTGTAAGAAAACAGCAATTGTTTCATTACTGTCTGCATGGAAACGGCCTGCCGCCTTCTATCTTGCTAACACGTTTTTTTAAAATGTGACAGTTCTAAATCTCAGCTTGTTACTGACGGAATCAGAAATATAAAATTCCAAACTGTTTGTACAGAGGACAGAAATATAATTTCCTTGTAGCTGAGTTACTACTACAATATCCACTACGCTATCAATCTTCCAAAGGGCTCCAAAACACACAGACTCTGGAATTTATGTTAGCAGAATCGTACCAAAACCGTGAGAATCTCAACGTTAAACCTTGAATTCTTTATTTAAAATCCAAGGGTCAATGGCATTGACTGTGCCCTTTCCTGTATTGTACCAGCTGCTAGGAGAATGTAAAAAACTTTATATCAAATATCTCAGGACGTCTTTGAAGATATTTCTAATAATATATTTCTTTGAGACTACAATAACCAGTTCTTGTAACGCAATATTTATATTAATAACTGTTTTTTTCAAAATGCAAGACGCGATTTCTTACCTCAACATGTGGGGTAAATAAACTTCCTGTGTCTTATATTCTGAATGTTTATATTTAGCAAATATTGCTATTTATATATATTTATATAAACTCGCGATCTAATGGGGAAATCAAAGATCTCCCTCGCCGGGCAGAATAGGCTTCTAACGTGGGACGAACATCGGGAAACTCTAGTCTGTACCTCTGTCAGGGGTAGACTTAGAATATTGCTCTTGAGCACCCCTGCCAATCGCAGTGCTGCCGCAGGTTACCATGGCAATGCCCCAATGCTACACAATGCTGGGACTTGTGAGAATAGTATACTTAGTCTGTACTTGGTGAAGGAACAAGCCTGAGTCCATCACTACCAGACTACCAATGTTTAACATGCGTCCCTCCCTGGCGGAAGGTGAGGAGCAGAGAGGGGGATATAAACTAAAAAAAAGCAAAAAGCCTGGAAATAATTAAAACCATATGGAATTGCTTCCATACAAAACAGCCCCTATCCAACCACAATTATCTCCACACACACACACACACACTACAGAGACTGTAACCACACACACTACATCCCCTACATATATTGGATTCACTAAATGCACACACACACTACATTTCCTAAACACATGCGACACCTCCTGTACCTACACTCGAAAAATATCCAATACCCACACTCGCTATGTCTCCTATAACCACCCTCGCTACATCCTCTATACCCACACTCGCTATGTCTCCTATACCCACCCTCGCTACATCCTCTATACCCACACTCGCTATGTCTCCTATAACCACCCTCGCTACATCCTCTATACCCACACTCGCTATGTCTCCTATAACCACCCTCGCTACATCCTCTATACCAGGCTTCCCTCAGATATTGCTGAACTACATCTCCCATGATTCTCAGTCTATCTATTTCATTTATAAAATCATGGGAGTTGTAGTTCAGCAACATCTGGAGGGCCGGAGTTTGGGAAAGCCTGCTCTTTACCCACACTCACTATGTCTCCTATACCCACCCTCGGTGCATCCTCTATACCCACACTCACTATGTCTCCTATACCCACCCTCGGTGCATCCTCTATACCCACACTCACTATGTCTCCTATACCCACCCTCGCTACATCCTCTATACCCACCCTCGCTATTTCTCCTATACCCACACTCGCTATGTCTCCTATACCCACCCTCGCTACATCCTCTATACCCACCCTCGCTATTTCTCCTATACCCACACTCGCTATGTCTCCTATACCCACCCTCGCTACATCCTCTATACCCACCCTCACTACATCCTCAATATCCACACTCCCTATGTCTCCTATACCCACCCTCACTACATCCTCTATACCCACCTTCGCTACATCCTCTATACCCACACTCGCTACATCCTCTATACCCACACTCGCTATGTCTCCTATACCCACCTTCGCTACATCCTCTATACCCACCTTCGCTACATCCTCTATACCCACACTCGCTATGTCTCCTATACCCACCTTCGCTACATCCTCTATAACCACCCTCGCTACATCCTCTATATCCACACTCGCTATGTCTCCTATACCCACCCTCGCTACATCCTCTATACCCACCCTCGCTACATCCTCTATACCCACCCTCGCTACATCCTCTATAACCACCCTCACTACATCCTCAATATCCACACTCCCTATGTCTCCTATACCCACCCTCACTACATCCTCTATACCCACAGTCGCTATGTCTCCTATACCCACCTTCGCTACATCCTCTATACCCACACTCACTATGTCTCCTATACCCACCTTCGCTACATCCTCTATACCCACACTCGCTATGTCTCCTATACCCACCCTCGCTATGTCTCCTATACCCACCCTCGCTACATCCTCTATACCCACACTCCCTATGTCTCCTATACCCACCCTCGCTACATCCTCTATACCCACACTCCCTATGTCTCCTATACCCACCCTCGCTACATCCTCTATACCCACACTCCCTATGTCTCCTATACCCACCTTCGCTACATCCTCTATACCCACACTCACTATGTCTCCTATACCCACCTTCGCTACATCCTCTATACCCACACTCGCTATGTCTCCTATACCAACCCTCGCTACATCCTCTATACCCACACTCCCTATGTCTCCTATACCCACCCTCGCTATATACTCTATACCCACACTCACTATGTCTCCTATAAACACCCTCACTATATCCTTTATACCCACCCTCGCTACATCCTCTATACCCACACTCGCTATTTCTCCTATACCCACACTCGCTATGTCTGCTGGAAATGATGAATTCCAAAAGTTTTCTTTAGTTTTTAATTAATTTTTAATTAACTGGAGTTAATTTGGCCTGTTGTCATTTGTGTCAATTTATATTATTTTCTAAAGTGTCACATTGCATACAAACCTTACAAGATTTGGGCAAACAGCAACGCAAGTACAATATGGGGCATTTAAACCTATCCACAAGCCCTTTAGCACGGATCCGAATATAGGCAAACCCTATTGGCTAACATGCCTGTCGACCTGTCATCTTGGAGATTATCTGCTCTGGGAAAACACGCCTCCTTTGTGTCAGACATTACTCCAGTGACATTAACTGCGTCACAGGCACTGCGCATCGTCAGCCGCACCTGTGCCCTCCAACTCCCGATAGCAGTATTTCTAAAACTGCCCTTTGTAGAATGGTTTATGCGCTCTTAAAATTTCCTTGGTATAGCTAGGAAACAAATCCCTCTCCGACGCTAACAGAAGGCGATTGATTCACTAAATCATCCAACACAGATCTTTTTTCAATGTTATTTTCTAATTTAAAATCCCCCCCCTCTCCCCATATTACTAAAATAAACTGAATGTACCTGCCTTGTAATATCACAGTGCTAGTACAGCACCATGACAAACAAACTTAAATAAGGTCAGAGATGCCGTAGAAATATCAATTTAGAGGTAAATATCTTTAATTTCAAGGACATAATTGCACTTACTAGTGTACGGCCAGGGATAATTTCACTGCATGCCCTTTAAACAAGGTGAAACACAGTATTTATAAAAAATAAAAAAATAAATAGCTAAAATACTGCATTAGTTTCTATTCATTAGAATAATTATAAAAAAAACACAACCTTTTTTTTGTTGCAAGAACACAGCTTTCCCTTATTAATTTTAATTTTTCCCATTTGGTCATTTGTGTAACTGAAGGCTTTATTTTTTAACACTTCATCTGCATTGCTGAAAGAAACTAGCAAGCCACATTAAACTTTCCTCATAAAAATGCTGTGATTCAATGCATCTCTATGAGGAGAGGCTGATTGGCCAGGACAGCGTTTGGTTCCGACTCCCACCCCACCTCCTTGGCTCAGATCATCAGAATTGACAATCTCAGCCAATCCAATGCTTTCCTATGGGAAAGCATTGGATTGGCTGAGATCATCACTTCTGATAATCAATGCATCTCTGTGAGGAAAGTTCAGTGTCTCCATGCAGAGCGTGCATATTGTGCAGCACTGCCCCAGGAATGATCACTTCCTATTGGCTAACCGACTTTTGGTAACCTAAATGACCGCTAGACGTCCTCACGCTCTGCATGAGGACATCCGGCGTCAGTAAAATCTCCATAGGAAGGCATTAAAGCAAAGCTTTTCTATGGGGAATGCCTAATTCACTCGCAGTGCGATGACGTTGAAGGAGGTGGATCGTCGACCCAGCGCCGAGGGATATCAGCGCTGGAATAAAGTAAGTGACTAAAGTTATATATTTTAAGGAAAGAGTAGTCATACTGAAAGTGTAGCTGGCTTAGAGAATAACCCTCTGAATCTAGTTATACAGTACATGCAAAACTACAAATGTAACAGCTAGATAATTTATGATAGAGATGAAATGATAAAGAAAACAAATTATCGGATGCAACTTCAGCAATTTACGTAATTAAAATTTTTTTTTTTACAAATGAGCTATTTGTACTGAGTCAGTGGATTTTATGTTAAATCATTTTATTTCATGTACTAGACTCCCTTTTCTATTCAGCTTGTCCTCATACGACTCTCTTCAGTATCAAAAAAGGAGAAAAATAAATGTAACTCCTTAACTACAGAGTTCTTTAAAAAAGAATGCATGAAGCTTTTTTCGAAACATGAAATAAAATGATCACAAAGCAACAATTTCGTTGTATGCTTTATTTCAGTGTAATAAAATTACAGATTTTATTTCTCTTACTTATGCAACTGTTGCACAAATATTAGCGAGGGTTATAAAAAATACAGGAAAAAAATATAAAATCTGTGTAGAAGGTCAAATGGCAACTTTGTAATATACAGTATTGAAATATTATTATAAAAGGTCTTTAAATGGCTATTTTAAGGGGGGGGATTACTGGTGTTTTAGCAAACAAGGAATTGTATATTAAGCCTTACAGGTTCCTGCACGGTTCAAGGTATGTGGTAGCATCATGAGAAGATCGGAATGGGAGCATGAGCCTTCTGAGCTTATTATTTAATTTTGCAATATTGATCAGAAACTCTCTTCTCAAACCGATCTAGTTGTTAAAGGAACACTATAGGCACCTAGACCACTTTGCCATAAAGGAACACTATAGGGTCATGAACACATACATGTATTCCTGACCCTATTGTGTTAAAACCACCATCTAGCCCCCTCGGCACCCTCTTACCTCCCTAAATATAGTAAAATCTTACTTGACTTTAAGTCTGCAGCTGATGATCATTCGAGGGCAACATAACTGCAATGTTTGGCACTCCATACAATCTACACCTGGAAGAATCATCATCCAAGCAGTCTTAAGGTAAGTTTACATCTTTAAAATACATATCTGCTGCAGAATTATGGGTTTATTCTCACCAGCAAGAACTGCTCATTTTTCTTGTGAGCAATAACGATAAAATAGCAAATAGCTATACATACTGCGGTCTCAGGTTATCTGGTTATGTGATCAGAAATTCCCCCCAAAAAACGATAGAAGTTCAGTACAGTTTCTCAAGTTGTTGTCTTGACCTGTTTTCAGATATTAAGCAGGATTTAAAAACTGCCTCTCTGGCTATGATCTCACGGTCAGGACAAGCATTTTGAAAATCATTAGGGCACAGCACGGACATACAAATTAATTTAGGCATATCAGTACTGGTTGAGTCTGTACTGCCAAAAACAGCAACACTGAACTAGACAATACAGAAAGAAGCACATTTATTTAACAGGATATGTATCACCACAATATACAAATTTAATATGAGAAATAAAGTGAAACACATACAAACTCCAAATCACTGAAGTGGTCATGGTACTTGGAGTAATCCTTTAAAGTGGGATGCTGCAAGCAGACTCCTGGTAGGCTACAGTGTTTAAATTCATGAATTTGTTGGCAAGATGAATAATGTAACTTCTGAAAACAGAATTTCCCAAGAACAAAGTTGTTCAAAAATGAGTTAACAACTGACACAAATGATAAATGATATATTCATATACCAAAGATAGATATAGACACACACACACACAAGGCAGTGTAAAGTTCAGACAATGTACACATAATGACATCTTAATATGGAATAAAAATCTATGTTCCTTCACTACAATGGCGAATGAAGATACACATGTATCATAAGCAATGAATTCTTATCACTTGGAGATAGTCTACTTCTGTTACACCGAGACAGCCCACTCCATTACTCACAAACAGGCCATGTTACATGTATCATGTTGTGCTAATTCGCATTACAAATTCTTGCACAATGCAAGACGCAAATATACGTTTTTACTTCATGCTTGTATAAATTAAGGTTAAAATCTAGTATATCAGCACATGTTGATCGAAGTATACAGGGAGTGCAGAATTATTAGGCAAGTTGTATTTTTGAGGATTAATTTTATTATTGAACAACAACCATGTTCTCAATGAACCCAAAAAACTCATTAATATCAAAGCTGAATATTTTTGGAAGTAGTTTTCAGTTTGTTTTTAGTTTTAGCTATTTTAGGGGGATATCTGTGTGTGCAGGTGACTATTACTGTGCATAATTATTAGGCAACTTAACAAAAAACAAATATATACCCATTTCAATTATTTATTTTTACCAGTGAAACCAATATAACATCTCAACATTCACAAATATACATTTCTGACATTCAAAAACATAACAAAAACAAATCAGTGACCAATATAGCCACCTTTCTTTGCAAGGACACTCAAAAGCCTGCCATCCATGGATTCTGTCAGTGTTTTGATCTGTTCACCATCAACATTGCGTGCAGCAGCAACCACAGCCTCCCAGACACTGTTCAGAGAGGTGTACTGTTTTCCCTCCTTGTAAATCTCACATTTGATGATGGACCACAGGTTCTCAATGGGGTTCAGATCAGGTGAACAAGGAGGCCATGTCATTAGATTTTCTTCTTTTATACCCTTTCTTGCCAGCCACGCTGTGGAGTACTTGGACGCGTGTGATGGAGCATTGTCCTGCATGAAAATCATGTTTTTCTTGAAGGATGCAGACTTCTTCCTGTACCACTGCTTGAAGAAGGTGTCTTCCAGAAACTGGGAGTTGAGCTTGACTCCATCCTCAACCCGAAAAGGCCCCACAAGCTCATCTTTGATGATACCAGCCCAAACCAGTACTCCACCTCCACCTTGCTGGCGCCTGAGTCGGACTTGAGCTCTCTGCCCTTTACCAATCCATCCATCTGGCCCATCAAGACTCACTCTCATTTCATCAGTCCATAAAACCTTAGAAAAATCAGTCTTGAGATATTTCTTGGCCCAGTCTTGACGTTTCAGCTTGTGTGTCTTGTTCAGTGGTGGTCGTCTTTCAGCCTTTCTTACCTTGGCCATGTCTCTGAGTATTGCACACCTTGTGCTTTCGGGCACTCCAGTGATGTTGCAGCTCTGAAATATGGCCAAACTGGTGGCAAGTGGCATCTTGGCAGCTGCACGCTTGACTTTTCTCAGTTCATGGGCAGTTATTTTGCGCCTTGGTTTCTCCACACGCTTCTTGCGACCCTGTTGACTATTTTGAATGAAACGCTTGATTGTTCGATGATCACGCTTCAGAAGCTTTGCAATTTTAAGAGTGCTGCATCCCTCTGCAAGATATCTCACTATTTTTAACTTTTCTGAGCCTGTCAAGTCCTTCTTTTGACCCATTTTGCCAAAGGAAAGGAGGTTGCCTAATAATTATGCACACCTGATATAGGGTGTTGATGTCATTAGACCACACCCCATTCTCATTACAGAGATGCACATCACCTAATATGCTTAATTGGTAGTAGGCTTTGGAGCCTATACAGCTTGGAGTAAGACAACATGCATAAAGAGGATGATGTGGTCAAAATACTAATTTGCCTAATAATTCTGCACGCAGTGTATTAAGCATTATGCATTTATTTTTATGTGACTGAATCTCTTTTTCACCATTTTTATTTGTCATTTGAAGTCTTTTTGTGCAGCTTTTAAAAAAATATCAATATTATAAGTATATGTTTTGTTTTGCTTTTGCAAAATTAGGATAGATCTTTGGTATTCCTTTTTAAAAAACGAGTACAAACCGTTCGACTGTAGTAGACATTACTGAAGATTTGCTACTGAATGTTTGAAAGTATGCCTGCACTTACAATGTCATGCTTTAACTTGTCAACGTGTCAAAACTATAATTCTACATTTTTTCTTACAGTACACGAGAACCGTATTGATCAACACTTCAAAATAAAGCACTTAATGTAGAACTTCCTTTCATCCCCTCAATGTATTTATAAAAGCTACTGTCAAAAATCACATGGGTGCACCTGAAAGAACTCAGCTTTTGTATGTGACAAAAATATATTTTGTTTTACACTGCGTTCTGATAAAAAATGTATACCATTTATTTATAAAGCAACTGATGTGAGTTCACAGACCAAAACAGATTTACTGGGTAACTGGTTTTCCAGTTACATTTGGAATACAATAACCCCTTCACTTTCTAAATCATGTATACATGTTTTATATTCATTTACTTTGCAGAAGGAACCTATCCCAATTATTTAATGTCTGCAAATGTGCTGAAAATATCAACTCTATTTCCCCTTTCAAACAGCAAAGGAAGTTTCAATGGGTCATACCTTTTCACGGTTAACACTGCATTAATATTCCACAGAGTGATAAAGATTGAAATAGCCTTTATTAAAGCTCTGGATCTACAATCGAACCATAAATGATATAACCAATATTAAATTTCCTGCTTCATTTAACCTTATAGTGTTGCTATGTTAATGCATTCCACAAAATCTCATTCTATTTTATTTAATATAGAGCATGCACTGGTGAACCCGAGGCATCATTAGGAGGTGATATCGCTCTGAACATTAAAGTGGTGTGGAGGTAAGTGCATTCTTTTCTTACCTTCACTATACTACTTACCCCAGTTAATGCTTCAAATACATTTTCTGGAATGAGAGAACAAGTAACTTTCAGTTCCATAGATGTTCCGCTTTAATTCTCACGATTTCTAATTTAGTGACAACATTCCAATCCTTTTTGGTGAAATCCTTGCACCTGGAAGGTGTCTTAGTAAATATTACCACTAAGTTAGAGAGAATCTAGAGGATGTTGGATGGGACAGGAATATGGTAGACGAGGTCTCTGACTTCCACCTTGCACAAATAGGAAGGAAACCAACAAAAAATCACAAGCAGGAATTAAACAATGCAGGAAACCTAACACAGCGCTCTGTTTATCAGCAGAGACAGGAAAAGGCATCTCATACACAATGCTTGTATTTATATGCCATTCTGAACCCGCTGCCTGAAGGGCATACACCAAATTGCATCTCAGCAGAGAACAAAAAAGTGTCAAAGCTTTGTTACAAGTATTACCCCGAGGAGTGCAATGCACAATGTTATTCCTGTGTTCTGTGTTTGTCTTTCAGAGCGTTACGGCTGTCTAAACTTTGTACTTGATCCTCTCACCCTGCTGCAGAGTACACTAGCAAGAAGAATATGAAAACCTACAGACAGAGATTGTGGTGCGCAGGCCACATTATAATACAGATCCACGGTATAGGACAGGAGAGGGCAAAGACAGATCCACTAGCTGTTGTAGGACCATTTTCTGGTTTAATGTTGAATCTTTCAGGAATGGTTTGACATTTATTTAGCTACAGTGAGGGGAAAAAGTATTTAATCCTCTGCTTATTTTGAACGTTTGCCCACTGACAAAGAAATGATCAGTCTATAATTTTAATGGTAGGTGTATTTTAACAGTGAGAGACATAAAAACAAAAAAATAATCCAGAAAAACACATGTCAAAAAAGTTAAAACTTGATTTGCATGTTAATGAGTAAAATAAGTATTTGATCCCCTATCAATCAGCAAGATTTCTGTCTCCCAGGTGTTTTTTATATAGGTAACGAGCTGAGATAAGAAGCACTTTCTTAAAGGGAGTGCTCCTAATCTCAGCTGTAGGTCCCCCCATTATTGTTCATTTTAGGGCCCTCACCCACCGCTCAGGGGTGGTGGCCGGGGGGGGGACAGTAGGTCCCCCCCTTATTGTTCATTTTAGGGCCCCCATCCACCGCTCAGGGGTGGGGGCCGAGGGGGGACAGTAGGTCCCCCCCTTATTGTTCATTTTAGGGCCACCACCCACCGCTCAGGGGTGGGGGCCGGGGGAGGACAATAGGTCCCCCCCCCTATTGGTATTTAGGGCCCCAACCCGCTCAGGGTGTTAAGCCCACTGTTGGAGTTGATCCCAGGAAAATATAAATTTGAGAAGGTTTTGGATAGCAATAACACTAACAATATTTTATTTTTAAAAAAGAGAAGATTTATCACAATGCATTGTTAATATATTATTCAAAGCACTGTCACTTTAATTATTTATGGCACTTTATATCTTAAATAGTTTTGCTCACATTTTTAGTGATATACACTAACAATGCATGGAAAATGGACGAATTTAATGTACTTTTATGTCACCATTTATGTAGTTTTTTGTCTCCTATGTTAAAATTAGTGTAGGATCCGCCAATATTGGGGTACTCTGATGTAGTGGTGGGCTTAGCACAATATGGCGTGCCATATTTGTTTTCTGAGATAGGTGACTTTAAGAAGCCTTGCAAAATGTAAAATTTTTGTTTTGTGTGTGCACTGTTCCTTATTCTATATATTTCATAGAGAAGCAACGACTGGGATGCAGAGTTGATGAGATGTGTATGGACAGTTGCGCACACACACACAATGAAGTCCAAGTAGCCATTACTTGCATGCCCGCTTCTAGCATAATAGCGCCTACAAGTAGAATGTGCTATGCAAACTGCATTAGCACGCTGGTCAAACACTGGTCCCAACTGGATGATCGACAGGGGATTGGGGTGGAGCTACAAGGTAATTTTCCTCGCATTTTAACCTGCAAGCTGATGTGGTGCTGGTGTTTAGTGTGACCCTTTAAGTTATCTGCTGGGGTGAGCTCAAAAGTAAAGAGGTGGGGCAGCAGTAAGTTTCTTTAAATTTGTTTTGCCAACAAAGAGATAATTTGCCATGTTTAGCACAATACTGCATAGGAATTCTGAATGACTTATAATGTATTGCAATACCAACAATGCTGCAAGGGATATATTAAGAAGCCATTACTTATTAAAAAAAGAACTGTGAAATGTCTTGATATATGTGTAAACTGATATTTGGAAAGTGAGATGCGGATCTCCTAACGAAATCCGCATTTCTTGTCAGAACATGTACTTCTGTTTCATGTCTATTCTCACGTCACTCACAGGTAATATGAAAATTACTCATAAACCAGTCATTATATTCTACATAAAGGGAAAATATATTGTACCGATATCCTCTTAAAGGGACCCCCCCCCAAAAAAAAAACCCATAAGGTGACAAGTCTGCTTCAGGGAGGTATAAACATAACACGTACCTTCAAGAGCAGCTACATGGATTAAAATATGTATAATTACTTGGTGATTGTATTTGTTTTTCCTGTGCCGAGAAGCTAGGCACATTAAAATGGCAATCTAAAGAAACGAAGAAAAGGCCTATTGCCAGAAGGACAGCACTAGTACTGTTCGGGGCTTAACCGTCAAACTAACAGAACAAAATAAAACAAAAAAGAAACAAAGAATCCCTGTTTAGAATTATTGATACGTTACTTCGAGTCGCTGGTGGAGAGATATGTGCAGTGTTACCATACCACACAAAGTGTATCCATATCCTGGTGCCCAAATTAATTGCTTTAATAAAATGCAGGTGCCCATGAGATCCCTTCCTCTAGTAGTATAAATCTATACGAGACTGCTTATAGATGCCAATGAGGAAAAGAGAGCGCATAGAAACATGCTAAAAGAGAGCTCAGTTATTCTGTATCTATAATATGAAAGTAGGTGTAGATTCTTATGTAGATATATTCATATTTAGATAGAGTCATATTTCTCATTAAAACTAAATATAGGTGAAACTTTGTTTCTGCTTTGTTTTGTTACATTAGAACAGCAGATGTATCAGTAGGAACACTACGTATAATTTATTTTTATCTATAGTTTTGAAAGTAGTTCTGGAGAAATTCCAGTTACTTCAGCTGTTGAGATGAATCCTAAAAAAGCCATCTTAGCACTTGCTTTGATGCCAGCAATAGGTGCATATTAAATTTTAGGCTGCTAAGACTCCATCTCAACCCACAGTTAAAGGACCACTATAGTGCCAGGAAAGCAAACTCATTTTCCTGGCACTTATGTAGTTCTTAGGTCCCCCGCACCCTCATGGCCCCCTCCTGCTGGGCCCCTCCTCCTGCCGACATCAGCGCCGAATGCCGCGCACACATTTCAAACCACCCATAGGAAAGCATTACTCAATGCTTTCCTATAGATGTCAGTGTCTTCTCACTGTCATTTTCACAGTGAGAATCGTGGAAGCGGCCTCTAGTGGCGGTCAGTGAGACAACCACTAGAGGCTGGATTAACCCTCAGTGAAACATAGCAGTTTCTCTGAAACTGCTATGTTTTCAGCTGCAGGGTTAAAACTAGAGGGACCTGGCACCCAGACCACTTCATTGAGCTGAAGTGGTCGGGGTGCCTATAGTGGTCCTTTAAGCCTGTCAATACCTCACCTACATTAGACCCAGTGCTCTTGTGTTCCAATGCCTGTACTTGACTCATGCGCACACCAGAACACCCATGTGCACCTATATGTTTAAATTGAAAAAAGTGGAAATAGAATCAGTAATTTTGAAAAATAATGAAGAATTGTCTGGTCTTATAATTAATAGGAATTTTTAACTATAACCATAAATGGTTCTAGGAAACACTTTTTCAGATCGCAGTGTTACAGGACAAAAAATCTGGAATTGATACCAACCAATGACCAATTTGATCATGAGCATTAATTTAAAAAAAAAAAGCCTGAATTAACAAACCAATCACTGAATCATTTACACGCACCATTATACAAAAAGCCCTAACCGATCCTAGAAATATGTACTGAATTAGAACTATATATATTAAGTATTTAATATGTATATTTGATTGAACCAAACTGTGTAGATGTAATATATCCCGCATTTTTAAAACATTAAAATTGTTCACCATTTTTCTAGAAGATCTTACGAACGTTTAATAAACCTTTAACCCCTTAAGGACCAAGCTTCTGGAATAAAAGGGAATCATGACATGTCACACATGTCATGTGTCCTTAAGGGGTTAAAGGGTTACTCCAAACAAATGACCACTTTAGAGATTTGAAGTGGTTATGGTGCCTGGAGTCTATATGTGCAGATTTTTGCAATGAAACTGTGTATATACAGAGTTTAACCTGTCTGCAGCCAGATATGTCAGTCCAACTCAGAGAGCATCATTGGACACCATTGGCCAGTCTGGAATCAGAGTTCTGGGCTGGCGAAGGTCAATTCTTTGCATATTCCTACTATGCACAGAATTGCATTCACTGGCTGAGGGCGGTCAGCTGATACTCTCAGCCTATGAAGGGCCTGCGGGATCGACCTTCGACTACTGCAGAAGCCAGATTCCGTCAATAGGAGAGGAGACCAAAATGACAGTGAGAGCCAAGTAGGAGGGAAAACCATTGTAAAAAAGTTTACTTCATTATCGGACAATGGGGTCAGAGTACTTCGGGAATTGGAGTAACTCTATACTTAAAAGCAGTGTAGTAGATTAGGTTAGGACATACGCCTACCTACCTTTTTCCTTTGCCAAAAGTGGAAATAACTTAGTAATAATTTCAAGTGGTCAAGTTGAACAGAAGATAGACGGGTAATGAACAGAATGATGTGCTCCCCCACCCATAGAAGAGATATATGACTTGAAGTTTATGCAATGAGCTTTCAGACTTGCAGTATCTGAGCCAAGCCAGAAGAGTGGACATTTATTCCTTTGAGAATGTTTTACTTGGAATTCGATTGACCTGCCTCTTGTATGTCTCTCAAAATACAGTTCGGCTCCTAAAAAGATCATTCTGGCACCAAACCCACATGAACATAACTGCCAAACACTGGCTGATATTTTGATACCTGCAGAGCAAATGTCTGTCCCGACTTGCCAAAAAATCATGTGTGAGGGGTTATTTAATACACAACTGGAGACCAAATGTGTCAAGAGTAAAAACTATTTGCGCAAAGGAAAGGAAGTTCCCTGCGTGCTAATATGCAAAAAGGCGAACCTATTAAAGAAATAAACAACTTACAAAGCTGAATGGAAGCCTCCTGTACAACGACATATTAAAGGAAAATGGTCACTTCCATGAAAATTAAACTATTGAACAAAGTACTGAAAATAACCCGTGACTTTTGTTAACCTCTATTTCCGTATTGCTCTGTTTTTTAAATAAAATGCAGGTTAAAAGATTTAGCAAAAGACAATCCAGTTCAGTCCTGGCACAGCCAGGGCAGGTAAGTCACAAGAAGAGGAAAACGGAAACATTGTTTCTGTTTAAACTCTTCCACTGATAATGTTCAATTCCAGAAAAGAGCAACATTTATAACCCACGATTCACAGGGAGCCAAAATGGCGGCTCCCAGTTACAGCTTAGCTGGAAGTACACCAGTGTGGATTTCTATAGTTAATTGTATTTTTCAGACCTCAGAAAAACATATTTGTTAAATATAGGGGATAAGTAAATATAATATTTAAAAAAACTGGTAGGATTAATAGCCCAAATGTCTGTAAATGTGGTTAATGAAGACTCTCTTTTTGAAGAGAAGGAGTGTATTAAAACCATTCTCGAGATACAATGCCATGATGGATATATACACAAAATATTGTTGTATCTCTCATACCATAACAACCTAAAGAAAACCTCGCAATTATCCTATATTTTCCGAGATTAGTCAGCAGGCTAAGGTCATTTAACAATAGCAAACAACAAGGTGACCTCCTCCTCTGTCTCAATGCAATTTAGCAGATAAAAGACAGGTTTTAGCATTGCCAGCAATAACACAGTGTTAAACGGGTAATGCCTGTATATGCTCATTCCCACACCAGGCCCGAAAATCTCTATTACTATAAAAAAATATTGGACACAGTTGAAAATTTCTCACACACAAGAAAAAAGAGAAAACGAGTTTAATCATGTCTAATTACATTGTCAATTATTCGGTCTTAGAAAGTGCTCTGTAAAGTGATTGATTTAATTTTTCTTCACAATTATCTTTTATACACCTACTCTCTATGTTTGCTGGATCTCGTTTCGCATTACATGTTAAAAAACCAAAATACACCACCTTATTAAACAGCCGTACCGGTAACAAGACACAAGTACTTTAAAAAAGTGAATGACAAGATTCACCAGACTAATGCCTAATATTGCTACTCAAAAAAAATGATCTATCATTATTGAGTTTTGGTTAGGCTTGGGGGTATTTTAGCATTAGGGGTAATAAGGGTTAGAATAGCTTAAAGGGTGTTTTAAGGATTACTCTAAGCACCATGACCATTCCAGCTGCAACTACAGAGTTTAACCCCTTTGCTGCTAGATGTGTAACTACGCCTCTGGCAGCCTCATTAGCCAGCTGGGTACAAAAGTTTCAGGCTGGCTAAAGTTAGTTCGGTGCATATTGGACGCTGGATACAGGTCCAATATGCACCTGAGGAAGACGAGTGTGTTCGTCGAAACGCGTTGTGCTTATGGTATCTACCTATGAACGGCATCACTACAACCTTTATGTAAGATTTTAATATTTTTTTATAAATAAATGTGAATACTTGCTTTTTAATTGGTGTGCCTGTTCTGCATCATTTACTCCGAGGAACAAGCTTCGTACAGAGGAATACCCTTTGGATTATCTTCCATAAACACCATTACCTGAAAACAGACTTTCAGAAATTGGTTACTTTATTGAACCTTCCAGCATTTGATTCCTGGTTACCATCTGATCCTGTTTATATATTTGGGGTATATTTGTGTGTTTTTTCTATTGTGTATATACACCTCCACAGTGCATGTATTACATTTCATTTGTGGTATCACGTATTTGCGCTGCACACTACTCATGTTGCTGGATACAGGTGTTCAATGGCAATACGGACCACCAATCCATTCTGACCATGTCCTCTCCTCAGCCTGTCCGCCCCCTACATACCCCCCTCCAGTGTGGAGGAGTTGATGTCAGCAGAGGAGGATTGGGCTGAGAGCAGAATTTGGCTTGGCGCATGTGCGTAGATACATTTTTGTTTTATTTATATGTTGGGGTGGGGGGACCAGAATAGACTTGATTACTCTAACTAGAACACGTGGGGAACATGATTAGGGTTCTGAGGTTTAAAGAGAAATTAGAATTAGTTGGAATCTGCCTTCAATATGCCATGGACATGTGATCTTGATGATCTCAATTCAATTTTTTCCCATAGGAAAGCATTATTATTATTATTGGTATTTATATAGCACCAACTAATTCCGCAGCGCTTTACAATATTATGAAAAGGGGGGGAAGGAATTTACAATAAATGAGACAATTACACAGTGACACAGGAACAATAGGTAGCTGAGGTCCTGAGGACCCTGCTCAAACAAGCTTACAGTCTATTGTGCCAATCGGCATCAACTCATAGAAAGCACTGAATCAATACATCTCTATGGGGAACGTTCAGTGCCTCCATGCAGAGCGAGAAGAGGCTTAATATAAGTGCTGCACACTGTGCAGCACTGGACTAGGAAGCACCTCTAGTGACTGTCACTAGAGGTGTTACTAAGCAGCAATGAAAAGCGAGTGCTACAGTGCTAAGACTGCAGGGACATGCTATAGACACCTGAACCACTACATTAAGCTGCAGTGGTTATGTTAACTATAGTGTCCCTTTAGGGAAGCTACACACCATTTTAGCTTGTTCAATGAAAATGAGATAACTAGAATAAGTGGATAGCAACTATGAAAGATTGGGAGGTTCTCGCATGTATTTATAATAGCTACATTCCATGCATAGAATGTATAGTTTTTGTATATATTGCTACTGGACATTAGAATGCGGCCCTAAAGCAAAACCTACACTGTACATGTCTTAGCAAGAAATATATACTCTCCACACACGCAAGGAGCAAAGAAAAATGACACTGTGTTTTCAATGCAAAAAGCAAGTTTAAACAGCACTGCATATGATGTGACTCTTCCCTGATCAATAGGCTATTTAGTCGCTCTGATGAATTGCTATAATCAATTTAACAATGTCATTTATGAGCAAGGTCTTTTAGCGTGCCGCCTTTCTGTTATTTTCAGAAAAACTATATAAGACTTCTGAGTAGATTTTTTTTTTTAAAAAAGAAAGAGATTTAAATATAAATCACTTGTTTTGGCTATATAAATTAATTAGGTAAACTATTCACAAAAAAGTAAACCGCTGCTAAAAAAAACTAGTAAAAAAATGTTTTACTAAATGACAAGGGGGTTATTCGCTGGACTATTGCGCAAATCCCTTTCAGCAAATCAAAATGCCTCTTATTGGATGAACAAAGCGATTCATTCTGGATTTGCTGAATGAGTTGATTCGTTCATCCAATGATTACAAGGCATTTGATTCGCTCAACGCAGCTGAATGTTTTTTTCTGAACAAATCTATTAATCTCTATTGTCAATAATTCTAAGTTAATTCAACATGAATTTAGAATATTAGACCAAACTAGTTGAACCGAGAACATTGGTAGCGTGGAGAATTTTTCAAGTTTGGCTATTGGAGCCTAAAACCTATAATTTATGTTAGAGTCCTGATAATTCACACTGTAGCCACCCAGGCAGTGTATTTAGATATAGCAAGGTTGCTTTCTAGGTGAAATGAAATTTTACACCATAACAGAGGGGCCATGAGCAGTTTTAAATCCATCCCCCAGCCACTGCCATATGTCCAAACATTCTAAGATTATCCTACAAAAGACTTCTACCCACACGGGGGTTAATTGGTTGCAGATTATGTGAGCCGTTTGAGAAATTGCACTAAAGCCATGTAAATGAATAGGCAAGTTTATCCCAGACTATCCCACCGCACCAGTAAAATTGCAGTCAATATTTTTAATAAATGACCCGTTAAAATACTATTTATAACGAAAACCTAATATATTAGGATTCAATCTAAATCCAAAGCAACATGTAGAGAGTCTCTATAAAAACTGTGCAAATAAGAGTCTCTATAAAAAAACTGTGCAAATAAAAAATATTTTTTTAATAAAAAATAGAAAAGCGTGCTATTAACATGTCAGCGATTAACAGTCTACTATGGAAACAAACATATGTGTCATAAAAGCCTGTAGAAAGTATCAATGTAAATGAACGGTATGTGCGTCCATTGTATTCAACATGTTGTGCGGGGGTTTTGGTCATTTAACCAGAAATAGTTGAGAATTGCTCATTTTAGGATATAATAGCCAAAATGGAACAATTCTCCAAATCGGCAACTTTTCCAGCTTGTCAATTTTATTGCCTAAATCTGCCATTTGCTTGTCAATTTACCATAATTTATGGTTTACCCCATTGTGCAGCGCTACGGAATTTGATGGCGCTATATAAATAATAAAATAATAATATTAGTTCAATTTCTTTTGGCAGGTGTGAAATTCTAGGATATATTAGAGGATATATTCACTAAACAGTGAGCTATGACCACACAATAAGGGACCTGCAAAGCGTATGCTGATACATATCGATTAAAACAAATACTGACTCGAAGAACACAACAATTTTTAGCATCACATGAGATCTCTAATTACAGACTAAAATGTACAAATCATCATTTCTTCCCAATCACAGCTTCATACTCACCCAGGTTGCAGGGCCTTGCAAATACCTGGAAACACAGGGATGTGACTCTTAAAAACATTAACGATGGAATCTAGCAGTTTTTTTTATATTTTATATTGAAATGTATTCACCTCTCTTCTTCCACAGAAAAAAAGGCTTGGCTCCCAAATGACAATGTTTGGTCCATCAACTCAACAAACATCAGACAGCTCTGAATAGGGGTTTTATTTCCTAAACAAGTCGACCTGGTAGGTGATATCAGTGAGATTATCACTTTGGGGACTTATTCAAATATACCCATCGCAATGTATCCAAAATGGCAAACTGACAAGTGTCTGACTGCCTAAACTCTTTAGGCTATTTATAAGGCAGACTGGCCTGGGAATTGCAATATTTAAAGGGACACAGTAGGCACCCAGACCACTTCAGCTCATTGGACTCCCATCAACCTTAACCCTGAGCATGTAATTGCCTCCTAGGGTTAACTCCTCCTCTAGTGGCTGCCTTACAGACAGCCACTAGTGGGACTTCTGGGTGGATATGCGACTTCTGGTCGTCTAAACGACGCTTGACTTCCAGCGCCACTGGAATCCCCATATGAAAGCTCTGAATAATGCTTTCCTATGGGGAAAATACTAATGCGAGCGCGGCCATTGCTGTGCGTGCACATTACGTCTCCCCTGCTGGCTGACATCGGCGGGGGAGCAGCATGGGGGGGAGCAGAGCCAGGTACCCAGGTGACAGATGGGGGTTATTAAGGTGGACTTGAAAGAGGAGTTTTCCTGGCACTATAGTTTCCCTTTAAAGTCAAAACAGACAAGCTGGAAAAAAGCTAAATTGAAGAATGCTTCTAGTCGAAAAAATTGGGGCAAAAAGTGACTATTCACTCCATTTTCCATTTTAGTGAATAACTCCTATCGGTGTTATTTTGTCACCAGATTTTTGATTTATCAAGATTCCTGGAATTCCGTTGCAGAGTTCTTACCACAATGAGGTGAAGGGGTATATGCCCTAAAGACACATGACTCTATTTTGTGCCCATTTGAAATGCAGATACTTTCTCTACCTACCCGGCTTATTCACTACAGTGACAAATCAAAGTGAGTTCAAAGTAAAATTCAAACTTAACGTGTAACTAGACGATCTGGAAGAATTCACTCAGCTATGCTTTCAGTTTGGCTACTCTGGCCTTGAATTTGAAATGAACTTTGAATTCTCAATTTAGTAAATAACCCGTGTGTTTTAGGGATCTAACCCAACGTTTAAAGCTTAGATCTAATATCCGAAAACCAGGTACCGATTCTGAGAGATTAAATTTGCTAGTAGTCGGGGGGCCAGCATTTGAATACACCCCAGCATCTCATATCATAGAACATTCAGACTGAGAACATTGTATATATTATACACAAGTATACACATATTATGCGTGAATATGCCAAGTGCTTCATGACTCACTCCCATTGTGGTACGCACAGCCCACACATCAGCATCAAAACAAAACAATCTAAGACCCAACTTTACATTAAATACGCTGGAAACTCAGTGGCATCCAGCCACGCAGGCCCTTTTAAAAAAACAACAACACATTAACATATAGATATATTAGCAAATACATATTTTACAACATCTCCAATGGTATACAACATGATAACAAGGCAATTTGTATTTGTACAAAAACATCAGTTATCAGGGTCAAATTCCCTGCTGATCCTGATGAGATTTCTTTCAAACCCAACATCATATTGCTTTAACCCCTTAAGGACACATGACATGTGTGACATGTCATGATTCCCTTTAATTCCAGAAGTTTGGTCCTTAAGGGGTTAAAGGCAGGGTAAGGTACACTAGGGAATATACATTTCACTGTTATTAAAAATCAATTACAAAGGAGTTAAATCCATATTTGGATCCAAGGCGTGATCATAAATATAACTGATCTGATCTGGAAAAATTTATTTTTTGAAAAACAATATTGTTTTGGCACACAGTAAATCCTTTCAGTGGATTTCATCTGGGGTCAATATTCTAAAAAAAAAAATAAAAAAAATCAAAGGGGTTGAAAATTAAACTGCTGTGCACTCCCATTATGCTGAGCAAGGTGATTGCTCCCTATGAGCTGGGGGTGTGGGCTCTATCCTAGAGTTTGTCTGGCTCTATAGCTGGAGCCTAAAGACATCCAGATGTTGGGTTTCTCCACTATTCCAGATGCCTGGAGTGAATTCTGCAGTCAACTCCAGTTTCATTCTGCTCACAAAATGCATTCTTCAGCCAAAGGCAGACAGAGAGGGAGAGATGAAGAAGCAAAAACGAAATAATAAAAGAAAGAAAAAAAAAAAACACTACACACCCTAAAAATGCAGAATAAAGACATAAAGATACATTGTGTCAGTATTTGTATAACGACAGCCAGGTATCTCAATGCAACACACAACACATAGGGTAGGACTCCAGCTTTTTGCAGGACTGCAACTCCCAAGAAGCTTTGCAAGCCTTGAGGTTGGCAGCACATGATGGGAGTTGTAGTCTTCCAGCTGCTGGGGGTTTAAAGCTTGGCTTGCCCCTGCTGTGACATTTAGATCATTTCAGAACAGAGAAGAAAAGCCCAGATTTGCCATTGGAGTTGGCATCATGCATGCAGACAATCTGTCACTCACCTTGGGTGGGATGTATCCCAACATACAAAGGAATGGGTGTTGTTCAGGGATGCCAGCAGGGCATTGGAGGGGGGCAGGGGGTCCTTGGTGTGGGTTGGAAGGCAGCCCCCCAGCAGTGGTCCCTGCACATAGCACAATGCATGCAATGAGAGTTCCCTGCTTTCTTACAATGACATCATTCCTCAGGATAACAGGCCAATAGACGTGCTATAGAGGGGGAGAAGCCTGGCGCAAGGCATTCTGGGAGAGGTAGTCCCAAGCCATGGAAATCTCCTCCTCTCCTGAGTGCTGGCAGGCAAGGCTTAACTACAACTCCCAGAGGGGAGCGGGGAACAGCCAAATAGCTAAATAGCGGAGGCTGCATTAGGCATGCTGACAGGAGGAGGAATAGTGTTTATACTGGGAGGGAACAGAGCACATAGGAAAAATCCAGGGGAAGCATTATCCTAAATATACCAGGATTATATCACATAGAACACAGCCTGGATATACTGACTGCAACACTGTATCATATAGAACACAGCCTGAATATACTGACTGCAATACTGTATCATATAGAGCACAGCCTGAATATACTGACTGCAATACTGTATCATATAGAGCACAGCCTGAATATACTGACTGCAACACTGTATCATATAGAGCACAGCCTGAATATACTGACTGCAATACTGTATCATATAGAGCACAGCCTGAATATAATATTGTATCATATAGAGCACAGCCTGAATATACTGACTGCAATACTGTATCATATAGAGCACAGCCTGAATATACTGATTGCAATACTGTATCATATAGAGCACAGCCTGAATATACTGACTGCAATACTGTATCATATAGAGCACAGCCTGAATATACTGACTGCAATACTGTATCATGTAGAGCACAGCCTGAATATACTGATTGCAATACTGTATCATATAGAGCACAACCTGGATATACTGACTGCAATACTGTATCATATAGAGCACAGCCTGAATATACTGACTGCAATACTGTATCATATAGAGCACAGCCTGAATATACTGACTGCAATACTGTATCATATAGAGCACAGCCTGAATATACTGACTGCAATACTGTATCATATAGAGCACAACCTGAATATACTGACTGCAATACTGTATCATATAGAGCACAGCCTGAATATACTGACTGCAATACTGTATCATATAGAGCACAGCCTGAATATAATATTGTATCATATAGAGCACAGCCTGAATATACTGACTGCAATACTGTATCATATAGAGCACAGCCTGAATATACTGACTGCAATACTGTATCATATAGAGCACAGCCTGAATATACTGACTGCAATACTGTATCATATAGAGCACAGCCTGAATATAATATTGTATCATATAGAGCACAGCCTGAATATACTGACTGCAATACTGTATCATATAGAGCACAGCCTGAATATACTGACTGCAATATTGTATCATATAGAGCACAGCCTGAATATACTGACTGCAATATTGTATCATATAGAGCACAGCCTGGATATACTGACTGCAATATTATATCATATAGAGCACAGCCTGAATATACTGACTGCAATACTGTATCATATAGACCACAGCCTGAATATACTGACTGCAATACTGTATCATATAGAGCACAGCCTGAATATACTGACTGCAATACTGTATCATATAGAGCACAGCCTGGATATACTGACTGCAACACTGTATCATATAGAGCACAGCCTGAATATACTGACTGCAATACTGTATCATATAGAGCACAGCCTGAATATACTGACTGCAATACTGTATCATATAGAGCACAGCCTGAATATACTGACTGCAATACTGTATCATATAGAGCACAGCCTGAATATACTGACTGCAATACTGTATCATATAGAGCACAGCCTGAATATACTGACTGCAATACTGTATCATATAGAGCACAGCCTGAATATACTGACTGCAATACTGTATCATATAGAGCACAGCCTGAATATACTGACTGCAATACTGTATCATATAGAGCACAGCCTGAATATACTGACTGCAATACTGTATCATATAGAGCACAGCCTGAATATAATATTGTATCATATAGAGCACAGCCTGAATATACTGACTGCAATACTGTATCATATAGAGCACAGCCTGAATATACTGACTGCAATATTGTATCATATAGAGCACAGCCTGAATATACTGACTGCAATATTGTATCATATAGAGCACAGCCTGGATATACTGACTGCAATACTGTATCATATAGAGCACAGCCTGGATATACTGACTGCAATACTGTATCATATAGAACACAGGCTGGATATACTGACTGCAATATCAGGACTGTATTATAGAGAACATAGCCTGGATATACTGACTGCAATACCAAGACTGTATCATAGAGAACACAGCCTGGATATACTGACTGCAACACTGTATCATATAGAGCACAGCCTGAATATACTGACTGCAATACTGTATCATATAGAGCACAGCCTGAATATACTGACTGCAATACTGTATCATATAGAGCACAGCCTGAATATACTGACTGCAATACTGTATCATATAGAGCACAGCCTGAATATAATATTGTATCATATAGAGCACAGCCTGAATATACTGACTGCAATACTGTATCATATAGAGCACAGCCTGAATATACTGACTGCAATACTGTATCATATAGAGCACAACCTGAATATACTGACTGCAACACTGTATCATTGTTACGCTACTAGGGGTGATTTGGGTTGGAACTCAACTGCAGCTTGTAAACTCCCTAATTACAATAGTGAAGAAATGGAGAATCCTTAAGTATCAATACTGTAGCTTTAAGAAAAGAGAGAATCACTGGTAACTTGATTCAACCGAAGTTTTAATAAGTGTTAAACTTAAATGAATTGCATTTAGGCAATAATCCAATAAGAAGAAGTGCAAGTATTCAACAACACAAAGTTCAGTATTTAGTATTTCTTCAGAGATGCATTAAGTAACATTAGTTCATGAGAATAATCTTCAATAGGAACAATAATCATGTAGCTAAGGATATTTGCAAAGCAAGAACAGTTCATAGTGAATCAGCATGATGTGAGTTGTCCTTCATGAGATTAGTAACTTGAAGCACTGAATGTAATTGCAAAGCAAGAAACAGTCCATAGTGAAGAAGCATGATGGGAGTTGTCCTTCATGAGATTAGTAACTTGAAGCAATGTAGATTTGAGTAAGCAAGCATTAGTTCATTAATAAATGATATTGAAGACAAATAGCTGAAAGATATACTTAAGGTTAATATGGATAGTCCTCCAATAGTTCAGAGATATGGTCCACTTGTAAAGTAGCAAAGTATCCATTCTCCAGTAATCCTTTATGGCATGCAGCAATCCTTGCATTTGCTCAAAGGCTGGAAGGGCTTGTCTGAGCTTGTGGAGAGGTAAGTCTGGTGGAAGTAGCTCCCAGTAACTGAGCCTGTGGAGCCCGCGGTCTCGCGGAGGCAGCTCACACAATCAATCACCAAGCACCCTCTCTCTGGCCCAGTCTCCCTAAATACCGTCAGAGCTGTGTCAGAGGGAGGCGGGGTCCGACTCCTCACCGCTGAGTGCCGAACCCTGAAGTGTTACTCCATGACAATCATATAGAACACAGCCTGGGTATTCTGACTGCAATACTGTATCATATAGAACACAGCCTGGGTATTCTGACTGCAATACTGTATCATAGAGAACATAGCCTGGATATACTGACTGCAATACTGTATCATAGAGAACATAGCCTGGATATACTGACTGCAATACTGTATCATAGAGAACACAGCCTGGATATACTCACTGCAACTACTGGCTAGCCTCCTGCCTTCCGACTATGGCCCCTGTGCTGATAGCTGTATTTTACCCTGCAGAAAGGTTTGTGTATTTCTGCCGGGGCGTTCGTGTTACGCTACTAGGGGTTGTAGCGGAGTGCAATATTGAAATCCACGATCTCCGCTGGTATAACAGGTAAATCCACAGTCAGCGCTGAAAAGTAAGGCAATATCCCAATCCTCCCAATAACCGGACGAAACACAGACAACCGGTCGAGGAAGGTTCTTGCAGGTCAAGTCAGTCAGGGGTTTGGCCAGGGCACTGTAATTGGGCACGAATTTTCTATAGTACCCTGCGGTACCTAGGAATGCCAACACTTGGGTTTTGGTCCTGGGGGTGGGCCACTTGGCTACGGCTTCAATTTTAGCTGGCTCAGGTTTCTGCTGCCCACACCCCACCCGGTGGCCCAGGTACTGCACCTCTGCCATCCCGATATGACACTTGCTGGGTTTCAGGGTTAGCCTTGCCTCTCCAATATGATCTAGGATGGCCCCTATATGTTGTAGGTGTTCCTCCCAGGTCTGGCTAAATATGGCAATGTTGTCTAAGTACGCACATGCATAACCTTGGAAACCGTCCAGTAGCCGATCCACCATCCGCTGAAAGGTTGCCGGAGCGTTTTTCATCCCGAATGGCATGACCCGAAATTGGTACAGGCCAAACGGGGTGACAAAGGCCGACTTGGGGATGTCATCATCAGCTAGTGGGATTTGCCAGTATCCCTTACACAAATCTATGGTATGGCATCTATGAGATACTGGCCCCGGGCCATCTTATCTAGCAGCTCGTCTATCTGGGGCATCGGGTAGGCATCAGACACTGTTTTGTCATTTAGCCTCCGGTAGTCGACGCAGAAACGCGTCGTGCCGTCCTTCTTAGGTACCAGCACTACCGGCGATGCCCAGGGGCTATCGGAAGGCTCGATAACCCCTAGCTGCAACATTTCGTCTAGCTCAGTCTTCATATGTGCCCTGACTGATTCGGGGACACGATATGGAGCCTGCCGCATAGGTAGCTGTCCCTGGGTTTCAACTCGGTGGGTGGCCAGCGGAGTGTACCCAGGTAAATTGGAGAAGGTAGCCCCTTTAGCTACAATCAGCGCTTGTACCTGGGCACGCTCTTGAGGGCTTAGCCGCTCCCCCAGTTGAACCCCCTTGGAGGGCTCTGTCTGTTCCTCCGGTTCTAGGAGGTCAGGTAGGGGCAGATTCTCCTGATCCTCAGAGGCGCATATCGCCGCCACGTCCTCTATCCTCTCATGGTAGGGCTTGAGCATGTTCACGTGGAGCATGCGTCTTTTCCCTACCCCTGAGCAGGGGCCAATCACATAGGTGGTGTCACACCTCTGTTCCACCACCTGGTATGGGCCCTGCCAGATGGCCTGCAGCTTGTCTGTGCGAACTGGTTTCAAAATCAAAACCTTTTGCCCTACTTGAAAGCTGCGGTCTCTGGCCCCCCTGTTGTACCAACGGCGCTGGCGTTGTTGGGCCGCCTGGAGATTGGTGCGTACGGCCTGGGTTAGTGCCTCCAGTCGGTCCCTAAACTCCAGTACGTAGGATACAATAGGGGTCCCATCTGGACTACTCTCTCCCTCCCAGTGCTCCCGGATTAAGTCTAGTGGGCCCCGTACCCTCCTTCCAAACAGCAATTCAAATGGGGAAAACCCGGTGGACTCTTGGGGTACTTCTCGGTAAGCAAACAGTAGATGGGGTAAAAACCTTTCCCAGTCTCTATGAGCCTCTCCAAATGTGCGGAGCATCTGTTTCAGCGTACCATTAAATCTTTCGCATAGGCCATTGGACTGGGGGTGGTACGCTGAATTTACTATCGGCTTAATGCCACATATCTTCCATAATTGTTGGGTGACCTCAGCGGTAAACTGGGTGCCCCTGTCCGATATGATCTCTTGGGGAAACCCTACCCTGGAGAATACTTTCATTAGGGCCTCTGCCACTGTTTCAGCATGAATATTGGTGAGGGCTATAGCCTCGGGGTACCGGGTGGCATAGTCTACTACAGTTATAATGTACTTTTTCCCCAGAGGGACTGGGTTTTGGTAAGGGTCCCACTATATCTACGGCCACCCGACTAAAGGGTTCTTCGATGATGGGAAGGGGGCATAGTTTGGCTTTATGGCGGTCACCCCGTTTGCCTACCCCCTGGCAGATGTCACAGGAAGTGCAGTACTGTCTCACGTCCTTAGAGATCCCTGGCCAGAAGAAAGCATGGGTAAACCTATATCGAGTACGGGTCATCCCTAGATGTCCAGACAGGGGAATGTCATGTGCAATCCAAAGTAATTCCTGCCTGTACTTCTGGGGTACCACTAACCGTTTGGTCGTTACTGTGACCGACCCTCCTACTTCCCGTTCAGCAATGCGGTATAGTAGCCCTTTCTCCCACGTGTATCGCTCCCCCTCTAACCCTGCCTGGTCAGTGTGTACCTGGTCCCTGTATACCTGTAGTGTGGGATCTGATTTTACCTCGGCCTCAAACTTAGTCGGGGTATCCCAGGACATACGTGTCGGGTGGGGGTCTTGGTCTCTTACCTGAGCCTCAGAGTGTGTTAGTGGAGCCGTGGTGTGAGCCCGTTGCCGTGTGGTTACTGGGTGGGCTTCTTGGTAGGGAGCCTGTGGGACAAAAGCAGAGGTCATCTGGCCCAAATCATTCCCCAGCACAACATCTGCCGGTAAATTTTGCATCAGTCCCACTTCGACTGTCCCCTCTCCCGGTTCAAATGTACTTTAGCAGTGGGTAGTCGGTATACTGCCCTCCCTGCGACTCGGACTGCCACAGATCCGCCAGTGTGTGCCACCTCGGAGACCAAATGGGGTGCTATCAGGGTTAAGGTAGCTCTCGAATCCCGCAGTCCCTGGACCTCTTTCCCCTCTAGGGTTACCAGCTGTCGGTGATGCTGCCGGTTATCTGTGGCTCGGACTGACATTACTTCATGTAATATGCCCAGGGGTTCCTCTGCATGAACACTCCACAACTCCTGCGTGGTCGGTTCCCGTTGATAATGATTGGCAGCAGCCCTGGGTACTGGGTTTGGGCGCCCTTGATTCCAGGTGGGCTTGCCACGGTTTTGGGTACATTCCCGGGCCATATGCCCCCATTGTTTGTAGGAGTGGCATTGGATGTTGGCCCGCCTGTTATACCTGGAAGGTGGAGGCAAATTCCCTTGGGAAGGACGAAACGGGGAGGCGGTATAGCGCTAGGTAGTCCTTTGGGTCGGGGGTAACTTTTGGCTATAGGTCCATGGTGTCTCCGTGCATCAAAGTGTTGGTCGGCCAATCTAGCTGCTTCAGTTAGGGTGAGGGGTTTCCTGTCCCGCACCCATTCTTATGTCTCTGGGGATAATCCATTAAAAAATTGCTCCAACAACATCAGCTGACGCAACTCTTCCATGGTGGTGGCTTGGCTGGCCTGTATCCACCCTTGGGAGGCCTGGTCTAGCTTGTGAGCCCATTCAGCGTGCGAATCCCTTTCTGGTTTGCGCAGGTTTCTGAACTTGCGCCGGTATGCCTCTGGAGTAATGGCATACCTCTCTAATATTGCTCGCTTCACCTTCTCATAGTCCTTCACCTTCTCATAGTCGCGGTATGCTTCGGCTGCCCGACCTGCTAGCTCGCCTGCCAGCAGTGGCACCCATACTGCCCGCTCTAACTCATGCAAATCACAGTCTCTCAAAGTCCTGCAAGTACCCATCAATCTAATCCTTTTACTTGCAAAATGCTTTGAAGGCCTGATAAGGAATTTTGGGTTTTACCTGGTTGTAGAGGGACCCGGTTGCGGACTCTGCTCGAGACAATGTGTGCTGTGGGCTGTGTGCCATTACGTATTCCTGCACATTCGCCATCACCAGGTTCATCATGGCCTCTGATACAGGCTGAGACAAGAATTCTAGCCTGGTCCTCATTTCCCTTTGGTAAAGCGTTTCTTCCATAACTGCTGGGGGTGTAGCGCTGCGTGCTCGGTCTCCCTCCATCAGCTCGGCAATTAGTGTAGCCTTGGGTTTGCTGCTGGCTATCTTACCCCTGGCTTCCAGCAGTTCTTTTCACGTTTGCCTCTTCAGCTTAGAATAATCTGTCTCCATTCACTTCGGTAGTCAGTTCTTTCGCTGTATTCTGCTTGCCATTTCCTCTTCTTATTCGGCAGTTTTAATTGCACGAATTGCGCTTTTCGGCTGTAAGGTTGGATCCCGTCGCTTGCCACCAATTGTAGGGGCGTGCAATATTGAAATCCACGATCTCCGCTGGTATAACAGGTAAATCCACAGTCAGCGCTGAAAAGTAAGGCAATATCCCAATCCTGCAAGTAAAACAGAAATAAGTGGAGCTTAAGGTTTACCTTAATAAACAGTGATATGATATGGGTGGACAAGGTAAAATTACAATGATCTGTAAATAACAAACAAGCAAATCTAAGTGCAGATGATTATTACAGAAATAAATTGAAATGAATAATAAATGGGTAACTCACAAACATAGAGCCAATAATACACTTGGCTCAAATGGTTAGCGCCTCAGGATCTCAAGGCGCTAACCATTTGAGCCATACCGCTCAGATCCCAGCTAAACTAACCGAACGCCGCACAAAATACCTTTAACCATCGAGTTCGGTTTGAAACTACCGAACACCGATGGGGAACATAATGTGCGAAGAGCGGAACTCCCGAACGCTCTGGAAGTCCAGCGGTGTTCATATCATCGAGTAGCCGTTTTTAGTTCCAGGGAATCGACGCCCGAACACCGCTGCCGAGACAAAGGATCCAAGATGGCCGACCGCCGCATGGTCGGAAGTCGAACGACGGCTACCTAGGAGAGCCTTTAATTACCGATTGCAACATTGTTGCAATCGGCTAACGAGCGCCACACAACTCTAAGTGTGTGGTCTACCTGGGGAGCCCGTATTCATTTGACGAACAGCCCGGATAGCCGTGGTTCGTCAAACGAAGTGTTTGCATGCTGGTAGCTTACGGCTGCCAGCATGCGAACTACCATAATACAATATACACACAGCACAATATACACAGTAACCCATACAGCCTACGGACAACCTTTCTATAGTATAGTCCAGAAGTGGCTAGGTTTGCCACAGGGGTGATTTGGGTTGGAACTCAACTGCAGCTTCTAAACTCCCTAATTACAATAGTGAAAAAATGGAGAATCCTTAAGTATCAATACTGTAGCTTTAAGAAAAGAGAGAATCACTGGTAACTTGATTCAACCGAAGTTTTAATAAGTGTTAAACTTAAATGAATTGCATTTAGGCAATAATCCAATAAGAAGAAGTGCAAGTATTCAACAACACAAAGTTCAGTATTTAGTATTTCTTCAGAGATGCATTAAGTAACATTAGTTCATGAGAATAATCTTCAATAGGAACAATAATCATGTAGCTAAGGATATTTGCAAAGCAAGAACAGTTCATAGTGAATAAGCATGATGGGAGTTGTCCTTCATGAGATTAGTAACTTGAAGCACTGAATGTAATTGCAAAGCAAGAAACTGTTCATAACGAATAAGCATGATGGGAGTTGTCCTTCATGAGATTAGTAACTTGTAGCAATGTAGATTTGAGTAAGCAAGCATTAGTTCATTAATAAATGATATTGCAGACAAATAGCTGAAAGATATACTTAAGGTTAATATGGATAGTCCTCCAATAGTCCAGACATATGGTCCACTTGTAAAGTAGCAAAGTATCCGTTCTCCAGTAATCCTTTATGGCATGCAGCAATCCTTGCATTTGCTCAAAGGCTGGAAGGGCTTGTCTGAGCTTGTGGAGAGGTAAGTCTGGTGGAAGTAGTTCCCAGTAGCTGAGCCTGTGGAGCCCACAGAGGCAGCTCACACGTTAGCTCAAACAATCAATCACCAAGCACCCTCCCTCTGGCCCAGTCTCCCTAAATACTGTCAGAGCTGTGTCAGAGGGGGGCGGGGTCCAGCTCCTCACAGCTGAGTGCCAAACCTGGAAGTGTTACTCCATGACAGTTCAGGACTTTGAGTACGTGAGTATTGCTACCCCAGATAGCTATGCCATGGAGCCTATCCGTGTAACAAAAGACTATGTGAAAGACTTTGGCTACATGGCGATTGAACTGTATGTATGTGATCTGAGTGCCATTCGATAATAATGTGCGCTTAGATCTAAGCTATCTGGGGATATGTTGCATGTATATGTTTTATGTAGTAATTGTAACATTGTGTAATTTTATGTCTTTTTGTAACCATGTGGTTAATGGAGTCTTGCCTCTGTCCTGGGAGATAATTTGATTACTTCCCAATTATCTCCAAGATAGAGAGGAGGGATTGTGATGTCGCTGTGGGAGTGTTTTGTTTGTATTGTCTGTGATTGGCTAATATCCAATATGTGTCCCATTGTTCCATCAGGTCTCCTAGGGGAGTGTCCACCTGGATATACTGACTGCAATACCAGGGCTGTATCATATAGAACATAGCCTGAATATACTGACTGCAATACCAGGACTGTATCATATAGGACATACCCCGGATATACTGACTGCAATACCAGGACTGTATCATATAGAACATAGCCTGAATATACTGACTGCAATACCAGGACTGTATCATAAAGAACATAGCCTGGATATACTTACTGCAATACCAGGACGGTATCATATAGAACATTTATTATTTTCTTTTTAATTTGTTTATAATTTTTTATTTTTTTTTACACACTACTCTTAGGTCTGCCACCTGACTGGTATTTTAACCCCTTAAGGACCAAACTTCTGGAATAAAATGGAATCATGACATGTCACACATGTCATGTGTCCTTAAGGGGTTAAGGCACAATCAGTATTTGAGGCTTCCTGCCCGTGACGGTATTGCAGTAATACCAGCAATACAAATGCAAATATTTTTCTCAGTATAAACGGAGAATACTCTGCACTTCCAGCACCAGCCAGTAGGGGTCACTGTGTATGGAGAGAGGCAGGGATAGGAAGTCACTGCATCTACCTGCCTCTCTCTACTCACTGATCCGCTTGGGAGCAGCTACACAGCACAGAGAGTCCAGACAGCAGATCCCAGCCTGCAGAGACAGACTACAGCTCAGGTATGTGAATGATGAGGGGAAAGGCAGCAGGGAGATATGGGGACACTGAGACACTAGGGGACACTGAAACACTAGGAGACACTGGGAGACTTGGGGACACTGGGAAACATGGGAACAATGAGACACTAGGGGACACTGTGAGACATGGGGACGCTGAGACACATGGGGATGCTGTAAGACATAGGGAGACACATTGGGACATGGAGACACTAGGGACACAGTGTCCCGATGTCTCCCAGCCAGTGTCCCTAGTGTCTCAGTGTCCCCATGGCTCCCAGTGTCTGTGTCCCGATGTACCCATGTCTCAGAGTGTCCCCAAATGTCTGTATCCCCATGTCTCACAGTGTCCACATGTCTCCCAGCCAGTGTCTTAGTGTCCCAATGTCTCCTAGTGTCCCTATGTCTCTCAGACAGTGTCACTAGTGTCTCAGTGTCCCCATGTCTCCCAGTGTCTGTGTCCCCATGTCTCCCAGTGTCTGTGTCCCCATGTCTCCCAGTGTCCCCAAATGTCTCAGGATCCCCATGTCTATGTCCACAAGTGCTCCCATGTCTCCCAGTGTCCCCAAGTGTCTGTGTCCCCATGCCTCCCAGCCAGTGTCCCTAGTGTCTGTGTCCACATGTCTCCCAGTGTCCCCTAGTCTCCCAGTGTCTGTGTTTCCATGTCTCTCAGTGTCCCTAGTGTCTTAGTTTCACCAAATATCTGTGTCCACATGTCTCCCAGTGTCCCCCAATGTCTCAGTGTCCCCATGTCTTCCAGTGTCTCCATGTCTTTATCCACAAGTGCCCCCATGTGTCTCAGTGCCCCTATGTATCTCAGTGTCCCCGGGTCTCTCAGTGTCGCCATGTCTCACTGTGTCCCCATGTCTCTCAGTGTCCCCTAGTATCCTAGTGACACGGGACACACTAAGACATAGGGACACTGGGAGAAATGGGGACACAGACACTGGGAGACTATGGGACTGGGCGACATGGGGACACTGGCACTGTGATATATAGGGACACTGATGCCAGACTGGCCTTCCAATTCTTGAGACAGACATGCACCCTTTTTGGGCATGTTCGCCCTTTTTGGCAGATCTGATCACGTGATTTGCGTCAGTGGCCCACCCTTTAACCCTGCCCATTGACTTCCTGCTTCACTGGACACTGCTGTAAGGGAGTATGGATTTACTTGAAAGATGAAAGCATACATTAGAGAGTGATTAGCATAGAGTATGTGTTTTCTTATAGCTGCATCCTTTGAGTTTCCCTCCAACACCAACTCCATCGGATTCATGACGCTTGAGAGGTTGGACTGTTTTAGTGTTTTTGGTCAATAAGATTCTATAATAAGGCCCCATCATAATTGTCAGCACCAGGCCCACTGGGCTCTTAATCTGGCCCTGACTGCAATACTGTATCATAGAGAACACAGCCTGAATATACTGACTGCAATACCAGGACTGTATCATAGAGAACATAGCCTGGATATACTGACTGCAATACCAGGACTGTATCATAGAGAACATAGCCTGGATATAATGACTGCAATACCAGGACTGTATTATATAGAACATAGCCTGAATATACTGACTGTAATACCAGGACTGTATCATAGAGAACCAGGGCCGGTGCTAGGATTTTTAGTTACACAGGCGAAGATGCATTTTGGCGCCCCCAACCCTCATTTAAAAAAAAAAATGCATCTTCACCTGTGTGTCTTTCCTCCCAAGCCACAGGCACACAGGCATCATTTTTCAGTCACACAAAGTCATAGTCATACAGGTACACTGTCATACAAAGACAGCAATAATCATACAGAGACATACAGGCTCATACAGTCAGAGACATACAGAGACATGCAGGCATATAAAGACATACATGCATACAGAGGCATACCGTCATACAGACACATACATACAGACAGGCATACAGAAACATACATACAAAGACATTCAGGCACATACATACAGACATAAAGAAACATACATACAGAGACATACAGGCATGCAGACACATACATACATACATACAGGCATACAAAGACATATACACATACAGATACATGCATGCATACAGACATAACGTCATACAGACACATTCATATAGACAGGCATACAGACACATACATACATACAGAGGCATACCGTCATACAGACACATACATACATACATACAGAGGCATACCATCATACAGACACATACATACATACAGAAACATGCATACAAAGACATACAGGCATACAGAGACACACAGACACACACATACGTACATACAGAGACATAAAGGCATACAGTTACATACATGCATACAGAGACATATATACAGACATTCAGAGACAAACATACATCCAGTTACATACATGCATACAGAGACATACAGAAACATACGTACAAGACATACAGGCATACGGACACATACATACATACAGAGGCATACCGTCATACAGATACATACATACATACAGACAGGCATACAGAAAAATACATACTCACACACACACACAAACTCACAGACACATACTCGAACACACACACACTGACAGACACACATGCTCACATGTGCGCACACACACTGACATACTCACACACACCGACAGACACACTCACTCACACACAAACTCATAGACACACTTACACACACACTGACAGACACACATACTGACAGACACACACACACACACTGACATACACACTCACACACAAACTCATAGACACACTTACACACACACTGACAGACACTCACACTCACATGCACACACACAGTAATTAATAAAGTAATTAAATAAATTACATTTACATTTCCCACCCACCCTACCTACCTGGTGGTCCAGTGAGGCTGCTGGGAGGCGGCTGAAGTTGATTAGGAGGCGGCGAGGGAGCTCTCTGATCTCTCTGACCGGCTCCCTCGCAGGCTGTTTTCTGATGCCGCGGGAGCCGGAATATGACGTCATATTCCGGCTCCCGCGGCATCAGCAAAAGGCACGCGAGGGAGCCGGTCAGAGAGATCAGAGAGCTCCCTCGCTGCCTCCTAATCATCTTCAGCCGCACGCCTCCCAGCAGCTCCGGGGATCCAGGAGGTGACCAGGCAGGAGGGAGCACTTCCCTCCTGCCGGTCACTGGAATTTTGCGCCCCCAGAGCCGGTGCGCCCTAAGGCGGCCGCCTGTGCCGCCTTATGGACGCGCCGGCCCTGTAGAGAACACAGCCTGGATATACTGACTGCAATACTGTATCATAGAGAACACAGCCTGAATATACTGACTGCAATACCAGGACGGTATCATAGAGAACATAGCTTGGATATACTGACTGCAATACCAGGACTGTATTATATAGAACATAGCCTGAATATACTGACTGCAATACCAGGACGGTATCATAGAGAACATAGCTTGGATATACTGACTGCAATACCAGGACTGTATTATATAGAACATAGCCTGAATATACTGACTGCAATACTGTATCATAGAGAACACAGCCTGGATATACTGACTGCAATACTGTATCATAGAGAACACAGCCTGGATATACTGACTGCAATACTGTATCATAGAGAACACAGCCTGGATATTCTCACTGCAACTACTGCAAAGCCTCCTGCCTTCCGACTATGGCCCCTGTGATGATAGCTGTATTTTCTCCTGCAGAAAGGTTTATTTGTGTATTTCTGCCGGGGCGTTCAGGACTTTCAGTATGTGAGTATTGCTACCACAGATAGCTATGCCATGGAGCCTATCCGTGTAACGAAAGACTATGGAAAAGACTTTGGCTCCATGGCGATTGAACTGTATGTATGTGATCTGAGCGCCATTCGGTAATAATGTGCACTCAGATCTAAGCTATCTGGGGATATGTTGCATGTATATGTTTTATGTAGTAATTGTAACATTGTGTAATTTTATGTCTTTTTGTAACCGTATGGTTAATGGAGTCTTGCCTCTGTCCTGGGAGGTAATTGGATTCTCTATTTTGAATCAAGCAGCTTTATTTTTATTACATGTAAGCAGAAAAGATCAGAGAATTCTAGCATTACTGCTTTTGTCCTGCACATTTTCTGGACTAGCAGCAGAAGTGTAGTTTGGGGTGGAAAATGGCAATTAAAAAACAATAAATTTAGAAAATCTTTATGCGATGTTTACATATAACCTCTGTAGATCCATTAAGAAAGGGAGTAGTCAATTGAAGTGTCCCTTTAAAGGTTAGCAATGAAACTCACAGCAAAGTGTTTTAACTGCACCAAAGCATTCTTTTAACGTTAAAGCCGCATTGGTTTTGTTTTACATTGACTTAATTTCTTACAGATGAACTAGATTGTGCGCCAATTTCATGGGGGAAAAAATGGGATATTACATTACTAGAAGTTGTAGATGAAATTTCAAAAATGTAAAAAAAAAAAATGCATTTAAAAAAAATAAAAAAAATAAAAAAGATCCCAGAACTGGGGTAAGAAGACCCGAGAATGACGAATCTATAGATGTATATTTATATTTATCCTTTTTCCCTTCCCGAACATATACAATATAATAAACATGCTTTCACAATGCTATCAGAAGGGGTTTTGTTTACTGACCAAATGCAATTTTTTTTGACCAAGAGAATGGTAAGTATGATATAAAAAAATTTAAAGCTCTGTAAAACTGATACATTTGGTGCAGTTAAATTGGATTGGGATTATAGGAGAACAATTGCAAGACTCCTCCCCAAATATTAAATGTCAGTGTGAGTGTTCTGCGTGTAATTGTTACTGATGTCTGTGGGCGGATAATATTTGGTCAGATGCCATGGCATTGTATCAGTGCAACAGGCTTTTCCCCTGCATGGCCATGCTGTGCTGGGTTGAAGAAGTGATCACACTCTACTTTCTCCCCGAACACAGAGAGTCGCACAGGCTCCTATATGTTGTTTACTGCAACAAACCAGTTCTTTGAGGCTAGAAACAGATTGAAGTACAGACCATGGCACCTTGTTCATTGTAGGAGAGAGGAGGAAGAGAGACGAGCCAGCTCTAGCCAACTCCCATCAACCCCAGCTAGCTCCAAGTGCTACAGCAATCTCTTTGCAGCACCAATTATCCCCCAGGGAAATCTATATTAAGGAAGAAGGAGAGTAGTTAAAATATGTCTGTTGTGTCTTATTTGTGTATGTACGTAAGTGTGTGTGTTGGTATCTATGTGTATATGTATGCATCTGTATGTGTATCAGTGGCGGAACTACTGCAGTCGCAGGGGTCGCAGCTGCGACTGGGCCCGTCACATCTGGGACGTCGCACCCAGCTTACACAGAACGCCGCGCAGGAGGAAGAGGAGGACTCCCATCAGCCTGAGCCACTGGACCCCAGGTCAAGTCACCCTCCTGCACCTAAAAGGTAGGAAACAGGAGGGTGACTAAACCATTTTGTGTGTGTCTTAATGTATGTGTGTGTCTCTGTATGTATGTGTGTGTGTGTCTCTGTATGTGTGTATATGTGTGTGTCTCTCTATGTATGTGTGTGTGTGTGTGTCTCTGTGTGTGTGTGTGTGTCTCTGTATGTGTTTGTGTCTCTGTATGTATGTGTGTCTGTATGTATGTATGTGTATCTGTTGTCTGCATGTGTATATGTATGTCAGTGTGTGCCATGTGTATCTGTATGTGTGTCACTGTTTGTATCTGTATGAATGTCATTCTGTGTATTTGAATGTTTGTCCTTAAGTGTTTGTGTATCTGTATGTGTGTGTCTGTGTATCCGCATGTGTGTCAGTGAGTGTCTGTGTATCTGTATTCAGTGTTTGTATTTATAGGAGTGTTATTCTGTGTATCTCAAAGTGTGTAATTATGTGTGTCTGTGTATCTGCATGCATCTCTGTGTGTATATATGTGTCTGTGTATCTGTGTGTTAGTTTGTGTGTCTGCATTTGCGTGTGTGTATGTGTGTTGGTGTATGTATCTGTATGTGTTAAATGGTGTGTATCTGCATGTATGTCAGTTTGTGTTTGAATGAACGAGACACATTGAGGGGCTTAAGTGTGACATATGGAGGGGCTGGTGGGTGAGGGAGGAAGTGAGACGTATGGGGGGGTACAACGGCATTGTTTGCACCGAGGCCCCGTCGTTTCTAGCCACACCTCTGATGTATACGCATGTTTTTCTGTGTATATCTGTGTGTGTCAGTGTATTTGTATATATGTGTAGTTAAATCTGTGTGACATGTATCTGTGAAATGTCATGCCTGTGTAAGTGTACGTGTATACGTGAATACCTGCCAATATTCAAAAATGAACACTGGACACATATACACCCCTGCATTCCAACACATCTGTGTACACAAATACACCTTTGCATTCAAAAACCAACAGTACACCAAAAACACCCTTGCATTAAAAAGCCAACACTTCTCAGAAATGGCCATTAACACACACATACCCCTACAAAAACACACCAACATGCAAATACACAGACATTCATCACAAACACAACCATGCATGACGAAGAAATGGTAGATTTGCAGCTGGCACAGCTGGCGAGGATTTACGTTTTCGTCACCTCACCAGTGTTCTATAGGAAGAGTAAAAAAAAAATCTTGCACCAGGGCCCTCTTTTTTGGCTCCGCCACTGGCTTAATTTTCCCTTTAATTTGCAAAGTTTCAAAAACGTTTAATTAATAACTGTGTAAATACAGAGTCCCTGAATATACACACTTTCATATTTCCATTTAATTGTTGTGTGGAAGTGTGGCAAAACTAGCCACTTAAGACTGCATTTGCTTAAATGTGTTTCTGTAGCTTTAAGGTTGTTAGAACCAAGTGTATTCCTGTATATGTATTTCATGCGAACAAAAGCATTTGTATGCTGGCGGCATGAAAGCCACCAGCATTCATACAGTAGTTTCACGAACAGTGAATTTCATCACTGTTCGTGAAACAAACAAACTACCGAATGGGAGACCACACACAGGAGGTCGTGTGGCTCCCATTAAATATTGAAACATTGTTGCCATCGGTAATTAGAGAGATTCAGGGTGGCCGCCGTTCTGCTACCGACCACGCGGCGGTCGGCCATCTTGGATCCTTTGTTAGCCCAGCGATATTTGGTCGTCAAGCGCCTGGAACTAAAATCGGCTACTCGACGGCACGAATACCGCTGGACTTCCAAGCCATTCGGGAGCCCCGGTCCTTCGGTAGTTTGTTCCCATACGGTCAATCTGTACTTTGAATATAACTTGGAAATAATATGTATTTTGTGCGGCGTTTGGTTAGTTGTACTGGGATCTGAGCGGTACTTTCACGAAATGTGCGCTCAGACCCCAGCTATCTACCGAACGTCCACTTGTTTAAATAAAGGGAATAATGTTAAAGTTATGCATTTTCATGTAAAATATTGGTTCTGCTGCACGGAGGGATAATCCACTTAACTGTATATTCTAGTGGGAGTATCCCTCTCGTACAGCAGTGCATGATGGGAGAAATGTCCAGGTTGTTAAGTTCCCCATGTAGTCCCCTACTGTACAACCCCTGTAATGTCAGTAGGGAAACCCCTTGCATGGGGAATCCCATAAATACTGTGACCTGTGATTAAAAGCTCAGTTGACTCCCAGCCTATGTGTTTTCTAGTTCTTGGGAAGGAAGGATTCTTACAACGCTACTGGGATTATTGTATGCTGTATTTATTTGCCTGGATTATTTTATGCTGTTCCTGTTACATAGCGGAGATACTGTGGACTATACTACCTCTCCGCTACAGGAAGGTTTCTAAATAATTGTGCCAATCTTATAATATATATAAGTAACTCAGAGAGATGGATATGTGTATTAAAAACCTTTTTTTATTCTAAGCTAAAGTTCCTACATTATGTGACGCATATAACTACACTATACAAAGTCCATTTAACTCTAAGCCATATGATCTCTCTGCTCCATTCCATCTACTTTTTTAAACAGATGACTTTGTATACTTATAATGAATGTATGCTTTTCTGTTTCACATGATACAGTATGAAGCCTTCCCTGTTCATATACTATATAAATGTAATCCTGTCCTTGAGCCAAACGCCACTGTGAATTTTCTAATTACATGCTATGCCGCGTTTTTACCTCGCAAACAATGCCCTCTTCTTTACAGCTTTGAAGAAACCCGCCATTTACCGAAATAACATTCCTTTTTACGTCAATGTTTGAAATATTTTTATTAACATCCACGTACACTGGGAATTAAATTAATTTCCTCCTGGACAGTTTACATAATTATGTAAATAATCCTTGTCTTAGAATAAATAAATACTTTCCTATGGGATTATTGAGGAATATATTTTAGCTCCCTAAAGACATTTTTTTTTGTAGAGTATCAAAGCATCAAGGTCATTCTGACAGTTTTGCTATGTGTGTGTGTTCAGCTAGAATCTTCTGCATATGTTACTGTGTAACAGATAGGGTTATTTGGTATCACATATGTATACATAATTTAGCATTTACTTTAAAGAGCATATAGAAAAAAAGAGTAAACATTTTAAATATATATCGTTTTGTCTATAATATATTTTTAAACACCTAGGGCAGTTATAGAAAAATATCTCAATATATATTAATTTATGCTTTGGGAATATCTTTAAATGCCTATGATCGTCCTTTCTTTTTGCAGTTACAGGTTATGTTTTACAAAGAATGCATGCATCTCTATTTCAACATCAAAAACTTCAAAAATGTATATTGTGTTTCTAAGTGCAAAAGGGCCATCAGATCCAAAATTATTTTTGGAAATAAGACAGTGCATTAGACAGTTTTTATTAACTGTTCTATTACACATTTTAGTTGCTCACAAAATCAAATTATCTTGTGTATACTTTTTGTAAAATTGGAATAACCAAGTATTTCAAGATTTTTAGCTTTTTTCTTTTAAACATTTTATCAGGCATCCATGCCAAAGTGGACATATATAGAGGATCCTTAACAATGAACTTTGTGTATTATGGGAACATGAAGATTGTGACAAACGCTCGATCCCACGTACGTTTAACACCTGGAGGAGTGTGGAAACCAACCACATTTGATCCAGATCTGGGACACCGTTTGGGAATAACCCCGCCCAGCCACCATTAGTAGCTTTCCATGAATGCCCCTGGTTCAGCACCTTCCCTTCATGTGAATGGAACCGAATGCTAGCTCTCTGGCAGCTGTTCGCATGAACACGTATAGGGCTCAGCGGTACCTAGCCGCGACCGATATGGAACTAATTTTAGCTTGAGGATTTTGTGGACTCACGGTCACGTCAGCGGGACTTAGCAGCAAATGTTATAGAACTGTTTTCAGCATAAGGTAACCGTGCGGTTCACGGAAAACTTGGTTCGCAGTTTTGAACCACTTTGAAATCCACCAGGAGAGCACTTTTTAGAGGGAAGGTGCTTGAGACTAAAGGGAACAAATGCTACCTAAGATCCAGATGGAGCACCCTGTATTGCGGCCGCAGGTGCTCCTGAAAGTTAATCTGCAAAAGCACCAAACGCCCTGGAACTATTTTCAGAATAGGACCACATGTGCGGCCGGTCAGAACTTGAACATGGTGGCGTTTCCCCTGTACTGCATGGATCTGAGAGCTATTTGGAGAACTTGGGCGCTCAGATCAGGGCTTTTTGGATATGTATTATTTGTGGGGTTATTGTATATTTTTATGATGTTTGGGGTATTTTTATGTTTTTGTGTTTGCCTCTCTGTTCCTGGGAGATAATTAACTTACCGGTCTTAAACGCAATTATCTCCCAGGCCCAGAGATTCCTGGGATGGGCTTGTGTTACAATGTAGACCTCCTGCTGGGGTCTGTGCATGAAAGGCCAAGTTTGGCTCATTAAAATCAGTTGTACTCCCAGAACTATGTGTCGTCTAGGGAGGGGAAAGGGTATGCATATAAGGGTATGTATGATAGGTAAACTAAAGTGATCTTAAGTGGGTGTAGAAAGTCATTTTCTACAAAACTAGGTTAGAAAATACAGTCTGAACATGATAATACTTCCATTAGGAAGAATTTGGAGCAATTATACAGTAGATCACAAGCTAGGCAATAATATGCAATGTCAGTCTGCTGTTGCAAAAGCTAGTTGGGTGCATTTGAGTATAAAAAGGGGTTTTGATTCACGTGATTCAAATATAATTTTGCCTCTTTACAAATCAATGGTAAGACCCCCACCTTCAATATAAGGTGCAATTGTGGGCACCAGTTTTAAAGAAAGAGACAAGCTACAAAACTAGTTAAGGGTGATTAAAAACATTAGTTATAGATTAGAAAAACTAGATTTGTTTTCTTTAGAAACAAGGGACCTCAGAGGGGATATGATAAAGCTATAGAAATATATAAAGGGTCAGTACAAACTTTTATGTGCTAACCTGTTCATTAGCAGGAATATACAACAGACAAGAGGTCACCTTCCTATTGAGACTGGAAGAAAGGCAGAGGAAAGGGTTCTTTACAGTAAGGACACCAAAGATGTGGAATTCTCTACCCAAAACGTTTGCGTTATTAGATTCTATAGATACATTTTAAAAAAGTCTTGAATGCGTTTTTTGCATAAACAGAATATTAAAGGATATAATGAATATGTATGTAAACGGAATGTTGATCCAAGGAGAACTCGGATTGCCAGTATGGAGTCAAGAAGAATCTGTTTCCCCTGTTTGTGGCTTAATTGAAAATGGTATCAATTGGGAAAGGGGGGGAAGGGGATCGGCTTTGAATTAACAGCATAAAAGAATGGGCTTCAGACATAAACTTGATGGACCTCAGTCTTTTTTCAACCTGGACAATTATGTAACCTTGAAATTGCATTACTTTCCTCTAATACGTGTATTGCAAAAATGTATGTTTATATTGCATTATATTTTTAGGTTTGGGTTTGCATATGTGTTTTGAGGTAGTATATGAGTTAATGGTTCAGCATAAAGTTAGTGTAGGGAGTTAATCTTTAGTGTAATTTTTAGGACTTAAAGCAACACTGTCACCATCTTGGGACTTTGCAAAGACCTCAGATGGTGACATCGACTCTGGGTGTCCGGTGGTCGGGGAGGCAGGCAAAGGTGAGATCTACTTACCTGAACCTGTCCATCGTGGATGCCGCCGTCTTCTCAGTGCCAGGAGTCAATGTCACTGCTGAACTCTTGTGCATGCGTGAGAGCACAGCATAGAGATCTATGAAGGATCCTGCAAGATAAAGCCAATTTCCTGCAGCCGTCATTGGTGATGGCTCGAGGGATTGACACTTATAGACGGCTGTAGCTTCCCCAGTGTCTAGACGTGCCAGGTTCATAGTATACCTCTTGACTAGTATACCTGCAACTTACAGACAGTTTTGAGGGACAGGATTAGAGCTGCAGTGATTTATAAGAAGTTCTAAACCTTGGTTAGTGCTGAGAGCAGGCTCTTTACAATTCTACAAAGTTCATGGTGTTTAGGGTGACCCTTTAACGCTTGTGAGTCAGTAGGAGAGGGAAGTATAGTTTCAGGGGACATACAAGTGGCAAGAGATCTGTCCAAGGTTCTACTGCAGATACAGTTATTTCATTTACATCCAGCCAGTATGGGAACTGTATTAGAATGGGACAGGATTTACCACTCAAATAGCTTATTTTGATGCCCTCTTTCACTATTATTTTGAATTTCTAAAGCTTTCTGTGAAGCACTATATTGGACAAGTGAAAGGAATACAGGTGAGAGACTCTGCAGAGTCTCCAGAGAGGGTAATTGGGTGAGAGACAGTAGGTGGTCATAGGATAGAAGAGCAGTGACCCGGTAACAGGAAGATGTATAAGACATTTGTAATTATTAGTTTAATAATTTATGTGGTAGAACTTTATGAATGGTACAGGAGTTTGCAGAATTACTGGAGATGCAGAGAGTTATATTTGATAAATGGAATAAAACACGGACGAGTCCTTTTGGGCTTTTACAGTCACAAGAGCCAGGGAGTCAGTGTTCCTAGAAATATAAATTTGAGAAATTAACATTGAATTCCATGGATGTGCCACCTTGGGATTTTTAATGCCATTTCCACTGCTCTTATTCTAGGTCATTGTTGGGTTGTAAAAGAGACCAGGGCTTCAGCCTTACATACACCCCCTCAAAACACTATCCTGTGCCATACCCTGAGTACAATGTTAAATCTTAAATGCTGTGTTAATGCTGTAAATGCTGCATTAACCTCAGATTTACAGTATTAAACCCGCACCTAGTGCATTAAAACTCTATTAAAGTGTCACTGTCAAAATCAATGTGATTGTAAGTTTTGGTGCCAAAACCAGACCCAAGGAATTTCTGCACCCCAGAAGGGACTTCAGCCCAGGGCAGCACTGCTGCTCACAGCCTATCATTGCCAAACAAGGACTTCTGCATTATCCGAGCAGCAGCAGAGGGGCTGGCTTTTTCCTAAATAGAGTGATAACAAAAATTAGACTCAGCACACCTTTAAAAATGCATTAATTTTCAACTGTATATACTAGCAATACTAGGACCCTGACCCTCTACCTGTTTTATCGCTTCTAAACCAGTGCCGCCTGAACTAAACCCTGGTTTCCCTCGACTACGAATTTCATTTTCCCTTTGGTACTTCGCCTTGGCTGATTCCTGCCTCCTGGACTCCTCCTGTCAAATACGTGACAGACGTAACAGGTGCTGAGGGGACACAAAGAGACACACAGAGGGGCTGAGGGGCACAAAGAGACACACAGACGGGCTGAGGGGGCACAAAGACACACAGAGGGGCTGAGGGGGTACAAAGAGACACACTGGGGTTGCATGCAGATGAGAAGGGAAAAAAGAGAAACAAAGGGTTTGGGGGAGAAACAGAAGCACAAAGGGGCTGGGGGAAGAAAGAGACCTGCAAGCCAGCAAGCCACACCAGTCTGCCAGCCACAGCTGCCAGCAGTAGCCAGTCTGCCTGCCAACAAGCTCCAGCAGGCAGCCAGCAACAGTAAATAAGTTGAGAAGAGCCAACGTGGCCTGGGTATGTTATATTACTGTATTGTGAATAGGGTCCAGAGTGTTAGAGAGATGATCGAGGGATCAGCGCATGCGGAATCGGGATGAAACTGATGATTTGCGTGTGCAACTGAAGTGACAGGTTCAAGAAACAGAAGATGGACTCGACCACCACCATGTCACCACAAGTGTGTCACCAACATGAAAAGTTTGGAATATAATATTATTAACAATTATTAATTTTGAGCAACTTGTTCTTGTGTGTTCTCAATTGGTAGTTGCTAAAATCACCCCGACCAGTTTTGAAGACAAAAATGTGTGTTCACTAACGTTCCAACTGCAGTGGGCGTGCAGCAGTTTGCACAGTGACAGGTTAAATTGCTAATTTGGGTTAAAAAAAAATCTTACTAAAGGCAGATTGGTTGCAAATTCATTCTCTGTTTAGTTGGCAATTGATGATCTGAGATAAAAACAAACATACTAGAGAAATACAGTAGCAAGCGAAAAGAGGTAATTGTGGCGGAACCAACCTCGACACTGGCCACTGGAGGAGCCTTCTCGCCCGCCTCCTGCCACTGGACTATGGTCCCATGTTTAACACTGTTCTTTTTCCCTGCAGAAAGGCTGGTTCGTGCCATCTCGGGGACACACTGAGCTGCGTAGCACTGTATCGCCTGGTATGCGTCGTCGAGCGCCAGTTCTGCATATACTAGAATCTTGAGTCTAGTCACCCACGCTTCTTCGGTCTGGTTTTTTTTTCCTGCAGAAAGGCTGGTTCGTGCCTTTCTGCGGACTGTTAAACCACTGAGCCGCTGACCTCCCTTCTCCTACCTGCAGTCAATTATCCGAACAATGGTCCATTCGGTACTTTACTGTTTAAACCATGCTACACCAGATAGCTATGCCATGGAGCCTAGCCGTATACTGAAAGACTGTATGAAAGACTTTGGCTCCATGGCGATGAACTGTATGTATGGGATCTGAGCGCCATCCGGTAGTAATGGGCGCTCAGATCCAAGCTATCTGGGGATAGGTAGAATGTGTATGTTCTATGTGATAAATGTAACAGTATGTATTTTTATGTCTTTTATTGTCCTTTGTCTGCCATGTGGCTAATGGAGTTTTGCCTCTGTCCTTGGAGATAATTGGATTACTTCACGATTATCTCCAGGACAGAGAGGAGGGATTGTGATGCATTGTGGGTTTGTAAGCTTGTGATTGGTCAATGCCCAATATGTTTCCCAGTCTTCCATCTGGTCCCCTAGGGGAGTGTCCACCAGGTGGGAGACCTGCATAAAAGCCGGGCAGGTAGCCCCAGTAAATCAGTTCTGCTTGACCCTCAAACGAAGTGTTGTCTCGTTCTTGGGAGGAATTGGATTGTATGCTGTTACAGTGACTGCCAGGAGTGTAAACTGTTGTATGTTTTTTCCTGTTCGACTGTTTACAGCATTCGTGTGTCTCCTGTTTGGGAGTTTGGAGCATTCCCCTGGTTCCAGTTCGGGAGATTGGTGAAATCACGTGTTTGCAGTTCGGGAGATTGGTGAATTCATGTGTTTGCAGTTTGGGAGATTGGTGATTGCAGTAGCTGTCTGTGCATCTGAAAAGGGGAATATCGCCCAAATGGTTTTTAACCTCTTGTGTGCAAAACGGTCCGTTACAATTGGTGGCAAGCAGTGGGATCATTGCCACGGCCCAGAAGGACAGATACAAGGTAACACCAGTCCCTGGATTTACAAATTGAGTGTAACGCTAGTATCCGTACAGCACCCCTATCTACGAAGGAACTCGGAAAATGGAGGAGAAGTTTCAAGATAGACTGTACTGTTACGTATACCTGGGGTCGGGAGCAGTATCAGAGGAGGACATGTTGAGGTACAGAGATATTGCTAGAGCCGGGCTGTGGGATGAAGCCCTAGAGATAGTACAGTATTGGCGAGGGGATCGGCGCCGCAGCAGAAGGCAGCGAATCCTGGCTTGAATGGCAGAGTGGATGCCCCTCCTGAGAAAACAGACCGAAGAAGCGTGGGTGACTAGACTCAAGATTCTAGTATATGCAGAACTGGCGCTCGACGACGCATACCAGGCGATACAGTGCTACGCAGCTCAGTGTGTCCCCGAGATGGCACGAACCAGCCTTTCTGCAGGGAAAAAGAACAGTGTTAAACATGGGGCCATAGTCCAGTGGCAGGAGGCAGGCGACCAGGCTCTTCCAGTGGCCAGTGGCGAGGTTGGTTCCGCCACACACAAGCATCCCAATGCTTTCTTTTGGGAAAGCATTAGATTGGCTGAGATCATTAACTTTGAGTTCAGCCAAAGAGGCGGAGCTTCAAGGAGGAGACTGGCATGGAAAGTAAGTAAATTACCTTTTTTAACCATGGCAGCGCTGGACCAACGGGGCAATTGCTACCCGAGTGCCGATGTTCTCCCCTGCTATCCAAGCGCCGGCCCTGCTATGTGCCTTCACGGACCGGAGGGGAGGTTAGAGATCTCCCTCACCGGTTCGCAGGCACATTGCTGGAGCCGGCAGGGGAGGGTGAGAGGACCCGGGAGCTCAGCCTGCAGCTCCTCCAGGCAACACTCCAGACTCGCGGGAGTGTACTCTAGCCCAGAAGCTGCAGGCTAGAGTTCACTCTCACCACTAGGACCACCAGGGATTCTCCACCGGACCACCGGGGCTTGAGAAAGATCCGCCCTCCCAGGCAATGGTAAGAAGGGAGGGGATCTAAAGATTATTTATTTTAATTAAAAAAACAAACACATATATAATTTTTTGTATTCTTCCCCCCCCCCACCCACACACACAATAACTTCCACATCCAAACACTGCCAACCACACACACACTGTACCCCTTACACACACACTGCACCCTTCACAGACTGTACCCCTCACACACACACTGTACCCCTCACACACACACACACACTGTACCCTTCACACACACACACACACACACAGTACCCTTCACACACACACACTGTACCCCTCACACACAAACTTGTTTAAACCAACTAGTTGCACATGTGAGCTGTGAAAAAAATGTGACCTGATAAAGCAATTCTATAACATATAATATCAAAGGATGTAGACTAATTTATCTTCTTGAGCAATATCATTTGTAATGTTAACATTTAAAAGCTGTAATTTCTCTTAATACTAATCTAAACGCATCTTTCATTCTGAATTGCTGTTTTTCTGGAGGGATATATACTTGTTATTAAAGCAGCATAATCATTTATTAATGCTCTGCGAGAAATGCCAAGATAAGCAAATGGGGAATTCTTCTCATTGAAGGTTTTATAAGCCTGGGGTGGCAGCTTTTCACAGACGAATATTAAACAGCGAATGCATTCTGTTTTACTGATCATTCGGCATGCTGTCGCAATGCAAAGCCTCTGAAAATACTATTAACAAATGCTGATTAAATATACAAATATATCAAGACAGCTGAGGGACTCCAATATTGTAGCAAGGAAAAAGTGTAGGTTTTTCAATTTTTTTGTTTTTTTTTTTGTTGTTGAGACTAACTAACAAGCCACTATGAGTGCCATGAACTTAGTGTGCCTCCTAGTGGACATTTAGTATATTGACGGTCTACTCAATGAACTCAATATAAAATTGAAAAAAAGCCTGCCAGCTGCATAACACAATGCATCGCAGCTTGCTTCCACTTGAATTAACAAAATATGGGGCAGAAGTGATGATTTAAGCAGTTTTATACATAAAAGCCCATTACGTTATCCAATAAGGCGTGCAAGTTGTGTAAATGTATATGTAGGTGTAATACACAGCTTGCATGCTTTATGGGATAATCTCTGTTTGTTTATGGAATGTACCATAACGATCAGCAATGGTAAACTCATTTCATTATTTACACAAAGCCTACAGACCAGTTCCAGCCTTTATCCAAAGCACTCAGAAAAAGTCATCGTTTGCAGCTAGGCTAGCAGATACCATATGAGAAACGCTGTCAGATTTGTTTTCTAAACTGAGAATTCTATGTGAATTTCAAATGTAAAGTCAAAATAGCTGAGCTGGGAAAATTCTATAAATCAGCTAAGCTTTGACTTCGGCTGCACTGGCCGAAGAGAGGGAAGGAGTGATGTAGCAAAAGTAGAGAAAGTAAGTGTTTTATTACCCTACATCCCTCCTGCATTCCAACACTTAATTCCCTCTACAGAAAGCAAGAGCATGTAAAGAGTAATATATATAGTTACATAGGCTGAAATGAGCCACGTGTCCATTAAGTTTAGCCTTCCTCATATTTATTTTTTGCTGTTGATCCAAAAGAAGGCAAAAAAAAAACCAGTTTGAAGCACTTCCAATTTTGCAACAAACTAGCAAAAAAACTAGCAAAAAATTGTTCTTACGGTAAAAAACTTTTCTTTGCCTTAGACAAAATCTTCTTTCTTGAAGTCTAAACGCATGACCTTGTGTCCTATGTAAAGTCCGATTTGTGAATAGATTTCCACACAATGGTTTGTATTGGCCCTGGATATATTTGTATAATGTTACCATATCCCCTCTCAGGCGACGTTTTTGTAAACTAAAGAGGTTTACATTTGTTAACCTTTCTTCATAGCTGATATGTTCCATTCCTTTTATTAATTTTGTAGCCCGCCTCTGCACTTTTTCTAATGCCATAATATCCTTCTTTAGAACAGGTGCCCAAATGTGTACAGCATATTCAATATGTGGTCTTACCAGTGATTTATAAAGAGGCAAAATTATATTCTCATCCCAAGAATGAATGCCCTTTTTCATGCATGACAAATCCTTACTGGCCTTAGCCACTTCTGATTGACATTGCACATTGTTGCATAGTTTGTTGTCTATAACAATTCCCAAGTGGGGGCAGAAGTGATGATATAAGCAGAAGTGATGATGTAAGCAGTTTTATACATAAAAGCCCATTACGTTATCCAATAAGGCGTGCAAGTTGTGTAAATGTATATGTAGGTGTAATACACAGCTTGCATGCTTTATGGGATAATCTCTGTGTTTGTTTATGGAATGTACCATAACGATCAGCAATGGTAAACTCATTTCATTATTTTGGGATTGGTTTAGCTCTCTTTGGCTATCGTTTTTTCATTTTGATGTTTAGCTAATCTAATCACTTTTGCATTATTGGCTTCCTTATAACTTTTACACAATGTCTCTGATTTGTCAGATTTAAAGGCTTTCAATGCCCTTTTCTTATTTGTAATTTCTAGATTCCCTTTCCCGCTAAGCCACATTGTTTTCAATTTGTTTCTTTTATATTTATTACCCAGTGGTACATACTGAGAAATGTACCTTTCTAATATATATATGTTTTTTAACTCAATGCGTCTATTCCATGGGCATGGGCTTGGAGCTTCAGCTCCAATGGCCCCTATGTTAATCCGGCCCTGATTCTTGTCCCTAAATTCCCATGAGACTCCCAAAGATGTTACTATACAATGCATGCTTTGAATGCCCACCTCCAAGCCTTCCAGACATCTGGTGGAGATGCCACCATGCCATAAGAGATGTGCTCCATATATGGTGGGATTGCCCAATAGTGATGTCCCGAACTGTTCGCTGGCGAATAGTTCCTGGCAAACATCGCTTGTTCGCTTTCGCCATGGATGGCGAACACATGCGCTGTTCGGTCCGCCCCCTATTCGTCATCATTGAGTAAACTTTGACCCTGCCTGTACCTCACAGTCAGCAGACACATTCCAGCCAATCAGCAGCAGACCCTCCCTCCCAGACCCTCCCACCTTCTGGACAGCATCCATTTTACAGTGTAGCTGCTGCTGATTTGATAGGGAAATTGATAGCTAGGCTAGTGTATTCAGTGTCCATTACAGTCCTGAAGGACTCATCTGATCTCTGCTGTAAGGACAGCACCCCAAAAAGACCTTTTTAGGGCTAGAACATCAGTCTGCTTTTTTTTTCTGTGTAATGTAATTGCAGTTGCCTGCCTGCCAGCCTGTGTGTCAGGCTCACAGCATATACTGTGCCCACTTGCCCAGTGCCACCACTCACTCACTGGTGTCACAATAGCTTGCATTTAAAAAAAAACAAAAAACTTGATAATTGATAATCTGCTTTGTCCATTAGGTTTCATTCTAACAGGCTAAGACCAGACGGGTGCTCATTAAGGGTTAAACAGTCTGAATGGTTAATCGTAAGGTTATAAAATTACAGGCTTTTACACAATATTGGACAGGTGAAACAGTCTACTCTAGACTTGCTTATATAAGATGATACTTCTTTCTGGGTAGAGATTCAGAAAAGAGTGAGGAGACTGTATGCAAGCCTACTGAAATGTTAAACAGTCTATTACAGGATTAGTATTCGACTGTGCATTATCATAAAAAAAAAAAAAGAAAAAAGATATGCTAGGCTTATTGACTACATTGCCAAGTTTGGCCTTAATAACTCAAGATGCAGGTTGTTTAAGCTATCTAGGGGAAAATACTACATGAGGAAGTTTACAGTCCGCTGGTACCTGCTTCTCTTCGCTGAGGTAAGTAAAGTTGGTGTTTAAGTCGTCGGGTGGGGAGCACCTCAATGAGTGATGCAGGTTGCAAAACAAAAACAAAAAGAAAAGGAAACTGAGTCCTCGGCAGTCCAGTGGTGCACCTGGCCACCTTGTAGGTAGGAGCAACAACTATCCCTGCGAAATGACAGGTAGGTATGGGACACATGTAGCTAGTCCGCCTTAGGCCCTCAGCCTACGCCAGTCCTTGAGGCCCGTCGCCCGGCAGTAAGAAACCGCTCGGCATTATGCTGTGGCCAAACGGTCTCGATGGGGTGTCGCGGGGGGCATTGGAGCCGAACAGATTTGGTGGTGTGAGGCTGTGCCGATCCCCGATCTGCCATGCGGGTCTGCATATGCCAGGTTGCGCTGTGGTGGTCGGAAGGGTCAGTTACCTCTGAGTGGGGAGTGTGTCGGGCGGGTTCGCTTGTGCCGGTCTGGTGGTCGTAGGACCGTCTGCTGGTTTCGGGGTGGGATGTCGTCCGCACTCGCCGCTTCGGTCCCCGATTCTTTTGCTGATCTGAGACCGCTCCAATGGCTGGGTTTAAGTAACTGCCTAGTTGGCGTCGGGTTGCTGGTCGTATCCATACCGCCAATGCACCTATAGCTGCGTGGAGGTGCCGGCCTCTGATATGGAGTTCGCTCCAGAGGTGGTTGCTGATCCGTTCAAGGAATATCCAGATGCTTTCCGGTGGCTTAGTGAGGGAGCGCTGTGGCGCCGCTCGTGCTTTGGCCGCCATCTTGACTGGACCTTTGTATTCCTGGGTAGCCTCATGTGTCGTCGCTTTTTGGTGCTGTGAGGGGGGGGTAATCGTCCCCTGCGAGGACCGGGATAACCCCCGCCGGTCCAGAGGGGGGGCAGCAGGGCAGTCGTCTGGCTGCGTTTGGGAGCAGGTCCTAAGCCAGGGGATCGGCCGCCTCCCCCAGTCCTCGGGCTCCGCTCCAGTTTAGGCCGCATGGTCGGGGCTTGTGCTTGCAGTGTGAAGCGGTGCAAGTCGGGTGTCATTCTGTTCCCGGTAAGGTTCTGGACCCGTTTTTGGATCCCTTGTGGTGCTGGCATCGTTATTGTAGCCGGGATTGCCAAGATTCTGCCCTTTTTTGCTGGATCTCTCATAGAGCACGTCCTGCCATGATGGCTGTCATGACTGTAATATAATAGCAGTCAGTTTCCTTCACTAGTGTGCGTTTCAGGGCCTGCCCAGTGCCACCACTCACTCACTGGTGTCACAATAGCTTGCATTTAACATAAAAAAACTTTTTGGACTGTAATATAATAGCAGTCAGTTTCCTTCACGAGTGTGCGTTTCAGGGCCTGCCAGGGCACAGTGTCACACCAGTGCAACTCATATCTGGTGTAACAGTAGTGTACATTTAAAAAAAAAATTTGACTGTAATAGATTGAATAGTAGTTAGTTGTCTGCCAACGTGTGTGTCAAGCTCACAGCGTATACTTTGCCCACTCGCCCAGTGCCACCACTCATATCTGGTGTCACAATAGCTTGCATTTAAAAAAAAAAAAAACCTTTTGGACTGTAATATAATAGCAGTCAGTTTCCTTCACGAGTGTGCGTTTCAGGGCCTGCCAGGGCACAGTGTCACACCAGTGCAACTCATATCTGGTGTAACAGTAGTGTACATTTTTTTAAAAAAAATACAATTTGGACTGTAATAGATTGAATAGCAGTTAGTTGTCTGCCAGCGTGTGTGTCAAGCTCACAGCATATACTGTGCCCACTCGCCCAGTGCCACCACTCATATCTGGTGTCACAATATCTTGCATTTAACAAAAAAAATACTTTTTGGACTGTAATATAATAGCAGTCAGTTTCCTTCACGAGTGTGCGTTTCAGGGCCTGCCAGGGCACAGTGTCACACCAGTGCAACTCATATCTGGTGTAACAGTAGTGTAAATTTTTTTTAAAAAAAAATACAATTTTGACTGTAATATATTGAATAGCAGTTAGTTGTCTGCCAGCGTGTGTGTCAGGCTCACAGCGTATACTGTGCCCACTTGCCCAGTGCCACCACTCACTCACTGGTGTCCCAATAGCTTGCATTTAAAAAAAACAACTTTTTGGACTGTAATATAATAGCAGTCAGTTTCCTTCATGAGTGTGCATTTCAGGGCCTGCCAGGGCACAGTGTCACACCAGTGCAACTCATATCTGGTGTAACAGTAGCGTACATTTAAAAAAAAAAATACAATTTTGACTGTAATAGATTGAATAGCAGTTAGTTGTCTGCCAGCGTGTGTGTCAGGCTCACAGCATATACTGTGCCCACTTGCCCAGTGCCACCACTCATATCTGGTGTCCCAATAGCTTGCATTTAAAAAAACTAAACTCTTTTGACTGTAATATAATAGCAGTCAGTTTCCTTCACTAGTGTGCATTTCAGGGCCTGCCCAGTGCTACCACTCACTCATATCTGGTGTCACAATAGCTTGCATTTAAAAACAACAAAACTTTTTGGACTGTAATATAATAGCAGTCAGTTTCCTTCACGAGTGTGCGTTTCAGGGCCTGCCAGGGCACAGTGTCACACCAGTGCAACTCATATCTGGTGTAACAGTAGCGTACATTTAAAAAAAAAAAATACAATTTTGACTGTAATAGATTGAATAGCAGTTAGTTGTCTGCCAGCGTGTGTGTCAGGCTCACAGCATATACTGTGCCCACTTTCCCAGTGCCACCACTCATATCTGGTGTCCCAATAGCTTGCATTTAAAAAAACTAAACTCTTTTGACTGTAATATAATAGCAGTCAGTTTCCTTCACTAGTGTGCATTTCAGGGCCTGCCCAGTGCTACCACTCACTCATATCTGGTGTCACAATAGCTTGCATTTAAAAACAACAAAACTTTTTGGACTGTAATATAATAGCAGTCAGTTTCCTTCACGAGTGTGCGTTTCAGGGCCTGCCAGGGCACAGTGTCACACCAGTGCAACTCATATCTGGTGTAACAGTAGCGTACATTTAAAAAAAAAAAATACAATTTTGACTGTAATAGATTGAATAGCAGTTAGTTGTCTGCCAGCGTGTGTGTCAGGCTCACAGCATATACTGTGCCCACTTGCCCAGTGCCACCACTCATATCTGGTGTCCCAATAGCTTGCATTTAAAAAAACTAAACTCTTTTGACTGTAATATAATAGCAGTCAGTTTCCTTCACTAGTGTGCATTTCAGGGCCTGCCCAGTGCTACCACTCACTCATATCTGGTGTCACAATAGCTTGCATTTAAAAACAACAAAACTTTTTGGACTGTAATATAATAGCAGTCAGTTTCCTTCACGAGTGTGCGTTTCAGGGCCTGCCAGGGCACAGTGTCACACCAGTGCAACTCATATCTGGTGTAATAGTAGTGTACATTTTTTTTAAAAAAATACAATTTTGACTGTAATAGATTGAATAGCAACTAGTTGTCTGCCAGCGTGTGTGTCAGGCTCACAGCGTATACTGTGCCCACTTGCCCAGTGCCACCACTCACTCACTGGTGTCACAATAGCTTGCATTTAACAAAAAAAAACTTTTTGGACTGTAATATAATAGCAGTCAGTTTCCTTCACGAGTGTGCGTTTCAGGGCCTGCCAGGGCACAGTGTCACACCAGTGCAACTCATATCTGGTGTAACAGTAGTGAACATTTAAAAAAAAAAAAAAATTTGGACTGTAATAGATTGAATAGCAGTTAGTTGTCTGCCAGCGTGTGTGTCAGGCTCACAGCGTATACTGTGCCCACTTGCCCAGTGCCACCACTCATATCTGGTGTCCCAATAGCTTGCATTTAAAAAAAACTAAACTTTTTTGACTGTAATATAATAGCAGTCAGTTTCCTTCACTAGTGTGCGTTTCAGGGCCTGCCCAGTGCCACCACTCACTCATATCTGGTGTCCCAATAGCTTGCATTTAAAAAAAACTAAACTTTTTGGACTGTAATATAATAGCAGTCAGTTTCCTTCACGAGTGTGCGTTTCAGGGCCTGCCAGGGCACAGTGTCACACCAGTGCCACTCATATCTGTTATCACAGTAGCTTGCACGCATAGTACCACTAATCGAAAAAAAAATGACAGGCAGAGGCAGGCCACCCCGCAGGGACCGTCGTGGTCGTGGTGCTGTGATTCCCTTTGGCCCTAGAATAATGCCCAGTGTTCAGAGGCCACGTACCCTGAACTTGAAAAGTTCTGAGGACATAGTTAACTGGCTAACACAGGACACCCAATCTTCTACAGCTTCCGCTCGGAACCTCGACGCACCATCCTCCTCCAGCTTAGCTTCGGGCACCTCTCAAGTTACCACTCGCCCGCCTGCCGCCACCACCAACACTAACACCACAGCCACTTCACTTGGTATGTCAGAGGAGTTATTTACACATCAGTTGGAAGAAATGAGTGATGCGCAACCATTATTGCCAGAGGATGTAGATAACAGGGATATGTCTCAGTCAGGCAGCATTACACACATACGGTGTGATGATGATGATGTTGTACCCACTGCTGCTTCCTTTGCTGAGTTGTCAGATATAAGTGAAGCGGTTGATGATGACGATGCGTCTGTGGATGTCATGTGGGTGCCCGCTAGAAGAGAACAAGAACAGGGGTGTGGCAGAAGCAGCCACAAGAGACTTTTACCTTGATTATTGCCTGTATTTGAATTGTATGTAATAATGTAATTGGTTCCCGAACCAGAACTCTTAGCCGGTTCGGGAACCGATTGAAGTACCGAATGAGAGACCACCCTGCTATGGTCGTGTGCCTCCCATTAGTGGAAGGCAACAATGTTGCAAACCCTGGTAATTGGGTTCGTGTGTGGCCGCCGTTCGTATAACAAACACGTGGCGGCGGCCATCTTAACTCACGAACAGCGGTGTTTGGTCGTCGAGCATCTGGAACCAAAATCGGACGCTCGACTACCCAGACACCGCTCAGACCTCCAGAACAGCGGAAATGTTCGATTCAAACTGCCGACCGGCCCGCAGATTGGTAGGATGAATCCCCCAGACTAGGGGATTCATCCGAACGCAGAATTAGAGCCGGATGGCTAAGCTGTTCGGTACTTTTGATTCATTGAAATAGACTGACCGCAGGGCCAGAATTCATGGAGCTGTTTTCGGCTACCAAATCCTTGCGGTCGGTCAAAACTTTAACTGGCTGTAACTCCCGAACCCCTGGTCCGATCTGGGTGAATTTTGAGTATGCTGCTCACCCAGATCAGACCTACCAGGGGACCCCTTATTTGTCCCCGTACCCCCTGTATTTGGGGGACATCCAGAAAGTGGGGAAAACTTTGTCCCCACTAATAGGTTTAACTGTTAATCTAAGGGGAGGAGAGGGAGAGGAGGTGAACACGATATGATTGGATACTGTAAGTTACCTCCCTTGCATGGGAGAAATGCATAAAAGCAAATGTGTGAATAAAGCTGACAGTTGACTCCCAGACTATGTGTCGTCTAGTCCTTGGGGAGGTGGATTATGCTGTGTTCCTGTGATTTTGTTAGCTGAATCTTTGTTCCCAGCGGAGAGCCATTGGAGTAACCCCTGCCCCTCCGCTACAAGGGGGAAAGTTCAGATGGGGAGACAGAGAGGAGGAGGAGGAGACGAGTTGGAAGCAGGGGGAGGTCATCGCAAGGAGCTAGTGGCACAGTCAGACAGCATGCATCGGCACCCGGGGTCAGCCAGACAGCACAACAATTAACGCATGCTGTTGCCACCACCAGAATGCCGTCATTGCAGAGCTCAGCAGTGTGGCATTTTTTTTGTGTGTCTGCCTCTCACAACAGAGATGCCATTTGCAACCTGTGCCAAAAGAAACTGAGTCGTGGGAAGTCCAACACCCACCTAGGTACAACTGCTTTGCGAAGGCACATGATCTCACATCACAAACGCCTATGGGATCAACACATGAGTACAAGCAGCACACAAACTCAAAGCTGCCATCCTCCTCCTGGTCCAGCATCTTCAGCCACATTAACCACTGCTGTCCTGTAGAGATCACTTAACATGTAGTAATGTCAGGAGCATCCAGATGAGAAATTTAAAAAGACAAAAAGAAAATAAATACTGTAAGGTTAAAAGAATTCGGAGTGCTCCTTTAAAAAAATATTATGTCGCTTTTCTGGAAGACAACAGGCAAAAATATACAAAACAGTCAATTCCAAAAAAGCCCTTTGGGCATCTTTGCGAATTTCTGTTAAACAACAACTAACTGTGCTTATTGTGAACATAGAATTCTATTGTATATGTAACGGATCCCCTATACTCCGACTGAGTATATCCGCTGTAGTTCTCCCAAACCCAAAGCTCTGAGCTACCCAAACATCAGCCTAGACTTGATGAAGGGTAGAACAGGAATAATTTATTCTGGCCAGATGGCCTGCTTTAATGTACATCAGAGATATAGTCAAACATGCCCATAACACTCCCACAACACGCCCATGGATTTCTTAGTCAACATAACTGTGCATAAAAACATAACAGCGAACAAAAAAATAGAAAGCTGGAAGCCTGGAGAAAGCACTCAAAACAAAGGGGTTAACCCTAGGGGAACTACCAAGGTAGTGAAAATTGGAAAGAAGAAGTGAGTGCCCTAAATAGTTAATACATAACCTTTAATAGTGAACTTAAAATTAATGTGGAGAAAGCCACAAAAAGTTGGTATAAAAAATGACACTGATATAAATTTTGTAGGAAGCATGTATCTGTGGAAGGTAGAAAGTCATTGGTATGTACAGGTTAATGAGCCTCCCATCTAGTGTCTATAAAGTATTCCGACGTTTAAAGGTAAAGCCAGTAACTGTGGAACACTTAAACGTCAAAGAATAGAAAGCTTCCCTGATAGGATGAATAGAGAGGACCTGTTCAAAAGTTTTCAGTGTCCTCAATACAGAAATTCTGTGCAAAAAATAATAATTTTGCACATTACGCTATTCAAGCGAGAAAGAACATATGTGTTGGTGTATGCGGGAGCCTCCTGGATAGAGGCAGCAATACACGCAATTGTCAATTTAACATACAGGCTAGTATAGTACACAGTAAAGCCTTAAATATAGATACATGGGTAATGGTGTCGGCTGAGACCTCCTGGATAGAGGCAGCGATACATCCAATTAACAATGTTACTTACAGGCTAACATAGTACACAATACACAATAAAAAGCCTTATACAGTACCAATAAAGCCTTATATGTGGGTACATGGGTTCAATCACGGTCAATAATGAGCCCCAAAAAATAAATAAATAAAAGACTGACTGCTACACACGGAGGGTCGGTATACAGAAAACCGGCAGGGTAGCTAAATAGTGGTAAAGTGATACGGCTAGTTCACAGCAATAGGGACTGAGCCGTTGGTCATCGCCCTCCCAGGTGGAAGCTGAAAGTCAGCTCGAGATACACAGTATAGCATAAGATATAGTGAAAATTGATCTGAACACCAACAAATTTCTGTGACTGAGGATCGCCGGGAAGTCCCTGACGCGCGCTTTTCGCCCGCAGCTCATCAGAGGGGAGCTGATGTGCGGGAACTGAACCGATATTTAAAGGTAGGTGATGAGTATTCATTGGTGGAAATTGAAAAACGTCAGAAGTCATCAACCTATCATAGTAAGGCTAACGAGTGATGTAACTAGGTAGGATTTGACATCAAACAGATTAACCCCTTGTAGGTATAATTATCACCAAGAGGTATAAATTGAAATCAAGAATGCTCTCAAAACTGAAAATAAGTAAATGGATGTAAAGATAGCCAGGGCAACAAATTTATATCAGTGTCATTTTTTATTCCAACCCCATTAATTTTAAGTTCACTATTAAAGGTTATAAAAACATAACATATTAAAAATACATAAAAACGCATATAAGACATAGAGAAAACCCCACAAATATTATATTGTTAGATAGCCCTGATCTGAGCACCCACGTTCTCCAAATAGCGCTCAGATCCATGTAGTGTAGGGGAAATGCCACTGTGTTAAAGTTCTGACCGGCCACACGCATGGTCCTCTGCCGAAAACAGTTCCAGGGCGTTTGGTGCTTTTGCAGGTCAACTTTCAGGAGCTCCTGTGGCTGCAATACGGGGTGCTACACCTTGCTCTTTTGTAGCATTTGTTACCCTTAGTCTCAGGCACCTTCCCTCCAAAAAGCGCTCTCCTGGTGGTTTTCAAAGTGGTTCAAAATTCCGGACCAAGTTGTCAGGAAGCCGCACGGTCACTTCATGCAGAAAACGGTTCCATAACATTAGCGGTTAAGTCCCGCTGAGGTGACTGGAAACCCACAAAGTCCTCATGCTGAATTTAGTTCCATAACAATTGTGGCTAAGTACCGCTGAGGACAATTTGTGGGTTTCTTCATGCGAATGGCCGCCAGGGAGCTAGTATTCGGTTCCAATGCTCGGTAAGGAGCATTTGTCATAGTATTTGTGTATTGTATATCTAATAATGTATTTATAATTGTATATGTTTATTGTATGTGCAAAGATGTAATGATAATTGTATTGCAAATATAGTCTATTATGTGTGTAACAATGTATTTATAATTGTTTTGTATACCTGCCATGGTTGAATATATTAATTACCTGTTATGTGTTAAATTTGTATATGTGTGTATGTGTGTATATATATATATATATGTGTATTTTTTTTATGTATATTGTATTTTTTTGTAATATTGTATCCTATTTTAACAATGCAATGTTTTGAGGACCCAGGACATACTTGAAAACGAGAGAAATCTCAACGTATCCATCCTGGTAAAATATTTTATAAATAAATATGTGTACCAATGAACTGTATGTGCTTCCAAGGACATGAGAGAAATCTCTATGGTAATGTTTTTCCTATAGATAAATGATATCTAGACAAGTCCATTACATTGCCCATATTGCACACATGGTGAGAGGTACCTCCATTGTTTATTTTTTATAAAGCTGCACATTGTGTGAGAGTACTCTTTGTTTGATTGGGAGTTCTAAGGATTCCTGAAAACATTATTACTATCCTGCATCACTACAGCATGGCTGGACAGATCCCTGATCACATTAAAGGGACACTAAAGTCACCCAGGTCATATCATCTTAATGACTTGGACTGGGTGCAGTAGTCCTGTCCTGTCCTTTCAACGATGCAATGTAGAACATTGGAGGTTTTTACAAACGGCAATGTTTATATTGCAGGGTTAAATACACCTCCCGTGGCAATCTTCATGACAGCCACAAAAGGAACTTCCATGGCACTAAGCGAGTAAAGGGCAGCATTGAATCATAGGAAAGCATTGAATAGCATGTTTTCCTATGGGGAAGCTTGGATGTGCATGTAACTGTTGCTGCGCATGACTAATAGACAAGTATTTGCAACAAGACAAGTTGGACGCACAGTAACAGAGGGTGGGTTAAAGTGGCACAAGACGTAAGGGAAGGGTGAATTTCATGTACGGAAAAGTAGGTTACTAGAATAGTTTACAGTAATGGGCTGGTCGTTTTGGATGACACAGTTGAAGGAAAGAAAGCAGGGTGGGTAACCAAAGTGCGGGGAGGGAACAATATTAATAATTTAATTGATATGCTTTCCTAAAGAAGTGAGTTTTAATAATCTTTTGAAAGAACAGAGACTGGGTAAGAGTCTAACGGAACAGGGAAGGGAGTTCCATAGGAACGGCGCAGCCCTAGAGAATTTACGCAAAGTGTTGTGAAAATGCATGTGAATTGAAACCTCAAAATATACTTCAGGATGGCCAAATTTTGGGGCAACTTGCTCATTGATAAATGTCCAATTTTACAATTTCAAAGAATTAGAAGAATTAGAACATTTAAAAAACAAGTCCACGTATCCTAACAAAGTGGGAGATGTCCAAACTGCAATTACAGCCAGGGCCAGATTAAGAGCCCAGTGGGCCTGGTGCTGACAATTATGATGGAGCCTATTTACAGAATCTTACCGACCAGAAACACTAAAAGAGTCATACCTCTCAAGCGTCATGTATCTGATGGAGTTGGTGTTGGAGGGAAACTCAAAGGATGCAGCTATAAGAAAACACATACGCTATGCTAATCTCTTTATTTAATGTATGCTTTCATCTTTTAAGTAAATCTATACCCCCTAACAGCAGTATCCAGTGAAGCAGAAAGTCAATGGGCGGGGTAAAAGGGTGGGCCACTGATGCGAATCACGTGACCAGAACTGCCAAAAGGGGCGAACATGCCCATAAGGGGGCATGTCTGCCCAAAGAATTGGAAGGCCAGCCTGGCATCAGTGTCTCTATGTATCAGTGTCAGTGTCCCCATGTCGCCCAGTCTCCTAGTCTACCAGTGTCTGTGTCCCCATTTCTCAGTGTGTCCAGTGTCACTAGGATACTAGGGGACACTCAGAGACATGGGGACACAGTGAGACATGGGGACACTGAGACACTTGGGGACACTGGGAGACATGGGGGCCCTGAGACACTGGGAGACATGGGGGCACTTGTGAATACAGACATGGGGACACTGGGAGACATGGAGACACTGGGAGACATGGGGAAACTGAGACATTTGGGGACACTGGGAGAAATGGTGTCACAGACACTAGGGACACAGAGTCATGGGGACACAGACACTGGGAGGCATGGGGACACAGACATTTGGGGAAACTAAGACACTAGGGACACTGAGAGACAATGGAACACAGACACTGGGAGACTGGGGAACACTGGGAGACATGGGGACACAGACACTATGGACACTGGCTGGGAGGCATGGGGACACAGACACTTGGGGACACTGGGAGACATGGGGCCACTTATGGACAAAGACATGGGAACACTGGGAGACATGAGGACACTGAGACATTTGGGGACACTGGGAGACATGGGAACAGTAGGGACACATAGACATGAGGACACAGACACTGGGAGACATGGGGACACTGAGACACTAGGGACACTGGCTGGGAGACATGGGGACACTGGGAGACATCGAGACACTGTGTCCCTAGTGTCTCCATGTCCCAAAGTGTCTCCCTATGTCTCACAGCATCCCCATGTGTCTCAGCGTCCCCATGTCTCACAGTGTCCCCTAGTATCTCAGTGTCCCCATGTTTCCCACTGTCCCCAAGTCTCCCAGTGTCCCCTAGTGTCTCAGTGTCCCCATGTGTCCCCTAGTGTCTCAGTGTCCCCATGTCTCCCGGCTGCCTTTCCCCCCCATCCTTCACATACTGGACCTGTAGTCTCTCTCTGCTGGATGGGAGTTGCTATCTGGACTATCTGTGCTGTGTAGCTGCTACCCCAGCGGATCAGTGAGTAGAGAGAGGCAGGGAGATGCTGTACCTTCCTATTCCTGCCTCTCTCCATACACAGTGACCCCCACTGGCCGGTGCTGGTATTGCAGAGTAATCTCCGTTTATACTGAGAAAACTATTTGTATTGCCGCTATTGCTGTAATACCGTCACGGCCAGGCAGCCTCAAATACTGGCTGTTCCTTAAAATACCAGTCAGGTGGCAAACCTAAGATTAGTGTGTAAAAAAAAAAGTTACAAATATATATATTTTTTAAGTGGGCCTATTCCAAAATAAATAGGGGTGTATATATATAAAAAAAATACCCCTCTCAGTCTCATTTGAGATATCTTTGCCAGAAGCTCAAGGAAGCAAGCTGAAGGGTCAGTGTTAGGACCCGCTTGGAGGGGAGGGGGGGGTCTGCCTTGACGTTGGCAGGCGGGCATTCCCTCCAATGGCCATTGGAGTAACTAAATGAACTCCATTTGTCTAAATATACATAGGGATTAAGGAGAGAGCTCAGGTAACTTGTTTTTCTTTGATTTTTAAAAAGACACCCTAGAGTCTTGAAATAGTAGGGAATGTCCATATTATAATTTTAGGTAAAACTCAGGGAGTGTCATCGAATATTCCATTACAGATACACTTACCTGTGTCTTTGTAAAGTTAAGACCATAAAATCATGCAAATTAACAGATAATCATATGAATTGGAGTACACAGCAGGAATCATCAGGGTTGAATACAAAATCATGAAGAACATTTAAAATACAATGTATCTAAAATGCAACTCTACATACATATCTATTAAACTTACATTCTAAAACTATGTAAACTTTGCTAAATTAATTAAATGAGACATATTACCGTATATGCTAATTGTTTTTTACGTGGAAAAAAACAGGTGTATACAATTTTTATAACATACAATAAACTCTTTGAAATTGTTCCAAGGAACAGATAAGGCCCTAAAAACAAGGAAACCTTCAGCACACTTGGCACACACCCTGCACAAACCTATGAGCATATCACAGGTAGCTGATCATTTCTGATGGAAATTTATGTGGAAGGAAATATGATGATTAAGGCCTCCTGCTTTATTAAATGATTTTAGTTTCTGAATTGAAATAAATCTGAAATAACGTGCAGGAACACAACCAGGGCTCATTCTCGGAAGGTGCACTGGAATGTTTTTTTATGGAAGATATAAAAAGACACTATTCGACAATGCACAGGATTGTGTATTTATTTTTGTTGGTTTCTGTAATTCATTTTGTATTATATATGAGCAATTACCCACAGCTATAAAAATAGGATGGGTTATAATAATTAACACAAACATTAAAAGGACCATCCAGGCACCATAGCAACTTTATAAAATGAAATTGTCATGGTGCAGAGGTCGTTTGTGCTCACTTATGGCCAGTGCCGTTGCGCTCAATCCCTACAAACATCCACTTTCTGAAAATTGTCAAAATGGAAGCCTCGCAGGGATGCAGCTGATTGGCTGACGCTCCAAGCTAATCAGTAGCTCCCCATTCAGAAATATAATATATATATATATATAAGTAGAGATATATAATATTTATAAATAGAGATATATAATATTTATAAGAGAGATATATAATATATATATATATATACACTGCTCAAAAAAATAAAGGGAACACTTAAACAACACAATGTAACTCCAAGTCAATCATACTTCTGTGAAATCAAACTGTCCACTTAGGAAGCAACACTGAATGACAATCAATTCCATATGCTGCAAATGGGATAGACAAAAGGTGGAAATTATAGGCAATTAGCAAGACACCCCCAATACAGGAGTGTTTCTGCAGGTGGTGACCACAGACCACTTCTCAGTTCCTATGCTTCCTGGCTGATGTTTTGGTCACTTTTGAATGCTGGCGGTGCTTTCACTCTAGTGGTAGCATGAGACAGAGTCTACAACCCACACAAGTGGCTCAGGTAGTGCAGCTCATCCAGGATGGCACATCAATGCGAGCTGTGGCAAGAAGGTTTGCTATGTCTGTCAGCGTAGTGTCCAGAGCATGGAGGCGCTACCAGGAGACAGGCCAGTATAGTATATCTGGAGACGTGGAGGAGGCCGTAGGAGGGCAACAACCCAGCAGCAGGACCGCTACCTCCGCCTTTGTGCAAGGAGGAACAGGAGGAGCACTGCCAGAGCCCTGCAAAATGACCTGAAGCAGGCCACAAATGTGCATGTGTCTGCTCAAACGGTCAGAAACAGACTCCATGAGGGTGGTATGAGGGCCCGACGTCCACAGGTGGGGGTTGTGCTTACAGCCCAACACCGTGCAGGAAGCTTGGCATTTGCCAGAGAACACCAAGATTGGCAAACTCACCACTGGCGCCCTGTGCTCTTCACAGATGAAAGCAGGTTCACACTGAGCACATGTGACAGACGTGACAGAGTCTGGAGACGCCGTGGAGAACGTTCTGCTGCCTGCAACATCCTCCAGCATGACCGGTTTGGCAGTGGGTCAGTAATGGTGTGGGGTGGCATTTCTTTGGGGGTCCGCACAGCCCTCCATGTGCTCGCCAGAGGTAGTCTGACTGCCATTTGGTACCGAGATGAGATCCTCAGACCCCTTGTGAGACCATATGCTGGTGCAGTTGGCCCTGGGTTCCTCCTAATGCAAGACAATGCTAGACCTCATGTGGCTGGAGTGTCTCACCAGTTCCTGCAAGACGAAGGCATTGCTGCTATGGACTGGCCCGCCCGTTCCCCAGTCCTGAATTCAATTGAGCACATCTGGGACATCATGTCTTGCTCCATCCACCAACGTCACGTTGCACCACAGACTGTCCAAGAGTTGGCAGATGCTTTAGTCCAGGTCTGGGAAGAGATCCCTCAGGAGACCATCCACCACCTCATCAGGAGCATGCACAGGCATTGTAGGGAGGTCATACAGGCACGTGGAGGCCACACACACTACTGAGCCTCATTTTGACTTTTTTTAAGGACATTACATCAAAGTTGGATCAGCCTGTAGTGTGTTTTTCCACTTTAATTTTGAGTGTGACTCCAAATCCAGACCTCCATGGGTTGAAAAATTTGATTTCCATTTTTTAATTTTTGTGTGATTTTGTTGTCAGCACATTCAACTATGTAAAGAACAAAGTATTTCAGAAGAATATTTAATTTAATATTTAATTCATTCAGATCTAGGATGTGCTATTTTTGTGTTCCCTTTATTTTTTGAGCAGTGTATATAAGAGAGATATATAAAATATATAAGTAGAGATATATAATATTTATAAATATAGATATATAATGTATATATACTGTATATACTGTATATAATGTAGCGATATATAATATATAAAAGGCTATATAATAATATTTATAAATAGAGATATATAATAGATATGATAGATATATATACATAAGTAAACCCCTGTTATTTTTATACCCAGTGTAAACCTATAATATGTAATAAATAGTTGGCTTTGATGAATTAGTGTAAATCTCTCTGTTTAGTGACTATGTCCCAATGTGTCTCCTTTAATAACAATACATGAGGTCATCATAATCTAAGCACAGCCAATAGCAGGCGGCCTGGCCCTTTAAGTGTAAATCTCCACATCTGATTGGCTGCTCACACACACACACACAGCCCGTCTCCAGCACACAGGCATGGCAACCAATCGGCGCGCGCTTCAACGTACGCCATCGGCGGGCGTGGCCTGCGTGCACACGTACCTGCCTAAAGGATTGCTCAACTCCCACTTTTTCCCGCCCTCTTTACCACCCCCCCACTCCGCCAGCCAATCGGATCGCGAGGAGCCGTCGCGAGACGTTCCCTCACCGTTGTACGGGGTTCGGAGAGCCAGGCCAGCCGCCGCCATTTTGTCCGAGAGCAGCGAAGTGAGCGGAGTGAGCTGGGCCCGCGCTCTGCCCGTCCAGGCCCGTGTATCCACTCACTCGCTCGCCCTCCCGCCATGCCCGTGTAGACCCCGAGCTCCCCCTCTCAGAGAGTGTGACCGAGCCGGGTAGAGCTCTCTCGGTGTCCCCCCGCCCGGCCAGCTCCAAGATGTCGGAGGCGGAGGCCAGAGAAGACGCGTGTCGGGATTACCAGTCGTCGCTGGAAGACCTGACCTTCAACAGCAAACCCCACATTAACATGCTGACCATCCTGGCCGAGGAGAACGTGCAGTTCGCCAAGGACATCGTCACTGTTATCGAAGCACAAATCGCCAAGGTTTTTATTACAAAAGATATTTTTATTTCGTTATAAGGCTCCCCCCTCTCCTATCCCTTCCTCTACTATCCCCCCCCCCCCCCTACCCCATCCCGACAGGTGGAGATAGTAACCCCCTTCCCCTCAGGCCTAGTCCTCCTGCCACAATATGGCGGCCGAGGCTGATCCGCCCTGACTAATGGCCACAGCCCGTCTAACCTCCAGTCACAGGCAATCCTGTCACCTAACAAGGGAGATTCCCAGCAGCGGCAGGACTACCACTCCCGGCATGCTTCGCCAGCCCTTTGCCCAGCATTTCGGGATTTGTAGTTTTACAGCAGCTGAGAATCTGACTCCTGGCCACCACCACCCTGGCTGTTGTGTTGAAAGACCCGTTGGATCAGGGGTCCTCAAACTCCAGCCCCCCAGATATTGCTGAACTACAACTCCCATGATTCTTTGAATTACATAGCCAGAGAATCAAGGGAGTTGTAGTATAGCAACATCTGGGGGGCCGGAGTTTGAAGACCCCTACGTTGGTTTATCTGTAGATAATATATTTATAAGGGTAGGTCAGGTAGAACTACAGTTAGCAGGTTATTTAGCTAGCTGTAGATGGCACAGCATCATGGTAGTTGTAGTTCTGGAGGCTCTATTAACTCCCTCTTAGTGACTCCTCTTATCCAGTGTCAAGTTAGATCAGCTTTAGCCTACTATCCTAATCTTACTATTACACATTTTAGGTATAATGCTTGCAGGGTAATCCATGCAGCCTGAGGGACTCCAGATGTTGTGGACTACATCAGCCTTGATGCTTTACCAGCATTATGGCTGTTATAGCATTATGGGAGACGATGGTTGCCTTCCGCCTGTAACCTAGGCCTTACATAGTAGCCTTTGGACTGCTTTGAGAACCACTGCCATACAGCGATTCTTGGTGACTTGTTTCAATGCGCCACTATACTGCTGGATAAACAATTTTAAGGTTATTTCACTTGCCTGGTTCAATAACAATAGTTATTTTCTATGGGCAAAGAAATCCTCGCCCTGTTTTATTATTGAAAAACATTCTTAACCCCTTAAGGACACATGACGGAAATATTCTGTCATGATTCCCTTTTATTTCTGAAGTTGTGTCCTTAACGGGTTAAAGTATGACAGAAACCCTCACCGAGTCACAGAAATCTTTACATGGTCTTTGGCCGTGTATGATATTGGTTCTTGTATCAGATGATTTTCTATTTGTAATTCACCAAATTATTTTGTAATTTAGGCAGAAATAACAGGTTTACTCCCCCACCCCTCCAAAAAAGAGAGAGCTATATGTGTATAAATAATATGGCAATGTAAGTTGGTCTTTTACAATTAAGAAATTATTTTAAGACATAGGTCCTCATTTATATATTTGGATGCTGCTCATGCATAGGGTTGGGATTATCAGTAGATAGGACACGTGTTTATTACAAGTGAAATATAGTCCAAGATGGCTACACTGTGGGATTTGCGGGCCTAAAATATAGACCAAGTTTAAAGGGACACTCCAGGCACCCAGACCACTTCTGCTCATTGGAGTGGTCTGGGTGCCAACTCCCACTACTCCTAACCCTGCAAGTGTAATTATTGCATTTTTTTTATAAACTGCAATAATTACCTTGCAGGGTTAACTCCACCTCTAGTGGCTGTCTATTAGCCACTAGAGTGAACTTCCTGCTCTATAGCACAGGAAACCTGTGCTAGAGCGTCGCTAGACGTCCTCACGCTGTGTGAGGACCTCCAGCGTCGCTCAAATCCCCATAGGAAAGCTTTGAAATTCGTTTTGCTTTCCTATGGGGAGACGTAATGCGCATGCACGGCATTGCCGCGCATGCGCATTAGGTCTCCTCGGGCGGTGGGCGGATCAGTCTCGCCCACTGGCCGACGGAAGAACAGGAGGGAGAGGGACCCTCCAGTGCCAGGAAAACAGATTGTTTTCCTGGCACTGGAGTTTCCCTTTAAAGCCACTACAACTTCAAGAGGCTCCCTAAAACACTTTAACTTGCTGAAATGCTTTGTGTGAAGAGTTTCAAAAATATTTTTTTCTCACTTCACAAAAGATTCAGAGTTTAATAGAAATTGGCACTTTTATAAATTAAGTTTGTCGGAGATATGGTCCTGTTACTTCCTAGTTTGTTTAGTTGAGTGCAGGAAAGTGTCCAGTGCACAGTGAGCTCCATTGGGAAAAATGGTTTGGCTACTTACATGGTGCTGTAGCAGGGCATTTTAGGTACTTTAACCATGGCATCTCCTCTAGTGGTTATAGTGCTTGGTGTGTTCCATTAATAGTCCAACTCATGGCCATCAGTAATACTTGTATTTGCAGGTAGATAACAGTACTTTAGGTTGTCTTAACCTCACCTGTGTTTTGGCAGATCCACGTGTGTTTACATAGATTTGTAAAAAATATAAGGGCCTTACAAACCACTCTTAACTGTAAAATAATAAAGCTAATGTGATTATTAGTGAGCAGACAACCCAACTTTAGTCTCAGAGTTTTATCTAGTATTGAGGTTTCCACATGCAACCCAAGTTAAAGGGACGCTATTGTCACCTTAACAACTTCAGCTTAATGAGGTTGTTCAGGTGAGAACTATAGCTACCTGCAGCCTTTCTCATGTAAACACTGTATTTTCTACAAAATACAGTGTTTACATTGAAAGATAGGAACACCTCCAGTTGCAGACACTCAGAGTGAACCAGAGGGACTTTGGAGTTGACAGAGGCATAATATGCCTCCATCCACTCAGATCTGCTGTCAGCAGAGCACAGGGCAGCACGGTGCAAAGCATCCTGTGATTTAGTATCTCCTCCCTCAACATGCAGACACTGAACTTTCCTCATAGAGATTCATTGATTCAATTCATCTCTATGAGGAGATGCTGATTGGCCAGGGCTGTTTGAATCATGCTGGCTCTGCCCCTGATCTGCCTCTTTGTCAGTCTCAGCCAATCCTATGGGGAAGCACTGTGATTGGATCAGGCTACCACATGTCAGCAGGCTGCTTGTTTTTCTGAGTCTAACAGCATGCAGAGTTACAGTTTCAGGCTTGAATACAGTAAGATTTGTACTATATTTATTGAGGCATGAGGGGCCCAGGGGGGCTAGATGGTGGTGTTAACACAATAGGGTCAGGAATAAGTTTATGTTCCTAACCCTATAGTGATCCTTTAACCCCTTAAGGACCAAACTTCTGGAATAAAAGGGAATCATGACATGTCATGTGTCCTTAAGGGGTTAAGAAAACAGTCCTTGCCAATTATGCTCTTGTGTAAGTATTAGTGGCCCCCATACTCCACTAACCTGAGTCTAGGGAGACTGATCACTGAATAGTTATTACTGATATTCTCCTGACCCCACGCAATCTATATTTTAACCCCTTAAGGACCAAACTTCTGGAATAAAAGGGAATCGTGACATGTCTGACACGTCATGTGTCCTTAAGGGGTTAAAGGGAAGTTATACCGTTTTTGGTAATTAAAAAAAAAAGGTTTATTTCTGCCATTTATTGATATTTTTGATGTGTTTTATAGTTGCAATCTTTTGGTAGTAATGGATACAAATATTACCATATTGGATGCCTTGTACAGCTTTGTACATTAAACTGGAGGTTATAGAAGGAAATATAGTCTCAAACTGGAACCTTTATGTAATTGAAATGGTTCCTGTAATCATGACACACTAAACCCTTCCATGTTCTCTATGAAGTCCTGTTAAACGACATGATCCCGCATAGGTCTTCTCATGTATGGGCAATGAGAGTACATTGGTATGTTTTGCACATCCAATAAAAACATGTTACATTTATTTTTTGTTTTTGTGTAAACAGCAGGGTGTTTATTTTGCAATAATTACTTCAGTGACTAAATGGTCACTTATAGTGCTAGTTATATTGCTTGCAATTATTTTGATTAAATATAGTCTAGTTTTTTCAATTTCTTTTATGCCATCTGCAGTTTTAGACGAGGAATATTCAGGTAAGTATCTGTTCATTTATACATTTGCTGGGATTTTTTAACTAGCACAAAGAATAAGTTTAAATAAAAAAATAAATAAAAAACTCAAGCTGAACTTGATGATAATTTTTACATGGAGGGCCATGATAAGAACCAAATCACTTAATTTTAATGCATAGATCATGCCCCTGTGGCCTTTATAGTTAAGAATAGGGCTAAATAGTTAAAATACTTAGTTAAAAATACTTAAATAATAATTGGCCTTTTTTTCTATTTTTCCTTCCATATTTCCCTAGTGGCTGTAGGAGGAGCTTCCATCTTAAATCTGTTCTAAATGGGCTTATTTCTACATCCAGTGTCAGCATGCACCCTTTGCTGACACTAATTGCATGGCTAATATTTATCTGTGATAGAGAAGCATTGTGGCACAATGACACTTACTGCCATGCTCTGCCTATCATTTGCTTCTTTGTGTGAAGCATTTGATTAGAAATTGCCCTGAACAAACGCACGCAAGACTGCTCCAGAAGAATTTATCTTAGTCAAGATAGGTTGGGATTGGTATAATGCATGTTTATTTTTATTTAGACTATTCTTTCTTATGACTGGCATTATCATTCTTTTAAATCAGAGCAGACAATCATTGACTGTCTGTTCAGATTAGGAGTGAGAGAGATTTTGTTATTGTATATTGTAATCGATTTCTTTTGAAATCATATTTGCAGTCTGTTTGTGGTAATATAGAATAGTAAGCTTGATGCATTTCCTAACTTTGTCTTGGCATGATATTTCTATATCAAAAGATTGCAACTTCATGCATAAAACACTGTGGCAGAAAATACTACCCTGGTACCCTGCTCGACAAATGAGAGAATATGCAAATATGATATAGGCATAAGGTATCATATACATTAAAAATTTGTAGTTAAAGCTTGCTGTACTCATTCATTGGTCATGAATAAGTAACTCAATAAAAGGAAAAGAGATTTTTAAGTGGAACTGTTGCCTTTTATAGTTAAAAACTGCTAGTCTGGAAAAGCAATATCCATTATTTATTTTCAATTCTTCTAAGAATTGGTTAAAGAGACAATCCAGGCTTGAGTGGATCTTATGTCATCTTTTGTTGTGAGTAGATTTTTTTTTGATTTTTTTTTTTTTTTATATATAGTGAATCATGCAGCTAAAGGACCACTATAATGCCAGGAAAACACTTGTTTTCCTGGCTCTATAGTGTCAATAGGTGGGCTGAAGGGGTTAAACACTTACATTTTTCAAGCGCCGGGCAACTCTCCTCCTTCTTCCGACGTCATCTGCGAATGCACATGCGTGGCAAGAGCCGCGCGCGCATTCAGTCAGTCCATAGGAAAGCATTTCTCGATGCTTTCCTATGGATGTCAGCGGCTTCTCACTGTCATTTTCATAGTGAGAAGCGCGGAAGCACCTCTAGCGGCTGCCAATGAGACAGCCACTAGAGGCTGGATTAACCCTAGTGTAAACATAGCAGTTCCTCTGAAACTGCTATGTTTACAGCTGCAGAGTTAACCCTAGATGGACCTGGCACCCAGACCACTTAATTGAGCTGAAGTGGTCTGTGTGCCTATAGTGGTCCTTTAAAGGGACAAAATTAAAATGTTCCTTTGCATTTCTCTAAGCTATTGACTAGTGTAGTATTTTACATGACATTTCATTGCCAGCCTTCCCATGGTTTTCAGTGGGAGCACTGTAAATATTATGTAAGTGGCTAGTATTAATAAATCGTGAATGTAGCTAATCTGACAATGCCACATATCATTTGCCAGATTTTCTATGACTTCTCGATCTCAAATGTATAGTAAAGTTATCTATGTATATCCTACAGAGTATACTTCGATGTAATTTATTCTAAAATGGGAGTTGTCAACTACTCCATGAATGTGTCAATAATGGGAAAACTAGAGCCACTAACTTTTTCTAGATACCAGGGTTAAAAGCAAACTTTTGCCAAAAAAGTGTACTCTGCTTATATGTCAATTTTTATATATATATTTATATATATATATCTATATCTCTATCTCTATCTATATCTCCTTTTATAGAAAATTGATAGATGGCATGAACTTGCCGCGCTAAGTGACTCAACAGCTGATAGTGATTGGATCTCTCCTTAGCATGCACAGTAAGCCTATAAGCGTTAAAAAAAAATAAAAAAAAATTTGCTGAGCGCTAGCTGCAAATGTCTTTTTACACACGTAAGAATAAAAGCTAGATGTAAAACTAAACAGGTTTTTAAAGCTCAATTAATTTGAAGAAAAATGCATCATGGTGACTGTACCACTTTAACTTCTTTTTATTTGCGAAGGATGGGGTAACTTCCCTTTAAAGGTTAATATAGCCCATTTGGTACCATATATGTCAATACCTGCAGTTTTTCCCTTTTCGTTGCAATTTCACAAGTAAGCATTGTTAAGCTACAGTACAGTTTACACCATGTATGTAATGACTATAATGTTTAGCAGTGCTGCTCAAAGTACTGATGTATGAGACCAGCAATTTGTGTGTTGGAGAGCATTACTCGATTCATGCCAATGTCAGTGTGACTCCGCTGGTTCTGTCTTCCGCTTGCAGGCCTGATAAGAAGTGAACATTAACTCTGGACCTCACAGCAGGTCAATGGATCACAACTTTGAAAAGCACTACTATATGGTTTAGTGAGGACTTAGGCAATCTGGCTTTTGTTGGGATTGCATTTCCCACATTGTTTAAGCCATCCGAATGTCAGTGCAATATGGGTAACTTTGTTTGCAACAGCTAGTGTGTGTGGTCGGTCTAAATCCCTTCTGAATCCCTGCTTCCTAACACCTCCTTCAGACGAATTGCCTTATTAAACAATCTGTTGTCATTATTGTTCAGTACAAAATACCCGTTGCATTTATTCAAACATGTAGAATAATGTTAGCTCTTTAGGGAGGTATTTTCTAACTTTGCTCTTTGCCCACTTTGCAGCTATCTTTAAGTACACAGCTGTCTGTATGATTTCCTCATGCTACACATTGTGTGCACCACTGTCTTCTAGTGTAACACTGAGTATTAGTATACATTTCAATAAATGACTTGAAACCGTGTGACTGGTATGCTATAATCTGTAAATAAAATGTATTAAATATGTATTTGTCTTTTTATTTACTGTTGTTTATGTGCTGTATGTGTTGTATTCATAAGGTGTAAAAAGGTACATGATGGAAATCACATTATTTTTGTAATTTTTTTTTTTGCTGAGGCTTTCGTTACCCTACGATAACTGAAAAAAGGAGCTGGTTTTTATTTTATTCACATTTATATCTTTTTTTTTTTTTTTTTTCTCTCTCAACCTTGCCTACTGACATATTGGGTGGGGTGTACACTTTAAATTTTTGTCCAACCTTTTTAATTTTTTTTTTTTATTATTTAGTTGGAAGTACTAATCAAAATTGTAATATATTTTTTTTCAATATATACTCATAAACATACACCAGCATAATTATACATTTTACAAAGTTGGTTCTCAGCAGATGTTTGCTAAATTAAGTCATTTTGGGTGTTGGTCTCCTGGTATCCTTACTCTGCATAGGGTGGGTGGAGTCGGGGGGGTAACCTTTTTAAATGTGCTTTAGAAAATATTGTTCATGGGTTATTTTGTGAAGGGATCTGTTGAGACTCTAAAGACTTGTAAGGTTGTTCTAAAATATCACACGTTAATATTACGACTGAGCAGGTTGACAAACCCATTAAGGTATTCCTGAACTTGTTGGAGGTTGGCCAACATCACATTGTATATGACTATTACATTCTAGATAAATTTCACTGGACTTCCCAAAATACTATAACATTTCACAAATCTGATAGCGTGGGTGAGATTTTTTATTTTTTTTTAAGGGTATTATTCAAATCAGTACTACTGTTATATGCATGTTGCAAGAAGGATTAGTGTTTTCTGTGAGACTTGAACGTGTTAGTGGGAAGATTTTTGAAGGAGACACGCTGGCTGACTTGCCTGGTTTTAGGGATGGTAACCTTTTCTCCACAGCAGCCGTTTAAACAGTTGACTCATTTCACAAAATTAGGAACACAAAGTGCCTTTGGATAAATGATTGCACTTTTCTGGATGGTTTTAAGTATCCTTACTTGTCTGTACAAATTGTTTTCAACGGTTGGCATGGTGCAGTCAAGATTATAAATAAACCTCTACAAGTATGGAGAACCTGCTTTCTGTCCGACTTTGGAGTTCCTGAAATGGATGCTGCGGTTTGCTTATTGAAAGAAAATATACGTTCTCATTGTAAAAAATTAAAGGAAAAATAAATCCAAAAAGTTTGACACGTGGATGCAATACAATGGTGTAATACTAAATACAGACTGCTTATTTTGGATTTCAAAACACTAAGAATAAACAAAAAAAAAAACACTAAATACTTCCACTCTGCAAATTTGGACCCTATAAAAAAATAATTTGCTTTGGTTTGTATACACATGGGAGCAAAGCGGGATTATGGTTTTGTCATATTAAACTTTATCAGTTTTCTTTTATTTAGGCTCCAACTTCAGAGAAACTTCCAGTCATGTATCTAATGGATTCCATTGTTAAAAACATCGGAAGAGACTACCCCACAGCATTTGCTAAAAACCTAGTTACTACATTTGTTAATGTGTTCGAAAAGGTATAGATGAATATTTCTTTCTTTTCTCTGAAACCTTGTAATGTAGTTTTTAAAAAAATAAAATTTATTTTAATGTAAGATGTAATTTGACTTTCAGCTTTAGTTCAAAGCGGTGGTTACCAGCACTGTCGTTTTGGGACATCAATATCCAGATTTTTGTCAGTACGCCCTTTGGAATAGAATTGGGAAATGCATAAACCGTGGGCTGTTGGAACCACTGCTCCTAAATATTCCTTTGTCTCATACTTTTCTTAATTTTAGGAAAAGTCAGCGGTTAAACCAAAATCGTTAACGAAACCCTATAGTCTGCTTAATGAAGCAGTTTTTCTGAATAGATCATATCCATGCAGTTTAAGTGCTCAAATCTGTTATTTATGAGTTAAATCACTTTGTTTATGCAGCTAAAGGGACACCTCCCTGCATGTGACCTACACAGCCTTCCTAAACACTTCCTTTAAAGAGTCATCTCATGTTTACTTTATTGCAAATTCTGTTTAATTTAGAATGTCTTATCCCCCTGCTCTGTTAATAGCTTGCTAGACCCTGCAGGAGACTCCTATGTGTGATTAAAGTTAAATTTACAGAGCATGAAAAATAAATCTTTAAAGTAAGTTGTATCTGAAAGTGAAACCATTTTTTCATGCAGGCTGTGTTGGTAACAATCACGGGAGGTGTTGGTAGGGATGCATGACAGGAACACAAGTGATTTAACTCCTAAATGGTGGAAAATTGAGCATTGAAACTTTAGAGGCATAATCTAAACGGCAAACCTGCTTCATTAAGTTGAAGTTGTTTTGGTGACTAGTGTCCCTTTAACTCTAGCTTTGAGCATTCTTGTGATACTGAGATGGCTTCAGAGAACAAGTACAACAATGAAGTGTAGTACTGTCTGTTGTCCAATGCTTATAGTTCAAATCCTCTCTCCATCCCCTTATTTTACAAATAACTTTAATTTTTTTTTTTTTTTTAAAGCACAATTTTTGATTTATTTAAATAAATGTAAAAAAAAAAACTAGATGCCATTTTAGTTTCCTTCTAAAATGTTAGAATTGCTATACACTTATTGGTCAGTTTAATCAGTACGAAGTTCCTGCTTTGTGACATTGCCCCTACATTACCTCCGTCTTGCAACTGTATTATGTGTTGGTTTACATGCTTGGGTTTTATAGCTAAATATTTTTATATAAATTGATCTTGAGATGTATTTTCTATAAAGCGCTGTGGGTTCCTTCTACCTCAAAATGGCAACATTGGATGTTGTGGTCTACATTTTAATCTTTACAGCTACCAGGGGTAACAAGTTTGTGTAATCCATTATAGTTTTGTATAATTAATTAAACTACATTGCTTGTGCATCACTGTTCATAGCTATAGTCATTTTAAAATAAATATTTAAAGGGACACTGTAGGTACTATAAACAATTTCATTTAATTGGTTATAGTACCTGGGTTCCCCCTGCACCATCTTTCCATTTAATTTTAAACCATTTTCTGCAATTTAGCATATATATATATGTGTCACTGGTCACCCACAGCTAATGCTTCCTCATCTGCTATAGCAGCACAGAGAGAAATTGCTGCCGAGGACTCTCTCACTTAGTATTAAAACATTACCAACGGTTTAACGCTTAAAGAAAGGTTGGAGCCAGGGGATTCCAGGTACTTTGCCACTTCAATGAGGTAAAGCAATTACTGTTCCCATTAATGCTCACTCTATACATTGACATGGTTGGGGAAACGTTTGACATGTTCTTCTTTTAAGTACATCTAGAATTTAAGAGTGTTGTAAAAATTGGTGTGTAGTAGGTACCTTACCTGCCATGAAAATTAACAGCAAATTAATGCTATTTTACATTGACAGCCACATTACATCTGTTTTGGGCTTTGTTGGTGTTAACGCAAACCAGTCAGTGGCAAACACGAGCTCCGTTTATCAGCGCAATGCAAGACCCTTGACTTTGCATTTAATTAGTCGATGGGACAAAATGTGAAAACTATGAATGTGGGTAACAGAACGCATACAGGTCACCCTGATTGTTCAGTCACTGAGTCGTGCAGGGAGACCTTACATGTGTCCTAAAGCGTACATGTCTTTCTCTTACACTAATTAAAAGTTCAGTATATATCTCTTACTTTTGTTTATTGAATAAACGTTATCTTTTATACCCAGCTGACTTGCAACAAGTACTGTGGGTTCAGTCAGTATAAACAAGGTTTTTCACTAAATTGTGATTTGTAAGGAATCAACAGTGAGTGTCTGCCTTTAGGACACAATAGCCTAATTAGAAGGGTAGTTGACTTACAGACTTCTTTATTTTTCTTCCCGTTTGGATATTTTGGACATAAATTTTGAATTCCTTACAGTTCACATCTGTCAATAAGCCTGTAAAAGTATGTTGATGTGTAATAAATTGCCAAGATACAGAATTGTTTTACTTTCAGGTGGACGAAAATACTAGAAAAAGTTTATATAAATTACGTTCGACATGGGATGCCATTTTTCCTTCAAAGAAATTGTTTGCGCTCGATGTGAGAGTCAACTCCATAGACCCAGCTTGGCCAATTAAACCTGTACCTCCAAATGTTAACACTGCTAGCATTCATGTGAACCCCAAATTCTTAAACAAAGTAAGTATAATGCTTTTTTTTTCTTGCTTTTTAATTCTATAATTGGTTTAACTTGCTTGATGCATTTTTCGCTGACAAACCAGGACTTTGAGACGTTTAAAGCACATTTAAACTGTAATACTTAAGTTCTGTTAAATGTTTTTTTTTTTTTCTTTTCTTCCTGGAAGGAGTGCATGTTGAGAGTTTTATCTGTAATTACAAATGAATTCTGTTAACTTCATGCCCCTGCTTCAACATATTCGTGTATGTAAATCCTAGATCTAGTGGAGCAATAGTAATTGCTTCTAAACATTTTATTCCCCTTCCATCAGTCAGAGGAATCTCCTCCAGCCACCATTCCATCCCCATCTGCTGTACCTCCTCGCCCAAGTAATCCTGATGTACAGAAGCAACTGTCTCAAGAGCAGGTGATTAGGCAACAATTGCTGGTGAAGCAAAAACAGTTGTTAGAACTTCAACAAAAGAAGTTGGAGCTTGAGTTGGAACAAACAAAAGCACAACTGGTGAGTAGGATTTGTTTTATTGTAGTAGTTTATAGTATTGAAATAGGGTGATGGTCTCCTTACCACTTAACAAATGGTATAAGTAGTGTTATGAGGGTCTGTCACTACAAACATTACTTTGTTTTGGTTTGGTATGTTTGTGTTTTTTTGTTGGTTTGTTTTTTCCTTTAGTTTGCCTGTTGGAACAAAAGCACACTTAGCAGCATGTACCAACTGAGCTTTTACATTTTGCAAAAAAAGCTATTTTTTTATTTTATTAACTGACTTTGTATAATTTTAAATATTTTATTTCTTGAAATTGTTTATAGAGCAATATATAATGGTTTTATTTTTTCCCACCAGGCAAGCAGTATTAGTTCTGTTTCGCTACCTGTAAAAACTAATACTGCTACACCAGAGATTCGCCACCCTCCTGCTAAACTTCCACTCCCTCCTCCTCCTCCTGTAAATCTTGAAAAGAGTAGAGCTTCCGTATCTACACAGCCCCCTGACAGGCCCCAAGTGCCAGTCAGAGACCCTCGCCTTATTAGAGCTAATCCACATTTGCCACATAAAGACCAAGGTCATAAAAAAGAACTGAAACCCATTACATTGAGTCCAGCTGACATTAAGCAAACTAAACCTATACCAATTGAAAAGAACGCTGGAAAAGTAGAAAAGGCCAAGTTTAATGAAAAACCACTTAAAAATGACCCTGTGGAGGCTGAGCTGAAAGGAAAATCCAAATCTCCATCCCCTCTTAAAATGAAGTCCCCTCACACAAAGGAGAAGTGTCAAACTCCAGATAATGTAAGGAGTACTGATCTAACTAAGAAAGATCCAAGGCTACGGAAACACCCAAGAGATAAAACTGATGAGAGAGACGATGTAACTAAAGAGAAGAAAAAATGTCTGGAAAAGAGAGAAGAGCACAAATCCATTGAGCACAGACAAACTGGAAACCGGAATAAAATTGTAAATGGTGTGTCTCCAAAAAAGGATATAAATATTATTGATTCTGATAAATTAGCTGCTAAATCTGGAAGAGTGAGCAATCGAAAGCGGTCACATTCACCAAAACCTAGATCACCTGTGCGTTCAACAAAATCCCGATCTCCGGTGCGTTCACCAAAGCCTCGGTCACCAGTACATTCCCCTAAACGGAGGGAAAGACGATCTCCAAAGAGAAGGCAACGAAGCATATCCCCTATTCCTCCTCTCATGGATTTAGTCAAATTGCGTCCTCCTGGCATAGATTTAGTCAAATTGCGTCCTCCTGGCATGGAGATAGTTAAATTGCGTCCTCCTGGCATTAAACCACCCCATGGAGATGATTTTCCATCAAATACGCGAGAAGAAAGAAATAAAAGGATTCCAAAAATAGATGCTCGAGATAACCGAAGGCTTAAGAAATCTTCAGAGGAAAGACAGAAAGATCCTCTTTCTCCAGTTTCCTCGAAGTCCAGTTCTGAGCCAAAAGAAAACATTGAAAATTGGCAAGGATTGAAAACTAGTAAAAGATGGAAATCCACATGGGAAGAAAATAAAAGGTAATTAGAACCATGCTTTTTATTTTCAAGTTACTGATTCTGTTTTAAAAGGACACTCTAAGCATAGGTACTAACACTTTTCTCTTGCTTTGTAAAATTCATTTCTGAGAAAAGGCCATGTTTGCATTTGGCCGAGAACATGCCTCTAGTAATTGTCAGACATTGAGACCATAGAATTCTCATTATTCTCCTGTTTAGCACCATCATATAAGGAAACCTAACTAAGCTTGTATGAATTTAAAAAAAAAAAAAAAAAAAAAAAAAGGATTAAATCCAGTTCAGCCAAATGCAAACACTGACATTTGTTAGAAATGCCAGAGAAAAAGTACATCAGCTATTCTTTGTGTTCCTTTAAAACATAATCCGTAAAAAGGGACCTAAATCTAAACATGGGAATGCAAAATGCTGCTTTAACAGCTTTTCCTGAGTAGCATACTAATGTTTCAGCACTTAAAAAGCATTACACTAGCAATAGTTGGTTTACATTCTGATGAATTGATCGTACTCCTTTCAAAAACTCCTCTATAGGCTGTGGTGCCATTTTAACTTCTATCTTTGTTTTAAAGTTTGCAGAATGAAGAACACCATCCAGGTAATAGGAATCCATACCCAAGGCACAGAGATAACTGGCAAAATAATAAAGGAATATTGTCTCCCCGCACACAAAAGCAACAACCGTGGCTAAGTGTTGACGCAGATTTAAAAATACCAAAAGAATTGACAAGTGCAAGTAAAGGAGAATTACTTAAAAAGGTAATTTGTGTGTCTGTGGTTTGTTTGTGGTTTCAGTGACCTTCTGTCTAGGTCTTGAGTATAACAGGGTATTGATCCTGATTTTAATGTGCATTGATTTGTATAAAAAATGGTTCGGAGAGTTGCCAATTGACTTGTTTTTCCAACAGCCCCTTCTATAATTTTAGGTATGTTTGTTTTGTATGTGAAATCTATTTTGGGATTGCCACCTCTTCCACATTTCTAGGCTTTTCCATTAATAGGTAGGTGGGGCCTATGAGTTACTGTAATATTCTGCAGAGCTGCACAACAGAGGGAATATATACAAACACATACTGGTTCAAGTTCTGTAATACTTCCAGACAATACCATAAAATGAAGTTTTGTCTTGTGTGCATTTCTAAATACTACATTCAAAATATAACTATAATGTTTTACCTTAGGCTAATGAACGATTGGCATCCGGTGAAATAACACAGGATGAGTTCCTTGTTGTGGCTCATCAAATTCGGCAACTCTTTCAATATCAAGAAGAAAAACGCAGAAGTAGCAACACATGGGATAGTCCCACTGAGGAAAGCAAAGCAGGACTAAGGAAAAAACCCCTTCTCTCCAATGCAGAGTTGACCTACTATGAGCATAAGGCAAGACTTAAAAGGACACAAGTCCAACATCCATTTCCAGGGCCTGATCTTTCGGAATCTGAGTTTTTCGATTACCAGCTGGATGAAATGGTACATTCAGGTCGAGAAAGTGAACATGGCGGAAGGATTTCTGCTGGCATCTCTGATAGAAGTGAACCATTTTCAGAGAGACAAAGGCACTTGTCTCCTATACCTGACTCCAGGCCTTATGATGGAGATGCTCCCATTGAGAGTCAAAGAAGACCTGATGATAAGAGAGAGCTTTCAACAGGTACATTTAACATGTAAACCACTTTTTAACTGCAGTTACGTATGTTTATTCACGGAATCCTCTATCTGTTTTAGTGTACAATTCTCTTAGAATATTTGGGAAAACTACATTTTTTTTGTTGGTTACCTGATTTGCATTTAAAATTTTCATCAACACCACAAAGGAACCTGATGGCAAGACTAAAGCAAATAGCTTATCCAGTGTTAAACAGTATTACCTTATATTTGTTACTTTCTTTTATGTTTTAAAATTTATAATTTTATTTTTTTTCCCTCCAAAGGATTAAGAGAAGAACCAATATCTCCCTACAATGAGCATTTTCAACACAACAGACCCAGATTTGATGGATCAGAGCAAGCACTTTTTAGTGATGGTGACTCTAGAATAACTGGAAATGATGCTAAACATGGTACTTTGCTTGATGATAGAAGACAAATCCATGACGTCCCATTAAGACTGCCTCCTGGTACAAGGATGGATTTGCCTGCTGTGAAAGGCTTTGAAGAATCTCCCAATGCAGCAAACATCAGAGAGAATTCTCCATCAAATGCTTGTATGCCTTTTGATGGTCCATCAGGGAACCAGATGGGCTCTCAGCACTTTGAACAAATGCAAGTTGATGCTCCTTTTGAACCCATGGCTAGCAAGCCATTGGATGGTCCAAGGTTTGAGAATACATCTGTTCAGCCAGTTAATCTACAGTCTCAGCCTGTAGGTATGCAGAGGTTTGATGTTGCACAAACTCAGATTGCACCTGTCCAGCCTATGGGTTCTCAAGGTCAGCCTTTAGGAAGACAGAGATTTGAAGGAGTGCAAGGTCCACCATTGAATGCCCAAAGATTTGAAGGCACTCCAGGCCAACCATTAGGACCTCAACGGTTTGAAGGCATGCAGCCTTTGGGTTCCCAAAGATTTGAAGGCACAGTAGGTCCACAAAGATTTGATGGGTCACCAAGACCACCATTATTGCAACAAAGGTTTGATGGTCCACAGTGCTCACCCATGCGGTTTGAACAACCAGTTGGACAACAAATGCGATTTGATGCAAATGTAGGGCAACCAGTAGGTTCAATGCGATTTGAAGGACCTCATGGTCAAAGGTTTGATGTAAACCAGCCTTCACGTTTTGACCATGGACCTGGTCCGCAATCTTTAATTAGGTTTGACGGAGCACCCAGATTTGATGGAGCTCCCAGATTTGATGGACCTCCAAGGTTTGGTGCTCCCAGATTTGATGGACCTCCAAGGTTTGATGGTGCTCCCAGATTTGATGGACCTCCAAGGTTTGATGGTGCTCCCAGATTTGATGGACCTCCAAGGTTTGATGCTCCTGTTAATAGATTTGAAGGTCAACCAGCCCACTTGCCAAGGTTCGATGTGCTACATGGCCAACCTTGCCAAAGGTTTGAAGGTCCCCCTGGACATCAAACGCCTCCAAGATTTGATGGACCTATGCAAATGCAGCCATTATTTGATGGACCTATGCCGCAAAGGTTTGACGGCCCTAATCCACAACCACGATTTGAAATGCCAATTGGGCATCAAGGGCCAAGGTTTGAAAATGTAACTCATGCACCAATCAGGCAAAATGCACCACCTTATGGTCAAACTGGACCTTATGTTGATCATCAAAACATGTTTCAGGGGCCTCCTCAAGGAATGCCATTTCAAAGACCAGAGCAAAGATTTGACATGCCACCAGGTCCAAACCTTACTGGACCTCCTCGTTTTCCAAACCAGAATCTTAGACCACCTGGACCTTATTTTGATGAGAAAAGTCAACAAGGACCTCCATTTGGAAGTTTCAGTAATATGTCTGTTGGAAATATGCCAGCAAGTCAACCAGTAAGTAAAAATAAAATCTTGAATAACTTTATTCATTTGTTTAAAAAAAAAAAAGAAAAAATCTATATATGTGTGTGTGTGTGTGTATTAATAATCTATGAAACTTCAATTTTTTTTATTTTTTTTTTATTCAGTTCCCTCCTCCAGCGCCTTTCAATCAGGAACAGCCTTTTGTACCACCCTCACAAGGGTCAAGTGTGGGAGTATTTGTAAACAACCAGGCAGGTATGTTCTAAGAGTGTTCTTTTTCATTTTGCAAAATATGCAGATTTCAATAGAGATTAACACTCTGATAAATTAATCTGGTAACACCATCTTTCTACTACCAAGCAGACAACAGGTAATGTTAGTTCTTGGTTTTGTTAGCTCAGTGCAGGTAAAGTCAAGAGGCAGCAATTGCTCAGAGCTCCTGCTTGCAAAAGACTTCATTGCAGTGATCTGCAGGTTTTACAATCTGTTTTTAGATTAACCCCAATAAAAAAAATGCATTCAAGTTTTCATTTAGGATATATTTACTAAACAGTGATTTTTATTTTGTATTTGGGCAGTAGAGTCTCTCTAACTTTTTTTTTTTTTTTTTTGGCTCATTTAATATTACCATGTTTCATTATTGGGTTGCTATTTTTCATTGTATGTAGAATCTATGAATGTGCTTGTTTTTTAGTGTGGTGTTTGATTTCTTTAATTTTTTTTTTACATTTTCTAGTGTCTTTATTACAAATGCATGCATATTAAGTGGTTGACATGTGAATCTTATATTCATATACATTTTGGTGATAATTGTACATATTCCGTTTCAGCTGCGTCTCTTACCTATCCTGAAAATCACTTGGGACAGCTTGATGTTAATGAGCTCTTCTCAAAGCTGCTTTCAACAGGAATCCTTAAAGCTTCTCAAACGGAGACACCGAGTCGTAAGTCACTTTCTCTTTATTTAGAGCTCTGTGAAATATTTATAGAATAGATATGTAAACTTAAAGGGGCACACTAGAATTTGGAATACAAACCTAACCATAATCTCCTAAAGTTGTCCTGTCCTATAAAGTGAGTTTACCTGCTCTTCTGTAGGGCAGGTTCCTGTGGTGGCACTGCCCGCTCTCCCTAGTGCGATGTCGTCATGTAGATGTTGCCTCCAGGGTAACTGTCCAATCCAGTGTTCTTTATAGAGAAACATTGGGAACTGTTATCTCGTGTGTGACGATCGCCATAATCTGGTAGTCAACATCTTGTTGCACATATCATTGTATTATTATCTATATGTGACAAGCCATGAACTGCACTACGCATGATATGGTATGTGACCCGGAATGTAACAGTCCCAGCTATCTCGAGGGCTTAGAGGCGTTACTTGAAGCTGTGCTTCTGAGCCTTCAAAATATTCAGTACTGTAGGTGAAGACCTACTGAAGGCACTATAACCATTTCAATAAGATGATTTTATAGTGCCTCTGAAAGTCACAAATCAGAGGTCCATCTTAACTACTTAACGGTGCCTTGGTTGCCCAACAAATCCATGTTCTATATTCTCTTGGATTGTCTAAACTTAGATTTTAGAAAATTGACTTAAAGAGCAAAGTAGTTTATTTTATCATTGACGTACCATGTAGTATATTGCTAGTAACTACCATCTTTTTACTGTACAAATACAAATATTTCAAATCTTTTTTTCTATTTTAATTCTAGAATCAACAAGTGAAGCACCTGAATCAGAGCCTGCATCACAACCTCCTCCTGAGGAAGAGGATGATGAACCTGTTGAGGACCAGGATGTCCCCGATTTGACCGGTTTTTCCATGGAGGACCTGAAACAGTATGTATAATTTAAAAAGCTGGATTGAGGATAAATAAGTGAAGACTTTTGATGAGATGTTCTTCTGATATTATCTCCTTCCAATATTCAACATTTTGCGCCACCAGAACAGCTACTTTGGCGCACACAAAACAATTCATGTTTTGGGTAATCCATTCTATGATGGTGTGATGCAATAGAACAGTGGCAGGAAGTATGTGAATTGTGTATTGTCCCTGATGTATTTACAGTGTGTGGGGTTATTTTTTTCCTTTGTTTTGTTTTAAATGTTTGTGCCAAAACTATATCCGACCAAACAGGGATGTCTGATATTTTATTGGTGCTCTTTGTGGCTTATACCTATCATGTATATTTTGGAAGTTTCAAGTCACTTACATAATTTGATGATTGTGCAGTGTAGAGTGCCGTGTAGTAGTTTAAACAAAAAAATGATGTTGTGAATCTTTAAGTGCTGGATTTATATGTATTGATTTGTCACCATGAGAACTTTAAAACATAACCACACAATTTCTTAATGCAGGCGATATGAAAGCGTTATTACTCGGTTATATACTGGCATCCAGTGCTATTCATGTGGCATGAGGTTCACAAAATCCCAGACAGATGTGTACGCTGACCACTTGGACTGGCATTATCGTCAAAACAGAACAGAGAAAGATAGGAAAATAACGTATCGTCGGTGGTATTACAGCGTTCAAGTAAGTGTTTGAAACTTTGCATTTTTATGCTTGTCATAATACCACTGTGCTGCTTATTTTTAAGTACAAGTGATCTAATTAACTTGCTTACTCGTCTTATCGGCTAATATCTCCTCAGAAATGGAAAACACAAGGCTTAAAATCTTCCCTGCTTTCAAAATAAGTCTGTTTTTGATTTTTAATGTGCAGGCCTTGAAACTAGAACTTTAGTCAATAAACTCCAAATTGCAGTCAATTCCATTTTGCTAAATTAAAACTAAAATGGTTAAAACTGGGATTGCATCCGAGATGCAGAATTATTCCACATCAGCTATTTTTATTGTTTTTTTTTTTTTTTTTTTTAATCTGCATCTTGTAAGATAGACTAATAGTGAACTAACCTGTATGATTTAGCATAGAAAAAAAGTTTGTCTACTGAAATTGTGTATATAGGAAAAAGGGCATTTAGCCCTCCAAAATGACCATTTCAGAAATGAATAACTCGCATGAACGGTCAGTGAATTTCAAACCCTGTCAAAAGATAAAGTAGGAACTGCTTTCTTAGTATATTTTCAATGCTTAACAAAATGCAGAGCTACCACTGGTAAGTTCTGCCATTTCTTCCAACTGCCACTAGTGATGGCTGTAGGTAAAATGGCATTGTCTGTGGAGTTTGCTGCAGCGTTGGGGATCCTCCATAGTCCTCATTGTTGTACTCCCTCCCGTGCATGCAAGACCAGCAGTGTCAGTGAGGGACTGGTACAAGAAAGTAAAAATTGCGCAGCCACTTCACACCCAACAGAGCAGCCACCCGCGGGCATCATTGCCAAATATGCAAAGACCCCAGTTTGTGAGAGAGCTGCTTAAAGGCTTCAGCAAAACATGTATTGTGTGTGTGTGTATATAAGATCATGTTGCAAATGCATTCTGTTTTTGCTATAAAAGAAAATACATTTTAAGATGTTCTATTTAATTGCTAGGACTGGGTTGCCTTTGTGGAGATTGCTGATTTAGAGGAACGGGCCAAAAGTCAGTTTTTTGAAAAGGTGCATGAGGAGGTCATATTAAAGACTCAAGAGGCTGCTAAAGAGAAAAAATTTCAAAGTATAGTTGCTGGCCCAGCAGGGTCTGATGAGGTACGTTTCGTTTTGTATTTTATAATTTTTTTTTATTTTTTTTATTTAAGGTTCATTGTAAAGATAAATGCAAAGTATGACTCTTGCCAAGTTTTTCCATGTATTTGTTTATGTTGGTGTGGTCCTAATTTTATAATAATGAATATGCAGCCCAGTGTCCATCTTCATTCCATTGGCTCTTCCTTGAGTTTCAACAATATTTGTAACTAGAGATGTTATAAACCTGCCTTTTTTACATAGTAATTACCAAGTGCCCTTTTCAATCTACCCTGCAATTGTTATTATTGCAGTTATTGATAAACTGCAATAATTTACTCGCAGACTTAATTCCACCTTTAGGGGAGGTCTACCAGACAGCCACTAGAGGCGCTTCATGGTCGTTAGACCCTTTTGGTCGCCTAACTGACGCTGGACGTCCTCACGCTCTGCATGAGGACATCTAGCATTCGTTAAAACCCCACAAGAAAGCATTGATTCAATGCTTCCCTATGGGGTAGTCCTAGTGCGATTGCAGACTAAGTGGCAAAAACGGTTTTTAATCCTCACTGTATTGCGGGGAGGGCACTATAGGGTACTGTACTTTAATTTCCGATTAAGATAGCGATGCAACATTAAAGTAACATTTGTGTTTTTCAAAGGAAGCTCCTATGAGTCTCTCATTTGCAACATTGTGTGTGTGTGTGTATTTATGGATGGATAGATGTGTAAATTGAGACCTGTACTCTGCAAAAGCAGCCTTGAAACAGTAAGTGATGACTTTTACAGCTAGCTGGATCAGTTGTAATTAATTTTGTTTGAAAGTTAAGGTTTATGACTGCTACACAAACTGTAAAGATGATTGTCTGATTGACTTTTATTTTGAATCACTTAAAGGTCCCATTTGTCAGGTTTTTTTTTTTTGTTCTTCAAATATCTTTTAACCCTTCTTTGTTCAGGAAACTGGATGCAACTTGTCTGCAACCATTTATACATCAGAGCTGTTATTTGGCATCAACAGTGGTTTGAGTCTTGATGCAGAACTCATGTGACCCCATATCCAAGTCACACAGGTATTGGGCACTTCAAAAGGAAAAAAAGTTTCGTTTGTTTGATTGCGTCTGATTTCTGTTCTAGATCTGTGAAATTTGTGAGGAACAATTTGAACAGTATTGGGATGAGGAGGAAGAGGAGTGGCATCTCAAAAATGCAATGCGTGTAAATGACAAGGTGAGTCTACCAATGAAAAATGAGTAGCCTACGCAATGTGGAAATTAAAGGCTTAATATGGTGATTTGGAAATAAAACCTTCATGTTGTGCACAAGCTTAGAATTAGTAGATTTCTCACTTTCTTAATATGCACTATTTTAAACTTATTTTTGTTTTGTCCAGATTTACCATCCTTCATGTTATGAAGACTACAAAAATGTAAGTTGAGTTCATTCTTTCCTTGTTTTTTGTGTTTGAGATTTATTTCCAAGAAGCAGAAGGATGCTGGTAGCATGATAACTCTTTATTAATCTCTAGTTCTGCAACTTGTTCTACAGTTGTGGTGTTTATGTACCTTTTTGATTATATGTGTAATCCGCATTCTTCAGTTTGTGTAAGCAAGCCTGACAATGATTGCCACCAATTCACCTTATTTCTGAAAGTGATCAAATTCCATCTTCGTGTTGGAATCTAAGGCCTATGATTGGTCACTCTCAGGATGCTTGTGAACTCATTTTGGTTACAGTCGGCTTCATTTATTCGTTATAAAATTTTAAAACGGCACCGTCTGCTTGCATGGTGGCTTCTAGTAGGGAAATTGGGATATACTTAACTCTTCCAGTCTTCCTACACTATTCCAGTTTTTAGCACCTTGCATATATGCAGCTGCCAGGAACAGCTTCATCTTTGTAATCTTTGACACGTGTAGAGTAGAGTACAAAGTTTGCCTATTTAAGAAACTGAAGGTTACTTTGCAGGTCTGCTCACACATGCACAGTGAGATGCCCTTTACTGTAAGCTGCTACAGTTCATGGCTAATAGGAAATTATTACTGCCCAATGCCATTACAATTTTCCTTACTTGTCACATGTTTATCTTTTTGTGTTGCAAATGTATTTAATTTTTTTTGCAAGTATTTGGTCTCTGTGGGAAAACTGCCATGCCTGTCCTCTTAAAGTCTTTATCTTCATCTGGTATACCGAAAGGGTTGGCATAGTTTAAACATTTGACCATTATTTTAAGAAGAAATATCTGGTAAATTATTTATTTTTTTGTTTTCAATCTTGAAAAACATTGGATAAATGTCCACTAGCTCAGTGTTCTATTTACGTAGACTGTTTACATTTTATTGCTGATGCCATTAATTATCCTTTCTTTTTAGACATCCTCTTTCTTGGATAGCACACCGTCTCCGAGCAAAACATTTTTGGAAAACCCACTCAATGCTATGTTAAACCTAGTTAAGGAAGAAGTGAAAGATTGCTCACCTGCTGTTGAAGTAAAACAAGAACCGATGGACACTACTACGGTCACAAGTTGTAGTGAAACTATACCTTTACTTACAGAAATAAAAACAGAACCTACAGAACCAGAATAATCCACCAGAGGAGCCACAGCACTAATACATTTTCAACTGGGGGCTGGGTCCTCGGTATAATTTGATAACTCCTTAAATACGCTTAATACATTTTTGTATTTGAATTTCTTATTGCCTGCACAGTTTCATGTGTGGAAATTCTGTAAATGTGTGCAGATAAAGATGAAATTGTATTTAAAGTAATGTACAATTTTCACATGAACAAAATAAAATATTTTTGCTATAAATGGAGTGTAATGTTTCTGCACGCCATAAAAAGGTAAATATTTCTTTGCTTTTTGCAGTTTAAAGTGATTTTTTTTTTTCTGTGGTAAATGTTGCTATAAATCTGATCAACATGCAGATAACATCTTTATTTGCGTTGCTACATTTGGAGAAAACATGACAATCTTAACGGAAATAAGTTTTATTTATCAAACATGACTGAAATTCACTCACACAAAGAATATATAAATAAATTAAACCCAACGTAAGAATGGTGTTTGTGCTAAGGATGTGGCACAGTAAGTTGATTATTATTATTTTTTTTTCTTCAAGTTAAGTGTGTGCAACTTTTTTCTTTTCTTAAGTAGCTTATAGGTTCCAACAGGAATAGTACTTGCAAAAAAAATTCAGTATTTGATTTTCAACTACATTAGATGCATACTTTCAAAATGTTAAAATTTCAGAACGCTAATAAAACAGAGTGAAATAAACAAAATGTGTTTCTGTTTTTTTTTTTTTTTCTTGTATTATGTGTTGTCTTTGACTCAACTGTTTTGGATTCCCTTTTTTTTTTTGGCAAGGGAAATGTGTGTTTACAATTTCCGTTTTAACAAATGCGTATGTCACATCTAGGTTTTTAGTTAAAAAAAAGGTATTTTGTTGGTCTACTAGCTGTTGGAATAAATTCCTGCAAGCAAATTGTCCGCCACCCATTGGCAAGCATAGAACTAAAATATTCATAGAGAACTGCTAATAGTTTACAAATCTTAGGCCAGAATAGTGACTACTTTCTCTTCGTATATTTGCAATATTTAATTAAAATGTATATATTTATATATTTTTAAACTCACTCTCTGATTTATTTAAAGAGTTACTCCAACCACCATGAGCACTTCAGTAACTTGAAGTGATCATGGTGGTAAGAGTCTGTATGTGCAGACTTGAAACAATATATACATCCAGAGATTAATTTTTTTTTTTTTTTTTTAAATTGTGGGCCAGTTGCACACTCACAGAACTGTTCTGGGCTGCAAATGAAAATCATGTGCTTATTTTCAGTCTATCATTATTGATTGCTGCGCTCTTTGGCGACAGAGGTGATAATCTAGCATGAAGACAGAGCACCTGCAAAGAGGCGACCACATTGCATTCCACCTCCCCCCCTCTCCCTTCCATGCATATTTTTACATTTATAAATTTGTATTCTAAAAGGGGAAAAAAACTAAAATACTCCACTTCCTCTCATGGCTGGCCCAGAGCGTGCTTAAGCACTCTGAGCTGGTGAAGTGGACCAATCAGTCTTCTCAGGATTAAATGTATAGCCCAACAGTTTATTGAAGAGAAAAGTTATCCCCACCCTGCCAGAGGGGAAAAGGTAACAAAACACCCCAAACTCCCATTAAAAAGAAAAATTGTGGGGGGGCGGGGCCTGAGCTTCATGGCGGCTGGACGTGCCTCGTGCGAGCTCCGAGCCTAATCTCCATTCCGAGCCGGAATAATTGCACTCCAGCCAGCCGGGACTCGCACAAACATATTGCACCTACCTCAGGAGCCAGCCGAGGTGCCCCGGGTCTGCCGCCCACGGGTGCACGGAGTGTTCACAGAGGGTGCCGGGAGTGAGGCCTAGCAGTGGCGCCAGACGGGTGAGGCGGCCGATCCCCCGCTCTGTGCGACCTAGTGCTCTCCCAAGCCTGTAAGAAGTGCCCTGTTTCCCCCCCCCTGGACCGGTGGGGGTCATCCCGGTCCACCCTAATCCACACCTGGAACCAAGCGACACATGATAATTTGCCCTAACTAGCCGAGCTATCGGAGCATATACGAAATGGCCGCCCAGCACAAGCCAAAAAGAGGGACCACAGACGGCCACCCACACTCTCACCCCCTGGAGCATTTGAACCGACTTTGCCTACGCTTCTGCAAGGCTCTTCATAACAGGGGTTTGACCTACTCTCACGCAGCCAGGGTGGTCGCCTCGTGGATCCGTCCAGCGACACGCCGCCGCCATTACGGAATCCCGTTGCAAGCCTTCAGGGGGGCCAGCCTGCCAAACAAAAGCCGACAACCTGGACAGCGGAACAAGGTCCCGAGCAAACTTGGCGCACACTTCCAACCTCATCCACGCAGGTATGAGACCGCCGGGCAATTCCACGGGCCCAACCACGCACCCAAACATGGCATCTCAGACCAGCAAGTCACTCGGTCCCTATCCGGGGCTTCAGCAAAGCACCACGCCACAGCACCAAAGAACATGGGGAGAAAACAAACCGGAGAGGGACTCACACCCAGTGCAATCAAGATCGCCTTACTGAACCCCCATGTTCCAGGTCCCGGTTTCCCAGACTTGGGAATTGGCTGACTGAACGCAGATCATGGATCAGTGCAGTCCCTGCTAAGCTAGTGACTTTAATGTCCATGATTTCAATGCAGGTTTTATACAGTATCACTACTCTGTGTATGCATGATTTGCTCTCAAGCTTACTCCTTATATACGTTTTATGTTGCCGCTCATAGACACTATTAATTGAATGTTGATTTTCTCACTGACATGGGAGCACTATATGTTCACCTACTACAACTGTATTCTCACAGCTTGCATCTTACCACATAGTTTAAAGCATAGCTGGCGGAGGCCAGGGTTGCACATAAACAATGCATTTTCGCTATTTGATATTATAGAGTTAAGCATGCTTACTGACAGTCCACTCTGGGCATCATAGATGGTCTAACCGCTTAAACGAACACACTAGTAACGCTAAGCGAAGCTCAAAAGTTAACCATAAACGTGCCGCACAATCTAGATCAAAACTCCAGCAGGTTTACTGCTAGCAGTGACTGCCTAGCCTCTCTGATCGATACTAACTCATAACTATCCTAGCTAAGAGGCGTATTAACCATGAACACTAGCATGACTATTAACACGTTTAACTTGTTAAGGCTTATTAAACATGAACACAAGCACGATTACTATTACGTTAAACTTGTTCAGGCATATTAAACTTGAACACAAGCATGATTATTATTACATTTAACTTGTTAAGGCATATTGAACAGGAACACAAGTATGATTATTATTACATTAAACTTGTTATTAATCTTCTGTAACGCTTAATTTAAAAAATATAAAAAACCGAGGCTGTTATGCGAAGGAGATGTTGTATCACTATGTTCCCAACCTGTATGAGAACGTAAATCCCTTTTTCTTCATTCTGTACCCCCCATAATTCATGCCTCAATAAAAGAAAGATTGACAAAAAGAAAAATTGTGCAGTTAAATCATGAAGCATAAAAAAAACATTGGCAATAAGAAAGAAAAACACATACCTAGGAAAATGTGCATTTAGACAAAAATAAATCCAAGATAAATCAGCGCTGGGATAATGAAGCCGTGAAATGAACACTGCCTTGGAAAAACAATAATAATATACATTGGTAAAAACAGACTTGGTAATTTGAGGATGCAAGAAGCAAATTCATTACCATTACAATGTTGCTAAAGGGAAACGATTTTAACACATAAATAAGCTGGTATTTAAAAAAAAAAAAAAAAAAAAAAGTTTGCAAGTATACGCAACAAGGTTGAAACAGCTGTGGATAAAAAAAACAACCAAACACATCTGCAAAAATTATTCAATTGCAGCTCAATATATACATTTAGGACATAATTTGTGAGTAATTGAAAAGCCATGGGGGACACAATGTATGGTTTGAATGTAATATTCAAATGGAGGGGGGAGAAAGCATCTTGCATTCTAGATCAACCCATCACTTCATAGCAAGATATAGTAACTTGTATCATTCTCAATGGAATTTGATGGAGAAAAAAAATAAATAAAAATGCACATTAAGGTTCCACAATATACTCCGTGATTAAAGGACCACTATAGGCACCCAGACCACTTCAGCTCAATGAAGTGTTCTGGGTGCCAGGTCCCCCCTAGTTTTACCCCTGCAGCTGAAAACAGCAGTTTCAGAGAAACCTCTATATTCTCATTGAGGGTTAATCCAGCCTCTACAGGTCGCTTCCGTGATTCTCAGTGTGAAAATTACACTGAGACGACTCTGACGTCCATAGGAAAGCATTGAGTAATGCTTTCCTATGGGCGGTTTGAATGCGTGCGCGGTCCTGGCGCCGGATTAACGCAAGTGGCTGAAGGGGGGCCACCTAATAACCCTATAGTGCCAGGTAAACAAGTTTGTTTTCCTGGCACTATAGTGCTCCTTTAAAGCATATTCCATCCAGCTGTGCTGCAAGAATATTAAACCAATAGACTGTTGTGGGGTTAAAAAAAACGACTGGTAGATATTTTCAAACAATTTTGCATATCTCTCTGTATTGTCAGTTATGATCCATTATAAAGGGTTTTTAGCATTTTTTTTTCCCCTTCGTATAGTGGCAGTACTTACAAGTGGGATGTTACTTATGGTTCTGGACAAGAAGCTCACCCTTCTTAGAATTTAATTGCTGTGCTCCGCCTGCTGCCTCCATATAATCTGTAACCCAGAGTCACATACCAGTTCTTCTTGTCCCGGCAACGGGGCGGACAGGTTCCCCCACAGTGCAGGTGGAGATTTGGTGCGGTCAGCACAGGTTGCTGACCGGGAGGTGAGTGCCCGATAGCTTCCCGGGCGGGAACTGAGTGGCAATAGTACTTCCGGGTTCGCGTTAGGGAACGCGACCGGGTACTGGCTTTTGTGGCATTTCTGAAAGAGTTCCCGGGCGGTCCTCCTTCATTGCTCGTTACGCATGCGCACAGCGGTGGAACGCACGCCTGGGAGGCTTTGCGTTCCACCGAACACAGAATCGCGCTACTGAGCATGCGCCAAATTCAAAATTTGGACTTATGCTGCTGTGCAGGACCTTCCTGACCCCAAGGGTGGGTGTACAGTCCTGGTTCTCCGTGTCACCAGCCCTCCTACACGGATCTTAGGTGATTTGAGGTGAGATTTAACTATTTAAACTCTCCCTTTTCACCTTTCATTATGCATGCTCCTAGTATTATTCTGGTGTTTTTTCCACAGATATGTCCAGTCCTATACCTCCAGATAAGACAAATAAAGACAAGATGTCAACATCTGTTCCGAAAAAAGCCACAAGCAAATCTAAGCACTTATGTTGTCTGGAATGTGCGGTACCTCTACATGGCGGATGTCGCAAAAAGACATGCAATCAGTGCTCAACGGAATTGCTAGAAAAAGCCAAGCAGACTGATATGGCATCTTTCCTGGGCTGGTTTCAGGAAAATTTGTCCCAGACATTTGAATCTTTTAAAGATGCTGTGAAAAAAGAACCGGCTATTCAAGAGAAACTGCCTACAAAGCGTAGGAGGAATAGATCTCCTTCTGTGTCTGACATCGGATATTTCCAGCCTGGCTTCAAGTGTGGAGGAGGGTTTTCCACCAGAAGAGCTGAAGAAATTTATTAAAGAAGTGACGACGGCGGTACAAGAAACTGAACCTACCAAGGGTAAGGTTAAAGGTTTCCCAATGTCTCCTAAAATCTTGGATCTCCTTCATAGAGTATGGAAGAATCCTGAAAGACGTGCGTTTATTTCAAAGCATTTTAAACTGCTGTTCAAGCTACAGTCTGAAGAAAAATGGGAAGATCTTCCTAAAGTGGATGTTCAGATTGCCCAGCTATCAAAGAAAAGCACTATACCCATTGGCGAAGTCTCAGGACTTAAAGACCCAATGGACAAACGAGCCGAAACTTCATGTAGAAGAATATTCCTAGCCGCAGGATATCAGTGCAGAGCTGAAATTGCAGGTTCAGCGGTTCTCAGAGCTCAGAGCGTTTGGCTACAAGCCCTGGAAGATTCCCTTATGGGAAAATCAGATACAGATCCTTCCCATCTCATGTTCCTACTGAAACTATCCAATGAATTCCTTTCGGATGCCTCTGATGAGTTTCTTCGTTTATCAGCAAGAATTATGGGTTTGTCGTCAGTAGCCAGAAGAGCGCTTTGGCTACGAACATGGACAGCTGATTCTGCGTCTAAGGCAGCCTTATGTGAATTACCCTTTGAGAAGAACAAACTTTTTGGTACTCCTTTGGAAGACATTATTAGATAGATGTCGTAAACAAAGAAAGCCCTACCTCTGGAATCAAGAACCCAGGGATATAAAAGATTTCAGTACAAGGGTCAGAGGTCCTTTTGTTACCAAGGGCGGTTTCGCAGATTTCAAAAACATGGTGGAAACAACAGCTAGTGGTCTAGACAGAAATCCAACAGGCAAGACAAAAAGAGGAATTTTTGACGCCAAAAGAGTGGGAGGACGCCTTCGGTTCTTCGCCCACGAATGGAAAAAGAGTACTTCAAATGGGTGGATTACAAGAACCGTTTCAGAAGGTTACAGAATAAAGTTTTCATCAAGACCACGTCCATCCTTCCTACTGTCAAGCTATCCTTCAAGGGTAAAAAGAGAGTCACTCCTAACAGAAGCTCTTCTTCTTTTAAGAAAAGATGTGGTAGAGAAGGTACCCAAACGTTGGGAATTTCAGGGAGTTTACTCACGCCTTTTCCTGGTTCAAAAACCAGATGGATCCTTTCGGCCGATCCTAGACCTGAAACAAGTAAACACCTGCATACCGTACCAGAAGTTCCGTATGGAAAGTATTCTGTCTGTGACACACATTTTACAAAAGGGAGATTACATGGCAAAGTTAGATTTAAAAGATGCTTATCTCCATGTACCGGTTTCGGAATCTTCCCGGAAGTTTCTCAGGTTTGCAGTTCTAACAAGAAAGCGAAGGATTCTCCATTTACAATTCAAGGCTCTTCCCTTTGGCCTGTCCTCAGCTCCTTGAGTTTTTACAAAGATCCTGGCACCCATAACAGCAGTTTTACGTCTGAAAGGTATCTCGATTGTTCCATACCTGGACGATTGGTTCCTGAAAGCCCAATCAAGACAACTGCTAAATCTTCATCTCAAGATTGCAATGAAGGTTTTAAAAGATCACGGTTGGATCCTTAACCTGGAAAAATCCAAGTTGACTCCGTCACTGAGTCTAGAATTCTTGGGACTTCGGGTAGAATCACAGTCCCTCTCTCTTTTTCTACCAATAGTGAAACAAATGAGGATTTTAAAAGCCGTATCAAAGCTGCAAAAAAAAAAAAAACTAAGCTCAATCAGGGATGCTATGAGGTTACTAGGCCTCCTCAATTCCGGCTGTAGCCTGGGCAAAGGCAGAATCAAAACCATTACAATGGGACATTCTTTCCCAATGGACACGAAAACAGGAAGATCTAGACTCTCCCTTCCACCTATCCGAAGGGGTGAAAAGACAACTGAACTGGTGGAAAGACAGAAGCAACATCTCAAAGGCCTATCGTTTGCACAGAAACAGTGGATTACGATAACCACAGATGCCTCCCAGACGGGTTGGTGCGCCCATCTAGGTTCTCAGTTCCATCAAGGTCTATGGAACAGAGTGGAGGCAGGCGCTTCCTCAAATTTCAGGGAATTAAAAGCGATTTGGAAGGCACTGGTTTCCTTCAGTTCAGCCATCACCAATCAGTCAGTGAGGATTCAGTCGGACAACGCCACAGTGGCTTATTTGAATCACCAGGGAGGCACAAAGGTGAAAGCTCTACAAGATCTCTGCTACCGCATAATGTCTTGGGTCCAAGTGAATCTTCTCGCAATATCAGCTACCCATATCAGAGGGTCTCTTGTCATGCCACAGCTACCGGTAATTCCTTGTCTCTTCCGGGTTGACGGAGTTTAGCCACACCCCCTCTCTGACGCGGCCTCGCCACGCTACATAATGCGACCGCACCAGATACAAGACGCTGGATTAATGAACAGCGTTACCGCGATATCAAACCGGCTGAAAGTTTCTCTGCAACCCTACCTGTGTACCGGACTGGAACTAGAACTAACCTCCTTCTCCTCTCCTCGACCACGTCTAGTATCTGGACTTCTCTCGTCCTGTCTCAGAAAGAACCTCCCCGGAGGAGAACTCCGGAACCTGAATTTCACCCTCTGGAAGCTAAGTCAATTGTTTCATCTGTGATAAGAACTTCCTTCTCTCAAGCCTGCTGAGCATTCCTTCCTTAGTCTGCGCTCAAGTTTCCCCAAGCCTTTCTGCTACAGCCTGCTCTCAAGCCGTTAAGCATTCAGGCACCAGCTGCTCCCTGACCTGCTATCTCTAAAACCAAAACGAATCTCTGCTGTTACAACTTAATTTATAGCTTTCTTCATTACCCTAAAAATTGCAAACACCAAATGTGCTAGATTGCATGTATATAGGAAGCTGCCTACTCCAATTAAACCAACAGCGAAGTATTTAAAGATACAGTACCTGTATTTTCCTATATTGAATAGACAATTCCTATTTTGTTCTCTAAATTTCTAATCATCAATTTAAATCCTAAGAAATCTGCAGTTGCGCTCCATATCAATCTATGTAATCGTGACATCTCTAAACATTATTGCAGACGACCTCAGCAGAAGCCATTGGTCTCAGGCAGACTGGGCACTGTCAAACCAAGTTTTCTTGGAGCTGGTTTCACGCTTCGGCAGGCCAGAGATAGACTTGTTGGCCACAAGGAGAAACAGAAAAGTACAAAGATTTGCTTCTCTCCATACAGGAGATTACCCAGATGTCCTAGACGGTCTATCGATCCCTTGGAACTTCGACATGGCTTATGTTTTCCCTCCTATCGCTCTTATATCACGGATTGTTCAGAAAATAAGATGGGAGAAGGCAAGAATTTTGGCAGTACTGCCTTTCTGGCCGAACAGAAGTTGGTTTTCAGAAGTGGAAAACATGACCATCTCATGTTGGCATCTCCCAGTCTCTTCTCAAATATTGGAGAATGGGACTCTTCCCGTGGAAACCCTGGAGATGTTTCACCTGACGGCATGGTTACTGCAAGGATGATCCTTCAAGGTCATGGTCTTTCTGACCTTTTATGTGACGTGTTGCTGTCTTCTGTCCGCTTGTCCACTTCGAAAATCTATTTCAGAGTTTTGATGAAGTTAAGAACCTGGTGTTCACTTCGAGGTTTGGTTCCGGCCAAAGCCTCTATCCCAGAAATTCTTTCTTTTTTGCAAGATGGGTTTTAAGCCGGCCTGGGAGTATCTACGCTCAAAGGCCAGATTTCAGCTCTAAGTCACTTCCTGGTTCGTGACATTGCCTCAAACCTGCTTATACGAAGATTTCTTAAGTCCATAAGGTTGAAGAGGCCTCCCAAGTTATTACCTTTCCCTACTTGGGATCTGTCTCTGGTGCTTCAAGCCCTTTGTGAACCACCGTTTGAACCATTACTGGAGGTTCCTATCAAGCTGCTTACCTTCAAGACGGCGTTCCTGGTGGCTATCACCTCTGCTAGAAGAGTAGGTGAGATCCGAGCTCTCTCTTCCTCTCAGGAATTCACCATTTTTCATCAAGACAAGGTGGTCCTGCACACCAAGCCTTCTTTTTTGCCTAAGGTTATTTCTAGTGCTGCTATTAACCAACCTATTGTCCTGCCGACTTTTTGTCAATCTCCTACATCGGATCTGGAAAAAAAGTGGCATCTCCTAGATGTTAGAAGATCCCTGAAGATCTATCTTCAGAAGACTCAGGGGTTTAGATCCTCAGATCATCTATTTGTATACTTTCAAGGCACTAACAGGTGTTGTGCTGTCTCAGGACCCTCTTTGGCCAGATGGCTGACAAATACAATCAGGTTGGCTTATCAATCCAAAGGGATTCCCCTAAGTTTCCCGTTAAAGGCTCATTCCACTAGAGCTATGGCGACCTCCTGGGCTGAAAAAGCAGCCACCTCACCTGAAGACATCTGCAAAGCTGCTACTTGGTCTTCCTTACATACCTTTATCAAGCATTATAGGCTGGACGTATTCTCATCATCTGAAGCTGCTTTTGGGCGTAAGGTGCTACAAGCTGTGGTCTGCTGAGTTCCCACCCTTTGTTTTGTGCAGGGATCTTGCTATATCCCACTTGTAAGTACTGCCACTATACGAAGGGAAAAACAGTAATTTTACTTACTGTAAATTCCTTTTTTCTTAGTATAGTGGCAGTACTGGCTTTCCCTCCTCTTTCATATAGATTAAATTACTTTGCATTATTCGGTCTCCGTTTGGTTCTTTTGTATTACTGGTATGTGACTCTAGGTCACAGCTTATATGGAGGCAGCAGGCGGAGCACAGCAATTAAATTCTATGAAGGGGGAGCTTCTTGTCCAGAACCATAAGGAACATCCCACTTGTAAGTACTGCCACTATACTAAGAAAAAAGGAATTTACGGTAAGTAAAATTACTGTTTTTTTTTTGGTTCTAGTACATTATCCTCTAAACGGGTGGGCCTATCCATTGCAAAGGCACACTGAAATGCCTTGTTTAAAACTGGTTTAGAATAACCTCTCACTTAATCGCTGCTTAAGAAGAGTTGATTCAGAGATAAAATCTTCCAAATCAGAAGAATCCAGACATAGACTCCTTGCTCACTGTGCCTAGAAGAGTATCAGCTACACCTCGCTGATTTGGCAGTAGAAGAAGGCTGAAACAATCGTCCGGGGTTGCTTTATTGCTTATGCTGACATTTCCGTTCTGGACTGCCCTCATGGGTGGGATGAATTTGATATGCCCTGGATCTGTCTCTCTCTGTAATGGCAAGAGTATGCAAAAACTTTGAGACCTGAGTTAAGATTTACCGAAGGACAAACTACTGAGTTCCTCTAAGCATTTGTCTGTTACCAGAATTCTCATATTCTTTGCTTTTGTTGCACTAACTAGGCTCTCCCCAAGTTCAAAGGGTAATCCAGACGTGGACCTCTTGCTCACTGTGCATAGTGGGGTATGAACTACACCTTGCTGATGACGCCCAAGAAAGGCTGAAACGATCCTCCGGGGTTGCTGCAGGGGCAGACTGACACCTCACAGGGCCCTCGGGCAGTGGGTGATCAAGGGCCCGCCCTCCTGGTTTTCTGGCCCCTGCTACTCTTCTCCCCCTTCTTTCTGCCGCTTTTACACATATATTATGTGTAGGCTGCCCAGCACACAGAATGGCTGCGTGAGAGCCACACATACCTGAGGTGGGAGCAGAGGTGGGTACTGGGGGCAGAGATGGGCACAGGGGGGCTGATGTGGGTACTGGGGGGCTGAGGTGGGAGCAGAGGTGGGTACTGGGGGCTGAGCTGGGTACAGGGGGGCTGAGGTGGGTACAGGGGGCTGAGGTGGGAGCAGAGGTGGGTACAGGAGGGCTGAGGTGGTAACAGGGGGGCTGAGGTGGGAGCACAGGTGGGTACTGGGCACTGAGGTGGGTACAGTGGTGGGTACATGGGGGCTGATGTGGGTACTGGGGGCTGAGGTGGGAGCACAGGGGGGCTGAGGTGGGAGAAGAGGTGGGTACTGGGGGCTGAGGTGGGCACAGGGGGGCTGATGTAGGTACTGGGGGCTGAGGTGGTTACAGGGGGGCTGAGGTGGGAGCACAGGTGGGTACAGGGGGGCTGAGGTGGGAGCACAGGTGGGTACAGGGGGGCTGAGGTGGGAGCAGAGGTGGGTACTGGGGGCTGAGGTGAGAGCAGAGGTGGATACTGGGGGCTGAGGTGGGTACAGGGGGGCTGAGGTGGGAGCAGAGGTGGGTACTGGGGGCTGAGGTGGGTAAAGGGGGCTGATGTGGGTACTGGGGGTTGAGGTGGGAGCACAGGTGGGTACTGGGGGCTGAGGTGGGTACAGGGGGGCTGAGGTGGGAGCAGAGGTGGGTACTGGGGGCTGAGGTGGGTAAAGGGGGGCTGAGGTGGGTACTGGGGGGTTGAGGTGGGAGCACAGGTGGGTACTGGAGGCTGAGGTGGGTACAGGGGGGCTGAGGTGGGAGCAGAGGTGGGTACTGGGGGCTGAGGTGGGTAAAGGGGGCTGAGGAGGGCACAGGGGGGCTAAGGTGGGAGCACAGGTGGGTACTGGGCACTGAGGTGGGTACAGTGAGGCTGAGGTATGTACAGGGGGGCTCAAGTGGGAGCAGAGGTTGGTACTGGGGCTGAGGTGGGTACAGGGGGGCTGATGTGGGCACTGAGGTGGGTACAGGGGGCTGAGGTGGCAGCAGAGGTGGGTACAGGGGGCTGAGGTGGTTACATGGAGGCTTAGGTGGGAGCAGAGGTGGGTACTGGGGGCTAAGGTGGGTACTGGGGGCTGAGGTGGTTACAGGGGGCTGAGGTGGGTACAGTGGGATCAGAGGTGGGTACTGGGGTTGAGGTGGGTACAGTGGGATCAGAGGTGGGTACTGGGGCTGAGGTGGGTACAGTGGGATCAGAGGTGGGTACTGGGGCTGAGGTGGGTACAGTGGGATCAGTTGTGGGTACAGTGGGATCAGAGGTGGGTACTGGGGCTGAGGTGGGTACAGTGGGATCAGAGGTGGGTACTGGGGCTGAGGTGGGTACAATGGGATCAGAGGTGGGTACTGGGGCTGAGGTGGGTACAGTGGGATCAGTTGTGGGTACAGTGGGATCAGAGGTGGGTACAGTGGGATCAGAGGTGGCTACAGTGGGATCAGAGGTGGGTACAGTGGGATCAGAGGTGGGTACTGGGGCTGAGGTGGGTACAGTGGGATCAGTTGTGGGTACAGTGGGATCAGAGGTGGGTACAGTGGGATCAGAGGTGGGTACTGGGGCTGAGGTGGCTACAGTGGGATCAGAGGTGGCTACAGTGGGATCAGAGGTGGGTACAGTGGGATCAGAGGTGGGTACTGGGGCTGAGGTGGGTGCTGAGCTGAATTAAAATTATTTGAAGCTTACCTGTGCTGTCTGCCAGGCTGCTGCAGCTCCATATCTTCCGGCTGCTCTTCAGGCAGGGCAGGACGTGATGTCACTTCCTGGCCCCGCCTCTTCCTCCTCACACACACAGCACCGCACGGCTGGAGACCTGGCAGCAAGAACTGAATACTCACTGCCAGGTCTCCCTGAGAAAGGAGAAACGGGTGAGGGGGTTAACAGAGTGATATGCTGCAGGGGTCCTGCAGCATATCACTAGAATAACGGAGAAATCATGTTGTTCTGGCTGAGGAGATCTCTGATCTCCCCAGCCAGAGCATGGCTGTGCTGCCGGGCCCCTGACTGCCTCGGGCCCTCGGTCCATGACCGATCTGCCCGACCTGTCAGTCCGCCCCTGGGTTGCTGTATCTCTCATGTAAAGAGAGCTTGCTGACATTTCGGTTCTGGACTGCCCTTATGGGTGGGATCAGTCTGATTTACTTTGGATCTGGTTCTGTCTGTAATGGCACAAGTGAGCAAAACTTTTTGAGACCTGAGTTAAGATTTACCGAAGGGCAAGCTTCGGCACTTCAAGACTTCAGCAATTCCCCAACTCTACCCCTTAGAGGTTAGAGGAAGGTTGGGGTTAGGAGTAGGGTTAGATTTCTGTCATCATTCCCTTAATTTTACCTCCCTCTCCTGTTTTGCCATTTTTCAGAAATCCGAAGCACTTCGGCACTTCCTAAATTCTGCAATTCAGTTCAGTTCGGAACTTCCAAAATTCGGGACTTATGAAATTCGGCAATTCGGAATAATCCGAATGTCCGAATATCCGAAATTTGCCAGAATTTAAATTCGGACCGTAATGAATTGCACATGTCTAGAAAATAGCAGTTTCTTTAAAACGGCAATGTTTTACATATCAGGGATGGGGGGGGGGGGGAGGGGGGGGGGGGGACATTGCACACAGACCACTTTAATGAGATGAAGTGGTCTGGGTGCCTATAGTGTCCCTTTAAGGCCAGAGTAGCCAAACTATAAGCATTGCTGACTTAGAGATTATATCCAGATTGGTTACTTTGCCTTACATTTTTTTTTTTTTTTTTTAATTCTTTATTTTTATTGTGCCTTGAGTGACAATACATACAAGCTCTTGGTGCCCCAACAGCATTCCTCGAGCACATTTTCAGGCATAACAGATGAAGCACTATGATTATTGGCACATTTTTATAGGTTAAAGTAATATAGATTAGATCAGGTTGTTAGTTAAAGCGATACACAATAGCAAAAATCGTGAGTACAAGAAGAGGATGGACATGACTGGCTGCAGTTAGTGGCATGTTGAGTTGGTACATCATCCTAACAGGTTAACAAGCTATGAGGGTGCATTTCTCCATATATATATATATATATATCGATCTCTATTGATACCGGAGAAACTGACGGAAGCCAAGCACAGAGAGATGGACACAGGTTTCTTCAGGAAGGAAGAGATTCTTTATTGGATCACCGATCGGGACTCAGAGGGACTAGCGTCACCAAAATACAGCAAAGTCTGAGCCCCGGACAATAGTGCAGGCTCCTTATATAGGCACATAACTCCTCCCATATTAAGCTCCACCCGCACATTCCCTTGACCAATCAACACAAATAAGAATTAACTTCCTGTTTGACCGCATGGCTTGTCCAGCACAATGGAGGAGGGGGAATACTATATCCTGTATTCTTGCACATGCTCCGTACACTACTGATCGTATCTTGCCTCGTGCAACCAACTGATCGATACGTCAGCATATGCACGTACACATGCCACGTGGTAATCTCGGCCTACTAAATTTATTTTTACCGAGATTCCACCACATTCCCCCCTTTGATGCCTCTTGATATTTCACAATTACTTGAGGCATCACTTAACCTTGGTTTGCTTACACCGCAAGTTACCTTGAACCAGACCAGACTTATCTTATGATGTGAATCTTTTTAACACTCATCTTCCTGCATAAGTTCTCCCTGATCTAAAGCCTTATACTTATAAATCGCCATTATCTGTGCAGCAGCCTTCCTCTCTGCTATATTTCCTATCAGGCTTTGCACAGACCTAACTACTAAGGGTATAAGACACGGCAGGAGTAGACACAACATTAAAATTAATAGGACTCCTCCTACCACTGCCTTAAGCCCTCCAAACCACTCATACCAGCTACCAAACCAACTACTTGGATTATACCCTTTCCATACCTGAGTAGACACATGCGCTAGTTTAACCATATGGCTAGTAAGCTCAGCTATTGCTTGCCCTTCGTCATCTATTTGAAGACAGCAATTGCTCAGGTTAAACTTCCCACATACACCTCCCTCTACTGCCAAAAGGTAATCCAAGGCTAATCTATTTTGGTAGACTGCGGTCCTCATCCTGGTGTTATGCTTCGCTAGAAGATTGAGCGCCTGTGATGTCTCATTAGTGATAATCTCAACCACCGCCTGTAATCTTATAATACGGTTGAGCATATAAATAGGGGTTCTGTAACCAAAGGTACCATCCTCAGCCCACGTGGCTGGCCCATAATAATCTATGATACGCTGGGGAGGCCATTCATTATCTTCCCAGGTGCCTATCTCTATGGGTCCCCTTTTCTTCCTATGATTCACATCATACACTTTAACACCTAAAGTCTCACCTGTTTCAATTGGTAACAAGAAGAAGGATGGTTTGAGCATACCCAACACACATGCCCCTTCCCAGTCCTGTGGCAACTCCGAATAGGCTTTCTTACCACAGATCCAGTACAAATTTGCTGGGGCTCTCCAGGTAGATGTGATGGATAGATCAAACCACACATCCTTTAAATTGGCGTATCTAGCAAACGGGTTAGATGGTTCTGAGACATTTGAAGCCGACCACCAAGTTGTATTCTTTGTATCATCATCATAAGCTTTTTGCCCTAGACAAGTTAATTCTCCTACAGAAGTATTATACATTATTCCTTTCCTTGCTATGCAAACATAACCTATGATGGAGGTCTTTAATCTCCACTCAGATTTACCTCTAACACTCATATGATAATCGGCTTGTGTAGATATTAGTTGGTCAACTGCCTCAGAACCGGACATTACCTCCTTTGCTTCCCAAGGCCATTGGTCTCCCATGTTAGTACCTCCACACACATAGCAGTTGGCAACATTAAGACTACCGGCAATACTTTCGGCTAAATCGATGAACAGGTTTTTGGCATTATGGGGGATCTTATTATCTATACTCATCTCTTCATAAAAGGAATGGCATACTCGATGAGTTTGGGAGGATACCGCATCAGTCTCTATCCCTATAAACAACAATGTCCCAGGATCTAAACCCGTCCCGTATATCTGAAACCCAAATAAATTGCCATAATTGTCTAAGAACTTGTCGGGGTTATTTATAAGTATATGGATGGGATTACATTCCATAGACTTACAATATGGGCTAGTCGGCAACTTAGTCACTATCATGTCTTTATCTACTGTCTGTCCCCAAGTCGCCCACCCCACACAAGACCAATATGGACAAAAGTTATAGTCTTTATTTGGGCATCTAGGACTCACATATTTATTTTTACTACTGGGACAAATATATTTATCATTAGACCCATACGTCCTCTCCCATCTAAGATCCCCACATACATTCCACGGCTTTCTACCACTCGATATCGCTTTACACGCATCAAATAGCAGAACACCCGAAGAATGTACGGATTCTAACACCGTCTTATTAATTAGGGTCCCCTGAGGATCTCCATTCCTGAGAGTCAACCAAATCGTACGAGGTTGATACTCCGGACTGAAGCACTTAGGTTCTCCTACTCCTAAATGGCACACACTATAGTCTATATTTAAGTATCTACATCTCGATACATCTCCTTTACACTCGTATTGTGAATGCCAGATTAGGGTTTGGGAAATATGGTTACCTGTTCTCGTAGTCTTAATGCATACCTCACAGCTAGGGGTGTCGGTACCTCTACCTTCCTGAATATAAAAACACATATAAATAAACACTATCAAAAGCACATCTTTCGCCGTCATCCTCAGTCTTCGTCCGTGCGAAGGCGCCTCAGCTTCCAGGATGTGAGGGCTGCAGGGAATGGAGTTCTGCTCGTCTTCACAGGTGTCCCTTCGAGACTTTCCTGGCTTATATACTATGTGTTGGTGAGCGGACAGGCTTTATTATGGCCGTCTAAAACACTCACTCCCTGTAACAATAAAATTTGTAATCCACACGATTCCTCGTTACTCCGACTGAGTAGTGCGTTTTAACCGGATCTTGCAGGGATTCTCTGGATCTGCTGTAACTTGCCAAGAATCGACTGCTGCTGGTTTAACCCTGGAGTGATGTATCCACGGAGTCACTTCTGCTACTTTTATTGCTGTAGGGGTAGACAAAAGAACAACATAAGGACCTCTCCACTTGGGCCCTAACGGCACATTATTCCACTCTTTAATCCACACTTGATCTCCTGGATGATAACTATGAACAGGGGGATAAATATTCACAGGTAATCTATCTTGTACCCATTTCTGTACCTCCTCCATAGTCTTACCCAACTCTACAACCTGCTGCCGGGTAATTCCTTCTCCCAACTGACTCAAGTCCCCCCTTAAGTTACCAAGTACGGGAGGTGGTCGCCCATACATGATTTCAAAAGGAGAGAGGCCCATCCTTCTGGTAGGGGTACTGCGGATTCGCAATAAAGCTATGGGTAAGAGAATGTTCCACTTAAGTTGGGTTTCCTGACACATTTTAGCCAACTGGTTCTTTATAGTTCTATTCATTCTCTCTACCTTACCAGAACTCTGGGGTCTATATGCCGTATGAAGCCTCCACTTTATACCAAGCATATGAGTCAGTTGTTGTAGGCACTGATGAACAAAAGCTGGACCATTGTCCGATCCTATAGAACAGGGTAGTCCATATCGGGGTATTATTTCTCGTAGCAGGAATCTCACAACTTCTCCTGCTTTCTCTGTACGAGTAGGACATGCTTCTACCCAGCCTGAATAGGTGCACACAATTACCAGCAGGTAACGATGTCCACCCGATTTAGGCATCACTGTAAAGTCTATTTGTAGATCGGACATGGGGAGTCCCCCCATAAACTGGACTCCTGGTGGTTTTACTGGTCCTTGTCTTGCATTATTTTTAGCACACGTTACACATCTTCGTACAATGGCCTGAGTCAAGTTGGACAATCTTGGTATGTAGAAATGTTTTCTAAGAGATTCTTCAGTACTGTCTCTCCCAGAATGTGTCCCGTTATGATAATTTTGGACAATTTCTACCGCTAGTGATGCTGGTATGACTATTCTTCCATCTTCTAGCTGATACCACTTGTTCTCCAGATACTTTCCCGGTTCAGTCTTTAACCACTCCTCTTCTTGAGCTGTATAAACTGGAGTCCATTGGGACAGTGGAGTTGGTATAAGAGCAGCTATATGCCCCACATACTCCTGTCTTCCTGATTCAGCAGCACGCTTAGCTGCACTATCTGCCATCCGATCTCCTTTGGTTACATCACCATCTCCTCTCAGATGCGCCCGACAATGTATGATACCGACTTCTTTCGGCTCCCACACTGCCCCCAATAGTTGTAGGATTTCAGCTGCATACTTGATTTCTTTGCCTTCTGAATTCAGTAGTCCTCTTTCTTTATACAAAGCTCCGTGGGCATGAGTGGCCAAAAACGCATACTTAGAGTCCGTATAGATATTCACTCTTAAACCTTCAGCCAATTGTAACGCTCGTGTCAGTGCTATCAGTTCTGCCTTTTGTGCGGATGTTCCTTTCGCCAGTGGCCGAGCTTCTATCACCTTGTCTATTGTTGTCACTGCATATCCTGCATAGCGGATCCCTTCTTTCACATAACCACTGCCGTCGGTATAATATTGAACATCGGGGTTCTGGATGGGAAAATCACGAAGATCTGGTCTACTTGAGAATACTTCATCCATTACTTCCAAACAATCATGTTGACTTTCAGTAGGTTGTGGCAAAAGGGTAGCTGGATTTAAGGTGTTTACAGTCTCTAAATGCACTCTTGGGTTTTCACACAACATTGCTTGATACTTGGTCATACGGCTGTTACTAAACCAATGATTTCCTTTGTAATCCAACAACGTCTGTACTGCATGTGGAACTCGTACATAAAGTTCTTGACCCAGAGTGAGTTTATCGGCTTCAGCTACTAGCAGGGCGGCTGCAGCTACGGCTCTTAGACAAGGTGGAAGTCCGCTGGCCACTGCATCCAATTGCTTAGACATGTAGGCAACAGGTCTTTGCCATGATCCCAAGTACTGTGTCAATACTCCCACAGCCATTCTTCTTTGCTCGTGTACATATAAGTAGAATGGTCGTGTGTGATCAGGTAGACCTAATGCTGGGGCACTCATCAAAGCCTTCTTCACATCTTCAAATGCCGTTTGCTGTTCTTGGGTCCATAGGAAGGGGTCGTGCTCTGTACCTTTGATAGCTGCGTACAGAGGTTTTGCCAGTATCGCATAGCTGGGAATCCATATCCTACAGAAGCCTGCTGCCCCCAAGAATTCTCGCACTTGTCTTCTATTCTTGGGTATTGGTATTTGGCAGACAGCTTCTTTTCTCTCTGGCCCCATAATTCTTTGACCTTCAGAGATATGGAATCCCAGATACTTGACAGTTGGCAAACACAACTGAGCCTTCTTTCTAGACACCTTGTATCCTGCCTTCCAGAGAATGTGTAGTAGATCGTGCGTTGCTTGCTGACAGATTTCTTTTGTAACTGCTGCTATCAACAAGTCATCTACATATTGTAACAATACACACTCTCCTGGGATGGACTCGAAATCCAGTAGATCTTGACTTAGGGCTGAACCAAATAGGGTAGGTGAATTTTTAAACCCTTGGGGCAGTCTTGTCCAAGTCATTTGGCGTTTTGAGCCCGTTACAGCGTTCTCCCATTGGAAAGCGAAAATACATTGACTTTCTGCGGCAATTCGGAGGCAAAAGAAGGCATCTTTGAGGTCTAAGACTGTAAAGTAAGTAGCCCCGCCCGGAATTAAAGCAAGCAGGTTATATGGATTGGGTACAACTGGATGTATACTGACAACCGCATCATTGACTGCTCTTAAGTCCTGCACAGGTCGATACTCATCTGTACCGGGCTTTTGAACAGGCAGCAATGGGGTGTTCCAGGGGGAAGTACAGAATTTTAGGATACCATACCGTATGAACTTATCCAGATAGGATTGGATGTTCTTCTTAGCCTTCTGCGGGATGTGGTATTGTCTTAGGCTCACTGGATAAACCCCATGTTTTAGTTCAATTTTTATAGGTGGAATATTGCGGGCCAGTCCTGGTGGGTTGTTCTCTGCCCAAACTCCTGGTATGTTAAATAATGTCTCATCACTCCTAGGGTTTTGGCTAGTCAACACTGTATAAAGTCGCCACTCTTCTTCCTTTGGTACGGATAAAGTCATAATACCTGAAGGTCCATTAAACTTTAAGGATGTTGTTCCATTTGGTAGGAACGTAATCTGCGCTTGTAATTTGGATAGCATATCACGTCCCAGCAATTGGACTGGACATTCAGGCATATAAAGGAATTGATGTTTTACTACGTGGCCTCCCAATGTACAGAGTCGACTTTTAAGAACCGGTTTTTCAGCACTTCTTCCAGTTGCTCCTATTACAGTAATAGTCCTTCCAGATGGAGGAGCAACTAGATTAGTCACCACTGAATGTTCAGCACCAGTGTCGATCATGAACGCACTCCTTTTTCCCCCTATTGATACATCGACCATAGGCTCCGCTCGACCAAGGGGGATGGAGCCCGGTCGGTATCAATAGTCCTCCATGACCGTGTCAGCCAATCCTACGAAGTCCCTACCTTCTCTATCGCGGGACCTTTGCGCTGCTGGGATATACCTGTCTTCCCTAACACTTCCTCTGTTCCCATTACTCCCTCTATAACCATTACTCCCTCCGGGGCCTCCTCTACCTCTCGCTCTGCCTCTAAAGTTTCCGTAGCCTGCCCTGGGTAGGTCTCTCTCGTACTGCTCTCTTTGCGGACATTCGTTCCTCCAATGCCCTTCTTCCTTGCAATACGCGCACTGATCCCTACTCAAAGGCTCCCTACTCCATCTACTATTGCCTCTATCTGGGCCCCGTTTATCTACGCCTGCGATCGCTACCGCTAGTATATCAGCCTTTTTACGCATCTTGCGCTCCTCCTCTTTCTTGCTTTCTGTTTCCCTATTCATATAAACCTTATTAGCTACCTCCATTAGTTGGGTGATTGACATACCTGCAAACCCTTCTAACTTTTGTAGCTTGCGCTTAATATCTCCGTAAGCTTGGCTGACAAAGGCGGAGTTCACCATTCGGGAATTGTCTGCGTCTTCCGGATTAAAGGGGGTGTACAAGCGGTACGCCTCCAATAATCGGTCATAAAAGACACTGGGCGCTTCATCGCTTTTCTGAATCACCTCAACTGTCTTCGACATGTTAATGGCTTTCTTTCCTCCGGCTTTCATGCCAGCAATTATAGCGTCTCTATAGGCTCTGAGTTGAACCATATCAGCACCATTTACGTTCCAATCGGGATCGGTGTTGGGATAATGTGTTGCGGCCCATGCTGCTGGATTAGCTTGGTTTAAAGTACGGGCTTTATCTTCTAATGCTTTAATGGCTGCTTGATTAATCCTTGTCCTTTCCTCATTGTTAAACAAAGTCATTAATAACTGCTGGCAATCAGCCCATGTCGGGTTATGTGTCTGTACTATTGAGGTGAACAGATCAGTCATAGCTTGTGGTTTCTCAGTATACGAGGAATTGTGGGTCTTCCAGTTTAAAAGATCGGTTGTAGTGAAGGGGACATATACGAAGACAGGGTCAGCATGTGCCATTTGGCCTGCGGCATCGATATAGGCTGACCCGGGATTCAGACGAAGAGGCATCTGATAGTGTCTTAATTGTTGGGCACCGGTCAACTGTCGGGTCTGTATGGGGCTACGTGGAGGGGCGTCAGTCATAGGTTCCAGTCGGGGAGAAATAGGGTGTGGGGATGTGGGAGTTTGGTTTTGGGAAAAGGTGGTAAATAGAACACTTCGGGCCGAGCTAGATGAAGCTTGACCGGAAGTCTGAAGTGGCGCCAAATCAGGATATTCGTTTTTAATGGGGGTTGGTCTATCTGGTTCCGGAAGGGGAGATTTAGTACGAGGGGGGGTGGATCCTGTACTGGAGGAGGAAGCGGAAGTGGATGGGGGTAGTGAGGGGAGGGTTGCAGGACTTCCTGTATTTGCGTCACTTCCTCTTAACGGAAAGTAAGGGGGCGGCAAAGGGATCTCGGACTCAGGGGGCGTGTCCAAAATGGGCCTAACACCAGTCCTAGTGGACGAACAAGTCCTAGCTACCATGAGGCGACATTGCTCCTCGTGGCATGTCCGGAGCCATTTTGGCGAGTCATTTACGGCCTGTCTCCAACAGTCAATATAAGGAAACTGGCCGTAAAGTTCAGGCCTACCTGATACAGCCACGTGTAAGCGCTGTACCAGAGTTGGATCCAAACTGCCACGTGGCGGCCATGCCGCAACCAAAGTAGGCCACTCCCTAGTACACAAAGTGACCAAACGTACAGGAGACATCTTAACCCCAAAATCACAAATTTTGAATCCCTTTTTAAAATTCTTCACCATACATCCTAAGGGATCCGGAATCGTTGACTGCGACGCACCCATACTTAACAATGGAACGTCGTCGACAACGAATACTATACACGCGTACTATTCAACAGTCACACCCGTTTCCTCTGGCAACAGCACCACGTGGTACGGTTACCAAGTGAAACGTACACAATAACAATAAACACTCAGGGAATTCCCGTACACACACAGCTGCTACACCAGTCACTATATAATCAATATTATGCCCTTTGGCGTAACTATACAGTCACCCACGCTATAATTCTCTATATACGAATTACCCGTCTATAACACACCCCAGTAACATCGTCTTTTACAAATAGCGGTTACAGTACGGTTAGCATAGGTCAAAGCACAAGTTAAGGTCACAATACAATTATTAGTGGTTATGGTGTTAAACATGCAATAGACGACAATGATTAGTACTTATATACAATGTCAGTAAATATACAGGATTATGGTACCGTGCACTATAATACAGCAACACACTATTAACACTCTCGCTAGACGGCTGAGCTCGCGCTATCTAACAAGATATACACTTTACTAAACAATCGTTAACTGTCAGGATCCCGCGGGCGGCTGCGAGGAGAGGCTGCAATCCGCTCGCGGCACTCACCCTCCAGCCGTCCACGGTCCCCTTCCTGCCAGGTGTTCGGCGGGCGGCATCCTCCCAGCCACGGGTGCCGCCCGCGTCTTCTTCCGGGTCCCCCAGTGGCAGCATGCATGACGCTGCACGCTGGGAGACCGGCCAATTTGTTACACGCCGGGGTCAGTCACCTGACCCGGCGTTAAAGGCACAGTGCCTCAATCACAGTGGGAGGTTTAGATATCTCCCACGTGTGATTGTTAATTCTGATTGGAAATTAGCCAATCAGAATTAACCTTCTGGTTTATATACTTACCTTTCCTGTTCCTCCCTGCCCTGTTGTGGTCTTTGCTTTATAGTATTGATACTGAACGTGTGCTTTCTGGTTACGTACTCACTGGCTTGTTATACTGACTTTGTGCCTTTCTCCTACCCTTTGACCTCGGCTTGTTTCTCGTTATTCTGTTTTCTGGTTCCCCTTACTTGGCTTGTCTCCTGACTATTCTGTGTGTGCTTAGCCCGGCCACTCTAAGGACCGGTACGGCACACTTTCTGTGTGTGTGTCTGTGTGTGTGTTGGCGTGTTGGGTTCCCCAAATCGTGACATTACAACAGGGCCCTAATGGAACCTGCTGACATACCACAGCTCCTAGTTAATCAGGAGGCTAGAATGGATGGCTTGGACCACCGTATGGATCAGTTTGCTCAAGCTTTGCAAACCATACTTGCTCGCACTGCACACTTGCAGCCTGCCGTTCAGGAGGTTGCTGCTGCTGTGCCCGAGCCCATTCCCACTCCGGCACCCGTTCCTGCCCATGTAGTGCATATGACGCCGCCACAGCGCTACAGCGGTGACCCGGCAGTGTGTCGTGGTTTCCTCAACCAAATTGACATCCATTTGGTGATGAATCCACGTTCCTATCCCACTGACAGATCTAAAATAGCCTTTTTGATAAACCACTTGTCAGGGAGAGCTTTAGCATGGGCTAATCCCATGTGGGAGAATGCTTCCCCAATGTCCTTTGCAGACTTTTTGACCGCTTTCAAACGCACATTTGATCAACCCGGTAGGGTTGCTTCTGCTGGCAAAGCTCTGCTTAGGGTACGACAGGGTAATAGATCTGTAGCGGATTACACTATCGAATTCCGCACTCTAGCAGCTGAAGTGGTTTGGAACAATGACGCCCTCGTAACAGCCTTTCAGGAGGGTTTGGCCGCTTACATACTGGATGAAATAGCATCCAGGGAATTGCCTGTTCTTTTGGATGATGTTATAGACTATGTGATCCTTATTGATAACCGCATTAGAGAGAGGCGTAGTCAAAGACGCCTGGATACACGGGTGTTTCCTGCCCTACCCAGCACTGCATTACTAGCACTACCCGCTCCTAGGCCACCATCCCCTGAACCCATGCAATTAGGCGCTACGGGGTTAACTGAGGCTGAAAGAGCATACCGTAGAAGGGAGGGGTTATGCCTTTATTGTGGTAAGAGGGGGCACCGCTGTAATGCATGCCCTAAGGTACAGGGAAACTACAGCACCTAAGGCCCAGAGAGGGGTCGGCCTCGGGTGTTATGACCTTGTCCCCTCATGTGTCCATCTCCAGACCGTTTATTACGGTTTCTCTTTTGGTCAATAAAACCACTATAACAACCAAAGCCTTGATCGATTCAGGTGCGGCAGACAACCTTATGGATGAGAACTTTGCCAAAACCGCAGCCTTGACTTTGATCCAAAAGGCCACACCCTTGGCCGTTGAGGCCATAGATGGTAGACCGCTTGAGAAACCTCTGGTAACCCATGAAACCCAAGAAATTATTATGTCTGTGGGTGCTTTGCACAAGGAAAGGTTAACCTTTCAAATAATTGACTCCCCTACTGCTTCAATCGTTCTGGGTTTTCCATGGTTAGTTAAGCACAACCCGGTACTTGACTGGGGTTGTTTAGATATACTCTCCTGGGGGGAATCTTGTCAACAAGACTGTATGGCTCATGTACGTCCTGTTTGTTCACTCAATGTGCCCACGGCTAAACCACTTTCTGTTTCTGTCCCTTCTGTGTATGCAGACCTTGCATTGGTTTTTGAAAAAAGGGAAGCAGATAAACTACCCCCACATCGGGAGTATGACTGTGCCATAAACCTGTTACCGGGTACTATGCCTCCTAGGGGTAAGGTCTACCCTCTTTCTGAGAAAGAAAACCAGATCATGGAGGAGTACATACGGGAATCCTTAAGTAAAGGTTTTATTAGAAGGTCCTCTTCTCCTGCTGGTGCTGGTTTCTTTTTTGTGGCTAAGAAGGAGGGTGACTTGAGGCCATGTATAGACTACAGGGGTCTGAACAACATAACGATTAAAAACGCCTACCCTATCCCCCTCATCACTGAGTTGTTTGATCGTGTGAAAGGTTCTAAGTACTTCACCAAATTAGACCTCAGGGGGGCTTATAACCTCGTCCGTATAAAGGAGAATGACGAGTGGAAAACAGCGTTTAATACGCGCAGCGGGCATTACGAATATCTGGTCATGCCTTTTGGACTGTGTAATGCTCCTGCTGTGTTTCAGGACCTCATAAACGATGTCCTTAGGGATCTTTTGCATGTCTGTGCCGTGGTGTACCTGGACGACATACTTGTGTATTCCCCTGATTTGAAGTCACACCATAATCATGTTCGGATGGTGCTCAAGAAATTATTACAGAACGGACTCTACTGTAAGTTAGAAAAATGTTTGTTCGATCAAACCTCGGTGCAATTCCTTGGTTATATAATTACTGAACAGGGTTTCAGTATGGATCCTGCTAAATTGGAAGCCATACTGTCCTGGCCACTTCCCCAAGGACTTAAGGCTATCCAGCGTTTTATAGGATTTGCCAACTACTATAGGAAATTTATAAATAACTTTTCACCCCTTATCTCTCCTATAACGAAGCTGACTAAAAAAGGTCTACACCCTAGGGTTTGGACTCCCGAAGCCCTTAAGGCCTTCGAAACACTCAAGAAGGCATTTGCCTCTGCTCCAGTACTGCACCACCCTAATCCTTCTCTTCCCTTTGTTATGGAAGTAGACGCTTCTGAGTCAGGTGTGGGAGCAGTACTGTCACAGAGGTTATCGCATGACGAACCCCTCCATCCCTGTTGTTTCTTTTCAAAAAGGTTGTCCGATTCAGAAAAGAATTACGATGTTGGGAACAGGGAACTATTAGCTATTGTATTAGCTTTTAAGGAATGGAGGTACTTATTAGAGGGTTCTAGACACAAAATCATGGTTATTACTGATCATAAAAACCTCTCCTATATAGCTGACGCTAGAAGGTTATCTGCCCGGCAGGCTAGATGGTCCCTATTTCTTTCACGTTTTCAATTCGTTATTACCTATAGACCTGGTTGCCGTAATGCCAAAGCTGACGCTATCTCCCGACAGCATGAACCTTTAGAATTTGTTAACCTGACTCCTGTACCTATTGTTCCTGCGTCTCAGATAATAGCTGCTACCCGTTTGGTTGTTTCATCTCCTTTTCTTGATAGTATTAAGACATACCAAACCCAAGCACCCCCTGAGACGCCGGATGGTAAACTATATGTTAAAACAAAGGACAGAAAAAAGCTGTTAACTTTATTTCACACCGCCAAAACTGCTGGTCATCCGGGAGTAACCAAAACCTATAAGGGCCTCCTTCAACAGTTCTGGTGGCCTTCTCTCAAGCAAGACGTAGTGGATTTTGTGCTGGCTTGTCGGGTCTGTACGCAGTGTAAGTCCCCTAATGTGAGACCCCAGGGTCTACTCTTGCCTCTGTCTATACCAAAGAAACCATGGACCCACTTATCCATGGATTTCATTGTAGACCTTCCTCTTTCTGATGGTCAGACGGTGATTTTGACTGTGACGGATAGGTTCTCTAAAATGGCGCACTTCATTCCGCTTAGAAAGCTTCCTTCTGCGAGTCAGTTGGCTCAGGTGTTTGCCAAAGAAGTGTTCCGCTTGCATGGGGTTCCTCAGGATATCGTGTCTGACAGGGGTCCTCAATTTGTCTCTCGGTTTTGGAGGGGCTTTTGTGCTGAGATGGGGGTCTCCTTGTCGTTCACTTCCTCCTATCACCCGCAATCTAATGGTGCAGCCGAACGTGCTAACCAGTCTGTGGAATTGTATTTGCGCTGCTTCACTAATGCGCACCAGGACGACTGGTCTCACCTCCTTCCGTGGGCTGAGTTTGCCAGGAATACGGTGTCTCACTCGTCTACTGGCTTAAGTCCTTTTGAGGTTGCTTATGGGTTTCGGCCTTCTGTCCTTCCCGGTGCGTTCTCCGACAAGGGAATGCCCGCCTTGGACCAGCACCTCGCCTCTTTGCGGAAGATGTGGGATCAGGTCCATGTTGCGCTATCTCGTTCAGCTGCTGCTCAGAAGAGGTTTGCTGATCGCCGTAGGGTTGCGGCCCCTTCTTATATTCCGGGTGATAGGGTATGGTTGTCCTCCAGGAACCTCCGTCTCAAGGTTCCCTCGATGAAATTTGCTCCCAGATTTCTGGGTCCCTACAAGGTGTTGCGTAGGGTTAACCCCGTTTCCTACTCCCTTGACCTGCCTCCTTCCATGCGTATTCCGAACACGTTTCACGTCTCGCTTTTGAAGCCCTTGCTGTGTAACCGGTTCTCTCGTCCCCTCGGGCGGCCCGTTTCCCCTCGCGCGGTTTCCAGTGGCGTGTATGAGGTGGCTGCCCTTCTCGACTCTCGTGTTTCCAGGGGTCGGTTACAGTATCTGGTGGATTGGAAGGGGTACGGCCCTGAGGAGCGGTCTTGGGTTTTGAGCTCTGATTTGCACGCTCCCTCTTTGGTCCGCTCCTTTCATGCCCGGTTTCCTTTGAAGCCTTCTGCTTCCCGCCCTCCGGGCGGTCTTCGAGGGGGGGGTAATGTCAGGATCCCGCGGGCGGCTGCGAGGAGAGGCTGCAATCCGCTCGCGGCACTCACCCTCCAGCCGTCCACGGTCCCCTTCCTGCCAGGTGTTCGGCGGGCGGCATCCTCCCAGCCACGGGTGCCGCCCGCGTCTTCTTCCGGGTCCCCCAGTGGCAGCATGCATGACGCTGCACGCTGGGAGACCGGCCAATTTGTTACACGCCGGGGTCAGTCACCTGACCCGGCGTTAAAGGCACAGTGCCTCAATCACAGTGGGAGGTTTAGATATCTCCCACGTGTGATTGTTAATTCTGATTGGAAATTAGCCAATCAGAATTAACCTTCTGGTTTATATACTTACCTTTCCTGTTCCTCCCTGCCCTGTTGTGGTCTTTGCTTTATAGTATTGATACTGAACGTGTGCTTTCTGGTTACGTACTCACTGGCTTGTTATACTGACTTTGTGCCTTTCTCCTACCCTTTGACCTCGGCTTGTTTCTCGTTATTCTGTTTTCTGGTTCCCCTTACTTGGCTTGTCTCCTGACTATTCTGTGTGTGCTTAGCCCGGCCACTCTAAGGACCGGTACGGCACACTTTCTGTGTGTGTGTCTGTGTGTGTGTTGGCGTGTTGGGTTCCCCAAATCGTGACATTAACACATTTACAATTCCCAACTAAACTATTGGCCAGTACCTTGATGGACTACCTAAAACTATATACACCCGTTTTGGTTAGCCACACTGCCCAATCACCACATATATAGCGAGCTAGAGAACCGAATTTACACAGGCGCCTCTTAGTCGCACTATCAAAAGTCTAGTGGGTTCCAAATTTACACGCCTTCCCACTTAGCCCAGATAGGATGAGAACTAGCGAACCGAATTTACACAGGCGCCGCTTAGTCTCCCGGTCCCTCCGACCTAGCGAACGTAATATACACCCTAGAACGCTAGTCTAGACAAGACACCGGTGTCCGGCTAGGGCTATTTACACCAGGACCCCGCCTGACTAACCAAATCAAACGGTCTGACTAAAGAGCGTTCGATCGAGCGGTGCGCCTTCGCTCCTTCCCTCCGACAGAGGGGGCAGATACACAGATTCAAAACCCCTTTGGGCCTACCGCACAATCGGTATACCCCTAGTGGGTCCTGCCGTCTAAAACAGCAGTTGTCTTACCTCCTCGTTCCTGAACCTGAGTTCACACTCATCGACGGGGACACCCCAGCACTTCTCACGTAGAGGCCGATGATCTCCTGGACAACAGACCAGTGGCGCCGAGACGAAGGGAGGTCCACGCAGAAGTTCAGGGGTGCAGCCGTAGAGAACGTGGGCAAAGATAGACCGTCTCACGCCTCTGCCTCTCAGCTACCGTTGAACGATGAGCTTCCCGGCCAATGCACCAAATGATACCGGAGAAACTGACGGAAGCCAAGCACAGAGAGATGGACACAGGTTTCTTCAGGAAGGAAGAGATTCTTTATTGGATCACCGATCGGGACTCAGAGGGACTAGCGTCACCAAAATACAGCAAAGTCTGAGCCCCGGACAATAGTGCAGGCTCCTTATATAGGCACATAACTCCTCCCATATTAAGCTCCACCCGCACATTCCCTTGACCAATCAACACAAATAAGAATTAACTTCCTGTTTGACCGCATGGCTTGTCCAGCACAATGGAGGAGGGGGAATACTATATCCTGTATTCTTGCACATGCTCCGTACACTACTGATCGTATCTTGCCTCGTGCAACCAACTGATCGATACGTCAGCATATGCACGTACACATGCCACGTGGTAATCTCGGCCTACTAAATTTATTTTTACCGAGATTCCACCACACTATCAGACTTTACCAAATAGCTATGTTAGCAAAATGTAGTTAGGCAGTCGTTGTCAAACAATGCCAGGATACATTTGCTAGGGTATTAGTCATAAGAGGCAGGTGAAGGGCATAGTACCCAGGCTAAGCATTGGGTCTAGACATGTAATCTGAGGCTGCATCAGTACATGGGGAGATGCCTAAGGCTGCAATGTGGCTGACTAAGCGTTTAAGCACATATAGGCTAGACAATAAAGGGCTACTGGCATACTGCACAGCGCTTCAGAGGCAGCGGGGGGTAATTTTGCCTTAAATTTAACGTTTTACTTTGAATTCTCCCTGAGCCTGATCTGCCTCCAGTGAAGGTTAATATGTCCTGCTGAAGCAATATTTGTCCACTAATGTCTTTCTTTTTCAGTCATTGAACTTGCGGGTGGACCAACGAATGGTGGAATCGCATAGTAAAGCGTGCTCAAAATAAAGATTTTTTTTTTTTCTGTGTACACAGATTATATTTCACACTAACAGGGTTATTTGCTAAATTGATCATTTGAAAATTCTAAATCACTTCAAAGTGAATTTTAAATTTAAGGACAAAGTAGCCGATCTGGAAAATTCTCTAAATTATCTATGCTTTCAGTTAAACCTCAATGGCCTTAAATGTGACATTCACTCTGAATCCGCACTTTAGTAAATAACTCTGTATAAGAGTTTGGAATATAATTTAAAGAGCATCCTACTATTTTTTTTTTTTTTTTTTGCTGTTTCGTTTGGAGAGCATTTTAACAAAGCTATTGGAATGCCTCTTATTCAATTACAAGAATGAAGCATGTGCTCAGTTTTTTTATAATTAATTATGCAAACACTATTAATAAACAGTGAAATTCCCTCAAAGTCAGATATTTCAGATTGTGGATCTGGTAATGATTCCTTCACAGTCATATAAGTAAAATCCCCTGCAGACCAGTAAAAGAGTTGGACATTTTATACTCAGCAGCAGACCGGGCATTTGCCAGTTTAAAAGATGGCGGATCCGGCTGATCACATGACTGATCATTTGACTGTAATGCGGAAGAGGTGCAGCCTGTGTACAGCGTTTCCATGGGAACTGCAGGGCTCAAAATATCTGTAACTCCTGAGGAACAGCATCATGCCTGCCGCCTCTGGGGCCCCATCTCAGACCGGTAAAACCCAGAAAGGCCCCCTCCCTATTAAATCTTTATTAGACTGAAATCACATTGCCTGCCTGAGCACCATGGGAGTAATAGTACTCTGCAGCCTGTACCAGACTATCAGACTGGCTGGGGGACATTATTGGGGTGTAGCCAGGGGCCCCCCAGTCAAACATTTTATTAGGGAAAAATTAACACAGGCTGCCTGCCTGAGCACCATGGGAGTAGTAGTACACAGCAGCCTGTACCAGACTATCAAGACTGTGGAGAGGGCACATTATTGGGGTGCAGCCAGGGGCCCCCCAGTTAAACCTTTTTATTAGGGAGAAATCACACAGGCTGCCTGCCTGAGCACCATGGGAGTAGTAGTACACAGCAGCATGTACCAGACTATCAGACTGGAGAGGGTGCATTATCGACCATGCAAATTTCTATTTATATGTGACCTTTGACCCTCTGACATACAGGGTCCTAATCAGGTTTTAGAACTCCCGTACTAAGAAAATTACATCTATATTTAATGTATTCTGTTTAATTTAATTTAATGACTCATAGACTGTAATGTATGAACACGGTATAGCTCCAAGCACTGCCAACATAAGTATGCGTTGCCTCACTGTTGTAAATGTTATTTACAGATTTATATTTATATGTGCACTGTGACCCTCTCATATACATGGGTCGGATCAGGTTTTAGGACTCACCTATAAACAAAATGAAATGAATACATATACAGTTTCAATTTAATAAAATCATAGACAGTAATGTATTATCAAGGTATGCCTCCAAGCACAGCCAACATAAGCAGGCTTTGCGTCTTTTTATGCTTTAATTTTTGTAATGCCCAAAATCTTATTTGCATTTATGAAATTAATTCTTTATTTAAGTCCTTTTGGGCTAGTTTGGTATAGAGACGTTATACATAGGCCCTGACAATTTCAACTTTTTAAATTACTTCTCTACAAAATTAACCATTAACATCTATGGGAATTTTTGTACATAACAAATTGGAAATGTATATTTTTTACAACAGATTAGAATAAGTTCTGATGCTGATTTAAATCCATTGAATCGAGGCCTTCATGTTTAATTGGTTAATTTTATATTCTAAAAAATGTGTGTGTACGTATGTATTGTGCATGAGTCAAAAAAATAAAAACTGTATTTTTTTTTTAACAGAGGTCCAGAACAAAAAGAGAAGTTACAGCAACGTCCACGAGGCGGTGAGGTTTGGAGATGTGGAACAACTTGCCACGATTGTGAAGAATGGTGTGAATATTAATGAGGTGGATCAGGTTCACAGATTCACACCACTGCATTGGGCTGCACACTCTGGTAGCTTGGAGGTAATGAACCACAGAAATCTGCTATCTGGCAGCCCGTGTTACCTAATTTATCATTAAGGTCTTCAGGTACCGAAATGATGATGTTTAAGTTTATACCCAACTAGATGTGATAGGAATTTCTATTTTGTTTTCTGATGTGCTTAGTTTTGCCTGCACTATCAGCAGAGCCTCATTGATTTTCTCTGTTCCAAGGCTGTTTGATTTAGAGAGACAATTTCAAATTGACGTTCACTTGAATAGAAATAGGAATTTGATAGGAAAGGGCAGTAATCGCAGTCCCACTAAACCGGCAGATGCACATAAGTAAGGACTTATATCCAGCACTCCTCCTTAAAGGAATATTCCGAACACCTAAAGCACGTTAACTTGCTGAAGTGCTTTATGTGTGAAGAGTATGTTCTCTTCCTCCTCCCGCCCCATTTTACAAAAAGTACAGATTGTAATAGAAATTGCCACTTTTATAAATTAATCTTGTTACACCCCACCGGATGTCAATCAGACAACTGGTCTTGTTACTTCCTGGTTGTTTATCTCAATGTAGCTAACCTCAACATGCAGCAATTGCCCAGAGCACCTGCCTTGCAAAGACTTCTCAATGAGCTGCATTGGGAAGTCTGTGATTGGACAGCCAGAGAAGGTCTGGGCGGTGTTAGATGGGGAGGGCTTGCAAAGGCTGCAGACAAGAGATGTACATCTATTTTTAAATATACCCCCAATAAAAAAAAACAAGCATGATTAAATGCATGTATATTTTCATTGGGGGTTTATTTACTAAATAGTGATTTTTAAAAAATAATTATTTTGCATTTAGAAAGCGGAGCATCCAGTTAAGGTTAATGCAATTAACTTTATTGATGCCTTGTTAATCAATCTTTAATTTCAACGCATTGTTAATCCTCATCTAACAAAAAAATGTGCACCGTAATTTTCATGCCATGTTATATTTTCTTGTTAAAATGGATCCCTGCAGCTATCGTGGCGTAGTGAACCAGACTGTTAATCCATGCACAAACAAAAATAAAGAATTTAAAAAAAAAAAATTAAAAAAATGTTGCTTTTTTTTTTTCTGGCACCAACGAAGCGAATTGTATTTATGCTGGACTTTATTTACTTCTAGCAATATTAGATTTATTATATTCCATATCCAAATGTTGAGATATTAACTTAAATAGTTAATTTGTTTCTATTGTATCTACTTTATTTTAGACTTTTGCTCTAGATTGCCTGTAATGCCTGCAGATTCTCTAAACTCCTTTCTTTTGTTATGCAACGCTCTTTGATATTGACGGATAAAGATAGCTGCCAACACCTGCTGACAGTGTTCACACATGATTGCCTGCACACACCGATGGCATTTCACATTCAAGTAGTAGCTTTGCTCTTGTTGACATTGCTTGTGTACATAGCGTTCTTCTGCATCACTGTGAATTAATAGTACATTGATTATTTTTCTATAGTGTCTACATTGGTTGCTATGGCATGGAGCAGACATCACCAGTGTCACAACTAGAGGCTGGACAGCAGCACACCTGGCAGCCATTAAGGGTCAAGATGCTTGCATGCAGGTACGACAAACCAATATTCTAACACAAGATGAGCCGTGGGCCATATTTCCCATGAGTCTTAGCCACCTGTACTGTCTCCCGAGCAGCAAAAGGTGCATAACCAACAGCTTCATGGTTAACACATCCAGGCTCGAGACAAGTTGTTTATATCAAAGCAGTGTTCAAGGTCCTTCACTGGTACAGCTTTTGATGTTTTACCATTGGAATAAGATCGGGCGATTCCTAAAAAACACTATATCATTTGGAATATGCTGATTTGAAACTCCATGCTCTAGATATCTGATAAAATAATAACAGCACATGCTAATATTTACTGTTTGACTGATAAAAAAAAATATACATGAAGTCTTTATGAATATTTTTTTTTTTTTTTTTTTTTAATTCTTTGTTTCATTTTTGGTGCTTGATAGTTTAGTTTTACAGACACAATACAGATACATAGATACAATTTTGTTTAAGTTTTGCACCAATTTTGGGTCAAGCAATAACAGATTCAGAAATAACATCAACAACATATTAAACCTTATATGATGCGCTGTCTAGATGTGTCAGTATGTTTTGTATACCCTTGTGTTTAGGGTGAAGCCTTATGTTTGGTGTCAGCACCTGCGGGTTGTGGGTCTGCTGATATTAGCGCTCCGTGTGTGTGTGGTGGTGATGGTGTGTCTGTGTTGCGGTAAAACCATGTTTGTTAGTCTAGTTCTTTATGTTGTGTTGAGTGAGGTAGTCTGTCGCAGGTGGTGCTTTTGCATTGAGTGATTACCCCTAACCAAGGGGGCAGCGGGGGGGGGGGAGGTGTTGGGTTTGTTGATGCCAAGTGTTTGGGCACAGGTTGTGCTGGTTCTTGTGGTGTTGACTGGTTTGTGTTCCCTTTGGTATAAGGGTGGTGAAGCTTAGATATAACGTAAAGCATTAGTAGGGAATGTAAAAAATAACAAAAATAATAAAAAAGAATAACCAACTAAAACGTAAAGTAAACTTTAAAGTCATAACATGGAAGGTATGCCACTGTTGTGTTGGTAAGGCTGGTGGTGTCAATTCACACCATTCATGGCACAGGGTGTTGTGATCCGCTGTGTCCCGGTTCAAACGGGATGGTGTTCTCAGGGTCCCAGGCCCTTGTCTGTTCCGTGTCGCGTTTGTGGCGTTAGACAGTCCCAGGGTGTCTAGGAGGGGTGTTGCTTCCTCCACTGAAGTTAGAACATGTGTGGTTCCTTTATGGGTTATCTCCAAAGTTCCGTTAGCGCTCCACCTGTAAGCTATATTTGCTGAACGTAGTTGTGTGGTGAGCGGTCCATAGGTTTTGCGCCACAAGAGGGTAGCTTTTGATAGGTCCTGTAAGAATGTTAATGAGGAATTCTCAAATAGTGGTGTCTTGCCTTTCAGCCCCGCCATTGTGTGTAGTTTGTCTTGCACAGTGACACATCTGAGGATAACATCTCTGGCTGGTGGGGTTTTTAGGTGTGGGGCGCTAGGTAAGCGGTACACTCCGTCAATTATGATTTTCTTTACGAGTGAGTGTGGCAGTACAGTAGTCAGCAGGCGCCTGACATAGTGCGGCAGCTCGTCGGCAGAGATCGTCATGGGTATGCCCCGGATTTGATATGGGAGCACCGCTGTCGGTCTTCACTGGTTGACATTTTAATTGCCAGGTAGGTGTGTTGTTGCTGGATTTGTTTGATGGTGTCTTCCATTTGATTCATATGAGTGTGGACTTTCACTACTTCTTCCTCCGTGGCTCTCACCCTTTCTGCGACTGTGTGTAGTTCAGTCTTGAGGATGGCTGAGTCAGCTGCCAGGAGTTTGTGGATCTCTGCTAAAAGGATTTTGAGGTCTCGCTTGGTGGTTGGGGCTGAGTCATCTGTGGACTCCAGTGGTGGTGTCTGTGGCTCTTGTGAATGCCCTGGGGAGCCAGGTCTGTGCAGTGTTGTAGTGTGTGCACTCATCTGCTGCAGTGCCTGGGTGTGCTCCTGAGAATCAAAGCCCTGGTTTGCCTGGATTTGCGGCCTTGCAGGTGGTGGTGTCTGGGGGAGCTCAGAGGGGACAGGATCTGTTTGTTTCATGTTGGGTGCCTTGTCCGGCTGTTGTATCTGAGACAAGCCAGATAGATTGGGGCTCTGTTGAGCTGTATTGGGTGCCTGGGCGAGGTCCGGCCTTTCTGCCATGGCAGCTGGCTTAGAGTTAGTAGGCCGTTGTAACATGGCCCCTTTATCACTGTCCCCAGGTGTACCTTGTGTTTTTTGAGAACGGTGCCCCATAGCTGGTGTGTGAGCAGGGACGATGTGTTGTTCCCACAGATAGTTGGTGTTCCCGAGCTCCGTCGGGTGTCTGCACAGGATTTCAGCGAGGATGGGGATCGATGGCGTTTGGTAGGCCCTGTTCTTGCGTCTCCTTTTCTGCAGCCGTTGCGGCTGGAAGAAAGGCATCAGGTGGTGCGGTTAACTGTGCTGGTGCTCGTTTGGTAAGTGGCAAGGCTGGATGGGTGCTGAAAAGTTTGATATTGCTTGGATTAATTTGTGAAAGTTGGGAGCTAAGCGATATGGCGTCCGCTCGGGTCTGGTAGCAGGCTCCGCCCCCCCTTTATGAATATTTTTAATTTACCAAAAGTGTAAAGTACATATTGTACAGTGCTCAGTACTCTAGGTATATCCATCCATCCAATCTAATCTCGTATGTTGTTCAGCTGCTTTAACGTTGGATAAGAATATTTATAAAGTGACGCAGCATTCCGCAGCGCCGTACAGTAGGTGGACTAACAGACAAGTTGTTGCCCATCTCAAACGAGTTTACAATCTAAGGGGAGTGGGGTAAAATGAGAGGTAATGGTAAAAAAAAGTAGGATGCTAGAGGAGTTTACAATGAAGGCTTGTTTTGTTTTTACTTTTTTTTCCATTCTTTATTTTGGTGTGTGAGTATGACAGATAATGCCTATATTGCCACAACAGCATGGATGGGCTAGAAAGACAAGTATACAGCAGTATGACAGGATGCAAAACATTTTTTTCTGTGAAAATGAAAACAAGTTATAACAATACATGTCAGCAGAGGTACTTAAATGAAACCGGACATGCGGGTGCTCTCTGCTTGTTTTTTTTTTTTTTTACAAGAAAACATACAGGAACAATATTTTGAAGAGGACCCTGCTCAAACGAGCTTAGGGAAGAACATTTACAGTTTCTAGAGTTTCTAAAATAAATATTAATTGGCAGCTAAAATGGAACACACGTTTTCACTACCAAGGTTTTAGTAATGAAATGTCCACCAGGATCCATTTTTTGTGTTCTGGAAAGTAATTTGTAAGTTTAATTTTCATGTCTGTAAGCACAGATCGCACAGTATTCAATAACAAAATTACAATATCTTTGTTGATCCTCATTAACGGACAGTGAAAAAAAAAACACTTTAGGACACTGAATCGAGCTTAGGAATTTATTGGATAACTTGCTTGGGGACCTAGATCTGGTGGGTTATATCTATTTGTCCATCAATATGTTGCGGTGCATGATACATCATTGTCGTATTGACACTGCTTTACATCTTTTGGCAGGCATTGGTCCTTAGTGGAGCTAACCTGACAGCTAGAGACGATCGTCTGTGCACTCCGGCTCACCTGGCTGCAGCCCACGGACATTCATTCACTCTGCAAACTATACTTCGAAGTGGGGTGGTGAGAGCATATACCCTGTTACTGTTATACATCTATATACATTTCATATATACACTATTACTATTGTAGATTTTGTTACTACTGAATCTCCTTTTAACCATAGTTATATGCGAGTGCAGACATTTTTGTTTTTCTTTCGAGGCACAGATTATTGTGTTTTGACACCAAATCGAATCTTTCTTTTTCATGTACTCCAAATCCCACTGACCCTTTTTGTTGGCCTACATCATGATAAAAAAATAAATATTGATCGCACAGATAGGCAGAGGTCACAGTCCTCAGAGTGAATAATTTAATATTGTTTTAGTAATATAAACTAATGGGTGATCGTCTGAAAGAAAAATGGGAGTGGGGTTTGGAACAGGGAAACCATAATCTTCCAATCTGCCACTTCTTTATTGTTTCCACAAAGTTCTAACGGCACACCTCTTCACTGAAGGCTACCGAGTCCCAAACTTGTCCCTTACAGCTCAATATATCCAACTACATCGCCCTGCCATTATTCCTTGATCCCAATTAGTGCAGCCATTACTTAAACTTCTTCTGTCCTCCAGATGCAACTCTTGCATACAAATGCAAATTGATTCTTGGCATATACCCCAACTGGATCAATCTCACTACAAAAAAACTATTTTCCTATTGTCCCATCCCTGTAGGGTCTATGATCGAGGATCCCTCCTGAATTCTTGATTTGTATCAACCCCTTTGTCTCTATTCTACGCAGTACTCACTATTCATTCCTTGTCTCCCCCCCCCCCTACATTCAATGTGCAATGCATAGTGATTACAAATTGCAGCTAGATTTTAGCTTCACCAGACTCACTGTGTATGGTGTACCGATTTGCTATGTTTGTATAAATTGTAACGCGCTCAGGATAAAAGTGCTATTTAAGAACGGATAAATAAATAAATGAGAGCTATTTCTGGATTCACAGAGCATTATAGTTTTGGTCAGATCACAGTGAAGTTCCATAATGCTTTTTATCTAACAGGATGCCAATAGCACTGACAAAAATGGGTGGCTTCCGGTTCACTACGCAGCATTCCACGGGAGGCTTGGTTGTCTGCAGCTTCTCGTCAGATGGGGAGGGACTGTAGAAGATGCCGATTACAGTGGAAACACACCTGGTATGAAAACAAGGATATCATTTATTGCTGATGAATTCCAATAACTTTATCCAAATAATATATCAGACCTAAAAAGGTTATTGATTTCTTAAAAATATCAAAGGAAAATATTATTCATTAAGTGGGTAAAACAAGTAACACAAAAAAAACTCCACCAGCTTTTTTTTTTTTAAAGCTCAAACAATTGTAGAAAAAATTTAGAGCGACTTCGTCCAAAAACATAAATGCCACAATAAACGGAGTCTATGTCCCTTTAAAGGGAAAAGGCTATGTATCTTCGTGGAACAGCATGGAATTTTCTTGACTCCCTGTCAGTCATTGTTTGTAACTGCTGCTCTTCTCTGTCATTGAACAAGTGAAGGGGGAAAATACAAACAATCTGTCTGCTGCTCCAACTCCAATGCAACATGTGCCCGTGCTGTGCCTGGTGTGAACTTGATTGTCATGTCAATTGCTAGATCTTTCATTTACATTTCAAAGAGAATGAGGCATCATGTGAAAATTGGTTTGCTCCAATTCTAGTTGATTTTCATTTTTTCTTTTTTTAAATTGACACTTTAATGTCATTGAATTGTATATAGTGCCCAGAGTCCACTGGCCACCCACATCCTGGTTCCCACACACTTCTAGCCATACCAGTTCTTAGGGCACTGTGAGAGGTTGAAAGGTAGTCAGGTGACACTCTCATCCAATGACTGCAATTCATTGCTGCTCAGGTTAATGCATCCTCTTTAGCCCAAGCAGCACAGATGGGATGAGTTGCTGGGGACTCTAGTTTAGCGTTACAATATTAAAGCTGATTGGAATGATGGCTCCTGGGGATTCCAGACACTATAACCACTTCTTTGACATGAAGCAGTTACAGTGCCTACAGTTTCCCTTTAATAGCAGTTACAGTTCCTCTTTAAAATTTAAAATTTGTACTTCTGTGATGTATTTTTACTTTTCATGTCAACCCATAGCTCACTTGGCTGCAATGGAAGGCCACCTGCACTGTTTGAAGTTTGTTCTCAGCAAAGTTATCAGTGTCAGTCGAGCTTTGGAAGACATCAACAATGAGAGAAAAACTCCAAAGGACCTAGCCCAGAGGTTCTATAAAGAGAATATTGTCCAGTATATTAATGGTGTGGAATATGAAATTGACCACCCAGAGGAACAAAAGAGTGAGTACATCAAAAGTGCAAAATGTTCTGCAGTTCAAGGTATCGAGGTTTCTTCCACCACAATATTAACATACATATACAGCTAATATAGAATGAATGCAACCTTGAAAATCGCAGCAAATGAACCATAAAACTCAAAGCAGAGCTTTAATATGCAACTTCTTGCTAATTATCCAAAGTAAAAAAAAATATATAGTAGCATCGTGTTTAAACATGTATATCAAAGTGGTTATGGGCATTATTTATCATCCTTAAACAGCACTTAACACCTAAATAAGATATATATTTTTTATGTTTGAATGAAGCACAACATGAATTCTAATATAGAATAAATTTAACATATGTTATGTATATTAAGTACACCCTTATATTCTCAGTGTTTATTTGGGAACTGAAACCGATCAGCTGGCTCCTCTCCAGCTCTTCCCATTTAATATTGAACGGTCTATGTGATGGCAGGCAAAAAAGGCATATAATGGTAAACGTGTTTTTCTTCCAATAGATTTGGCCTTCCCTGCTCACGTAGCTGCCTTCAATGGTGATCTTGTAACCCTTCGAAAATTAGTGGAGAGCGGAATAATTAATATTAATGAACGTGATGACAAAGGAGCCACTCCGTTGCACAAAAGTAAGTTTCCAACACTGTTCAGTTGTTCGTTTTTTGCTTGTCTGGGCTAAGGAAGAGCAAAGGCTGAACACTTGGTGAATTTAAAAACTGAATTTGCTGACGGAAGACTGAAAATAAATTCTCATTATCCCCTTTATTTAAAATGTTTGATGGCAGCAGTCTATAGTTAATCAATTAAATAATGGGAACATTGTCTGTTTAGAAATACGTCATCCATTGGATCTGGTGCTAACACAGTATCACTGCTTACTACCAAATTATGTAGGAGTGCGCCCCTCTCCCCCCCATCCCCAAACAAGTTCTACACTGGGCTTCCCAAAACTCAATCCTGTATCAGATATGTACACCATCTCCATAGAAGATTTTTATAAATGAAGAATCCAAGAATAAATGACTCCCATTTTTCACTGGTCCCTGCACTGTTGTTTTGGCTACATTGGTTAATGTTTAATAAAATATATTATTGTTTACACTGAATTTACTATTTGGTGTATGCTATGTGGATTATTGTATAAACTTTTAATAAACATGCTTTATGTAGTAAATTACACATGTTATGGTACTTTTTAGCAGTAAACCAAAATGTTTAAATGTCTATCTGTTCCTGTCCAAATTAAAGAAAATTGAATTGCGTATATACGCTGAAGTAATTCAGTCTGACACACGGAGTTCAGGTTAAAATAACTTCGAGGAAATTTATTGGCAAGTGAAGCAAGAGCGGCTCGCAGGCCCTTTTAAGAGGCATTTTGCGTCATCATTGATTATCAAGATATCAGTAAATAAACATCATTAATTGGATTAATGGTTAAGTGTCTGGGTTAGTGTCCACCTATCAATATAATTAATTGGCTCAAAAACTAAGTGGTTAGCTAAGTGTCCACCCACCGAGAGGTGGTATTGTTTGGACACGGGTGGGGACAAGGGGCTCAAGCGCCATTTCCCTTAGCATGAGGTTTACTCGGTGGAAAGGGGGGCTTGAGCGTCATTTTACGCAGTCAGTGATGTCAGGTCTTGTGGTCAGGTGCAAGGTCTCTTATGAATAGAACATTTCATTACTACAGTGTTCTCATGGCCTTCAAATTATACTATGTTGCGAGTTAGGGGAAATTCAGCAGTTCCTGAGTTAGTCATGTCTTTATAGAAAATACAGTCTTTGTCCATTGTGTTAGATGTGCTGGGAAATTCTGTCATGTAATGTAGTTTTAAAAATGGAGAAGTCAGGTTATGAGGACAAAATGGAGGGTTTGTGTCAGTATGGGGTTAAAATGGAGTTAGTGCAATAATTCAATACAGGTTCAATAAAGATTTTTAATAATTCTACATCACACACACTGACAACATAAGAATTTTAATCTATTAAAAGCACATATTTAAACTCTGTGATACATAATCCGCATGAAGCCAGATTTAGAGAACCGTTGATTATATAACACAAAGACGGAGCCTGGCTCCAGTCAGAGTCTATTTGTTGGTGTATTGCTACGCCCACCATATTTTCCCATGCCCAGATTTGCTAGGAGCTCACGTTTAGTACCGTACATTAATCAGATTATTATTCCTGGAGACTTGCCTTCAGACTCGTCCTGCTCTCGGTGTTCGAACCTGGTTATCACCTGCGGAATTAAAACTGTAGAAGGATTTCATTCACTGATGACATCTTTTTAGGACAAAGCAGTTCTTCTTGTACACGCATTGATGTTCATGGATATCCAAAACTTCAACTGATTTTAAATTTACACAATTATATTTTTTAATTTCCTTCTTCCTTCACAGAAAAAAATATATCAAATATGTATTGTTTCCCCCCCCCCAATTTATTTATTTTGAGTGCGAGGTAGAAACTCCTTTTAGTGATTACATGCTGCCTGTACAGAATCCTTGTAGTGTCTTTACCATTTCTGACTGCTGGAATAGAGTTCTGTAATTACGAATTCTGTAAAGTGTGATGAGAGGGGCTGAATCGAGCCCTTGCAGTAAAATGTTTGCTCTGCTGGGTGAAGGCCAGTTCTGGCGCAAAGGGGAAGATACATGTGGCTTCATGGGGTAAGTTTTGCTTTGTGTAGCCTTAGGGGTTAATTTAGTTTTTAGATCTATACAGATTTAGAGACGGTCAGAAGGACAGTCTGTGTATTTAATGACTGGTCTGCAATGATATGTCTTGACAGTATGGTGTCTGTATTACGTAATATTTATATATTTATTTGTAACACACCAGTTTCTGAATTCTGTATTATCACCTCGTTCACCTGCTCTATGATATGTAAAAAGACTTGGAGCAGATATAATTATGCAACATCTTAAACAGCTGCGGGACAAGGTCAACTCGAGTGTCTACAATGGCTTCTGGAGATGGGAGCGGACTACAACATCACTAATGAAGCTGGTGAAACCCCAAAGGACATAGCAAGAAGGTAATTATCTTTATTAAACCACAAGTCAATTTATCTCTTAGTGTCTCATTAATGTTTCCTCTCAAATATGAATATCTGGATCTCATTTTCAAATGCACTCTCTCAACCCAAAGCCCTTCTCATTTATTATGTAACCTGGTTAAAAGATCCAGGAGAAATACAAAATCACAACTCTAAGTTGCATAATATAATAATACAAACGATCAATCATCAAAGATGTATGTCTCTGTCTGTTTAAGCCTGTTAAACAATTTGATATATCAGATTTATTTCCCCACCTTGTTTTGTACATTTCCATATTATATTTCTTCTGTTTGCTTCTGTTCATAAACAGGTCCTCTTCAGTCTATATGTCAGCAACATTTCTAAACTCAAAGAATGTTTTACCAAAAATTATGAAAGCAAAACTTCTTCCACATTTAAATACATTTGTATTCTTTGTTAAAACTGTACAACTTGTTTTAGAATTAAAAAAAAAAAAATTCCAACTCAAAAGGTCTTACTAAAAACTTACACCATATCCGTGAGCTTCCACTAAAGTCCTACCATTGACATCAACTGTGAATTCTTCTGCTAGGAAGAATTCGGAGTTCCAGTCCATCACTGTCCTAAAAGTCCTTCTGGCTAGTTAACACAATTTGTTTACGTTCAAAACACATACCTGTCAATGCCACCCAATATAACCACTTTCTTTGAATTTTCATTACTTTTACATATGATTGCATTGTTTGATTACTTGTAGACATCTTTTTTTGTGGATCTGTTGAATTATGTCTTAAGTTCACATTATGTAGGTGGAGTTATTTTTATTTTTTTGTTTGTCTTTCTTGCTTTATGTCAATGCATATACAGTTATAATCAAAATTATTAAACCCCCATTGAAAATCAGGCTTATTGTCAAAATGTACAAACAAAAGCAATTGAAATAGCTCAACACAACTAATGCTTCAAGTGGTTTCCCCAAATTCATCTGAAAATGCAACTTATAATGACTTCTCCAGTCTCAAAACTGTTCAGCTCCTTCATGGCAAGCTTCTTAAGTACTTAGTAGAGCACCCTTTTGCTGTTATGACTTGCCGCAAATGAGATGCATAGCAAGACTCCAGCTTTTGGCAGCGTTCCTGAGAAAGTTTTGCTTATGAGCAATGGCCTCCAGTTCAGTAATATTTTTGGGTTTGCATGCTGCAACAGCCTTTCTCAAATGCCACCAGAGATTTTCTATGAGGTTCAAGTCAGGTGACTGTGATGGCCACTGTAGAATTTTCCAGGAATACTTCTGCAGCCAAGTCTTGGTGGAATATTGAGGTGTGGTTGGGATCATTGTCTTGTAGGAAGGTCCAATGATGCCCAAACTTCAGCTTTCTCATAGACAGCATAACATTTTCTCCTAGGATTTTCTGATACTTTCATGAATCTAATCACGCTGCAGGATTTCAGTGCAGGAGGATGCAAAGCAGCCCAAGAGCATCACCGAGCCATCACCATGTTTAACTGTAGGCAGAGTGTACTTTTCAGCGGATGCTTTAATTCTTCTTTCTTCAGATATAGCGCTAATCCATCGGCCCAAAAAGTTCCAGTTTTGTTTCATCGTTCCACAGAACAGAATCCCAAACCTTCTGTGATTTATTTGACCACTTTTCTTGTGCTTTTGGGTCAGTAGTGGTGTACGTCTTCGAGTTATGGCATGGAAACCTTCACAATAAGGTCCACGCCTTACTGTACTCACTGAAACCTCTTTGTTCCCACCAAGTCTTGCTGCAGGTCTTTTGCAGTCACTCAAGGGTTTTTCAAAACCTGCCTTTTCAGAAATCTGGTTGCAGCCATTGGTAGCTTCCTCTTACTGCCCTGTCCAGGTAGTGTAACCACTGTTCCTTTAACTTCGAGCTTGCGAACTATAGAGGGGGAAATTTTTACAATAAATGTGACAAATACAAAATGTTACAGGAACTATAGATTGATAAGGACCCTGCTCGAAAGAGCTTAAAATCCAGCATATGATAGCCTTAGCCAAAGTTTAATGTATTATGTATTCTAAGTTGTGACTGACTCCAGTGGATCCTTACTGCACTTTCATTGTGTAGGATAATTTACATCCTGGGTTTTGGTTCTAAAATCTGGCCATCAGGCGTCCCCGGTTCTCATCACATTGAGTGAAAAATCTCTTGATCTCTTAGAATGCAAGATCATGGCCTTCAGTTACGGTTGTTAAGTGACGTTGTCTTGCATCTTTGACAGACTACTGCAGTGTTAACTAACCTTGGAACATCAGATATTTCTGAACCACATTTCCCATGATGCTTAGCAAGCCTTACAGGAAATGTAGTTCAGAAATATTTTGACTAGAAAAAAAAGATATATTTCAATGATTGGAGCTGCTTACCTGAGAATGAATAGAGAGTAAAATAACTTTTTTTGCTTAGGAGATTGCACTAGAACAGTGTGCTCTCAACATAAACAATTTGTCAAGCTGTTAGGATGTCTTTGCACACGGCTGAATGTCATGGTCTCCTGGTGCATAATATACCCTGGAGTAACATTGTAAGAATGCCCTTGTATAGTTTTAACTCAGCTCATTCCATTTTCGGCTGCTTTGATAAAGAGATGTTTGCTTTCTACTGACAGGTTTGCCCAGCTGGCGGCTGTAAAGCTCCTAGGAGGAAACGTTGAAATGGATTCTGATGAAGAACTTAATGACGATGATCCAAATTATTTTGAAAGACATGGAGTGGAGGGCAGCACTGATCGAATGGATGACTTGAACCTGAGCGAGTCGGAGAAAAAGGAAGCCCGCAGTACGTTTGTTTTGACACTGTAGTCACCAAAACAACTTTAGCTTAATGAAACAGTTTTGGTGTATATAACATGCCCCTGCAGTCTCGCTGCCCAATTTTCTACCATTTAGGAGTTAAATCACTTTGTTTATGAACCCTAGTCACACCTCCCTGCATGTGACTTGCACAGCCTTCCTAAATAATTCCTGTAAAGAGTCATCTAAAGTTTATCCTTTCTTTATTACAAGTTCTGTTTAATTTAGATTTTCTTATCCCCTGCTCTGTTAAAAGCTTGCTAGACCCTGCAAGAGCCTCCTGTATGTGACTAAAGTTTAATTTACAGAGAAATAGATACAATTGTTTAAGGTAAATTACATCTGTTGAAAGTTTAACCAGTTTTTTTTCATGTCAATCATAGCCAGGGGAGGTGTGGCAAGGGCTGCATAAACCGAAACAAAGTGATTTAACTCTTAAATGGCAGTGAATTGAGCAGTGAAACCTGAGGAAGCATGATCTTTACACTAAAACTGCTTTATTTAGCTAAAGTTGTTTAGGTGACTATAGTGTTCCTTTAAGTATTATTTATTAGAAGGTTTATACTTTTACAGACTGGGCCTGGAGATGTTGGCACTCATTGACCAAGTGATCTAGATCCAAGGTTTGGTCCTTCAGCAGACACTGTAGTGCTTGCTTGTACCTCTTTACTGTAACTTCAATGTAGTGACATGGCGGTAGGTAGGTAGGTTGAATACTACAATTCTTGCCAACTTATCTATTATTCCCTTTCTATTATTGAGGAGCTGCACTTATGAATTATTTTCCAAACCACCATTAGCAGCATTTAATTGTTATCTTCATAAAAAAACACTTTTTTTTCTTTATCTAGATATGCCAGATAAACATGCTGAGACATTTGGTACTTAAATTAATAATCCGTTCTGCATACGGGAATATACACAAAGGTCAAAGACGGATACCGGTGCACTGTGAGATGGGATCTGTAATGCAAAGACATTATCTTGATGAACCAGTAGAGTCCTTGGGCTGTGGTCTCGATGGAGCAATATTCATTAATGTGCAGAACATAAAGCACATGTTCATTAACACAGCCCTATGCAAGAGGTTCCCTGGAGTAATTTAGTCTTGTATTTTAGTATTTTAAATGGTGTAATAGTTGTTGCCATGAATAGTCGAACTGTTGGGAATTAATTTTTTTACAATTTTAGACCCAAAACTAAAAGTTGATCTAGAAACAGGTGACTTTGAGACCTTTTTCCAGTCTGCCTATTTTGCCATAAAGTTAGCAATTCACTGGTTTAGTAAATAACTCTGCGAGAGAGGTGACTTTTTTTAAATGTTACATGAATCTCTCCTTTTGCAGTGAGAGCTTACAAAAAGTTGAAGAAAGCTGAAAATCGCATGAAGATTGCAAAAAGCAATTACATTCATCTTGGCGGGGTCTTAGAAGAAGAAATCCAAATGAAGAAAGAGAAGAAAGAGTGGGAAAAGTAATGTATCATGTCTCCTTCCAATTATCCTATTTCCTATGAAGTAACGTAGTAAAACATCTGATACACAGAAGCTCTAGCATCCAAGTGAAGTAGCTAAACCTAGGGCGAGTAGATCATGCATTCAGTTTTATGAGGTTCTGCAATTCTGGCGACCAATCATGCTATCACTATAGCTTTGCTGGATCTCAATTCACTCCAATTCTGAGTGTAGTGGATAAAACTGAACATGGTTATTCAATAAACTGGGAATTGTAGGAACTTGGAAACTTTAGACCAAAATAGCCGAATTGGAACAATTCTCCAAGTCCGCTATAAATTCTAATTTACAATCATTTCCCTCTTACCTGGTTAATTACTCTTACAGTGGCTGCCCACACGCTTTGCTAATTGCTAACAAAACCTTAAATTTCTCTTGATTTGTATTTTCGGCCTTTACCCCAATGCTACTGGCCAAAGGTTGGAAACTTTCAGTGAGCCCCTGTGTTGTTTTCCTAACAATAAACTTCTGAAACCTGTTTAGTATAAACAATATTTGGAACCAGTACTCATCGTGGCACAATTATAACGTTAATGTTTTCTAAATTCTGCAGAGTGTTAAAAGAGCTGGAAGAACAGCTGGAATATGAACGGCTGCGTAGAGAGAAGATGGAAATCCAAATGGATGAATACAGGGTACAGATTGCACATCTCAAAGAGTGTCTGGAAAAGATGAAGCCGTCTCCAAGTCCATCAGTAAGTACATCACTGGCCACGGTTCTTGACAGCCATCATTTTTCCCCTCCAGTAAACTGTCATGTTTTTTTATTTTATTATTATTGCTGGGAATAAAGGATTCAACATAATACATTTTTGTTGTGTATTGTTTTGACATAAATACACATATGTTAATCCTTTGTTTTGTTTTTTGTGCATCTCCTGATTTACTGCTGTGGGGGCAGCCATCTTTTGTCCTCCGGTAAGAAGTGTTGCTTATCCACTAAGACCATACACAGTTTGTAGCTCTGAAACTATCCCAGAGTGCATTTCTGCATATCAGGATTCATGAATTTACACTAACTCTTAATAAACGGCAAGGTTTTTGGCTGAAAAAGTTGTGCTTAAATGAAACACTATAGGGACAGGAACACAAACATGTTAAACACCATTTAGTTAACATGCACCACCTGCCACTTTGAGGGGCCAAACACCGGCCTGGCCAATCAGCATCTCTTCATAGAGATGCATCTCTATGATGAAAGTTCAGTGTCTCCATGCAGAGGGCGGAGACACTGAATGTCAGTCACACTGTGCAGCACTGCCCCAGGAAGCACCTCTAGCAGCCATCTGAGGAGTGGCCATTGGAGGTGTCCCTAGGCTGTAATGTGTTTTCTCAGAATAATCAGTGTTTACTGCAAAAATCCTGCATGGACTGACTATACTCACCAGAACAAATACAATAACCTGTAGTTGTTCTGGTGACTATAGTGTCCCTTTAAGGACTTCAGAGTAAGGCAGGAGAATGGAATTGACATACATGTATTAATTAAATAATGTACACATAGGTTATACAATCTTTTATAAAACTAAAGATTTATTACAATTTTCCTTTAAACATGGTTTAAAGGACAAAAGATACTTTAATTTTCACCTACCCAGCAATATATAAATAAATAAATAAATAACATTGCCACTGTACATCTATAGAATGCTAGTAAATGCGTAGATTTATTTCATCCTTCCATTATCTTTGTCTAAATATATCAAATATGCCCTTTAAAGATTTAATATTTTTCTCAATTGTTTACATGTTTTTGCAGTTCAGGGATCAATCTATAATGTCACATTAAGATATATTTTAAGTGTAAATCATTAAGATATATACTGCTCGCTAACAAATTGGCACAATACAAATACATACAATTCGCCCCATAGGGGCGAAACGCGTATCGGCACTGGTACAGAAGCTACCAAAGGTACCATTTGGACTTCTATGACCCATTGGACTTTTCAAAAAACTGTTTTCTTTTTTGGGACTTTCACCATTGGGTCTGATCTGGTTCCCAGACAGTACCCATATAGAGATATCCCACAGATACTATTCTACTAGCACCAGCACTTATATGTAGGTGCATGCTTTTACCAATAAAGAATTGTTCGTTTACAAAGACGTCTGTTCTCATCCATCACCTGCACTAAATACATCAGGAAAGAGGATTGAGGACGTCCTGAAAGAGTCCTCCTGCGCTACTCATGAGAGCCTTATGATTATATTTGGCTCCATGTTTGTGAGTATTTAATCTCGATTCTTAACTGTTTTTATTTTTCCTTTACAATATTGCTCTATGTGATATTTCTCCTACAGATCCACCTAAAGTGTTCCACCAATTGTATGTATTTGTATTTTGATATTTAGAGTGGTATAAGGGGTTCCCACTCAGGTGGTTTATAGCACTGGTTGCTAACACTTTTTTTCCCACATATTGTGTACTGTTTCCTTTCGTCACAAATTGGCACAATAAGATAAAATGTACTGCAAGGATGTATTTCAGTTAATACCAAGGGACAGTAGATGGCAGTCTCTAAATTCATTTCCGTCTTCAGTTCTAAATTCAAACAAACACTATAGTGTAAAAATATTAAGACTGAGGCTATATGTGAGTTAAATGTCAAAGTTTGGCAGTGTTCAGACACCTCGATTTTAATATTTTTGGATAAACTTTTCGGTATTCGACTCTGTTAAGAACCTGATTTAATATTTTTGGATCCGTTTTTAAAATGATTTCATAATTTTGTATATGATTTATTTTTTTTAAACTTTTTTTTCCATACATAAAATAAAAAAACAAAACCACATATACATACAACAGCATCTCGACAAACCTCGGAATAACTCATCCAACTGCCCTAACCACACTTGGAGGGTAACTTTGAAGGGGTTTTAACCGCACACACACTCTCACGAACAGACGCATACACACTAGCTAACAGACACACACATTTACTGACAGACACACACTCAGTGACAGACATACATACACACTCACTAACAGACACCAAACAGACTCACTAACAGACACACACAAACTAACACGCTCAGTAACAGACACACACACACACACACACTAACACACACACACTGACCCTCACTAGCAGACACACACTCAATAACACACACACAAAAACTAACACACTCACTGACCCACTAGCAGACACACAAACACACAACTAACACACACTCACTCAGTAACAGACACACACACACACTGACACACAAAAATTAACACACACATATACACACACTCTCATATATTTTTAAAAAAATGTAATCCCCAAGCCTACCTACCTTTTGGGAGTTCTGAGGGGATTCCCTGGGGTCCAGTGGGCTGCCCGGCAGCCGGTCCTGCAGATGGCGAGGGAGCACTGATCCTCCTGTTCAGCTCCCTCGCGCACCGAGGTACTGATGCCAGAACCGGAATGACGTCATATTCTGGCATCACTGTGGTGCGCGCGAGGGAGCTAGGCAGAGAGTGCTCAAGGAAGAATGCTCGCTTGCGCCATGTAACGCCACTGCCAGCCTAGGGGGGGCCCTGAGGTGGCCAGCTCCTGGGCCCCTCAGGAGTAGAGGCTGGCAAATTGGCGTACATACCGGGTTGCAGGGCGGCCAGGCCCGGTCGCACCTGCGACCACGGTATGTACGCCAGTGTATATATTGACAATTGACATGGAGTGTGGCAATTTTATTTAAGTGTATTAAATTCCGTTATCAGCTGTTTCATTAGGCAGCTACAAGTATAAAATGTGTCTGTCTTTCAAGATATGTGTAAAATACATATTTATTTTTTTACTCTGAGAGAATGACAAGATGGCTCGAATGCTATTACTGTACCTTTTTAAAATACAATATTTTCAGGGTTGGTTGAGGGATTTACTGGGTGACATAACATTTATTGAACATTTAAGTAACTTCATGACTGAGAAGCAATCCTATATATAATATATAAAAATATAATTTTTTTTTCTCAGCCATTACGAGGGGAACGGTCTTCTCCCAGTTATTTTAATATTCATTTTATTTATCCCCTATATTTATTAAGTGTTTATTTGCAAAATCTGAAATGAAAAGTAAAATTAATTGTATAAATCTTTCCTGGAACTGGATGTCTCCATCTTGGCTACCAGTCAATCACGGTTATAAATGTTGCCCTTTTAGTGGTTAGTGGGATATGAGAGACCAATACAATGACGCTGACATTTTTCCATCAAATATTTGCTGAATATCTTTTTTTTTTAACAGTTACTTTGAATATGCACAATTTGTTTCACTAATGGAATATATATTACCGTTTCTGAGCTAAGTCCTGTAGAACACTGGCTGAAAATGCTGGCAGATCTCTCTCAGCCAATGAGCTGAGACCTGCACTGCAGGACTAAGCTGATGAGAGTTAATGAAAGTTTCTGTTAGAATCTTCCAGCTCTCCGGTATTAGTAATGGGAGATGTCCCCAGCAATCCCAGGTAAAAAGTCACATTTACAATGGAGGGCCGCCCCGGCCCTTCTGGCACCATGACCACAACAGTGAGGAGTTGTAGTGGTTGTAGTGTTGGTTAATACTAACAACAGGTACATTGTTGCATCTAAAAAATACCTAATACCTACCTTCATTGCACTGCAAACTGGACATGATTGCCATGACAACTGCACCAGGACACCATCAAAGTTGCGCTCAGGGTAGGTGCACTTCATTCAATCGTCGGAGTGAGTTACTGTTTGTGTTTGCATAAAACTGACTCACCAAATTTCCATGTGTTTATTGATATCTACCTACACCATGCCTATTTGGAGTTAAATTTAGAATAAATATGTTTATTTTAATGTATAGAAAGTGGAGCAATTTATTTTCCTCTATACCTACATTTGGTAATATTTCCATCTGTCATGGAAACCAGGTGTTTAGTGTCTCATATTAATCTCTCTGGGAAATGTTGAAGCTTTCAGTATCCCCTGATTACCTGTTATTATACGTTACGTTTTTGCAACATTGGAATATTGTTTAATAGCTGATAACAGGACCTGTTTTAGTGATTATCAACGTTTTGGTAAATGATTGTGGAAAACAAGGAACTAGCCCATAGTTGGTGCACATTACTGAGAGCTCAGTGATACACTCATGCACCTTCCTCATTCAACTGCTGTGAAGCTCTTACGAATGGCACATTATAGTGTGATTTAATGCTTTGGAGCTCTGTGATACATACTGCATATAACTGGGAGTTGTACTACTCTGGAGCTCAGTGATCTATCACTATCCGGGTTATTTACTAGAGCAAGAATTCAAAGTGAATTTCTAATGTAAGATCAAAATAGCTTAAATGAGAAAAAAGTCTTTAAGTCGGCTATGCTTTTAATTAGACTACTCCTGGCTTTAAGCTAGAAATTAATTTTGAATTCCCATATTAGTAAATAATCTTGTGTGAGTTTTATTGCTGTGGAACTGTGCGAAGCATTTATACACATCAGTTGAAAATATGAATTACCTATTTAAACTGCAACAAATATTGGAAACCATAGATTTTTATTTACTGTGATCCACCCATTGTAATTCTGACACATCACCTTCTTAAATTGGTAAACAGGTAGTCCTTCATTTGATTTAAAACTTCAGCTCCCTCAATGATTTGCCAAGCTTAAAGTTGGCAAAGCTATACGAGGTGTAGTTCTACCCTTTTACCCTTCCTGTTCTAGAACACAGTATTTGTTTTGTTAAAAGCACACTATAATGTTAGGATTACAAGTTTATATTGCAAACACTACAGTGTTCTCCTTTTTATTTCGATTCAGGCGACCTAAAAAACCTGGAATAAATACTAGTATTACAGCCCTGGCCAATCAGTTCTCCGCATAGAGATACATTGAATCTATGCATCTCTATGAGGAGAGTTCAGTGTCTCCATGCAGAGGGTGGAGACTCTGAATGTCAGTCACACTGTGCAGCACTACCCCAGGAAGCAGCTCTAGCAGCCATCTGAGGAGTGACCAGTGAAGTTATCACTAGGCTGTAATGTAAACACTGCATTTTCTCTGAAAAGACTGTGTTTACAGCAAAAAGCCTGAAGGTAATGATTCTACTCAGCAGAACAAATTCAATAAGCTGTAGCTGTTCTGGTGACTGTCTCTTTAAGAAAAGAGCCACCACTGCACGCCTCCAATAACTGGGTTTATACGGCAGAAACACCTCTAGTGGTTGTCAGACATGTAACCCTGCAGTGTAAGTATTACTGTATCTACTAGATGGCAGTGTTTTACATTGCAGGGTTAAAACTAATTGACCACTTCATTTAGATGAATTGATCGGTTTGCGTTTAGTGGTCCTTTATCCAATTATTTTAGACATCCCTACAAACTATTTTAAAGTCTGTATATTTGTTGACTACACACAGTTCACAGTGCTGATTCAGAAAGGGATTTACTGGGACAGAAAACCTATTGTGTGTACTATTTTGCAGCCATAAAAGAGGCCACGGTTAGCAGTTTTACCAAATAAAGAACACGTGGAAATGTGCAACTACCAATGTTGCTTATATAGCAAATATCAGCCCTAAAGAGACTCATCGTTCATCTAAAGTCCATGGGACAAAGAAATGGTAATTTGTGAGTTTTGGGACATTAGCAAGAAAAGGGATGGGCATTTTTTTTATAGGTATACAATCCTTGGGCGAATGATTTCAGTGTGATTTTTTTTTCGAATTATGAATTTGGTTATGGCAGGTAAGATTTGTACACCTTCTAGGATTATAATTTACAGCACGGCAAGCGATGACTACAATATTCCTACTTAGTTACTACTATTATTCCTAGATTTGAGTCCAATGAAGTTGCTTCTTTAATTGAAACTGCCATTTTTATGCCATTTAATATTTAGGCATTCCTGATTCTTTAAAGTAGTGATTCCCAACCCAGTCCTCAAGTACCCGAACAGTCCAGGATTCCGGGATTACCCATTTGTGTCTAAGGTGTTTTTAGAAAAACACAAAAAAAAAAACACTTTAACCCCTTAAGGACACATGACATGTGTGACATGTCATGATTCCCTTTTATTCCAGAAGTTTGGTCCTTAAGGGGTTAAACACAACAGGGTAATCCCTCAATTCTGGACTGGTAGGGGGTACTGCTTTAAAGGAACACTCCCACCTCATAATGTTGTAGCAACTCCCCATGCAACGGGTTTTCATAATTACATTCCAGGGGTTTTCCCCTGATGGACCTTGTTGGGGACAAAGGACAAAGCAACATTTCCCAGACTCCTCTTTCATTACATTATCTCCCAGTTACAGAAAATATACACAATTTCAAACCCTTGTAAAACATTAATATTGTTCAGAACGCCACCGAATGGCAGGGCTCTGAATGCCCACTCTGTCGACATATCACTCATATCCGTTCGGTATATTAGGAACGCCATTCGAGTGAAGTTTAGAGCGGTCAGCCACGAGGTGAAACCCGAAAATAGTAGGGTTTTAAGCTTTGACCGGTCTTCTTTCGGGAGTATTCACCATCATAATAACAAATGGACTTGTTCGTATATCAGGAGGTCGTGTGCCCTGTGTTTGGTAGTTGATTCTGTACGAATGCCGCTCTTTATAGGTAAAATGGAACGAACACACGAAGTGTCCGATTATAGTTCCTTGCACTCGACGACCAAACACCGCTGGCTGTGTTTGTGAATAAAGATGGCCGCCGCCACGTGTTCGGTCATACGAACGACTTAGAACCTTGCGTTTTTTCCAAGTGTGAATACCGTCAATTGGAGGCAGACGACTCCTCTGGGTGGTCACACTGTTTGGTGGATGGTTCGACATACGAACAATATAGTTGGAATCTGTTCGGAAAACCCAAATAGTTGAACCAAATACGTATTCAATACAAATAGGTGGCTGGTTCTGCCACAAATGTCTCAATTTAGTTATGAAATTAAACTAACAATTTAATCCCGAAGTTGTCCTTTCGGTGCTCGTCAGTACTGTCTCCTCAGGACGCCACAGTAATCGGGAAAGTCATTGTCACTATCCAATTATTCATACATATAATGTTATTCTATATTATCATGCATGCACAAGAGTACACAAGTGACTACTTGGCAACATACGGGATATCGATATCTCCTTTCTCCGCAGTGAAGCTTATGTATGCAATCATGTCACTTTGGGAAGGCTTTGGTTAAAGTGACATTGTAATATTTTGCATACTTTTATAAAAAAAAAAAATATAATTAGTAAATGGGCTAAATGTGCTTAAACAAACAACAAGTAACATTTATCTGAAATCAGATGTGTATAACGATCACAAAAACTAGGACAAAAAAGCTATTTTGTGTATAGATTGCTGTTCAGGGATACATACAATTAAATATTAATTTTTCATTTATTTGCTCATCCTGTGCAGAAATGAGGGCTGCGGGGAGGGGGCGGTAAGTAACATTTTTTTTTTTTAAATTCTTTATTTTTATCGTGCGCAGATTAACAACAGGCTTGCAGAGCCACGATAGCAGCTGCAAGCTTTTCAATACATTTTTACCAGATAAATAGTGGCAGACTAAATAGCACGTTTTCTTTTTTTGATAACAAAAATAAAAGAAAGATTACATGGGAATAACTGGCATTGTAACAGCAATAGTTGAGGTTAAAACATGCTAAGCTAGTCAAGTTTGTGAATGGATTAGTCACCTTTAGGATTCTGTTAACTGTCGTGTCGTCTCCATGTTATTGCTTTCTGAGGCGGTATAAACGTTTAAGTTAATGCGATATTTATGGCTGCGTAGCCGTTCTCTTTAGTTTAGCATCAAATTGTGCCTGACTGGTAGAGAAAATCATAGGGGAGATTCAGATTAAGAGTGCTGCTTACGTGGACCTCATATCATTGGGTTAATATCGTCGTGTTATGGGTATAGCTGTCGGGAGAGCTAAGCGGTGTGTAAGCTATGTTTCTAAGTTAAGCTCGTAGGGGAGGCAAATTACAGTGGTCTCTTAACCTTGTGGCAGTGGACCGGGTAAGGTGATCTGCTCAGGGTGGTCAAGGTAACCTGCTGTCTGTGGTCGATAGGGGCGCCTACAATTAGTTTAAACGCCGTTTAGCAGGCTCTTTTGTAGAGCCTCGTTAGGCTATTACTGTGTGTGGTCATGCCTATGCGTAAACAGTAGACAGTACAATACGAATGTCTATTCCGAGAGAGTAGAGTAAGGTTCGCTATGGTAGCGACCCATATCGCCTTTCGCTTGCCAGCTTCTAAGCAGTAGCAGGAAGTCCTATAACGTTTACACACATCAAATAGTCTAAAGCAATCTACTTAGAGTTACTAGTCTGAGAGAGCTAAAACAAACATGGCAAAAACAGCGGTATTTACAACCTAGCGCCTGTCCTCCGAGGGAGTTAGTAGGAAGTCCTGTAACTTTTAAAACATACCAGACATGTTATGCATTCCAAAGTGTGAATCAGAAATATATATGGTTAATGCAAGTGTCCCAAACTAGTCTGTAAGTCCCATGCCTTCACGAAGTCATGAGACGGTTGTCTCGGTTTTTAGTCCCCTGGTTCTGTCCCAGGCGAGTGGTGGTCTCTCCGTGGTTCGAATGGGGCGATGTTGTCCACATCCCATTGTTGTCCCCGAGGGCTGCCCCTCCTGGGCTCTCTCTGTGCTGCAATGCCTTGCTGGGTCAGGAACGATTGGCCTTCCTCCGGTGAGCGAATGGTATGGGTTATCCCTTCCGTGGTAATCTGAAGAGAGCGTGATGTGCCCCAGCGGTACAGAATCTTCTGCCGTCTCAACGTGCTGGTAACAGGGCGCATTGTTTGCCGCCACAGCAAGGTGGGTTTGGAGAGGTCGTTATAGAATGTCAGATTGTGTCTCTCGAAGGACAGGAACGGCAGGTCCCTCACCGCTGCCATGATCGCCGTTTTGTCTAGGTGTGTGACAAGCTGTAGAATGACATCGCCGCTTGTCTGTCGGGGCTGTCCGCCCTGCCTGCGGGTTCTGTAGATGTTGTCCATCAGGATGTTCTTAGCTTGTTTGTGGGGAAGTATTTGCTGGAGCAGGCGCCCCACGTATTGTGGCAGGTCAGTCTTATCTATCGAGGAAGGGATACCCCTAATCTTGATGTTCTTGCTGCGACTGCGGTCTTCATAATCGGTTAGTTTCTGAGTCGTTGTTGCTTGTGAGGCGGTTACCCTTTTCTGCTCTGCTGCAAGTGTGGTTTGCTCGGCTTTGAGGTGGGCCGCTGTTTCTTCTGCGGCCTTGATTCGCCCTGTGAGCGAGAGCATGTCTTCTCTTAATATCGCTAGGTCCGCCTGAAACATCTTACGGATGTCGCGGAGGAGCGACTTAATGTCCCCCTTTGTGGCCGGGGTGTTGTTCTCCTCGTCCGAGGATTCCATATACAGGCCGCCAGCTTGTGGGATATCATCTAGGGCGTCCATGGAGGCTTCTTCCTCCTCCGACGAGGCCTCCGCATGTAGGTCCGCCATCTTGGGCGCCACGCGCGGTAGGCTTCCCTGCATGTACTCCCCAATATTACGGGTTCCTGATGCCATTGCTGCCTTGAGCTTCTTGGTTCGTTTTCCCATTGTGTAGGTGGGGTGCTAGTCGGTGTACCGGTGATTTTTCACCCGGTTAGTTGCTGTTTTTAGGCTTGTTGGTACGGAGCTACAGCTCTGCACGTCTGGTAAGTAACATTTTAAAGTATATATAATATTCTTTATCCTGCATTACATTCACATGTCTGGAGGGTCCATTTTATTTTTACCATTGAATTTTTGATTGTGATTTTTCCCCAGGGAGAAAAGCTGTCAGATATATACAAAGATAAGAAAAAAACCAAGAAGAAAATCCCTTCGCAGCACAGTTCCAACGGTGTCTTCGTGAGACGAGTCAGTGAGAAGTAAATTGGGTATACATTACATTTTGTACAGAAATTATATATATCTCAGAAGTCAAATTTGTCATTGTTTGTTATACATTAAAGAAATGGCCCTATCCAGTATCCCATGCTCTGCAGCCAGACTTCAAGGGGTGTACTTTAAATGGTAACTGTCTCAAAGTTAAACGTTTGTTATGCATTAACATGTACTCAATTTACGCTCCCTTACAAATGTGAAGTGCCATTGCTATTTATTTTAAATGAGATGTTTTCGCTATTTTTGCTTGTTAATTCTCGTCCATTAAGTGTTTTTGGAATATTGTATAGGCCGTATTAAGTAATTAAAAAAAATAAAAAATAAATCCCAGCGATGTCCTTGAGAGCTTCACTAATGTGAAGAATTTTTGAATTTAAAGTGAATTTTAACATCAAGGCCAAAACAGCTGAAGTATAAAAAATTCTCCAATTTGGCTAGTTTGGCCTTATATTTAAATTCCTGACAATACTCCATTTAGTGAATTACCCTGCTTATCTTTTTTAGGGAAAGTGCTAAATAAAAAGCAATCACTATGGCAACCAACAGCATATCTCAACATTTAGTACTTCCTGAATATCCCCTGTTTCGTCTTGATAAATCTCCCCCCCAAAAACTGTTATCTTTTTAATGAAGGATCTTGCATAACGAGTAACGTGAATATTCGGCAATTAAAATTTACAGCAAAAAATAGCCAAATTTAAAGCTTAGCTGAGAATTTTGCTGAAGGTTTGTCTATTTTGACCTTAAATTTCAGATTCATTTTGAATCTCAGACAATTCTCAATCACCCTGTTTGTAATTTTGTTGTTTCGCCTTTCAGATTTTGTTAAAAATTAAATATAGACTTGGATTTGCAAGCCTTATAGATCATTCGTTAATATCTGGTTCATACATTACAAATGTGTTTTGGCATTCAATAAAAAGATGAATTACAAAATGCTCTGGCCCCATATTCCTTTTTCAATTACAAGGTGCACTATAGGCAATCGGAATACATTCTGCATTTTATTGAAATTATAGATGTAAATGCAGATAATAATAAATGCAGCGTCCTTTGATTCAGGATTCGGCAAGTTAAATATTATTTTTTTTACAGAACAAGTTTATCGAACATGTACATGTTGCAATTATACAACTTGCTGGATTCATAAGAGTGCAGTGCACTTCTTGTGCTTATAACTCTAGGACTGTAACTCCTATTCCTCTCCACCAAGCTCTTGGAGGAATATTTAATGGGGGGGGGGAAATCCAAGTGAAAAATAACTTGTTATTCCGTGAATAGATCAAGTGTAAGTTTGTTAAACAAAAACAGCACACAACATATAACCCAAAAGACAGGAAAGTCTTTTCACAAACTGTGAACTCCGTTTTCCTTTTTAAAACAGAATACATGATTTAATTTGTTAATCCAGTTCAGAGTTCAGTTTTCATGTTTAAGAACATACAGGAACAGAGTATTTGTCTGCTATGGAAAAATCTGATGTGCGCCCCCTCCGACTGGCATACTACATCCAAATACTGCTAATGCTGGGCAGCCTGGAACGGCCAACAATACATTCTGGGCATGGCAAGTGATATATGGTTGTGTTACATACACACACTGTCAGCAGGTTCAGAGATCCAGGGCACATTTAACCCTCTCTGTAAGTAACTGGTTTTGATTTGTGGCATGTCATACAGATAGCTGGTATTCCATACTATATTCTTATCACTCACTCCTCTCACATGTGGGTTAAAATCTCCAAAAGGAGTCAAGACACGTTCTTCAGAAACAACAAACTTTAATCTTAAATGTTCAGTGCATTTATTACTCAATATAATACTCATAATATACAGAAAATATACTGGTCTGATGACAATCATTAGACAAAGGCACTTTTAATGGAGTTTTTTCATATTTTCGGCAATTGTGCTATTTTTGTTATAACCGCAGTAAGTAGGATAGTAACAAAAAATATTGATATTATTGTGCGTCAATCAGCATTACATAGCAATGGCGCAAGACAGGGTTCACAGACATACCTGGAAACTCTCCTGGGACCCTCTTACTAGGGCAGTGCTCTGGATACCCGGGCGGTATTAGTAGCTGCGTCCACCCCAAATCCAAGACTTTGAACATTTCTCACCCAAATCTAATCCGCTATCAATAATGCAACATTGAACTTATCAGATGGAGACCGATTAGAAAGAACTTCGAATTAGCCGCCCTTTCATGTTCCCAGGTAGATTGAACCACACATAGCAAAACCATATTCAAATATGAGCGATACACAGGGAATTGGTATATTTGCAGCTGTAATTTAAATGAAACATTGCATTTGTATGCATTCTTATTATATACAAACGTTTTCGTATGGAAGACTTTTCTTTTTCATTTCCACAGTCGATAAAATCCCAAGGCTATTGCCAGGCATGTAAATACAGAAGCTGTAAAAATAAAATAAAAATAAATGAATGGCAGCATGATATTCATAGTATAATCAATAACAGGAATAGCCAAGCACCCAACCAGTCTATCTGGGGGCAGGCAGCCTTCAGTACACCAGATGTTATGGACTACATCTCCCCTGATGCTTTGCCAGCATTATGGGAGATATAGTCCCCAACATCTAGAGTCTATATTCTTTCTGTAGTTATGGTGTTAGATTGCCCCCTGTCACAGTGTTCCTGTATGCAGGATTTTGCTAAATGTTTGTTACCAACATCCAAGTACTTGTAAGACCGTGGGGATGACACACGCAGTAAGTTCAGTAAATGCTGGTTAGAATTATAAATGTCTACAAAATGGTGCTTTTAGAACCAGGTGCGCTCACACAACACTGGGCTATGAAAGCACGGTTTAGTAGACATTCACAGTGAATGGAAGGCATGTACAGACAAACGTCCTGCGTGTTTCCCTGTATCCTTACCGTGTCACGCCAGCTTTTGGTCTCCCTGTAGCCAAGCTCAATGTCCAGTGCGGTCAGTAACTAAGCTCTAAGTACAGGGCTAAAAGGGGGGGGGGGGGCATTGGCTATGAGGGCAAGCTTATTTTTGCAAAAAACTTCCATATTTGAGCATGCAGAAATACAGCACATTGACAGATTAAAGCCGATTTAGTGCCTGGAGTGCCCCAGTCTGCTATTTCCTAGTTTGTGTAGAGCTCATGGCAGGAAGCTCCATACATTCAATGAGATAAAATAGTTTTGATAGTTGCTTTAACCCCTTAAGGACACATGACATGTGTGACATGTCATGATTCCCTTTTATTCCAGAAGTTTGGTCCTTAAGGGGTTAAAGGAACACTCCAAACACGTAAATCTGAAGTTTTACGTGTGAAAAGTGTGTCTCTTTTTTATTTTACAAGAAGTGTAGAAATGGACACTTTCATAAATGAACTTTGTTACGCCCCCATGGCTGTCATTCAGGCAGCAGGTCTTGTTACTTCCTGGTTTGTTTAACTTTAAGTGTAGCTAAACTCAAGCGGCACCAATTGCCCAGAGCACATACATTACAAAAATTTCTAATTGAGCTGCATTGGGAAGTCTGATTAGACAGCCACAGAAAGTTTGGGTGGGGTTTGAAAGGGAGGGCTTGCAAAGGCAGCAGACAAGAAATTTGCTGTTTTTGCAAGCTGTTTTAAGATATACCCTCAAAGAAAAATGCATTAAAATAGGTACATACTTTCACTGGGGATATAGCAACTTAGCAATGTTTTTTTTATTTTTTTATAGTGGAATGTCCCTTTTAAGCTTAGAGCCCCATGGCACCATCCCCCCATTTAATATCAAATCTTATAAGAATGGTTTGATATAAACCGAGGGTGTTCTTAACACTAAATAACCACTGTTCTTAGCTGCACCTGGACGACCTCAGTTCCCTGAAAGTGATCGATGGAGGCAGGCTAACCCAGCTAATTAATATTGTCTAAGTTATATGATGCCGACAACGATAATGAAGGAGTGCTTTGCATTATCAATTCACCAAAGTTCCTCAATAGTAGGAGACTATGGAGCTTAACCAACATGCCTGTTTAAAGCAGATTTGTTAAACACTATGCAGAGGCTTTCAGTGCCTTGTGGTCATGGATCTTACCTGCCAGATAGCGGATTGTATCCAGTTTATGAGATTCCATAAGTGTTTTGAGAGAAGCGATGTCAATATCTATCTTCTTGTGAATTTCTGTAATAACGCCATCTGTACTTGCATTCTGCAATGAATCCAAAATACAGATGAAGTTTGAAACTAAAAACCTACTCCAATGTTTGTTGTGTATCCTATGCAGGGTGTGCGTTACTGTTAGCACATAAAAACAGCATGCCCTGCTTCAATGCATTTATTATGAAAGATGCAGCACTTCTGGTCAATGGATTTGGTACAGGAGACACCTTAACCCCTTCATTATGTCATTATAGGCTGCTTTTAAGAGCAGCATTTATTTTAAACACAGGATGACTAATGCATAAACATAAGGCCCACACTAATTTCTTGTTTAGACTGTTCAGAGATACCTAAACTTAAAGGAACACTATAGGGTCAGGAACACAAACATGTATTCCGGACCCTATAGTGTTAAAATCACCATCTAGCACCCCCCTACCCCCCACCCCAGGCCTCCCTAAATATAGTAAAATCTTACTTTTATTCAAGTCTGCAGTTGCTGGTTCTGCCCCTGTCTGCCTCTAAACTGCCTGCCGACATCATCAAAAGTGGTGGTCTAAGCCAATCACAATGCTTCCCCAAAGGGTTGGCTTAGACTGTGACGGAGGCAGATCAGGGGCAGAGCCAGCACAAGCCAAACACAGCCCTGGCCAATCAGCTTCTCCACATAGAGATGCATTGAATCAATGAGGAAAGTTCAGAGTCTGCATGCAGAGGGTGGAGATACTGAATGTCAGTAACACTATGCAACACTACCCCAGGAAGCACCTCTAGTAGCCATCTGAGGAGTGGCCAGTGAAGTAAATAACTAGGCTATAATGTAAACATTGCATTTTCTCTAAAAAGTCAGTTTTTACAGCAAAAAGCCTGAAGGGAATGATTCTACTCACCAGAACACATTCAATAAGCTGTAGCTGTTCTTGTGACTATAATATCCCTTTAATTACACAATGTTGTTGTTTTTTTTTATTATATTGGCTTATCCAGCCCAGAAGTAATGAAATGGAGATAATACATTAAATTGATAAACTTGATCATCAAAGCAGAAAAACTATTTTTTTTTCCAAAATCGTACTACCAAAACAAACAAAGAGGCCCATCTAGTCACACCATTTTATTCTTTTTGTCAGTGTATAATTTTGTGTCACTCCTTTTTGAAACATGAAATGCCCAAACTTCTCTCAGATGTGTCCTGCCTATTTTAATCATGAATTGATATTGTATCATTTTCTATGCCATTTTTTTTATTTGTAATTTCTTACTTACAATCAATGCACACCTTTCTTTTACAATTACCTTTTTATGAAATTCTGTGTTGGTTTCCATTAGCTTCTTTTCTTGCTCAGTAAACTGAAAAGTAACAATTAAAAAAATGTTATTGCAGATCACGAAAAATGCATCATACCACTTTAGCATCACCCTACCCCCAATTACACATAAAAACCCACAGCTCTCAGGGTGATAATCAGTGCTACTCCCCTTAAATAAGAATAACCGCTCCCAGAATTCCATTCAGATGGACAACACTAAATGGTCAAATCTGTTCTACAGCAGTGATTAGTTGAAGGGCATCTGATAAAGTGACGCTTAACCCCTTAAGGTCCAAACTTCTGGAATAAAATGGAATCATGACAGGTCACACATGTCATGTGTCCTTAAGGGGTTAAAGAGAAACTGTCACTTCTCTAAAAAAATTAAACTAGAATGAATCACAAACAAGAAAAATCACATGTGCCTCATGTTTTTTTTTTTTTGTTGTATGCTCTTAAATATGTATTAAAAAGTTAGAAACAAAATCCAGTTCAGTGCAGGTACAGTCAGGAAACATTGCTTCTGTTTCACCTCCTCTTTCTATTCCTTTAAATATTCTTTTTTTTTTTTTTTTTAACTGATGCCGTTCCTGCTCCTTTAAATAACAATATAAACCAGGGTTGAGGTTTGCATCAATAACCCAACTAATGAGCACAGTGGTCGTTAACCAAAGGCGCACAGAAAGACTTGTGTGAGCACAAAAACCAAAATGTTATTTTATTGTACATAAAGCCAAAAGATATTGAGAACATTTATTAGCATTCTTATGGACAATAACAAAGTAATAATAATAATAAAAAAAAATAATATTTTATATAACTAATAATGTTATTGTAACATACACAACTCAATGCAGCTCCATTAGAGGTATTTGCAAGGCAGACAGCAGGTAGTTTTACGTGCTGTCTGCTTGAGTGCCAAGGGGGTGTAATCAGGTTAATTTATAAACGTGTCAATTTCTATTGAAATCTGCACTTTTTTCAAAATAGAGGACAATATTTACACACAAAGCTTTTCCGCAAGCTTAAAGTGCTTTAGGATTCTGGCGTGTCCCTTAAAGCGCATGTACAGTGATGTACCCTACATAGTTTAGCAGGTAGAATGCTGAGTAATGAGTGTATAAAATTCAGCTTAGTTGTCATTTTCAATTATAACCCCTAGATGGCAGTAGAGTAACTTGATAAATGACATGTCTCACTTTGTAACATTTTTCAAGGTTTTTCAAAATATGACCATGTCACTTTAGGTGACTTTGCTGAAACAGAGAAATCTCTGGTGGGCTCAGCTCCTTCGGTAAACTGGTTCCTGACAGCCAACAACAGAGCATAAATGTTTATTGTGCATCTTAGTAAACCCAAAAGTGAATTTCTATTTTTTTCTCTCGGATATACATGGTCAGGAACTGGGTTACATGTTAAACTAGGAATGGTAAAATGGAAAACACACATTTCACATATAAAAAGGGACACTCCACCATGGCCTATTCTATTTAACTCATTATATGGTGAATGCATTGAAAAAAAACTAAACAACAACATAATAAAACTAATAAAACCCAACAATGACTTGAAATGGCAAGCAGAGCAAAAAAATACATTTATTTTTAGTCTTTTTGGGTTTTGAAAACTTATTTTTTTAATAATCCCACCTAGCATATTAAGTGTAAACTTACCAACAGATTTCACCTAACATGTGGTGCTTGAGTAATGTCTATAAAAAGGGTTACTCAAAGCACAATGGCCACTTCAGTGATATAAAGTGGTTATGGTGCCTGGAGTCAGCATGTGCAGTGTTTTGCTTTGAAGCGCTGCACATATGGAGTTTAAACACATATGCAGGAGAAGAGTTGGCGCCTGGCTGGATACTCAGCGGGCTGTAGTGGTTATGGTGAGTGGAAAAAAACTCCCCAAATACGGAATAAATTACCATGTCTGCCAAACGACTCCTTTCAAGATTGATGTCCAATTTGGTGTCTGCACGGATCCTATTGGTTTCATTCTGAAAAAGTAATTGAGAGAAATAAAAATAGAAAGAAAACTTACAATTATTCCTAAAAACAAAAAAATGATACATTTGAGGGATGTTTAACACATTAGTACAATGGACAGTTTTCAGACTGGCTTACCTGAAACTATACGTTAATCATTATGTCAGGGGAAGTCCAATACTAGAGACAGGCTCCAGCATTTAGTGGACAGTAATTCCCACCTTTGACAGCCAAACACAGACAACGCTCGTTGAGGCTCACAGGACTAACAGATGCAGGGTTTCTATATGACTTCATTCCCATCCTCTTTCAAAACATGCAAACGTTCTTCCGTACTGCAAACTACTACCCCATATCACTGCTTCCACTAACATCAAAACTCATAGCCCACTACCTGTCCTCCAACTCCCTGCCTGACCCCCCGCAATCGGACTTCCATTCCCAACACTTGAGTGAAACTGAATGTGTGTATCTGGGGTTGTTAACGTGTATGTATATCTGTGTAAGTATATTTGATTGCTGGGATGGAAGTACATACACACAGTTGCCAGCACTACATACAAACACACCCCTGCATTCAAACTCCAAAATTATATACAAAACACATCCCTTCATTCAAACACCACTACTGCACAAAAAATGGACACCCGCATTTAAAAGCTAACACTACATACAAACACACCCCTGCATTCATACACTTCATACATGCACACATATACTCCATGCAAACACATGCTTACATTCAAATGCACAAACACTGTTCACAAATACAACACAGCAAGGATGGCTAAAGGATAGATCCCCAGCTGGCATAGCATTGTGGGAGTTGTACGACAGATGAGGATATACCTTTTGGCCACTCTTGCTCTAGAAGGGACCCAAAAAACTTCTTTCACCAGGGCCCTATCTTTATTAGTTTGGCCACTGAGCCAACCACTCAACTCAGTAACCAACGCATTCCACTAACCCAATAAATTGCCTCATCTCACTCTGTATTAACATCGTTCTCACCCTTGCAGTCTCCACCAATCTATCTACATTGTAAGTTCCCACAGGAAGAGGGCCCTCAACTCCTATATGTGTGTGTCAAATTTTGATTGATCTCTTAGATGTATTGTACCTTTGTCTTTTGACTTGTGCCAGTTGTACCCATGTACATCACTGCAGAATGTGTTGGTTCTTTATAAATATAGTGTAATAAAAATACCTGTAACTTCAATAGAGTAGAAACACTCAACTAATTGGATTTCTCATCACTTACCAGGAGATGCTGTTTCACATGATCCAATTCAATTTTCATTTTCTACAGGAAAAAAAAAAAAAACACAAACTTACCAGTAAATACTTTGTAAATCAAATTACCTAGAAGTAATGCAGGTTTCTTTTACGCATTTTAAAAATAATCTGAATACACTGATGGCCATTGATACATTCATCTGAGGAGGTACAGTTTCATCATCACGTGTCTAACTTTGGAATCCTGATGTTTGTAAACGTCCAGCTATTTCTGATTAATGCAATGGGATAATGAAATGTAAAGATTCCATTTTCCACGCCTTTATTTCTATACCGTAAAGTTAAAAATCTACAAACATAACGGCTCCCAGTTTCAACTTTAATCATTCTTCCCCAAAACGCTCCATATGATATCCTTCAATGCTTATTGTAACAAACTCCCCTTCCCACGTGAGTTTGCCACAAGCTCCTGGAGGAGCCTGCTTGCCTCAAGACTATGGGCCATGCTTTCTCTATCCTGTTCGGGAAACGAACAGGCGCACGAGCCATGGACCACCCGGGAGCTTGTTAAGCCTAATTGACAGTTTATAACATGTTCCACGCACTGTTACTGTGATATGGATTCTTTTAAGCAAACAAATAAGTTTGAATGACTATCTGTTCCTGTCCAAATTAGAGATGATTCAATTGCGTATACGCAGAAGTAAATTCACACTGACACACGGAGTTCAGGTTAAAAGAACTTCGAGAAAATTTAATGGCATCTGAATAAAAAGCGGGTGTGCAGACCCTTTTAAAGGCATTATTACATCACTAGCATTGTCAGAGATAACAACAAATAAACATTATTAATTGGGTTAGGTGTTAAGTGGTTAAGTCAATACCCTCCCATCATGGGATGTCGTCATCTTTGACACGGGAGTGGACATAAGATACAAGCGCCATTGTTGTTTAGCACGAGGCTCGCTCGATGGGAGGAGGGATCTGGCAGCCAGCCATTTTGAGTACTTGGCACCATTTAGCTTCAAGGTTAGTTTCTCAGGCTTTAGTGAATAGACATTTTATTAGTACAGTTCTCATGATCTAACTATGGCATACAATGTTTCATACTACAGGAACTTGACTGTTCCGGTGCTGCTCATAACCTTCTAGAAAAGCATTTCCTTCTAATATTCTAAATACGGTTAGGAAAATCAATAATAGTCAATCAATAATAGGTAATTTAATAATTCTACAACAACTGTATGAACGACCATGAGGTGGTGTGAAGGAATGTACCTTGATTCCAAGGCTCCAGCTTGTAAGTGCCATAAATGGCTAGCCTATATTAAAATTGGCTAACTTGGACTCATGTAATGCTTTATGCTTAAATTAACTTTGTCCTACATTAAGTACTCTAACTTACAAAAACCAGCCCCCACCGGAGCACTTCTGTAAACTGCTTGTCTTCTGACATTTAGAATTATGTCTCTTCTTACATTCCTTTCCTTGAACGCAATTATGTATCCTCTACTGTATAAGGCTGATCTCCCCCAATTAAAGCTAGAAGCAATTCTTCTGGATTCACAACTATCACCACGTGTCGTGTGTCTTATTGCTTCTCCAAGAGCTTGATACAATTTGAGTTCCCCTGACTATAAGTATTGGATGATTGAGCCTTAACAGGTGGCGGCCATCTTGTTTGCATGGACGCAGGCAGTGGTGTTTGGTTGTCGAGTTCATGGAACTGAAATCGGATACAGAAACTCCCGAACACCGCTGGACTTCCAGCTTGTACGCCCAGAACTATGTGTCGTCTGGTTACTGGGAAGGGAAAGGGCTAATAACTATTCCAGCTTGTTCCAGTTTGGAGGATTCAACGGGGAAAGTCCTTGTAAGGACTAGAGCTCCCAGGACTCTGTGTCGTCCAGTCCCTGGGGGGTGGATAGAGCGAGTTTCCCCATTTGGCTCCAGGACGGAGTGGTTCCAGGACCCCAGTCAAGTCAATGCAACTGGGGGCAGGAGTGCTGAGGTTTGTCCCCTATTCCAGCTAGGAAGCGGTCCTTGGCGGAGGTACCCAGGCGGGGTACAGGGAGCTCCATTACACTTATCATGTGGGGTATTCAGCACTTTTTGAAGGGCATAGCTGCATGCCTCTATTTTCTGTGCACTGTGACTGCCATTAGGGAGACATATAACTGGTTATTTTTTTTTTTTTTTAGTACATGTACAGATTAAAAGAGCAGTCCAAGCGCCTAAACAACTTTAGCTTAATAGAGTGAATTGTTGTATTGATAATGCCTCGACAGTCTTACTGCCAAATTCTACGCCATTAAGGAGTTAAATCACTTAAAATAATAATGAAAAAATATTAATAAAATAATTGGCCTTCACAAGTCAATTATCCATCTGGTTGTAATTGTGACACCTTAAAAATCATAGCTTGCCAGTTTTACCAACCCCCGGTCCTACTCCACACTTTCTGCTATCCTTTCTGTACGTGCTGGCAGGCACTTGACTTTCACTCATCCTCCAAGTAAGTGAAAAAGATATAGTCATACGAAACATTGCAGATATGGATATTTTTCCTCTGCTTGACGATAAGGCAGGATACTAAACCAATTCGCATACCAAACATGTTTGACATACAGGAGCAGTAGGTGAAGAGGGGCCTGCCAAACGAGCTACCAATCTGAAAGAAAATGTAATTATATCACTTGGGGTGTCACTCTTTGCAGGGAGACAGCCCACACCCGTCACAGGGAGACAGCCCACTCATATTACAGAATTTTGTATTTTTTTTTTTAAATCACAAAACTGAGCTATGAAATATTTTTTTTCTCTGTAAAGAGTTTGAACCTACTAGCGTGGTATGATGCTTTGGTAGATGTACACACGCGAAGCACTAATTTCCTCCAAAAGACATTCTCAATCAGCCCCTCTGTTTTTTAACCTCTGTGGACCACTAAACCGTGTAGGATGCAATATATTGAGCCCAGATAATGAAACAACTTGCTGTGCCCGGGGAGCCTGATGTACAATGGCATTTCATAGAAACCTTTATCTTCAGTCAGATGGCCAGCCAGTCCCTTACTGATACAGGTACACATTTACGATTTGCAAGCACCATGTTATCCCAAAAGAAATCTGATTAATCTTCAATATCCACGGCAACAGACAGGACACACAAAAATATCGGTGGCAGAGGGGACGAATGAAAATAAAACATTTTCAGATAGAAGTTGACAGCTTTATTTAATCTGTTTTAACAGAAAATGAAGTTAAAATAAAAAAAGATAAAGAATTCATATCAGGTGGATACCTTTCTTCAGAATAGGCCATTCTCTTAAAGTGTTAGCAGATAAAATATTGCCCTAAAATTTAACATCAGGTGTGTATAATTGGAATCTATGCATTCATTGCAATCAAGTTATAGATCATGCAACATTCCTGGCAACCTCAGCCATCAATCACGTTATATATCATGAGAGATTCCTGGTAACAGCCATCAATCACGTTATATATCATGAGAGATTCCTGGTAACAGCCATCAATCACGTTATATATCATGAGACATTCCTGGTAACAGCCATCAATCACGTTATATATCATGAGAGATTCCTGGTAATAGCCATCAATCACGTTATATATCATGAGACATTCCTGGTAACAGCCATCAATCACGTTCCATAGAATGAAACATTCCTGGCAAACTCCACCATTAATTACATTAGAGTAAGGCACTTGCCTGGCAAGCTTAACCATCAATAAATATATACATTCAGGAACCCACCTGGAAACCTCTCCTACACATTAAAGGGACACTGTACTCACTGTAACTGCTCCATACCATTGAAGTGGTTATAGTGTCTGGAGTTCTTTAGCACCTTCCTTCCATTCAGCTTTACATTTTTTAATGATTTAAATGCTAAACAAGAGTCCCCAGCAACCCATTGCCTCTGTGCTGCTTGCACTAAACAGAGATTACACACTTGCTTCTAGCCATACCAATGCATACCAGCAATGACCACTATGATAGACTGAACATGGTCAGTTGACACTTTCATCCAATCACAGCTGACCACTGTTGTTTAGTCTAAAGCTTCCTCACTAGCCTAAGCAGCACAGGTGAGATGGGCTGCTGGGGACTCTCGTTTGACATTAACACATTAAGAACATTAAATGGAAGGATGGCACCTGGGGACTCTAGTCACTATAACCACTTCAATAAAATAAAGCAGTGGCAATGTCCACAGTGTTCCTTTAACTGCCTACCTCACTCTTGTTGTAACATTTGCTGGATAGCCTTAATTTATTTTTTTTGTACAAAATATAAAATATTCAGAGCAAACGAAGGTTGTATGTATAAGTAATAATTTTTCATTTCTACACATTTTTATTCCCATGGACCAGTTTTATTGATCAGAAAAATGATATAGAAGTTTTAAAATTCAAAACCTGGACGGTTTACTGCTGAGAGAGATTGGCTGCATTTTAAGCATCAGCTGAAAAATCACGACAGATAAGTCTCAAAAGCAAATAATACGATATGTGTACAGACAATGAAGTAGACATGCAGTGCGTTTTTTTTTTTTAATGATCTCTTAGTTTCGTACCTCGTTTTCAGCCCGCAGGGTGGCAAACTCGCTCTTTTCCAAGATAACCATGTCTTTACGTATTGAGTCCAAGTGGGCCATTATCTGCTGTATAGTTATTTCCTAAGAAATAAAAACAAAAGGCTTAGCTTCTTGCTGAACACTTCAGATCATTAATAGAAATGATGAAAATCTTGTGGTTGGTACCCAGCTGTTTAGGACTAAATATCCAATGATGTTCATCATCAGCCTGGATCGGTACTGCATCATGGAAAACGAAGTTCACAAAAACCCTAAAACTAAAAACTTTCTGAGCTTACTGGAAACGAGTCACAATAAATTACTTATAAAGGCAGCTCTGGCACCTCTGCTCTTCCAAAAATGAGTATTTCAGAAAGATAACATTGTCTCACATTGACGGTGTTGGAATTTTACTGAAATTCCAACCCAGTTTAAAGAAATATTGAGACAATGTAGGGGCTAGTCTGTCTTCGTATTCTACGCTTCGCTTACCCTGAGGCGGCGCTACCTTTCATTAAGCCTGTTAAGCCTTTAGCCCTCACCAGTTACATCTGAGGGAAGAAAAATTATCTCTCTGTGGATGATTCTGCAGTCTTGTGTTATGCTTCATAAGCCTCTCACATATGTGCGAGAGAAACACACTGACCTGGGCCCCTGGCAGTTGAAGCGGTCAGACATTTTGAGGGTAAATCAATGCTATAATGCAAGTCACTGCTTAGCAATTGTGACTCCATCTTGTTAGCTAGCAGCATGTAAAAGACACAGACATTTTTTTTTTCTCAAACACTATTTATCAAGTGAAAAGAGGAGGCTTGTGCCTATCTTATTAACAGTCCAGATAGTAAGTTGTGGAATGCAAGTTTGTACAAACATTACACTGCTAAGATCTCATGTGAGATAAGGTGTCTTGTTAAAGGGCATCATTAATTTCACTACAAACTAATGTGTTAGAAAGGAAACACAGAATGTGACGGCAGATAAGAACCATTCGGCCCAATATTTCAAAATACTTTCCATTAGTCCCTGGCCTTATCTTAAGTCTAGGATAGCCTCATGCCCATCCCTCGCATGCTTAAACTCCCTCACTGTGTTAACCTCTACCACTTCAGCTGGAAGGCTATTCCATGCATCCACCACCCTCTCAGTAATACTTCCTGAAATTATTTTTAAATCTTTGCCCCTCTAATTTAAGACTATGTCCTCTTTTAAATATAGTCTCCTCCCTTTACTGTATTGATTGCCTTTATGTATTTAAATGTTTCTATTAACCATTTATTTGCCCCGGAACAGGACCCTAGTCACCTCAACAGTGACATGGGCTCTATAGCGTTAGGAATACAAATATGTATTCCTAACGCTATAGTGTTCCTTTAACTTGACTACTCTGTGACGTCATTTGCGCCATGGATTTTAATTAACTCCTTAAGAGAAGGTAGTTATTGGAATAGATGATGAAAACAATCATGGAACAATTACGACAACTTTTGGTCAAACTTTCTAAATTGACCATTAGGATGAGGTCAGCACTCATTAGAATGGTGCACACCCATCCGGTTCCATTGGTCACTTCAAAAAGTTGGACGTGAAAAAGACATATAAACAATTCCTTAAACATTAGATACACTCTAAAAGGCTACACTTTCTGAAAAATTATCTTTTAGGACACATTCTCAAACACACCTCTTTTGCCCCTGGAATCCTTGACACACCGTGTTAAACTTCTTTAATAGTCAGATCAATTCTTGGAAATGTTTCCAGAATTTCTCTTGCTTAGCTGTTCTATCTCCTAAATTAATCTTTAAACACTTCACACTCATATCCACTGGATTACATCTCCCGGACAAAAGAGAATTTACTACAGAAAACTGGTAAATACAACTGGTTTATTTAAATGTTTCCTAAAAACAAAATACAACTGGATAATGCAGATCTGTAATAATAGATAGCCAAAGGGAATAATTCAGGATTTCAGACTTTAGCTGAAATGATAAATTATATTGATTCAATGGTAAATTGTCAAGTTTATCATATCAAGTTATTATCCAGAGATATTCGATTGTCTTAATTGTTACCAGCTACTGAAGAGCTGGCAAATTAGTTGTAATACCAGTTATTTAAATTCAGGTAACTGTCAAATACTGTAGTAGAAAGATTTTAATGATTAAAATTATCTCGGTCACTGGATGGTAAAGAAATGAAATATATGTGAAATTGTTCAAAGGTATTGAAACTGTTTTAAGTGTTCGGTTAGTGAGAACTACAGCAAGCAGTGAGCTAGCTAAATAGCCTAACCGATTAGTATCTTATCTGTTGCCAGCATCTGTTTATTACCATGTGCTGCATTCTGTCTGATATGCGTTTCTAAAGAGATTAAATTAGTAAATCTTTGCATTTCTGTATTTATCTTTTTTGTGATCATTTATGCAATACCAGTTGGATTCTAGAGGAGATATACATATTTTAAGTGTATAGTTTCTTTAGAAATTAACTGGATATTGATGGATACGGTTTCATTAATAGCAAGTTGATTGTCTCATTTGTACTAAAATCTGTACTATTACTTGCTATGTATAGTGACAGCCATTATTTCTGTAGTTGACAACAAAGTCCATCACTCTAAGACATAGTTATTTAGAAGTTATCTTGTTGTGGATATTCTAATCACAATATCGTCATATTCTACCTCATATTGTTACCAAATATTTGCTAACTGCCACGTGTTTAAATTATTATTACTATTATTCACAATAAATATATATTTTTATAAATTTTCGTGAATTATTGTGTGAAATATAAAATTCTCTAATAAACGTGCTCTCGGGTCTTAAAGAGTTAAAAATAGTGAGTCAACTCTTAGCTTTAGTTAAATTGGATACAGTGCCATAATATCGATTATTTATATATATATATATATATTTTGATAAAAAAATATATAAATGTTTAATAATGCTTATAAAATATTTTAAATATTTTAATTACCCCATAAATGTTCTCACAAAGCACAAGTAACTGAAGAAGACCATCAGGGTGAAGATGGCGGTTACCAGGAGTGACAGGTTCAGGTAAGTTAAACTCACCTTCCCCTGCACGGCTTGGCCACCACACTGCCAGAAAAGCAGTCACCGCCGTGGGTCTTTGCAAAATATGTAAATACCCCAGACGGTCATAGAGTTGCTTTAATAAAACCAGACAAAGATATGGAAGCACATGTGAAAGAAGGATTTGCACTGAAATTGTTTTATTTATTTCTATGTACGCAATAAAGAGAAAATACACAGAGGCTACAATACATTTATTTTTATTTCTGAATAATAAAATTATGATGACTATTTTCTTTTAAGTGAATGTTTGTTCTCTATATCGCTGTATGTGTTTAGTTAATAAACTTTTAACCAGGTAGCTTTGAGTTAACTGTCAAATAACAGAAGGTGTTGTTTTATAGTGGGTGTAAACTCTGGAGAGCTCCCAGGTCTAGATACCTTGTAAATAAAGGAGTAAAGCATCCCACTTAATTGGCTCTCGAATTGCTTTCTCATCATGTGCTGATCAATATCTTCTCTTCTTATATAGCAGAGGAGGTTTCATGACCATCATACCAATGGCTATTTACAGTGCAGAGTATCACGTACAGATTAAACAGAGAAAGTCTTGACCCTGGATCTCGTTAATCTATTCTGCTGACATATTAACCATTTCCCAGCCAAACACACTGCAGCAACAAAAATCCTTTTCAAGATGCTTCAGAATTGTAGCCCCGTATATATCAGTGACTTTTACATTTTCCTTTAGCCTTTCTTATTTAAATAAACATGTTTGTTTGAAAGAAATGGTCATTCACAAAATATGTTAAAACAAATACTTTTTCAATAAAGTCACAATGTAAATTATGGAATATGTTTGTGAGATTACCAATACAATGTATCAAATAACGGTATACTGTTAACTGTATTTTCCCCAAAATATGACACCACATTCTGGGATGCAGGAGGCAATATTTTGCACTCTTTCCTGGGATATGGCTTTAACAGCTCAGACTGTGAGGACCAAACATCATTGGTCCTAACGCGGTTACATACTGCCTTAACAAAGACTATATAACATGTTGCGCTACATGTTTACTGTGTCCCTGTATTGTATAAAAGCAAACCATTGAGCCTGGATTTAACACATTCGTTTTACCCCTTCATGAAGTCTAGGCTCATGTTTGGGGAATTGGCGAGCTCTGGTCACTGCTCTGCTGGAAACAGGAGAACTATAATCACTGCAGCACTTGGGATTCGGGAGACCACTAACGGATATACTCAGCTGTAGTATAGGGGATCCGTTACATAAAGTAACTAGTCTAATTTAAAAGCTCAAAATGTACTTGATTTTGCAAGAAAGTAAACAAACTCCAAGCAGTCTAGTTCCACCTGGAAGGGTTCTTTCTTGTCTCAATGCCGAAGCCCAGCTCACTTATTATGAAGATGATGCTTCCACATAGACCATGCATTTGCAGAAAGTGAATGGGGAAGATCGAGTGCAAGTGATTGGAAGCCTCATTCCTATAGTTTAATGATTGACACACAGCTTGCTGGTGTATTGTTCGTTTGTTCCTGAGCGAGAGTATCACCGATTCCTACACAAAATCTGTCATACCTTCATATAAATCCTCTGTAAGGTGGCTGTAGGAGGTTAGGGATCAGCTAATCAGCCTGTCATGGAATGGGTGGAGGATTACATAGAAAAAAACTCTATAAACAATATATCAGGAGGCAAGGATATTTTTTATGCATTTGTTAATGAGTTTATGTAATGCGCTAAGAACAAGAAAAACAAACAAACAGAAAAATACCGTAATGTAAATCACCAGTAAGACATCGCCCTACTAAGGTCATAATAGGACAAAGTAGCACGGAGATACAATGACTGGAAGAGGGAAGAGTGTACCTGCTGCGCTCTTGTCACCATGTCCTTGTAGACAGTGTCTATACTTGTGTTCGTCAGCGTTGCCAAGGCAGACACAATAGTCTCAGCTTGACCTTTATCGAAGCCTGAAAGACATCAAACAGAGAAGGAAGTTATCACTTAGTACAGATATAGGATAGGCAACCTGCACTTCTCCAACGGGCAAGCAAAGGAACGTGGGACTTGTAGCTCATAAATGTCACATTGTAACAATAACATGATCTCTGACCTGTGCCATACAAGGTTCTAGTAAAATATAGAATTCACATTTCTACTTTGAACAGATTCCGGTTCACTTCCACAGTATTAGTTTACAATTGTATCCAGACAGTATCTATTTTGTTCTATACGTTGGCTAATGATATGAACAACATGTAGATCACATTCAGTTGTTTATTTAAGCGAGACAGCAATGTTTCAACCCGAATTCAGCTGATATAAACTAGCACGTTTAGGAAAGCTCAAACACACAATGAATGTGTTAAAGCTATAACAATGAAATGTAACTATCAGGATGGATACACTGACATCTTCCCATATTTTAAAGTAAATCCTGAGATATAGATGGTACTATATAAAATCGATTCAAATGTACTGAAAAAAATGCTCCTCAGGCCCTGCCTTTTCTAGAACTCATCCAAATTACTCACTGAATTACTAGTTTTAGTGAATTAAAGGGACTCACAAGGAACTATAACAACAATATAGACACATTCACTGAACAGAAAATAGGAACCATTTGATTCGAGCTTTTTATTGAAGTAGGAAGAGAACATTTACAAAAAAAATAAACCATTGCGCCACTTTTTTTTTTTTTTTTTTTAATTCTTTATTTTTGTTAGTGCATGAAATTACATTTTGGCTTTCTGAACCACAACAGTTGCAGGAAACCATTGAGTAACAGTATATAACATGTTATAAAGATAGCAGTGCACATTTTTTAAAAGGTGGACTATAAATGAATATAAACGAGATTGTCAGACCTTTGAAATGGTGAGTAATAACAATGCATAGGATAAAATAAATGTTGGCTAGATATATATCTTACGTAGTATTGACATCATTGTAAGCCAGAATCTTTCTAAACGTTGTACACATGGAAAAACAGAAAAAAACAGAGCCCTGGCTGGAACAACAATTTTCCACTCCAGAGAGTCAAATTACACGGACATAAGGACCAAACTTCCTAATTCCAAATACCCTCTCTGAGCTCGACGGCTATGTCAATCCCTCTGAAAGGAACTACCGACATATCTACTAGATGAATTTGTACCTCAGCAAGATAACCGCATGCAGGAGAGAGAGAGAGAGAGCGCCTACACCGGTTCCTCCCTGCCGGTTGATGTACCAACCCTGTACAAGAGTGCGCATGAATATTTACAGCCTTCTGCCGTATCTACGGAATAAAGAGATGAAGGGTGGCAATACACCTTAAAACCCCTGGAATCTGCGGATTTTCCCTTAATCATTACCACGAAACATGAAGGGGATTAAAAAAGAGCATCTGTAGCGATCCCCAACCAGAAAACATTAGACGGAAGATAGACTTCCTGAAATGAACTCTATCTAATAGAGAGAGAAAACAGTGAGATTTTTTATTTTTTTTTTTTATAACATGTTACAAGATCTAGGGATGAATAGGCAATAGAATATATGGATTGCTGGGGAAACGTCGGTCTCAGAAATGTTTCCCTCTGTACGCTCCGTCTGATCTCCAAAAATTAAAATAATCGCCTTAATATACACAACAGTACTTCTTTAGACAGTACCGAGGTTACACGCTAATCACCTGATACAAGTAACGGAATTTATTAGACCACTGCAATTTCTGAAACGATTGGGGCAGAGGTTAATCCTGTTCTGCAGTGTGTTGATGAAAAACTCCTACATTGTGTGTGTTCGTTAACCGTCCAAATTGCCAGAGATATCAGTAACCTATACTGAATCTTGTATGAACAGAAAGCATACCTACACAACCTATGCCATATACCAGGGTTACGCAACTCCTGTGGAGATGATATAGATACAGATATAGATATATGAGCTACTGTGAAGATGCCATCTCTATATCGTCTAATGAGCATACATCTCCTGGTAACTCATCCATAGAGAAACTAGTGAAGACATATACTGAGGCCCTGTCTTCCCAGTACATCATACATAAGGCATATAGAGGATACCTATATCCCAGAAACTAGTGAGGCTTTTTATTTTATTATTATTTTTTACTGAAATTGAGACCACACATCAACTCGACAGAGTATATAGTAGATGAATATACTAAGGCTGAGTCCTCAAGTAACTCCTAAACAGAGCATGCACGGAGGTTCTCATTCTCAACGAATATAGTGCATACAACTAATGAAGCGGAGGCCACACTTCAAACTCGGCATAGAGCATATAGTGGGTGCATCTACTAACGTTGAGTGGATAACAAAACAATGCGACATAGAGCATCTAGTGGATACATCTAAAGAGGTTCTTGTCCTTATACAAGGACTTTATAGTGTGTACCCCTACTGAGGCTGAGTCATCTTAGACACTCACACACAGAGCATATAGTGGGTACATATACTGTGCACAGCAACTCGTCATAGTGCCTTTAGTGAGTGCATACACTGCTCACAGAACTCGTCCGAGCATAACGTGAGTACATTTACTCTCACAGCAACACGTCATATAGCATATAGTGAGTACATAAATTGCTCACATCAACTCGCCGTAGTGCCTATAGTGAGTACATATACTGCTCATAGTAACTTGTCATAGAACATATAGTGGTAACATATACTGTTCACAGCAACACAACAGTGCATATAGTGAGAATATATACTGCTCATAGTAACTCGTCATAGAACATATAGTGATTACATATACTGTTCACAGCAACACGTCATAGTGCATATAGTGAGAATATATACTGCACATAGTAACACGTCATAGTGCATATAGAGAGTACATATACTGCTCACAGCAATTCGTCATAGTGCATATAGCGAGTACATATACTGCTCACAGCAATTCATCATAGTGCATATAGTGAGTATATATACTGCTCATAGTAACTCGTCATAGAACATATAGTGATTACATATACTGTTCACAGCAACACGTCGTAGTGCATATATTGCATACATCTTCTGCACACAGCACTTCGTCATAGTGCATATAGCGAGTACATATACTGCTCACAGCAATTCGTCATAGAGCATATAGAGAGTACCTATACTGCTCACAGCAATTCATCATAGTGCATAAAGTGGGTACATATACTGCTCACAGTAACTCCTCCTAGAGCATATAGTGAGTACATATACTGCTCACAGCAATTCGTCATAGTGCATATAGCGAGTACATATACTGCTCACAGCAATTCGTCATAGAGCATATCGTGGGAACATATACTGTTCACAGCAAATCGTCATCTTCGTCCTCTTCTTACCACGTGGCTTCACACTTTGCAAATGAAGTGTCTACATTTTTACAGAGATCATTTTGAAGGAAAGATTAATTCACCTTACCTCAAAATGCCTCTGAGCCGTGTGGGGGGTTGGTGACACGGCGTACCACTTCTGGCAAGCATCCATGCTGTCATTGGGTACTGCACAGCTTCGTCTATGCCGAGCATCAAACTTCGCCTTTTTTTTAATAAAGTTTCGGCATGCGCACCACCGGAAACTTTTGGTGGAACGCATCACCTCCCGGGCGTGCGTTCCACCGCTGTGCGCAGGTCATTAAGACCGCCTCCAGAAAGTATTCGCCGGAACCTTCTTGGCATAAGAGACAATGTATCCATTTGCTCCGTAACCATAACGGAGGTAGCATGGTCTCTCAGCTAACCGCCCGGGCAGCTCTCGGACCGGAATCCCCCAGACCAGCAGCCTGTGTGTCTCACCCTCCAGATGCTGTGTCCTTCCCTCTCGGGACAAGAAAGGAAACTGAGGTTGGTTTTGCCGGATAGCCCTTCTTATAGGGCAAGGGGGAGGGGTTTTGTTGATTTAATTAAGCTTGTTAGATGCTTGTCCACAGGAAGGAGCAAAACCCACTGGTACTGCCACCATATGACAGAAAAAAACATTTCTAGCTAGTTTTTTGATTATACGTCTAATTATGTTGTCACAGGTTAATAATATGTTCTTTTAATAACATCAAGTATGTAAGAAAGCATTAGTATTAAGGTCGGTCATGATAGCCTAATCATGGCTTGTAGGTGGGCACAGTAGGGTGTCTACGGCTATCTAATAAAAGCTATAGGCCTACCTCCACCTGGGGGACACATACATCTCTCGTGGCCATTGGTACGTTGTCTTCTTAAATTATATTGCAGATGAAGCCTATTTACAGCAAAGCAAACATAGTGTGGCGTCTAGGAGAACCTGTCTCGGATAGTGGTTCCTATATTTAGCAGGCTGGCTGCAGTGAGATTGTAAAGACTGCTCTGCGTGCCTGTAGTTACGGGTTAAGAAAAAAAAAAAAAAAATAGAAAATTTAATGTAATGTATTAAGTATTGCCCGGTAGTGCAAGTAATCCCACCTGTTTGGGGCTTGCCCTCGCTATGTGGGAGGTGTAGGCAGGGCAAATGTTCATATGTCAAACCATATGCGGGGCCTAGGCTGCTGAACTGTCTCATTAAGGAGCACCTGTTCAACCGAGCTGCGGAACTGGTGAGTGACAAGCTATTGCAAGGGTTAAAGGGCTATGCTGTAAGTCATTGGGAAGCAGGTTTTAGTTGTCTTTTACGATTGCAGCAATCGTTCAGCGTTAGCGTGACACCGCCTGATGGATAGCCGGGTGGGCCACCGCTGTCTGCCGGCCCGTGAGGGAGGGTCACCTATGCTTTTTGGTAATTCTTTATTTTTGTTGTGGTAAATGTACCACTGGTTTAAATGGTAGCACGCATTTGTTCCATACAAAAGAATAAAAGTGAGGCATAAACATAAAGTAACCGTGTGCCAGTATTCAACTTGGTCATTCACTTTGGCGGTTCTGGTATTGCGCCAAAATAAAAATATACATTCGTTCATTACAAAAAGGTAAAAGGCTAACATATCCTAAAGTAACCGTGTGTGTGTATTCATCTTGGTATCTCACGTTGGCAGCTCTGTTAAAGAGCCAAAAAAGAATATAGTAAATTTGCGGGCCTTTATCTCGCGCTGTTCGGTCATAAGGACCGACGGTTTATAGTATAATATAGCACCCTGGAAGCCCGAGGGTATAATGCTAGTGGCTCCAGCGGGCTTAAGGTATGCCGTGTAGGCCTGCCTGCCCGCCCGGTGCTAGGGGTGAATCATTACGTGTTAGTTTAATGGGTCAGTTGCCCAACTGACATAGTGTACAATAATGTATATCGCTTGGGCTGCCCTTGATATTGGGGCTGTTTGCGGGCAGGGGACAGTCCTTGCATAGTGTCTCATTAGCTGCCCGCAGGGTTTTCAGACTTATTGATCCCTCATGTGGGCTTGGGGAGTAGCTATATAACATATACCGCTATGGTGTCTCATATGGGGTCAGGGGAAAAGCCCATTGATAATGCCCTCTACCGACTCATATGGGGGGGGGGGAAGAATATACTAATATATTGGTTAGGTCATATTAGTGTCTCGTTTAAATATAAAGTATGCCTGGTGGTATTGTGCATTAGCGGCTTAAACATGGTGAAAACATCTCATCTACCATACATATTTGCGACATCGATACGGTTAAAGTGGGCACTCTGAGAGACCCTTCAGACAAATCTAGTGGTTATGCATTAGATACGTTGGTAACATCCACAATCCACAATAGAGTCTCTTGTGGAGTCAAAACAAAATATGCGATTCAATGGTGTGTCCATGTGCGCTTTGCAGGGCTTGTGAGCTACTCTTATGGGGTAGTGTCTAACTTCTCGGCGGAACAGGTTGTCAGTTCATGCGGGACTCAGGTGCCTCCTTACTGGACCCAGGTAACTGGTGTGGCCCCAAGGGGTAACCACTGGAGGGTCAGAATTAGGGGTGCTCCCCAAAAAAGAAACAAGAAAAAAGGGAAAAAAAATAAATAAAAAAAATTATGAATAATAGAAAAGGTTCGAACTGGGTTCAGTCATGTACCCCCAAACTGGCTTTAAGTCCCGAGTGAGCCTCCGCCCTGTCCCGGCAGACCTTCCAACTGTGGCCACCCCCGATGTTACCTGTCTCTGGGTTTCATCCCTTCTCGGTGGCGCGTTTGTCTGCTGGCTGCGTCTGGCTTGTTGTAATGGCAGCGGGCGGTAACTGTGGTACTTGGAGCTTTTGCAAGAAATCCGCTGGGTCTTCCTCTGCAGACAGCGTTAGTATCGTGTCTCCTCGCGGAACCACCAGGGTACCAAGAGCACCCCACCTGTATTTGATTCCGTGGTCTCTGAGGAGTCTGGTGACCGGCATGAATTTGCGTCTCTCCAGTAGGACCGTAAAAGGTAAGTCCTCGAAAATCCGCACTTGACAGTTTTCCACCGCGACGGTGGGTGTATTCCTGGAGCTGTTCAGCATTGCTGCTTTCACCGCTGCGTCCCGTGTGACGGCAATAATGTCCCTGGGGGCGTCTGCTGGGGCTGTTGCGGCCTTCCTAATCCGGAATGCTGAGGCTATGGGTGTCAGTCCTCCTTCTCCCCTTACCGCCAGCATGGTGGCCACCTTGTTAGAGAACTCCAGCACCGACTCAGGTCCCACTGTCTCCGGCACCCCTCTTAAACGTAAATTTTTCCTCCGGTGTCTGACCTCCATGGCCGTGACTGCACGGGTGAGTCTTTGTAGCTGCAGGGAGAGGTCTGCCACTTTCGTTACGGTTTCTGCGGGGCTGCTGTCTCTCTCCGCCCCTCTGGTCTCCACCGCTCCCAGGCGGGACATGATGCCGCCAATTTCACCTCGCACTCCGTCCAGGTCTTTTTTCCAGACTCCGCGGAGCTCGAGCAGGAGTCTTTTAATGTCTCCCTTGGTAGAGGGTGATGTATCTGAGTCGGAGTCCTCCCTTCGGTATACTCCGCTGGAGGTTTGTGTTATTACAGGTCCCTCTTCGTCCGGGAACATGTCCGACTCGCTGGAGCCTTGTGGTCTTCCAGACGCCATCTTAGGCCGCATAGTCTGTTGCGGCCTATCAAATGACCGTCTGATATCAGGCTGCCCGGCGGCCTCCGAGGCCTGTATTCTGCGATGTTTGCGCCCCATTTGTCTTTTTGGGGGGTTCAGAGTCACCAGTCTCCTGGTTGTAGTGTCCCATTGCGCCACTTTTAAAGCCACTCACCAATGTGAGAATGCCCAGAGTATTTTAAAATATCAGTTTTCCTGGCACTGCAGGACCCTGCAGTGCCCCTCTCCCTCCCACACCCCATCCCACGTTGCTGACTTACCTGAATTCAGTGCCAATGTCCCTCGGCGCTGGGTCAGGCTCTGCTCATGCTCCTCCCCCACTGAGGTTAGCCGGCGGGGGAGACCTAATGCGCATGCGCAGCAATGAGACCTCCCCATAGGAAAGCATTATTCAATGCTTTCCTGTGGAGATTCCGGCGACGCTGGAGGTCTCATGCATAGCGTGAGGACGTCCAGTGTCCTTTAAAACACTTTTCTTGTTCTAAGAACACGAAAGTCCCTCTAGTGGCTGTCTGGTAGACAGCCACTAGAGGAGGACTTAACCCTGCAAGGTAATTATTGCAGTTTATAAAAACTTACCTTGCAGGGTTAAGGGTGGTGGGAGCTGGCACCCAGACCACTTCAATGAATAGAAGTGGTCTGGGTGCCTGGAGTGTCCCTTTAAATTTGAAATTCGCTTTGAATTCTCACTTCAGTAAATAACCCTGTAAATGTTTTTATGTATTAGAAGTGCAAGTCTAGACACTGCGTAATTTGAAACGATCTATTGGAATGACTAATTCAACAGCCAGATAGACATTTTAATAAAGTTTGAAACAAATGGACACTAATTTTGTGTAAATGACAGACATGTATAAGCAATATTAACAGAGTCTATATTCCGATTCACTACCACGGCTTGGGCTCGCAAAGCCAAACCCGTTTCAACTATTGATATTCAAGACGGAAACCTTGATTTAAACTGTAATGACTGTGAAAACCTTTCTTTCAGGGTTTTTTTTGTCCAGGAGACACTTTGTTAATGTAGAAAATATAGCACTGGCTAATCCTATGAGCTTGCAGACAATCGCTTTATGCTATGAATACATGCTGACAGCCGCCATGGTGCCTTTTGTTAGGACAAAAGGACACGTGTAATAGGAACCAAAGCTATCCTCTTTTCCTAACCTTTACCTTGCTCTGCTAGATTGTAGGAGATGTAATGACAAATCAATAAGTCTACCACAGAGGAAACCCAATCTCCCACACTGATCTTCCCCGATCGATAGGCATTTGATGCCAACTTTCAGAGAAAAAGTCCTCCAAATGTTCTTCAGGAAATATCTTCATGTTTTCATTTAAGGTGGGCCGATCAGCTAAATACGTTCAAATAAAGTCAGATAAAAATGGCAAATTATCCAAAAACATTATTTAAAAAAACCCAACAGACATTTAAAGGGACACTATAGTCACCAGAACAACTACAGCTTATTGCATTTGTTCTGGTGAGTAACATCATTCCCTTCAGGCTTTATTCTGTAAACAGTGTCTTTTCAGAGAAAATGCAGTGTTTACATTACAGCCTAGTGATAACTTCACTGGCCACTCGTCAGATGGCTGCTAGAGCGGTTTCCTCAAGCTGTCTTGGCTAGTGTGCATCACAACATATCAGTGTCTCCACTCTCTGCATGCAGACACTGAACTTTCTCCATGAGAAGATGCTGATTGGCCAGGGCTTTGCCTTGTGTTGGCTCTGCCCCTGATGTGCCTCCTTCACAGTCTCAGCCAATCCTATGGGGAAGCATTGTGATTGGCTCAGAATAACACTTCTGATGATGTCAGAAGACAGCTTGCAGGTCTGATGCAGACAGGGGCAGAGCCAGCAGCTTCAGGCTTGAATACAAGTAATATTTTACTATATTTAGGGAGACAAGAGGGGGCCAGGGGGCTAAATGGTGGTTTTAACACTAAAGGGTCAGAAATATATGTTTGTGTTCCTGACCATATAGTGTTCCTTTAAAGGGACTCTATAGTCAACATATAAAAGCAAGAAAGACAGGTCCCCCAGCCTTCTTTCTTGCTTTTATATGAACTTGTCATTAAAAAAAAAAAATAAAAAAAAAATCTGAGTAAGTTTTAATAATAAAACTAACCTCCGTTCCAGGGCCGAGCTCCCCGCCTGGTCACGCCCCCTTTTTCGTCAAAATGATGAAATCGCGGGGCCCAATAGGACGCTTCTCCTTGAGAAGCGTCATCGCGATGTGGTGCGCATGCGCGGTTTCGCGCTGCACCAATCGCATTCTTCATAGAGCGGCATTGAATGCCGCCCTATGAAGAAACTCAGCGCTCAAACGTGCATGTGCGCGGAATGCGCGTTCGCGAGCTGAGCTGTCTGACTGACAGCTCAGCTTCTATACCCGCCTCCCTCCTCAGCCAAACTGTGTTTGCCTATAAACACTATAGAGATCTCTCTATATATAGTGTTTCTATGCAAACACACAAGTAGTAAAAAATTAGACATACACACACTCTTTCTCCATCCATATCCATCCATCCCCATCATCCATCCCCATCATCCATATCCATCCACCCCCATCATCCATATCCACCCCCATCATCCATATCCACCCCCATCATCCATATCCATCCATCCCCATCATCCATATCCATCCATTCCCATCATCCATATCCATCCATTCCAATCATCCATATCCATCCATTCCAATCATCCATACCCATCATCCATATCCACCCCCATCATCCATCCACTCCCATCATCCATATCCATCCACCCATCATCCATATCCACCCCCATCATCCATATCCATCCATATCATCCATCATCCATATCCATCCCCATCATCCATATCCATCCCCATCATCCATATCCATCCCCATCATCCATATCCATCCCCATCATCCATATCCATCCCCATCATCCATATCCATCCCCATCATCCATATCCATCCCCATCATCCATATCATCCCCATCATCCATATCCATCCATCCCCATCATCCATATCCATCCCCATCATCCATATCCATCCATTCCCATCATCCATATCCATCCATTCCCATCATCCATATCCATCCATTCCCATCATCCATATCCATCCATCCCCATCATCCATATCCATCCATCCCCATCATCCATATCCATCCATCCCCATCATCCATATCCATCCATATCCATCCCCATCATCCATATCCATCCCCATCATCCATATCCATCCCCATCATCCATATCCATCCCCATCATCCATATCCATCCCCATCATCCATATCCATCATCCATATCCATCCCCATCATCCATATCCATCCCCATCATCCATATCCATCATCCATATCCATCCCCATCATCCATATCCATTCCCATCATCCATCCCCATCATCCATATCCATCCCCATCATCCATATCCATCCCCATCATCCATATCCATCATCCATATCCATCCACTCCCATCATCCATATCCATCCATCCATACACTCCCATCATCCATATCCATCCATCCACTTCCATCATCCATCCCCAAATCCATCCACTTCCATCATCCATATCCATCCCCAAATCCATCCACTTCCATCATCCATATCCAGCCACCCACTCACATCATCCATATCCATCCACTCCCATCATCCATATCCATCCATCCTCACCCACTCACCCTCAGTCACCCACCCACACTCAATAAATAAGCCACTCCCATAGCAGTGCTGACAGCCTCAGCACACAAAGCGCGTTCACAGTGCTTTGTGTGCTGATAGCACGTCTGAAGTATTCACCCATGCGTGAATACGTCAGACGTGAATGAGGCCTTTTTAGGGCCTCTGAACTCGGAAGTTCCTCTGGTGGCCGTCTGATTGACTGCAACAAGAGGTGTTCCAAGCTTCCAATGTAAACACTGCATTTTCTATGAAAATACAGTGCTTACAAGAAAAAGGCTGCAGGGAGCTGTAGCACTCACCTGAACAACCTCATTAAGCTGAAGTTGTTCAGGTGACTATAGTGTTCCTTTAATGATTTTATATATATATATATTTTTAGGAATACAGGAAATTAAGGAAGTCCTAGGCATCTGACCAGTTGGTTCATTCTCATCTAGATATTGTTGGTCAATGACCATTACTTGAGCTTGGAGGAAAGACAAGACGGGGGATATGATAGAAACATTTAAATAGATAAAGGGAATCCACACAGTAAAGAAGGATACTATATTTATTTATTTTCAATTTGGCAATTTGTATTATTTTTTTTTCAGGGGTACAGAAAAGAAAAGGGGATTGTCAAGGGGTAAAATGTTGTTCATAATAGCAATACATTGTGTTCAACAAGAATTACACTGCGTTGTACAAGGTGTCCATCTCTGGACCTTTGCTATTATTTTTTTCAATGTGACAATTTTTATAAATTTTTTTCAGGGGTGGGAGACTATATTTAAAAGAAGAAAAACTACCACAACAAGAGGACATAGTCTTAAATTAGAGGGGCAAAGGTTTAAAAATAATATCAGGAATTATTACTTTACTGAGAGGGTAATGGAGGCATGGAATAGCCTTCCATCTGAAGTGGTAGAGGTTAACACAGTAAAGGAGTTTAAGCATGCTTGGGATAGGAATAAGGCTATCCTAACTATAAGATAAGGACAGGGACTAATGGAAGTATTTAGAAAATTGGGCAGACTAGATGGGCCAAACGGTTCTTATCTGTCGTCACATTCTATGAGTTCTAGCTAAAGATATGTAGAAGCCATTTAGAATATATCAGAAGACATGCTTTTTCCACAATACAGGATGTGTTACACCAGAACTGGTAAAGTTATATCGCCCCATGTACACTACAAGTAAAATAACATTCTATGCTCATTGTCGAGTCAATAGCTAAACTACATATCCCAAAACATATTTGTAACAAACTCTGGTATAACAGCTACCCGTTCGTCTATCACCCGTCTATTCGGGTGCTGAGTCGAACGATTCTCCATACGAATGACAGTCTCCCAAAGAGATTCTCCCAGTAAAGTAGACAGGTACCCAAACATCCACCGAAACTAGATGTGTGGCACCCAGGAATGATAATAATGGGTGCCACACTGGCTTTTATGCAAGTCCCCATGCAAGGGGCACTCCCACGTGGACCTTGTGGGGGACAGGGACACAAAGCATACAGCCAATAACAATACAGTGACAAACTGTGACACTCTCAATACAAACAGATAATTCCCTCCTCTCTGCCTGGAGATAATTGAGTCAGATACTGTAATAACATTAAAATTATCTCCAGGCAGAAAAAAAAACACAATTTCCACAAAACTTGAAAAGTACCCCAAAACACACAAAATCCCCATAAATGTCATATCCCCTGATAGCCCTGATCTGGGTGACCAACACATCCAAAAATCCCCCAGATCAGTTCAGGGGTTTTGGAATTTTATGGAAGTCCAATTTTAACCGACCGCACAAGAGGCTCCTGCCCAGAAACAGTTCCACGAGTTTAGGCTGTGCGGCCGGTCTATTTCGACAAATCTTAAAAATGAACAAATGCACGAACTGCACCCCCAGGCTCGTAGTAGAGATTGTTCCCCTGGTTCTTGGGAACCAAACAACCAAACAGCGCTCTCCTGGCTGTTCGGGAAAAGGAAGCAGGCGTTTGACTAATGTTAGGGAAGTCGAGTGTCCGATTTTAGTTCCAGACACTCAACGACCAATTCCCACTGCCTCCTTTCGTGCGAACAGGATGGCCGCCGTTTTCTCCTGCACGGGGCATTTTGACAATTGGAATGGCGACCACACAGGGAGAGCACTTAATCGACTGTTCTCTTTGAAGATAATGAGCCAGGGTGGTGGTCTGACATTACAACGCTCTGACGGCTGCGGGACAATTTTTCAAGATACATTTTCCAGCTTTTTGCCTATGTACTTCGCCACGAAGCTTCAGTCCAACATTCACCACAGTAAATAGCAATTTTACCCATAACACAAACTGACAATTCATTCAATCAGAAGATAATATGGGTAGCTTATTGACTGTGTTTGGGCAAGCACGTTAATTATTCCACTTGGGCAGGAACAGTGAATGCAGTCCAATAAATGGTGATATACACATACTAAATGCTTCTTACACATACCGGTAAATCAAATCCAGCTGGCATAATTAAAGCAAACATTGTATGGTTAGGAGAAGAGATGTCATGTCACCCATAGAATTTGCTAAAGGAGCTTCTTAAAAACAGAAATACGAGTCTTGATATGATGGGACATGTTCAAAGCACACAAGAGAAACAAACAACCCAATTCAGGCGACACCAATAGAAAACATAACATGTAGAAATGTCACCCATAGATTTTACAAAAGGAGCTCTTTGCATAATACATGGTGACATATACATGAATGCTTTTTAAAACACACAGACGCACACTCTCAATGACAAGACACACTGAAACACATTCTCAATGTAAGACACACAATATCAATCATTTGAAACACACTGACAGGTGCACTGACACACTCTCAATGACAGACACACAATCTCACTGATTTGAAACACAGACAGACGCACTGACACACACAATATCACTGATTTGAAACACACTGACCATCCAGCCTCCCTACCTTTAGAAGAGCTAGTGTGGGTCCTCTCCCCGGGTTCCAGTGGGGAATGGATCTTCCATTTCTTCTCTGCTCCCAATGTAATGAAGTCATATTCTGGCTCCCGGCATCATTACTGAGGGCGCGCGCAAGGGAGCAGAGAGGAACTGGAAACGCACCTTCAGGGCTCCCTTGCTGGCCCTGCTGCTCGTCTCCTCTCTTTCTCCCGCTTCCTGGGCCATTGTGACAGCAATTGACCTGCTCCTCAATGTGCCTCCCATCTTCCGACATGCTCCGCGAGGAGCGGTGCGCAGACTCATACGCTCTGTGCGCAACACATTCACTGCATAAGTTACATGTAGACGAGATCTTATGTGTGCAGAAACACCCAGCGATCAGGGCTGGCCTTAGGCTTTTAGACACCCTGTGCGGAAAATCTTCACAGCTCCCCTCCCTGGCTACACCCCATCATCTAATACCTCCCATTATTTAAAACCTCTCTTCTTATTAACCCAGAAAACAAGCACTGAAGGAGTACTATAGCATTACAAATAAATGTGCATTCCTAATGTTATAGTGCCCTCTAGGTGCCCAACACTCAGTCCGAAGGAAACAACTTACCTTTTCTCCCTAGCAGCACACATCACTGCGCTGTCATTCTGCATCTATGGCTGAGATCATCAAGACTGTTGACCTCAGCCAATCCAATGCTTTCCCACAGGAAGGACTGGAAGACTAGAGCGCATGCTGGCAAAACACCGCACTGTGATAATCAGATGGTCTCTCTGCTATTTCGGAGGAAGTGTCTCTAGTGACTGTCAGAGTGTTCCTGCAGAACAGCAATGTTTTACATTGCTGTGATACACAGATTGGGACATGACACCAAGACCACTTCATTGAGTTGAAGTGGTCTGGATGTCTACTAGTGTCCCTTTAAACTTGTCCATGCAATATATGTATAATTGTTAAATAAAACAGCAGTTAAACTAAAGGGATAACAATATTTGTCAAACACATTAAGGTGCAGATGTATAGTCCTGAAAAATAGTGTGTCAGGAAGTCATGTAATGCAGACAAGTTATTTCAACAGCGTGTAGCGTGTGGGTGCATGTGCATGCCTAAGAGCTGCAGAGATTGTGTGTGTGTCTAAAGACTGTAGAGTGTGTGTGTCGGAAGTGACTGTAGTGTGTGTGTGTGTCTGTCTGTGTTTCAGGGCTGTAGAGTGTGCTTGTATCTAAGGGACAGTGTGTAAAAAGGGGTTGCATATTAGGAGCTGTAGTGTGTATATGTTTATAGGGGCTGTATTGTCATGTGTGCTAGGGTTGTAGAGTTTGTATACAAGGGGTATAGTGCATGTGTATAAGGGGTATATTGTGTGTGTGTGTATAATGGGTATATTGTTTATATTTTGTATATTTATAACGGGTATCCGTATATAAGTGGTATATTGTGTGCATTGGGGGTATAGTGTATGTGTATAAGGGATATCAGTATATAAGGGGTATATTGTTTGCATTGGGGTATAGTGTATGTGTATAAGGGGTATCAGTATATACGGGGTATATTGTTTGCATTGGGGTATAGTGTATGTGCATAAGGGGTATCAGTATATAAGGGGTATATTGTTTGCATTGGGGTATAGTGTATGCGTATAAGGGGTATCAGTAAATAAGGGGTATATTGCTTGCAATGGGGGTATAGTTTGGGTATATTGTATGTGTATGTGTATAAGGGGTATCAGTATATAAGAGGTATATTGTTTGCATTGGGGTATAGTGTATGTGTATAAGGGTATATTGTTTGTATTGGGGATATAGTGTGGGTATATTGTATGTGTATCAAGGGGCATCAGTATATAAGGGGTATATTGTTTGCATTGGGGGTATAGTGTATGTGTATAAGGGGTATCAGTATATAAGGGATATATTGTGTGAATTGGGGGTATAGTGTGTGTATTGTATGTGTATAAGGGGTATATTGTTTGCATTGGGGATATAGTGTATGTGTATAAGGGCTATCAGTATAAAAGGAGTATATTGTTGGCATTGGGGGTGTAGTGTGTGTATGTGTATAGGGGGTTATGAGTGTATAGAAGGGGTATAGGGGCATAGTGTATGCTTTTACGACCCTGGTTACTGGCTAATATAGATTCCCTGGTGCAGTGGCAAAACTAATGAAGAGAGGGCCCTGGTGCTACAAAATCCTTTCCTGTTGCCATGGCTAAGGCTGGCCCTGCCAGGGATGTCCATGCCTTAATTGTTGCGATAGTGAACCTATGGACATTCTTTTTGCATTGCAGGGTGAAAAGGACATGATCACTGCACCCAGTCCACCCCCCAACAATAACTAAAATATCGGTTACGAATATTTATCTAATACCAAATCAGAGATAAAACACTTTGCACTAAGAAACCAGAAAATGTCTGACCGTGACTCTCAAGATCTCGCACCAAGGCATGAGTATCAAATGTTAGCCTTCTCTGATCCGATGGCGTGATATCCACGCGCCTGACGTCATAGCTGGATGGTTCAGTTGCTGAAGTTAGAAAACCTAAAGGTTGTAAAGAAAACAGAAGCCCAGATAAGATATACTGAAGTTAATGATTCCACACTGAATAATATTAAATTAACAAAAAGACTGAACCACGCGGATAACATATTCCTCAAACACTTCAGAGCAGTTTAGGAATTAATAAGTACATGATTGGTATATTTTAAGAAATCAGAGGACTTTCACTCATTCTTCAAAATGTTATATTTCTGATCAGTTACCTATGCTGGGAACTAAGCACCACAAAAACTCTTTTTTTTAATTATATCATCCATTCCCTACTGCTGCATCCGATAGCACCAGCTTCTCCTCAGGGACATTACTGATCTCTTAGCTGGTTTATATACACACAGATTTACTTCTCTGCAGGTTATATTTGGTTTTCTCATTTCGTTGATACTTGTGGCTTTTTATACCGACGTCTTATCTGAGGCCAGAGCTAATACCAAGTGGGCCTGTTCTCACACTATGTAAATTATGTTGTTTACTGTATCTGTCACTTGTGTCTGACCTGTACATTGTAACCTTGTAAAAGCGTATCCTAATTGCATGAATAACGATCCCCCCTCCCCCCCCCCCCCCAAAAAAAAACAAACATTTCTTATATGAATGCCTTACAGCTTTTGATCTAAAGGGTGAATTATGCTGCAGAGAGCAGCAAAATGTTTTATTTTTAACAAAATTTGAATGTGGCAAGGGAACACCCCAAGCACCGTAACATTACAGCACAATCAAGTGGTCATGGTGCCAGGAGTACCAAGACACAGTCCTGCTGCAAGAGGTCAGACTGTTCTGGTATGGTTTGACAACTTATCGCCGGGTGCCCACACTCTATCCGATCTTCCTGCAGGAGAAGAGCAAGTGTGGTTCAGCACCTAATTAAGTTGTCAACGTGCTTTAACATTTTTAACAACGTATAGTGGGATGGTGCCAGGACTGTAGTCAGTGGTGTATTCTGGTTTCGTGCTGCCCTAGGCGGTACAAAACTCAGACACCCCCTTCCTCCTTCTAAATTTCACTTCTTTTTAAAAACCAACATGCTCTTTGCCTGACATACACTCACTGACAGATCATTGTCACACCCACTGTGTAAGCAACACACACACACACTTTCACTGAAACATACACACTCACCGACAGACACACTAACTGACACTTACACATGCACACTTACTGATAGACACACATACACACTGACAGATACACATACACACTCACTGACAAATGCACACTGTGACACACATATACTCACTGACAGAGACACACACACACACACTTACTGACAGACACATATACGCTCAGTATCAGACACACATTCGCTAACAGACATCCACATTGACTGACAGATACACACTCTCAGTGACAGACACGCATACACGTATGACAGACACACACTCACTAACAGACACACTAACATACTCACCAGACACACACCCACCCACTAACACACTCACAATTTTTTGTAATTATTATTTCAATCCACCCAGCATCCATACCTTTGCTGGAGTGGATTCTCCATTTCCCTGTGGTCCAATGGGGCTGGCTGCAGCTCAGCGGGAGGTTGGCGAGGGAGTTCTGGTCTCCCTGGTCAGATCCCTTGTGCGCCTCTCAGTAATGCTGGGGCCAGAGTGACGGGACCTGAGCAGGGAAGAGGTCAGGGGACAGTGCTCCCTCACTGCCTGCCTTCCACATTCTATGTTCAAGGAGGATTTTTATTTTATTTTTGTTGAAAAAGTGCCAAGCACTTCAAACAGGGTTTTTGCCTTCTTTTGGGTCAACAGCAAAAACAGATGTGAGAAAAACTGAACATGATAGATGCACATTTGACCTGACTTCTAGATTAGCAGTCTATACGTAGCAACAAATAAACATGTCTACCTCGCTTCTAACTGTACTAAAAACATGTCAACTCTTGCCCAACACACATTGTATGTTAAAAAAACACACCCCTCCCATTTATTAATAGAACAGTTTAAATCTCGACAATATAAAAGAGATTAAAAAAAATAAATTATACTTCTAACTGCTGTACTATGGAATCAGGTGATTAATAACAGCAGTAAAAAATAGATTAGTTATTGTATTGTGGCACATTTATCTGTTATTTCCAGTAACATGGAAAGGGCGTGTAAGATAGGTAGACATGCGTGTGGAAAAACAAATCCTGTCATAAAGCCAAGTGCAGCACTGTAATTATATTAACCCCTTAAGGACTGAGCCAAATGTACACGTTGTGAACAAAAACAAAACGTAAACAAAACCTGGCATTTGCGCTATATGTCTGTCCAACCGTAATTCACCTCTTTCATAATAAATGCACCCCCCTTATTATATATAATTTTATTCAGGGGAAACAGGGCTTTCATTTAATATCAAATATTTAGCTATGAAACATAATTTAATATGAAAAAAATGGGAGAAAATAAGAAATGTTATTTTTTTAGTTCTACATGAAATTTTAACTGTCAATGTCATAATACTGTTTGCTTTTACTGCAATAAAATACACATATTTGTATTCAGCAAAGTCTCACGTGTAAAACAGTACCCCCTATGTACAGGTTTTATGGTGTTTTGGGAAGTTACAGGGTCAAATATAGCGTGTTACATTTGAAATTGAAATTTGTCAGATTGGTTACGTTGCCTTTGAGACTGTATAGTAGCCCAGGAAATAAATTTACACCCATAATGGCATACCATTTGCAATAGTAGACAACCCAAGGTATTGCAAATGGGGTATGTCCAGTTTTTTTTAGTAGCCATTTGGTCACAAACACTGGCCAAAGTTAGCGTTAGTATTTGTTTGTGTGTGAAAAATGCAAAAAACGCCAATTTTGGCCAGTGTTTGTGACTAAGTGGCTACTAAAAAAGACTGGCCATACCCCATTTGCAATACCCTGGGTTGTCTACTATTGCAAATGGTATGCCATCATATCGTAATTTTCATTCTTGGGCTGCCATAGGGTCACAAAGGCAACGTAAGCAACCTGGCGAATTTTAATGTGAAAAAAATGAAACACAAGCCTTATATTTGACGATGTAACTTTTTAAAACACCATAAAACCTGTACATGAGGGGTACTGTTGTACTCGGGAGACTTCGCTGAACACAAATATTTGTGTTTCAAAACAGTAAAAAGTATTGCAGCAATAATATCGTCCGTGTAAGTGCTGTTTGTGCGTGAAAAATGCAAAAAACGTCACTTTTACTGGCGATATCAACGTTGTAATACATTTTACTGTTTTGAAACACTAATATTTGTGTTCAGCGAAGTCTCCCGAGTAAAACAGTACCCCCCATGTACAGGTTTTATGGTGTCTTGGAAAGTTATAGGGTTAAATATAGTGCTAGCAAATTAAATTCCCTTTCGGCATGGGTTGTCAGGCAGGTCCCGCTAATTGTAATTAATTAGGATATCTAATTATGTAAAAATATTACATAAATATATGTGTAGAATTAATATTATATATATATATATATAATTTTTTTTATATATAGGTATATATATAGTGATATATACGTATATATATATATATTATTTCGTTCTACGTGTATTTTGATATAAATATATATATATATATTAATATCACAATACAGTTAGAACGAAATAACACACATCTATATATATTTTAATTATTTATTTTTAATTATTTTTTTAATTTTATTTTTTATGTATTTACATATATTTTTTTATATTATATATAAATATATATATATATATATATATATATATATATATATATTAATAGTAAAATACACCTAGACAGTGTATGGGTGTGTATGTATATATATATATATATATATATATATATATATATATATATATATATATATATATATATATATATATATGATCTAAGTATATAATTATTTTTTTTTACACTGTTTTAACTTTTTTTTTTTATTTTTTTTATTTGATTTCAGCCAGCAGGGGGACTAACTGTCATTACAGTTAGTCCCCCTGCTGGCAATGCCTGAGCCAGCTATCCCGGCCATGTGATTGTGAGGTCCTGGGGGGGCTGCTGGAGGGCGGACGTGCCGCGGGGGGCTCCCTGGGAGTCCCCCCAACCGCGATCGCCGGCGTGGAATCGCCGGCCACCGGGTAAGTAAAAAGAAATAAACGGAGGGCGTACAATTATGCCCGGCGGCATTTAGAGCCGCTTAAAAAAAGATAGTAATTGTACGCCCTCCGGTCTTAAAGGGTTAATCATGAATACACCAGTTCAGTCATATATAAATGTTGCAGATTGTAAAGACATTAACCCCTTAAGGACACAACTTATGGAATAAAAGGGAATCATGATGAAATATTTCTGTCATATTTTCTGAAGGGGTTAATTAAATTTAAAGAAGCATTGGAAAACAGAGGGACAATATTATCATCGTAACCATAAGTTTGCTGTAGTGGTTTTGGTGTTTAGCGTTCCTTTAACACACTGCACCACTCTTGTTTTGATAAACCTCCTCCTTTACGTATTGCCAAAGTTGGAAAGTATCCAACTTTGCTATATTTCCAGTTTGGCTAGAATTTGAAAGTCTCCTGTCAATTCTTTGATATTCCTCTTAGATGTTTTTAAAAAAATTAACGAGACACTGTAGACACTCGTTGCCTCTTTCCCCTTAATCCTGCAAGTGAAAACATTGCATGGTTAAGGCAACCTCTAGCTTTCTTGTTTTTCACAGAATTAACTCCGAGAAACAACATTGGATGTCAAGCGTCTTCAAAATCAATGCTTTCCTGTGGAGAAACATTAATGTGTTCTCAGTACTCGCCTCACAGGTGAATTAGGTCTTCCATCAATGTGATATCGCTGGAGGAGGTCAATTCAGTGCAGAGGGACCTTGCCGCTGAAATTAAATGGTCACCATAGTCACCAACACAACTACAGCTTGATGTAAAGGTTCTGATGTCTATGGTATGTCCCTGCTGGCTTTTTAATGTAAACACTGCCTTTTCATATATAGGCAGTGTTTACATTGCTGCCTAGTAACATCTCTAGTAACAGTCACTCAGACGGCCACTGGAGGTGCTTCCTGGGTCAGTGCAGAGCACTGACGTTCAGCATCTCCACAATTTCCATAGAGATTCAAAGCATCTCTATGAGGAGATGCTGACTGGCACATCGCAGAGTACTGTTACTCATGCGCAATAGCCTCCCAATGCTTTCCTGTGGGAAAGCATTGGATTGGCTGAGATCGCCACATTTGATGATCTCAGCCATGGAGGCGGAGCCAGTCGCAGTGACTCTGGTATGGCGCTAAAAAAAAAAAAGTAAACTACCTTTTTAACGGGAGGTAAGGGGGGCTGGCATCCTATATAGGGATTTTAATTTTACAACAATATGTGAGGAATACATGTTTGCATTCCAGACACTATATTGTTCCTTTAAGATAAATGTTTAAAGGGGTTTTAACCATGTATGTGCTGGGGGAACGACGACTTTCAGTCACACTGAAATGATTGATGATTTTCAGTCACACTGTGCAGCACTGCCCCATGAAGCACCTCTGGCAGCCATCAGAGGAGTGGCCAGTGGAGGTATCCCTAGGCTGTAATGTAAACACTGTATTTTCTCTGAAAAGACAGTGTTTTACAGAAAAAAAAGCATGAAGGTAATGATTCTACTCACCAGAACAAAATTCAATAAGCTGTAGTTGTTCTGGTGACTATAGTGTCTCTTTAAAATAGTGAGGTTGCCACCAACTAGACTACAAATCACAAGCGTAGTAACTTTAACAGTAATTTTATAATTTGTGTTGCCTCATTTTGTTTAATGAATGATCTATATATTACATGAAAAAGGAGCCATACCCCCCTATAGTTACCTTTTGACTAGTAATAACATTAGAGATCCCATCACACATGATCCTAAGATATTGCCCATTCAGTGAGGGTCCATGGCTCTCTAGGGGCAGTGAGGGGATAATTTGACAGCACCTACCAGCCCCCCTTTATCTAATGCTGCTCAGTCAGTTAGTGATGACAGCAAGTTCTCAATCAGTTTTTATACCCAACCATTACTAATCAGCTTTTACACAATAATTACCTTTCCTCCAGGTCCTCTGCACTGCCAGTCTGTGACACTGCTTAGTAAATAGCTGCAGGGATGCCTGTCTGCAGAGCCAGCTCCCCTTCATCCCTGCTCAGCACCACAATCCTGCAATGAACATGCAATGTCAAATTACACTTCCTGGATGGAGGGCACTTCCGGTCTGGGGTGCAGCATGCCGGGAAATGTAGTTTTCAGGAGAGATGCTGTAGAACCCGGAAGTAAATAAGATCACACCATGTTTCTGGGGCATGTGAATGTTGGCAATGTTATTTTTTTTTTTAGCAGCATTGATTGGAATATTGTAATACTGTATCTAACTTTTGATAAATTGCAGAGAATGCCGATTACCCTAGGGCTGTAGTTAACCCCATACAATACTGACCTAATATTAAAATATTTGGATCCAGGTGCCTAAATAATGCATGACTTAATATTCTAAAAACTGAAGTTGGGGCTGTGGCACTGAAAGGCATGCAGGTTTTAAAGTGACACCCCAAGCACCATAACCACTGTAGTGTTGGTGTGAGTGTAATTGGCAAGCTTTTGCGCAATAAATAATTACAGTTCAACTTGTATGAGGACCACTCCACACTTGCTCTGATAGGCTTCTGTTTGAATTGTGCATGTTATGTTGTGCTCTCTTTAGCCATAAAGTTTATGTGTTTTGTGTTTATACATACAGGTTTTTTTTTTGTATTGTATTAACCCCTTAAAGGACCACTGTAGGCATCCAGCCTCTAGTGTCTGTCTCATTGGCAGCTGCTAGAGGCGCTTCTCACTGTGATTTTCACAGTGAGAAGACACCAGCGTCCATGGGAAAGCATTGAGAATGGTTTCCTATGGACTGGCTGAATGCGCGCGAGGAGAGGAGGAGAATCCCCCGCCCGGCGCTGGAAAAAGTGGTAAATTTAACCCCTTCCACCCCCTAGAGCCCGGCGGGAGGGGGACCCTGAAGGTGGGGGCACCCTCAGGGCACTATAGTGCCAGGAAAACGAGTATGTTGTCCTGGCACTATAATGGTCCTTTAAGAAGTGAGCCAAATGTACATGTTTTGATCAAAATAAAACATAAACAAAACGTGGAAATTGACTATATGTATGTTCAACCGTAATTCATCTCTTTCATATTAAATGCACCCACACTTATATATCATTTTATTCAGGGGAAACAGGGCTTTCATTTAGTATCAAATATTTAGCTATGAAACAATTTAATATGAATGACATATAAAAAAAAATGTGAGAAATTAAAGGGATTCTCCAGTGCCAGGAAAAAATATTAGTTTTCCTGGCACTGCAGGACCCTAGAGTGCCCCTCCCACCCCCCATCCCAAGTTGCTGAAGGGCTAAAAACCCCTTCAGTGACTTACCGGAGTCCAGCGCCAAAGTGGCCCTCGGCAATGGCTGCGCACGCACATTAGACCTCCCCATAGGAAAGCATTATTTAATGCTTTCCTACGGGGATTTCGGCGACACTGGAGGTCCTCATGTAGCGTGAGTTCGTCCAGCGTCTTATAACACACTTTTTGTGTTCTAAGAACCCGGAAGTCCCTCTAGTGGCTGTCTGATAGAGAGCCACTAGAGGAGGACTTAACCCTGCAAGGTAAATATTGCAGTTTATGAAAACTGCAATAATTACACTTGCAGGGTTAAGGATAGTGGGAGTTGGCACCCAGACCACTCCAATGGGCAGAAGTGGTCTGGGTGCCTGGAGTACCCCTTTAAGAATTTTTAAAAAATTTTTAGTTCTGCATGACATTTTAACTGTGAATGTCATAATACTATTAGCTTTTACTGCAATAAAATACACATATTTGTATTCAGCGATGTCTCACATGTATAAGAGTACCCCCTTTTGACAGGTTTTATGGTGTTTTGGGAAGATACAGGGTCAAATATAGTAGGTTACATTTTTCAGCTTTTTCACATTGAAATTCGCCTGATTGGTTATGTTGCCTTTGAGACCGTATGGTACCCCCATGATGGCAGACCATATGGTACCCCCATGATGGCATACCACTTGCAATAGTAGACAACCCAAGGTATTGCAAATGGGGTATGTCCAGTCTTTTTTAGTAGCCACTTAGTTACAATCACTGGCCAAAGTTAGCATTAGTATTTGTGTGTGAAAAATGAAAAAAAAAAACATCTCTTTTGAACGCTAATTTTGTCCAATGTTTGTGACTAAGTGGCTACTAAAAAAGACTGGACATACCACATTTACACTCTCATAAATATATATATCATAATTTTTTTATTTACAAACATTATTTTTTTTTATTTTACAGAAGCAGGCAGGTACACAGACACCTATTGCGACCATGCAACCGCTCTTTCAGAGCGATTACATGGCTCGTGGGCGCCTAATTTGCTGAGGGGGGATTGTTTGGGCTGTTAGGTAGTCTCCACAGACTGGGAGTAACTCCGATCGCCGGCGGGGGAATGACGGCTATCGTGTAAGTAATAAAGACGGCGGGGGGGGCGTTCTATGCCGCCCCCGATGTTTAAAACCACCTCTTCAAGAATGGCAAAGAACGCCCACCGTCCTTAAGGATTAAAATAGATTCTAGTAAAATATACGTAACTAACAAACTCTAATTTTTTGGCTTCAAAGGAAGTTGAAGGTTCTGATCTGACATTCAGAACATTGCAATAGAAATTGCAATAGAAATTTGATAAAAACACAGAGTGACTCCTATGTGACATAAAGTGATGATCCTACTTCTTTCTTTGTGTTAAATACATGGCCATCACATTTCGCCATCATGGTCCAGTAGTGTTGATAGAATGTCATTGGTCACTGATGAAGCTGATGAGACTGATGAGACACGACTGATTACTGAGCAGTGAGACTGCAGGGCCACGATCTGCAAAATCACTACATTAAAGGAACACTAAAGACACCCAGCACATGTAATCTCAATGAACCGGTCTTGCAGCTAGTATCTTGAAACCTGCAATCTAAAACATTGCTGCTTAGTAAATACACATAGTAATGTTATGATTGCAGGGTTAAGCAGACTTCTAGTGACTGTTTTCCTGACAGCCACTAGAGGCGCTTCCGCTGAATAAATGAGTCAGACTTGACTTGTTATTAGTTATTCAATCAAATGCTGCTCATAGAGAGCATTGTATTGGCACAGCGCTGTGTTCTGCTGCGCATGCGCACTATTCTCCAAGTGCTTCAGTATGGGGGAGCGTTCCATTGGCTGAGATTATCAATCTTGGGGAGGGGGCAGGAGGCAACTAAATAGATAAGGTACCACTATAGTGTTCAGATTACAAACGTATTCCTAACGCTATAGTGTTCCTTTAAACTGAAGGAGTATTGCTTTAAGTGTCCTTTTAATTCTTTCTTTCCTATTATTTATGGTGTCGTGTGAATCTGTCTTCTGCATTTGCAAACAATGACTAACAAAGTCAATCTATATTTACAGACGTGTTATCTTTATCCTGAAGACCCTTTACAGTTTGCTTACTGTCACACTTGTGAATTCCGTGAGGCAGAAAACTCTGTGCCCCAGGCACCAAACACTTGGTTTTAAGTCATCCCAGGCTGGGTTTTCAGCTTATTTAAATAATACATAGTGTGTTGAATATTCTTTCAGCTCTGTCCTACAGCAGATCTGGTATTTACTGAGACAGATAACGGAACAGAAGATTGTTTTGACAGAAATACACAAAGGACATGGAGCACATAGTGCTCATTTTATTCAGTTTGAGTTGGGCACCGGTGGCATTCCAACACAACACAACTCTCATTATTCAAAGTCTGTGCATGGCCTCTGTTTATAAGAAGATAAAAGTAACTGCTGGATATTTTTTTGCAATTCATCTACACTGAACAAAATTATAAACGCAACACTTTTGTTTTTGTCCCCATTTTTCATTATTATTATTATTATATTATTACTTATATAGCGCCATCAGCGCTGTACAATGGATAAGCTGAACTCAAAGATCTAAGGTTTTTTCTATGTACACAAAAGGGCTATTTCTCTCAAATATTCTTCACAAATCTGTCTAAATCTGTGTTAGTGAGAACTTCTCCTTTGCCGAGATAATCCATCGACCTCACAGGTGTGGCATATCAAGATGCTGATTAGACAGCATGATTATTGCACAGGTGTGCCTTAGGTTGTCACATAGCTGACCGGAGAACCTAGTCTAGTTTATAAAGGACAGATAGGTAAGAGTAGAAGCCTAGTAATAAAGAGGGAAACTAGACAGTATATGGGAATCAGAAAATGCCAGAAATTAACAATTTAAGAATTACGTAGATAAGCATAAATAATGACCAAAAACAACAACCATAAGAACTAAAAGTAGAATAGTCACAGTATTGGAGCAGACTCCCCTGAGAGGCAGCAACAAAAAAAGATGATGTAGGAGGGGCCTGTTATGGTTTTTAATACACACTCCTTGTTACTGATTGGTTGATTGTGTTTTCTATTTAATTCTATGTTTACTGATGGGAGCTTTCATTAAAATAAGGTAAAGCAGATATGGAGCCTCCTGTCTGGCCGCCATGTTCTATAGAATGAGTTAGCATTGTAATACTATTCAGAAATATCACAAAAAAGCAACAAACTTGCTTCTACAGAAACACACTCTAACTGCTTTTTTTAAAATCTGTTTGGTAGATAATAATGGTAAAAATAAGCTCAAGTAAGATTGTCGGAGCCAGAAGCATTCTCTGTCATTGTTAATGTATTTGAAAGTATTCTGTTCGGGGATTTAGGCAGTAGCTCCTGGGGTTTGCATAAAATAAACACTTTTCCATCTTGTCTCCTGCAGCAGTTTCCTTTAGCTTTCATGGCGTTCTGTGCTTTGCCGTCACATTTTGTGTCTGCCGCCTGTTCTGCTGAAAATGGCTTTGACATTTCCAGTATTTATAAACTTGGTAGGGCGATTTTGCTTCGTAAATATATTTCGAGGCAAGACAAGTCTCATTTTATGTATTATGATTAATATCTTTCTCACAATCCCCTTCTTTTATACAAACCTCCCAAGATTGGAATGTATGGGATCGGGACGAGTGGAAATGGCTTTAGAGTGGCTTTCGCCAGTTAATGTGGATGGGCCCATCCACTGAAGGGGCTTGCCGTCCTGGCCTGAAGTAAGCAAGGCTGATAGCTAGCCTCCCAGTGTGCCCCAAACCTACAGGACCATAAAGAGAGCGCTGCTTCTGGGCTGCCTAATATCAATTCTGTGCAAAAATTCCATCTATCGTCAGTGTGATGGTGACCGATGTAATCAGCTTCTCCCTGGCAAGCCTGTAAGGGAAAGTCTAGCTCTCTATCCCAGCCTCTTACATGCACTGAAATGTCTTGTTTTTTTGAGAAAAAACTTTTTAAGTAATTATCCACTCCCACCCCACTCACCTTCCCTATCGTCATTCCTGGCTCAGAGTGCGCGCATGAAGCCTGAACTGGGGGAGCAGTGCAATCAAGTGCTTTTCTATGAGTAGCATTTGATTGGACCAGTAGTGGGCACTGATGATGTCAAAATGGGCATGGATTAAAGCAAGGGTAGCTTCACAGGGCGCTGGATTCCAGGTAAGCTTTTCTTAATTTTGGTAATTTTTTAATGGGAGACCTAATGTCTAATGGGCATTCTAAATTTAACCCCTTAAGGACCAAACTTCTGGAATAAAAGGGAATCATGGCATGTCCCACATGTCATGTGTCCTTAAGGGGTTAAATATATTTTTTTTGATTAAGTGTTAGAGTAGCCTTTTAGCTAAAATTGGACACTTGGATTTTGAGAACCCTACTTAGAGCTCCAGCCCCTTTAAACCCCCACCCTAACCCAGAACATATGCAGTTTCATGTCATACTATGCTAAGCATATAGCCCGTATTAAACAGTGGGACTTCACCCTGTAATATTAGATTTGAAAACATAGCCTGCCCATTCAAAGTAACATCACATATATTTATATCTATTTGTAGTGGGACACGGGTAACCCGACCGGTCCTTTCTTTCAGCTGAACAGGAACCAGTTAGAATACAAAGAGACCCATTTACCCCTCAGTAACTGGACAACACAAAGATCTGGGGGTACAACAACCATTTTATTGGCCACACACGACTTTTGGGCATAACTCCATGCAAGCGGTGTAACACACAAGATACAATGTCCCCTCCCAGGTTCCTCCCTGTCCCGGGAACCTAATGCGGGAAAGGTCCTTGTCTCTTTGTCTCCAAAATGCCTGCCACCTGAACACATGGTTTCCCACATCCAGGGAATTCATCCCAGGAGCCTCTGTACCTGGGAGACCATGTGCGGGGAAAAAGGGACTGTTCCTTTGTCTCCAAGTCACAGAGAGCCCAGCCGTGGGAAAAGAGCTGGTCTCTTTGTCCCAGCGGGCACTGAAAAGCCCGCCAAACGCGGCAGTTCCCCAGATGTGCTCACACCAATCTCAGGAACCCTTGCAGCGGTACCTTCCTCGACCAAACTCCGCTTGCGAGGTTACTGTGTGAAACCCTGCAAGGGAAGCGTCTCCTTTCAGAACATGAATGCTCCACCTGGAAGGCATTCGTCTCTACGAAATGGCGGCCACCAAGGAGAGCGTTCATAAATTACTTCCCTTGTGATTTCACACTTATGTTGCAAGTGCGAACATTCTGATTAATTGAAAAAAGCTAAAGGGTATTCAGCGCTAAGCAGTCCAAATGGCAGCTAAATCACCGGAGCCGGGGTCTCTCGTCCCGTCCACAAACTGATTAATGTTCAAGGAGTGGTGCAGCGCCTAAAGTGTCCTTAAAATATATATATATAAGAGCAGGGAGAAAAAGAAAAAAAGAGAAAATATATAGTGTAGTATGTCACTGTCCAAATAAATTATAGCTCCAACTTGAACGCCTGGGCAGAACAATCCCCACCTATGGATATAGTGTGGTTCTTGGTGGTTGCAGTCACTCAAATGGTGGAAACATAAGCAGCTCTGCGGATATGGGCTTAGCATATTATAGTGTAGTGCCCACTTGTAAGTATAGATGATAGTCTTTTCCCTCGAGAAATATAGGAGAAAAAGAAAAACCAAAATAGTGTGTACAGTGAGGCACAGAATACAATTAAAGTGGTGAGAAATTTACTCACATTTGATGGAGCAGATGTGGACTGTTCTATCCCTAGGGCTTGGGTAGTAGAATCCCCACCACGGATACGGTAGTTCAAGCAGAATAGCAGCAAAGGTTGGTCCAATAAAAAAGTACTTTTATTTAAAGGTAATTAATATAAAAATATAAAACAAGAAAAAATACACTCAAAGTGGAGAAAGTTTTTGAATTCATTCTTTTCTTTTTTTTTTTTTAAGAAAAGTATTTATCATGTAACTTCCGTATTAACCTTACTGCCAAAACAGTGATAAATTAGGTATCAAAAGATTTAATTCTGTAACTGGCCGGATGTATTCTAGGGAATAAATGCCAATCATGTTAATTATGTTCCTGATAGACAAGGCAGCTTTCTTTTATCATAAGAGTAAGCAATTATATTTGCGCTGTCAGAAAATTAATGCAGGTACCACACATAGGAAGCCAGCAGATAATTATGTTAGATGGAAAGTTACGATACTGCAAAATATTTGATTACTAAACTAAAACCAATCTTGAACTCCTGAAGTTTTGTTGTTTTGGCTTAGTACACTCAGGGCTATGCTTTAAAGGGACACTATAGGCACCCACGCAGAACACTTCAGCTTATTGAAGTGGTCTGGGTGCAGTATAAGAGGTCCCTTTACCCTGCAAAGGTAATTATTGCAGTTTTTAATAGATTGCAATAATTAGCTTGGTGGGTTAACTCCACCTTAGTGACTGTCTACCAGACAGCTACTAGAGGGACTTCTGAGTCGTAAGGTGGATTTTTGGTCACATAACACTGGATGTCCTCACGCTATGCATGACGACATCCAGCATCATGTAAAACCCCATAGAAGGGGGCACCACAGGGAGCAATAGTGTCAGGAAAACCGCTTTGTTTTCCTGACAGTATAGTGATCCTTTAAAATCCAATAATTTAGGCAAAAATTGCTGATTTGAAAACATTGTCAATGTTTGGCTACTTTAGCCTTAATGTTGTAGTTTGTCTCTCAGATTGTGTTAGAATCAGCAGTGTGATACATTTTTAGGAAACAAGAACTTGCTTGTGACTATGCAATGGCAAATGACCTGCATACCTTCCAAGTATACCTATTTAGGAGGGACAGTCCATATTGTGGTACAAATCTTTCTGTCTCTCTTAATGTCCCTCTTTCCTAGGAGCTCTGTATTGTTGGTGTGTCTGAGTATATCACAGAGCTCCACAGCAATAATACTCCCAGTAATGTGTCCATAAACTACAATAAATGTGTTAAGAAATCAGTCTGTGTAAATAAGATACATTGTTCTTTTTCTAAATTACTTTTTAGTTGTAATGCACCTAAAAAATCTCTGAATTAAAGTGACCGTCTATGTCTATTTCAAATGTAGTAGAAGTGAATGGTCAGAACATTTTTTTAATGGATTATCTTATTTGTTGTTTATTGCATTTCCCCCTCTAATCGTCTGTAATATAAAGCTCATTTAACTTACTGCATATTCCTTTTAACATCAAAATGAACTACAAAGCAGTGTATTGCTTTTGAGATAAAGCACTGTATTTTTATCCAAATTTATCCCACTACCTCAAAATAAATCTTAAAAGGTAAAAATTGCAAGCATTGTATTAGAAATCCCCAAGATCTGCATGAAAACTGGAAGTGACATGAAAACGTCACCTTTAAATACGCCTTCTTACATAGGGCATTGGCCAAACAAAGTAAACTGGTTAGCAAGCAAATCCATCACCACAATGGGGAGAAGGGGATACTCATTAGAATGGGAGTTCCAAGTGCCGTTTGTTACCAAAATGCTCTCAATAAAAGACATTTTCTCCCTTCCAAAAATGTGTGTGGAGATAGTGTTAGTACATCTCTTTACATATCATTAATACTAGGAATGGAATGGTCTTCTTAACTAGAGCACCCTAACAAATATTTACGCTGTTTAATAAGAAAACAAAATGAATAACAAACTACATATTCACAGTATACTTATCACGGTTCGTTAAAACAAAGTTTATAAAGAAAAATGGAAAAGTTAAATTAGTTTAAAATGGAGGCTTGCCACAAATTATTCGTACAGAATGGCAGCAATTACACTGAAAAATAAGATCTTTAGGGTGTAGATCTAGGGATTATATATATTGTTCCCAAGAGCAAAATAATTGGCAAGCCTTCTGCTTTCATCGGGAAGCTTTAAAACCAGCACAATTCTTAATTGGAGTCTTTGAAGGCGCAGTTTGCGTGACCGGAGTATTGTTGAAGAAATTACCATAGAGGAGCCGCCTCATTTTCTTTGTTGTCTATGCCCATCTATCCTACCTCTGATACAAGAAAAGGCAGCGGTGTTATATGTTAAAATTCCCCAGGGCATCTGGTTGAGTGGCCAGAGATGGTACATGTGAAATTCCAATGTGAATCCAACAAAATGTGTACCTTGAAGTGTACGGAGCCACACCGAATATGGCTTTGAATCCTGCCATCTATCCTGTTTTCAGGACAAGTCCTACAGTTTTGTGTCAACATACATTGGAGGTGATCACCAGAGTGCTCTGTGTAAAAGGTATGGTACACTTCTAGGGCTCCATGTGCTAAATAGTGGTCACACATAATGGGATTTGTTACAAAATAAGTGATATCTCAGAGGCAAACACCATATTCAAGGTGATCAGGCTACCCATGGAAATTTAGGTGGAATCTCATTTATTCCATAAGTGTGACATTACTGCCATCCCTCTAATTGTTCCAAGAGCGGGACTTGCTGCTACCAAAATAGAACTGTAACGTGATTTACCACCTCCCCCCCCCCCCCCCTCAAGTAGAGCGTGCCTGACACTTCTGTTAGCTCAGAGGTGTTAGCAGAAGAAGACCACAAACCTCTCTGGCTGTTTGATTGATAGCCAGGGGAGTGTTCCATAGGTCATTTTTCTTATAGAAATTGGTACTTTTATAAACTGGGGTTAAACTAGGATACTGCTCACCCATAAAGCACTACAACAAACTGAAGTCCTTTTGGGGTGTGGAGTGGCCCTTTAATCTTGAGTAGTTTTGGTGCAGTGCCTCCAGCTTTTTTGCCCCACGTTTGACTCGGTTATGGGATGTTATAAGTATTTGATTGTAGGCGTGTGTGGTGCTCACTGTGCATGTGCTCTCTTCCCAATACATCCCTGAGAGAAGCATTGGATTGGACGAGAAACCAGGAAATCACCGATGACGTTGCAAGGGGAGAAGAGGGCTGTAGCACAGTGAGTGAGTCTGAGTGCTGTAAAAAGGATATTAAAAACCTTTGTTCTTTAATTTAAGGTGCTCTAATCTAAATAGTGAGGAGACACTATATCGTTAGAAATATATTTGTTCCTTTAGAAGTTCCAGTCTTGCTAGCATTGTTTTCTGTACTGTAAAAATTACAGTGTACTGAATATATTCTGTTGATTTGCTAGTATTACTTGTGCTTTAATACTATCTTGCTGACTTACTGTGTGTTTCTTAACTTCCAGGACCAGCAGGGGAGAGCCGTGGAAGGGGGTTTGCATTTGTACGTAAACTGGTGGCCTCATTGAGAAGCAACTCTCCTATGCAAAAGCAAAAAAATAACTCAGATCCTTGGGCAGCCTCTCCAGATCTCGCCAGCGTTTCCCTCGTCAGACCATTAGTTCTTCATACCAGGGGTATGATTGATCGATTTGGCATGAGATCTCCTTAGACCTACTAGTCTTACAAATGATTACAAAAAACTTTTGAGAAAAGTGCTGAAAAAACTCACAACCTGCCCGAGTTATTGTTCTACTTAACATGAAGAGCTACAGATAATGAGCTCAATGCTTCCGAGCTACAAGCAAGCAATCCATCATTTTGTTATTCTATTGAATAAACTATAGTATTTATTTTTTTCTGGATTAATGATTTGAAAAATTAAGTCTAGATTCTAAATGTACAGTATGATAACCCTTTTGTTCAATTCAGTGTGCATATATGTACACCTAAAGGGACACTCCTCTGCAAACACATAACAAATATAAAAATCACTATTTAGCTGATATAGCCCCAATGAAAAAATCAGGTCATTTAATTATTCATTTTTTTTCATTGATGGTTTGTCTAAAAACAACTTGCAAAATCTTCTGAAGTGCTTTAGTGGTATGGAGTGTCCCTTTAACTGAATTAAAAAAATCTGCTTACCCTGATAACTGTGAAACAACTCACAGACACATAGATCCTAAACGTTTAACAAAGAAATTCCAATGCGATCAGCAGATATACATGAGATAAAGTATTGACTAATTTGTCGCATGTAATTGCAAATCTTTTGTTTCATTGCCGTTGGTTTGCAACAACAGTTGGGAACAGCCATCATGGCCTTATTGTGTGATATTGAAGATATATATTCATAGATCTATGAAAGATTCAGCGATCTTGCAGGATCCTTCATACACTATACTTTCTACTCTCAAAGGATCCTGGCAGATGAAGTCACCATGCTCTAGTGGTGAAATAGTATCATAACATTTTGATACTCTTACATTTCTTCACTGATTCATAGGTATGGCCCCTCTCGGTCTCTCCGCTCTACTAGTAACCTTCTCCTGTCTGCTGCTCGCACCCTTACTACAAATTCACGCCTGCAAGACTTCAGTTACTTAAGCCAATTATCTCCAGGATAGAGGAGAAGATAGACCGGCTGCTAAATCTGTGGAACTGTTTTGGAGATCGCATGTATATTTTAGGAGTTATGAATATTGTATGAAACTGTGTATTTCCCTGCCTGTGATAATTAAGTTAACCCATTGTGTACAGTAATTATATCACAGGCAGAGGGGAGGGTTTGTGTGTCCTAACTGGGAGTGTCTGACTGTATTATCATGTGTTTGATTGGCTGTTCCACAAGACCATGTGGGTGGTAACCTTGTGGACAAATATGTATAAAAGAAGCAATAAAACCCCAGCTGTGTCTGTTCCTGTTTATCCTCCAAAACTGTGTGTCGTCCTGTTATTGTAGGGAAGATTTGCTCCTGTGTCTGCTGTTCCAGCTTACAGGAGATTCACCAGGGAAAGTCCTTGTAAGGACTAGAGCTAATTCCCAATTCGGTTCCAGAGTTCCCAGGACTGAGTAACGTCCAGTTCCTGGAGGTGTCTGCTGGAGTGCTTAGAGTCCTTAGGAAGCGCTAGGAGCACCCTTCAACGGAGGTACCCAGTCGGGGTGCCAGGTGATCCGTTACAATAGTGATACTAAAAACCTAGTTATTAAACCATGCATAGGGATTTTGCAGAGTATGCAAGTAACCTTTCTAGAAAATGCTGTAATTAATATCCAGATTACTCAGGCAGTGTGTATAAAAGATAATAGTGTCAGGATCCCATCAAAATTATGTTTCTTTTATTCTGTTTTATTTCTACAATTCCAGTTTTCCACAACTAGTGGCCTCCCAAATCACTAGTCTAATTCACTGTTCATCTCACCTGCCTAGAATGAATATTGGAACTGCTATAAGAAGCCACACCCTGCTAAACAAATGGCCTTTACATTGATTGAAGTTGATGTTCTGATCCTGGCTCCTACTGAGAAAACCTACTCTACTCTGAATAGCATTAAACCCAAACTGATTTCTCCGGTCAACGTGCTACATTTCCAATCTGCTTACTACCAATAAGCTTGGGCACCAACCTGATCTTCAATACCTACTTGCTAAAAAAGGATCACTATAGTGTCAGGAAAGCAAAGCGGGTTTCCTGACACTATAGTGCCCAGAGGGTGACTCCACCCTCAGGGTCCCCCTCTCGTGGCGCTGAAGGGGTTAAAACCCCTTCAGCAGCTTACATTATTCCAGTGCCGGGCTCCCTCAGCAGATGGAGGCATAATATGCCTCCATCCTTGCAGATGCGCCTCTAATGGCTGTCTGGAAGACAGCCACTAGAGGCTGGCTTAACCCCAAATGTAAACATAGCAGTTTCTCTGAAACTGCTATGTTTGCATCTGAATGGTTAAAACCTGAGGGACCTGGCACCCAGACCACTTCATTGAGCTGAAGTGGTCTGGGTGACTATAGTGTCCCTTTAATTGTACACTAGACTTTGATACCTTATTACTTTATTTCAAATCTACCAAAATCTACGCAACCAACCTGGATAATACAAATATTAATATTATTTGCAACTATCCTGAATGACCCTGTTCCAACTACCTGAAAACTGCAGTACTGCATCCAAACCAAAGAGGCTGATCCCCTAAACTGTATTCCTTTTATATTCTGATTAGTTCTGTCTAGTTATATTTTGTTTATCTGTAACCTATAACTTAATTTATAGGTTTTCCTTCTCTTTATTTACCTATAATCTCACTTATAGCGTCTCCTTCTACCTATTTCCTATAATCTCACATAGGTTCTTACAACAAACGATGGTATTACAGATACCCTTTCACCTAGTTCGGGTGTTAATTTGAATGTTTCTCCAGATGAATTACAGCATCCAAGTATATTCTCCCAGAAAAGTAGACAAAGCCAAACATCAGCCTAAACTAGATGAAGGGTACAACAGGAATGCTTTATTCATGCTAACTGCCCGGTTTATATGCAGTTAACAATGTACAGGGTTTACGTTGACATATTCCAGGGGCATTCCACACTGGACCTGAGAGGGGACAGTGAAAAAATACATTCTGCAGTTCCACTGGCTCTCAGGTCCAGGACACTCTTACAAGTACATACAGTAATATAATCCTTCCCCTGTACTGGGGAGATAATTGAGTCAAGCACTATACTAAACTCAATTATCTCCCAACACAAAAAACACACATTTCCGTAAAACTCAGAAAGTACCCCAAACTTCATGGAAACCCCACAGAAGTCATATCCTCCGATAGCCCCGATCTGGGGGACCAGCATATTCAAAAATCACCCAGATCAGTCCAGGGGTTCAAGAGTTACATGGAGGTCTTAATTTTATCGGTCTATGTCAAAAGGTAAAAAAAAAAACCAAATAATTCCACGAACGGTTCCCCTGGCTCATAGGTAGCACTTTTCCCCCTAGTTCCTGGGAACAAATCTACCGAATAGCGCTCTCCTGGCTGGTCTGTGAAAGGTAGCAGGCGTTCGTGCAGTTTAACCGGCGTATGGGAAGTCGAGTGTCCGATTTTAGTTCCAGACACTCGACGACCAAGTACCGTTGCCTCCTTTCGTGCGAACAAGATGGCCACCATTTTCTCTTGGCGTTCACCATTTTCTCTTGGCGTTTTCTCGTGGCGTTCAGCTATACGAACGGCGGCCACACAAAGAGAGCACTTAATTGGCCGTTTGCTTTGAAGTGAATGAGCCAGGGGATGGTCGGTGTTCAGTAGATTTATCAGGGGTAGTTTCTTCACAGTTCTGTTTCTACAGTTCTGCCTATAATCTCACTGATAGGTTCTCCTACTACTTCTGCCTATAATCTCGCTTATAGGTTTTCCTGATACTTAATAACCTGTCTGGGACTTATTGCCTAAACCCTTTATTTTATATTCTCTCTCTATATATATATAATCTCACTTATAGGTTGTGCTTTCTCCCTTTGTCTATTATATTTCTACTTCTTTTTAAGTCCTGCTACTCTTATTGATTCAAGAAAAAACATGTCAAAGATTTCAAATAAAGAACCTAAAGTTAACCCTGGTATAAGTCCCTTATGTGACCTGATCAGAAACATAACAAATAGCTTTAGATTGTAAGCTCATGGTTTATCTAACTAGTCACTTTCCATAAAAGAGCTTCAATGGCTAGATCTCACCTCATGGGTAGGGCCCTCTTATTCTTTTGTATTGATTTGTGTATATTGTACTGGATTTTGTGTGTGTGTGTTTTTTTGTCTCCTACCCCAATAGTACAGTGCTGTGGAATATGTTGGTATTTTATAAATGTCAATAATAATAATGATGTATCTTTATTTCTATATCAGTACAAAGTGTTACCTTACTGATGCTTGGCTTAGAGTATGAAACCCTGGGCTCTAGTACTCGAAGCCAAACAACCATAAGGTAACACATTGCACCATTACATATTATACTACCTTAAGGACACATAAAGGAAATATTCCGTCATGATTCCCTTTTATTCCAGAAGTTGTGTCCTTAAGGGGTTAAGCTTACAATTCTTAAACTTTAGATTTAGTTTTCCTGTGGCATGAGTTATGTTTTCGTTATTTGTAGTACAAAAAGCGATTGCACACTAGAACCACTACTAAGAGATATATAAATGCTTTTATTAACCAAAAGAGGTATAACAAGCAAAAAAATAGTGACAACAGTTAGGCAAAAAAGTAAACCATGATAATTACCCCAAATTCCACAAATCTACTATGGCAGAAACACAAGCCCCTAATACCCAACGTTTTGGCACCTCCTGGCTGCCTTTCTCCAACACCCTTGAGTTTAAGCAATTTAGGCAGTCAGTTGTTAAAATCCCTATTTGTCACTGGAATACAGACCTGCAGCAGTTCCTCTGTCTCCATGGATATTTAGTATGTTTTCTCACCTTAGACAAGTACATCAGAGATTTAGACTACCTATTTTATTACTCTACATTGCAAGACAGATGTAAGACGAGTGTCTCATTTCTTGTATTTGAATAGACTTTTTCCTTTTATAGGTTTGGTTATCACGACCTTAATTCCTACCTGGCAGTATAATTCTCCGGGATATTCCCTATATTTTAATATCAGAGGGCTGCTGGCCAACAGCCTATGGGGTACAATAACTCCTCTGAGCAGATATTATGACAATATCCTATTGATTAGTTCTTTTGAGAAGGCTTATTAGGTTTTTGCAGCTCAATAACGTTTTTTATAACTACAGTGGGACCTCCGTTTACGAATTTAATGTGTTTGTAAACCGAAACGCGGTTTCCCATAGGAATGCATTGAAAACCAATTAATACTTTCTGGAGGTCAGAAAAAAGTCAAAATGAGCTGGCGTGGAAACCAACCCACAATGCAGAACACACAGTAAAAGGCATGCAAACGACGAAGCTCAGACCCCTACCTTTCCACAGCTTGAGAAATGCACCAAAAAGTCCCAAAACAACTGCAAACAATTTCCAGAATGGCTCCAAAACTCGATGCAAAAGCCGCTCCAACATCTCCACACTTGACGCTACGTGCTACCCACAGGTTCCTGCATGCAGGGGGCAGTGCTTTAAACCTCCCAGGTGCAATGCATCCTGGGAAAACTTGCTTTGTATTGGGAAAAAGTGTGTAAACCGAGGCATTATTTTCAATGGATCTTCATTTGTAAACTGAAAATTATGTTAACCGAGGCGTTTGTAAACCGAGGTCCCACTGTATTAGCTGTATTTTAACTCTCTCCCGCCCACTATATTTACTGCTTGGGTATTTCCTATGTGTAAATGTTGCCATGATTGATCAGGAATACGGAAAATTCCATGAATAATTATCAAGAAAATAAAATTATGGTAAGTATGAAACAATTTTCCTAATTTTTGTTCCCTGTTGGAAGACTATAAAATGCATGCTCTCGTGCCAAAGAAATACACCCTGTGCATGCCAAAATACACTGCATATAATGATAAACTCATTGACACAGCAGTGATTTTATCTCTATCCCAAATTGTGCGAAAACAACATTTTTTTCTCTATCTATAATCTATCATTTTACAATGTATAAATCAAACATTAAATGTAGCTGTTATCCGTAGAATGTTGTCAATTTGTGCACTAAAAAGTGTTAACATTATGTATTAAAAAAAAATAAAAAAATAAAATCGAATTTTCCTTTTTAAAAGGCTTTGAAAATTTCCCAAAACAAATAAAGCAATTTTTTCCTTATTCTTTGAATTCCTTTTGCGCTGCTGGTGAATCCTACCTAATCAATGGCAGTGCGCTGTGCCTGATGCATTATGGGAGTTCTGTCTACCCTGGGACTGGCTGACTGATGCTGAGGTTAGCAAAGAGATGGAGAGAGGTGAAGGGGAGGCCTATGGATAATGAGATATGCCATAACTGTTTTTAAAGTGCTCTTTAAACGGAACCAGCTATGGGTAGGAAATTATTACATTGTTACAGAGTACCTTAAAGTTACAATTTATATAAAATTATATATATTTTTTTACTAATGTAGCAAAAGTTGGTTTATTCAAATACATTTCACAAGGAAGGAATTTCCTTAGTAGTCTAAATGGCGCTTTATAAAGTCCTGATGGTGATGTTTGACAGCCATTTACATGCACGATAACATCTGCTGCAAGGTTCCAGCAAAAAGCACAAACCCGTCGACAAAACATTCATTCCGAGGAGCCAAGAGGCCCCATGGGTGATGTAGGTTCAAGGTAATTAGTTCTGCTTTGTTCTGGTTTGGTCAAAGCCATTTGTTAAATCTTGGCTTGTCAACATGAACAGATTGCACACTTTTTACACTTGCAACCCCGAAAAAAAAAATAATGAACATTCAGAAAAAAAAAAAACGATGCTGCAAACTATTGATTCAATTAAACGTTTTAGGCATAATTATAGTTGTGGAAGTGAGAAACTGCAGAGGAAAGTATTGCCGTTATGAGCGAGCGCTTGATAACTTTTTAAATTCGTGCTAATTGATTTAACATGCAATCTGCACGACTTTAAAATGAGAGGAAATATCGCATGAAAATAACTCACAGCAAGGCTAAAAGCATTTTTAGTCATCTAACTGTCAGGTAGGCCCACAGAGCATCAAAGAAAGTGCAGAGCACAAATATAAAAGGACGGGGCCAAAGTATGTAATGTACGATAGGATGACACTAATGTTTAAAAGACAAATGTATAAATGCACAAGAAAAAAAGCAAACGATACCCATCAAAAATATCTCAATCTACCATCGATTGGTAAGAAAAGCTTGCTGGTGATAAAGCGTTGAAAATGACTTTAATTGTATAGATACCAGGTTATCACTAAGCACAAGGTGGCTATATTAAGCTTAATTTTTCTTTTAAAAAAAATAGTGTTTTTTTTTTTTTAGCTGGGGATTTTTATATGAAGCAGTTGTGATTCACTTTGCATTATAAATACGATAAAATGCCCTTTTTTTCAATGAATTACGGTTACCTTTCACCAACCTGCTCCCAGCTGGACGTACCCTGATGAGATATGCTGTGCACGCTTTTGTTTAAAGGGCACTTTTGAGACTCGGTCTGATAATTTTATGGGACTTACGTTTGCATTTTCTAGAGGGCACCTCAGTTATGCTAATGCAATTTTTTTCTTTGACTACTCCCTATACATAGCAACAATGAGCGTGTCTCACAGAGAATGCTGCTAGCTCTTAGCTTCCTCATTGGTTTACGTGGAGGAGAATAGCAGGTGACCCACTCCAAGAGGTAATGCCACAGCAACACTTTTTAGAATTGTTTTATTTCTCCACAGTGGGGGTAGAGGGACTACAAAGAAAATAGAGGATAGACCTATGATATTTTGTAAAAACAAACAACATTTTTGCAAAGGTGATGGCACGAAGAGCACATTGCACCCAAACTGACAGAGATATTTACTATGGTGAGAAATGTTGGGTATTCAGAGTGGATTTCAAACTTAAAGCCAAAGTAGCCGTACTGGTAAAAATCATGTTGGCTATGCTTCTAGTTTGGCTACTTTGGCCTTAAATTTGAAATTCACTTTGTATTAACTTTGACAATTCTCATTATAGTAAATAACCATAATAGCTTTGTAAAAATCACTGCTGGTCTAAGCCCGCCCCTTAGAACTGTCAGTCAAACAGCCAGAAGGCCCAGGGTCCAGCTTTGCCTGGGGTAATCCTAATCCATGCAATAGCCTAGCCATTTCCACTCATCCTAAATAAAGAGCTGCATTTTGGTGACAAACTCATAACCTATAGATCTGACCCTATAAACTAAAATGCTCCTGAATGGAATGTCTCTTATACGTATACGTGGGAGGAGGCTACCTACAGCTGCAGACAGACTGTAACGGATCGCCTGGCACCCCGACTTGGTACCTCCGTTAATGGATGCTCCTAGTGCTTCCTGAGGACTCCAAGCACTCTAGCAGACACCACAATCACCGAATCCGAGAAACCTTTTAAATTCTCCCAAGCATATGAATGCTGTAGACCATTGAATAGGAACCATACGAATACGCTTGTACTCCTAGCAGTCAACTGGAACAGCATGCAATAAATCCTTCCCCCCAATAATGAGACGACACATCACTTTGAGGGTAAAACAGGAACTGAGGACTGGGACACCCAGTCTGGCTTTTATTACAAACAAGTACATACAGGACACTCCCAGGGGGAGGATGAAATTAACCAATCACAGGGATGTACCTCCCACACATTTCCTCCCCTTAGATTAACAGTTAAACCAATTATTACATACAATAAAAATACAGTTTTTACACACACACTGTAACTTTAAAACCATACATTCAATTTCAATAAAAGTTGCATATTCAGACTCAGCATACATCAAACATAAACACTTCCAAAAATCAGCCAAATCCCTCCAGTGGATCAAAAGTTAGCTGGAAGTCCTTTATGACCGACCGCAAGCACAATTTCCTGCCCAAAACAGTTCCATAGATTTGGGCTGTGCGGTCGGTCAATTTCATGCCGAAAAAACGACTAAGTCCCATTTCGAACGGGACTTAGTCTCTGGAGCTGCAAGTTCCGTATGGGAGAAGGTAAGGGTCAGCGGTGTTCGGCAGAATGTGTAGCCGATTTTAGTTCCACAGAATCTTTAGCATACACCGCTGACCTCATTCGAGGAAACCAAGATGGCCGCCGCCACGTGCAATTAACCGGCAGTAACCTCACAGCCTGGGAGGTAAATTGCCTGCACACTTTAGCTTCTGGGTGGTCCGCCTGTGTAATACTTGGTTCAGTAAGCCCTATCTACTGAACCAAGTGGGGGAAAGCCAGGAACAAGTTATTTTACCGGTCTGGGGACATAGTCTTAAAGGGGCATTGTTCACCAAAGTCACAATATGTCCCCAGACGGTTCTTAAAGGGCCATACACACCAATAAAAGTCCATACGTTTTCAGGGGCCATAGTCTTAAAGGGTATTGTTACCCAAAGTCTCAATAGGTCCCCAGACAGTTCTTAAAGGGCCAGCAGCAGTACAATAAAATACCATTCACTGTACTTAAAGGGCCAGCAGTCGCACGATAAAATACAATATGCCCCAAATATGTCCAGGGGCCATAGTCGCAGGGCAGGAGGCTAGCAACCAGGCTTCTCCAGTTCACAGTGGCGAAGTTGGTTTCGCCACACAGACCTACTAAAGAATAATCATTTTTGTTTTAAACTGATTTTTTTTGCATCAGTTCCAATGCATTAAATACAAGAGGGCTCGTTTTACCTCATACAAATGCCCTCAGACAGTTTCAGATCTTTTGATACCCTAACCCCTTAGAATGACATTCTTCAGTCTTTCCATGCACAGTACCCTGCTAAACCAGGAAATAGGGCATCCAGAGGCGATGCTGCGCCTGTAGAGGTGGGAGTGATGTGAGGAACTGACTCTGCTGGGTTTCGAACGCTGGTTTACATGCTGCTAAACCTCTTCCTTACCAGTACACCAGCCTGCCTTTTAGCAAATGTACCTGAGATCTGGTAACCTTGACTCTACAAGCATTGGTATCAGTGACAAGTCTCTTCAGCTGTGTCTGGTCAGGTGTCTGGTTCTTGGCCTATAAAAGCCACTTCCTGTCTCTGTACCTTTGCCAGATTATTGTGGTTCCTGTACTCTCTAATCAAGCTTGTTCCTGTTTCTCCTACCTGTTGCTGAATTTGGACCGTTTTGACTTTGCTGCTTCTCCTTCCCACTGACCTCGGCTTGCCTCACGACGATTATCATCTCTCTGTTCCAGTCTACCATCTCTGCTTAAGACCAGACGGCCACTCAAGGCTCAGGGGCTCAACCACCTGGGTAACGAGTGGCTACCTCTGGCAGAAAACATTGCTGATCTGGCTACTGGACTCCAAAACTTTCTAACATCAATATCATTATACATACTCTCCAAAATACAAAGTATTCTCATAGATACTCTCCAAAATACACAGTATTCCAATATATACTCTCCAAAATAATCAGCATTCTAATATATACTCTCCGAAATACACAGCTTTCTCATAGATACTCTCAAAAATACACGGTTCTCTCATAGATACTATGACGGACCGCCTGTCACCACAACTGGGTACCTCCGTCAATTGCTGCTTCCTAGTAATCCTTGAGTACCATAAGCACCGCACTGGACACCATAATCACCGTAAACCCCACAAACTGCCCCAGTTTGGTTGGGGTCTCGCTGTCCTCCACCCACCCTGGACTCAAGACCAGGATCCAGCTTCCAGTGGGTAGACCTCTCCTAGTCCAGAGAGCGAAGCAGGCTGCTCTTACAAGAGCAATTGTTGTGTCTCAAGGGAGTATAGTGATTATAGCAATCCCCAGAGTGAATATAGCTCTCCAAGCCCCCAAACATGAGCCTAGACTTCATGAAGGGTAAAACAAATCTGTTTAATGGCAGCCAAAACTGGCCTTATATGCAGGTCCTATTGCAAGGGGCACTCCCCACTGGACCTGAGAGTAGACTACAGTAAAAACATAAACACGATTATATTGGCTCTCGGGTCCAGGACACTCCCATACAAAATAGGTCAATCCCTCCCCTATGCCTGGGAGATAATTGAGTCAGCACTGTATTAAACTCTATTATCTCTAGGCACAGAAAACAGACATTTTTACAAAACCCCTAAAATACCTAAAACACACAATATCCCCACAAAAGTTACATCCCCTGATAACCCTGATCTGGGTGACCAATAAATGCAAAAATCACCCAGATCAGTTCAGGGGTTCAGGAATTTTCTGGAAGTCATAATTTTACTGACCGCCCGCATGGTCCCATGCCCAAAACAGTTACAGAGAATTGCGGCAAAGTGCCGATTACCCTGTCTCCCTGTATGGTATGCTGCCGCTGAGTAGTAGGACCGACTGTCCACCCTCCTTATACTTCCAGCTGCAGTTGGGGATCTGGGACGGCTCTCTCCAGCATCTCTGAAGGGCCGGTGGAGAGACCTCGGTCCCATCTCCATCTGCCAGTTGGGGTTCCCCCCAGGACCAGTCTATGAGGTCCCCCTGTAATTGAAAAGAGGGACCAACTGTCTTCTCTTCCGGTATCTCTAGCTGCTGCTGGGGAGAGAGACCAGTTGTCTCCTCTCCCTGTAAGATAAGCTGCCGCTGGGGAGTCGGACCGACCCAGGGATGATTGCTGCTGCTGGGATTAGGGACCGACAATCTCCTCTCCCTGTGACGCTGCCTGGTGCTGGGTAGTGAGACCAACTATCTCCACTCCCAGGGATGCTTGCTGCTGCTGGGATTAGGGACCAACAATCTCCTCTCCCTGTGACGCTGCCTGGTGCTGGGTAG